>NW_022589746.1:5486662-6125857 GCF_004348235.1 Phoca vitulina
CCCCCCCCCCCCCCCCCCCCCCCCCCCCCCCGCGGAGCAGCCTAGGTTGTCTGCCCACCTGAGAGCCCGCCTGCCCTCAGCTTAGCCTCCCCTGCCCACCCTTATCCTCTTCCTCTCCCCGAGCCAGCTGGCCCTGGCCTCCCTCTTCTCCCTTCTTCAGAGCCGCCGGACTCCCTGTGGGGAAGCCTCCTGCCTGGGCCCTCCCTCAGACTTACCTGGGTGGCTCTGCCTTCTCCTTCCCCCCCCTCCTTCATGCTGTGTCCCTCATGAGACGTACTGGTGCAGGACCTTGTATGAAAAGACAAATAGCCAACTCCCTCACAAGCGTCCTTGGCGCTGCTCGGCGGCACCACCTGGGATGCAGACTCACCAGGGACCGAGGTGACTGTCTCCAAGAGGAGACCTAGTCAGTGTCCTGTCTCACAGACTCATGTGGTCACCTGCTTGCTCAGCAGCCCCACTTCCTGAGGAGCCGTTTCTTCGGGCTGGGATTAACACCGAGGGACCCAAGGGACAGCAGGCCTCGTCCTGCCCGCCCCCAGGTCCTGCGGCCCGGGACAGCAGTGGCTGGCTTGGGAGCTAGAATCCAGAACATCATTCATACCTTGGCAGCTCCATGTTCTATTCATGTTCTGGAAGCTCAGCTCCTCCTGAACCCTCAAAAAGTCATGTCCCCCCACAGGAATGTGTGTAAACATGGGAGCAGAACCCAAGAACCGTGAACTAAAAACACCATCACTGGAAGATGCCCCCGCTTCTGTGACCCCCTGTGCTTGTCCGGGTGTCTCCTGCCTGGGGGCCACACCATGAGCAAGGTCAGGAGGAATGTCCTCAAACACGGCTTCTTGCACGGTGCTCTCCCCGTTCTCTGCCCGCCTTATCCTCATCCTCCTCACCAGAAGAGTGAGAGAACAATGTGCTTCACAGCTTTTGGAACTTCATTTTCCTGGGGTTATGAAATGTCCCCGTAAACCCACACTCTACCCAACTCCAAAACAAAATCGGTAGTGTTTCCATACGTGGGTACAGAGTGTGCCCGCTGGAAGAGGGGGGCGCTCCCCTGCTCAGGGTTCCCAGCGACCCCCGCTGCCGCCTTGCTCTCTGGGCCTGGCCTACTTGGACTCAGCTCCGAGCTGTCCTGCCTTCTGATGGGCTCCGCTCCACCCGCTCTCCTGGGGGGCCCCGCTCCTAACAGCCGAAGCTCTTTCTCGCTCAGCCTTCGCCCCTGGGGCCTGGCACAGCTGCAGTCAGCACTTCCTCGGCTCCTACCATCCTTCCGGGGCTCACCCGGGGCCAGTCTGCGCCAGCTTCTCAAAGGGGCAGCCAGCGCAGGCCTGACCTCCCGCAGCCAGGGGAGAAGCCCCCTGCCTCCTCCTGTCACCAACAGTCCCTGCACAGCTGAGCAGCCCTGGGGGATCCTGCCATCATGGGGATCCCTCCACAGTCTGCGGCCTCGTTAGGGGACGCCATCTCCCCAGGACACAGCAACACTGGGCAAGCCAGGGAAACAAGGCGGTGGCCGTACAGTGTGTGAAGTCACCCCCAGACCTCCAGGGACAAGGTCAATTTGTATCCAGGGGCTGCTGTGTCCCATCTGCCGAACGGGGGGTGCATGCATGAGGAGTGCATGCGTGCACACACACACACGCACACACGGGAGCCTGCGCTTCACTCGGGCAGGTGCCTGGTGGCATGGACTTTGCCTGTTCCAGTCCCCCGGGAAAGAGGACAGGCCCATAGGACCTGTGTTCGCTCCTGTTCTCAGGACCAGCAGCGCATGTCAGGGGCTTAAACCAGAACCTGTCAAATAGTGAGCCCGCGTCAATAAAGCAGTGCTCACCATTGCTTTTATCCAACCTCTCAGGGGCATTGTGACGATTAAATGAGACGATGCATAGAACATGCTAGAACAGTGCCTAGCCCACCATGAGTGCTCATAGGTGTGTGCTAGCTGCAACTATCATGCTTGCCTTAGAGGTTGATGTAGGTACAGATCTGAGGGGAGAGCATGATGATCCACGTGAGCCCTGAAGTGCCCCATGATGCTCGCGATTGTTATCAGGCTATGAGCAGCCTCGGAGCTAGCAGGAGTGGCCCAGAGGGGCTCAGAGGGACCTTGACCTTTGAACAAATGTCCTCATCTCGCTGAGTTCCTGAACCCACCTTATTAGGTTAGGACATTCTCTTAAAGAGCAAGTTCCAAATTAGGATGATCAGGATCATGTACATTTGTAAAGTTTATTGATATACCTTATTCGTGTCCCCTGCGTGCTGACCCTTCAGTCCCTCCAAGCCTTGAAAAGCTGTTTGGCTCTTCCTCCAGATCTGGGCCCTTGGGAGCCCCTACTTCCCACCTGCCCCTGTCCTCTTCCCCTTCTACCCAAGGAAGGGTGTGGATGTGGAGCCCGGAATCCCGAGGGTACCCGGCCGTGCCATGGGTAGCACCCACCTAAGGCCAAGTGTCCCCTTTAGACACAGGACGTCAGGTCAACTCGTGCCAGTGGCCTTGGGACCAAGGTCCGGGTCAGAAATGACATTGGCTGGAATATTCTTAGAAACAAGAGCCGGTGGCCTCTCTGTGGGACACACAGCGATTGAGAGACGCCCACAAGGTCTGGAGATCCTGCTCCCTAAGTGCCGGGCAGAGCTCCAAGAGAGAAGCAAACTTCTACCCGTGTAGGTCCCAAGGACCACGGGGATCTGCCGGCAGTGTTCCAAGGCTGGGAGAGCAGGGGTGGTGGCAGTGGCAGGAGGTGGGGGACAGGCTCCACGGCTCAGAGCAGCTCAGCACTTGGCTATTTTGGGTGTTCAGTTCCTCAGTAAGACTTACTTAAACAGGGGCACCTGGGTGGCTTAGTTTGTTAAGCATCTGCCTTCGGCTCAGGTCATGAGCTCAGGGTCCTGGGATCGAGCCCCATGTCGAGCCCCATGTCGGGCTCCCTGCTCAGTGGGGAGTCTGCATCTCCCTCTCCCTGACCCTGGCTCATGCGCACTCTCTCTCTCTCTCACTCAAATAAATAAATAAAATCTTAAAAAACAAAAAAAGACTTACTTAAACAAAGATTGCCCCTGCATTATATTTTGCCCAAAATCATCTGATCCAGTGTCCTAGGGTTACTTTCCTTTGCTTTTAAATTGTCTGTTTAGCTTAGTTTTCTGTCCTCCAAATGAGAACTTACCTACACTTCTTTTTTTTTTTTTTTTTAATTTTTATTTCTTTGACAGAGAGAGAGAGACAGCGAGAGAGGGAACACAAGCAGGCGGAGTGGGAGAGGGAGAAGCAGGCTTCCCGCGGAGCGGGGAGCCCGATGCGGGGCTCGATCCCAGGACCCCGGGATCATGACCGGAGCCGAAGGCAGACGCTTAACGACTGAGCCACCCAGGCGCCCCCTTACCTACACTTCTCCTTCAAGATATCTACAACCAGTTACCTAGACTTCGATCGTAAAGTCAAATCAACAGACATGTCACTGCCTCTGTGCTATAAACAGAAAATCACCCAGAACCGTGCATTTGCAGAATGGTTTTCAAACATGATCTGTGGCTTACGGGCTGAGAGGACTCTAGAAAGCTGTTAAGTTGACTCCCTAGCTTGGGAGACAGGGACCCCACGTGCCAGGAGCTGGGCCCTTCCCAGGCCAAACAAGTTATTCTGAGGCTTCCCCGTCTTTATGGGGTCGATAACACAAAAGCACATCAGGAACACCATGGCCCTGTTTCTTTCATGCTTAAGGGAGCAAGGGGCCTGGAGAGGCCCGGTGTTGACCCAGCCCAGGAATCACTGCTGGAAGAGAGAAACACCCTGAATCTAAGGGCTTCTGTTTCCCTCTGTTTATGGGTTCCCCTATCCAAGCCCCCCTCCCCCTGGAGCTCTTCCTCGGCCAGGGTGACTAATGACTGCACCAGCATGTGCAGACAACCTCAATGGTAGGACCTGTGCTTGCTCTCCACTAGAAACCTCTTCCACCATGACCCGTGACTGTCACAAATGCTGGTGCTGCCCAGAGCTTTCTCCCTCCACCCAACCTCTTTCCCTGAGAGCTTGCCCTCCTCCCTCCCGCACCACCCATGCTTCTAATCACCCGCTGCTTTGGATGGCTGATGCCTCCAGCTCAAATTTCTCCCCTGAGCCCCAAACCAGATGCCCAGTTTTCTACTGGACAATGGATTGTCCACTCAACATGCCCCAAACCTAACTGCTCACCTCCCCCCAACTCCCTCCCCAGAGAACGGGACCCCCCATTCACCTGGCCACCCAAACCAGCAACCCAAATTTACTCATCATCCAGGTCCTGTAGATTCCTTGGTGACGACCCACCCCTTCCTCTCCACCCCTACTGTCACTACACTGTTTCCCGGCCTCAGCACCTCTCATGGGACCTCACACATCCCTCCAACCTCCCTCCAGGCTTCATTTCTTCATCCAACCTCAGCAGAGCCCCTGGAGTATCCCTCTAGAACAGGAAGTTCCAGTCACATGATTTCTCAACTTGCACCTCTCAGTGGCTCTCCCTGGACCATCGGGAATCACCTCCAGACTCATCCTGCCCTAGGCCCCCACTTGTTATTCATGTCCAGCTACACTGAAAACCTGTTCGTTCCCAAACACAGCCTTATCTCCCACTCAAGTGTCTCTGCCCACCCTGCTCCCTCTCCCCGTCCCTCCCAACAGATCCATGGCAGAGATCTCTCTCTCTCTCAAGCCTCCATGCAAGAAAAAGGTCTTGGTCTCTCCCAAGAAAACACTTCCTGGCATAACAGAACATACCAGGAGTGCACACTGCTTCAGGGCAAGGGGCCAACACTTCATGGCTTTATTTTCTCCTCCTCTGTTCCATCCTGTTGGACATTTGGGTTGTTTCAAGTCTAGGGCTAGTCTACAGAGTGCTGCTATGAGCGTTCTTGTGCTCATACACTGGGGCAGGTATTACCTCCAAGCCTGGGGTTTTCCTTGTGGAAATATTTTAGATTATGGATTCGATTTGTTTCATCGACTAGTTTAGTTTAGACTTAACTTAGTTAACTTAGTCTTAGACTCATTAAGATTCATATTTTTTCTTGTGTCCATTTTGATAAGTTGTGTTTTTTTAGGAATTAAACCATTTATCTAAATTTTCAAATGTAATGGCATTTTAAGGAAGGTGGGCTCTGTTGTGATATCTCCTTATCATGCCTGACAATGATTATGTTTGCCTTTTCCTTTTTTTTCCCCCTTTGCCCAATCTTGCTAGGGTTTATTTTTTTTATCGATTTTATTATTCTTTCCAAATAATCTAGCTTTTGATTTTGATATTTTCTATCTTATATTTGTTTTCTACTTCACTAAATTCTTCATTTATCTTTTTTTCTTCTTCTTTTTCCCTTCTTTGGGTTCAGCCACTGGGCTATAAGCTACTTGAAGACAAATGGTATGTGTTGGTTTTTATATTTAGATGTTATCTACAGCCTAGCATAGTGTCTGGCACAGAGAAAATGCATAATAAATTTTTAGGGAGATGAGAAAAGGAAAGGAAAGGAAAAAGAGAAGGAAAGGGAAGGGAGGAAGTTGAAAGGACAACAGAACTGGAATATAAACTGCCCATATATCTGGGGGATTAGTTGTAAGACACCTGCATCTATCTGTATGTCTGTCTGTGGGTGGATTGGTGGGTGGGTGTGTGCCTCTGGGTATGTGATAAACGAGGGCCCTTTAATTTAAGCATTCTAGTATCAGGACTCCAAGTGCAGCTCATGGTGTGAATCGTAAATAGACCTTTTCCTTGGAAGATCTTCATGGAGTATTACTCAGCACATACCATAAATCAGGCCCCATGCCAGATACCAGAGAGGCAAACATAAATAAGAACTTGTTCCTGCCCTTCAAAAGTTCAGAGGAAAATTCTGGGCAGTACACAAGTGGACCAAATCTGGCCGGCACCTGTTTTGTAAATAAAGTTTTATTGGAACACAGCCATGCCATTCACCTGT
Source organism: Phoca vitulina (assembly GCF_004348235.1). Lineage (NCBI taxonomy): Eukaryota > Metazoa > Chordata > Mammalia > Carnivora > Phocidae > Phoca > Phoca vitulina. The sequence continues at coordinate 5,492,630 of NW_022589746.1, forward strand.
GGCTACCAAGTTGAGTAGTTGTGACAAAGACATATGGCCCTACAAAACAGAGAATATCAGGCCCTCTGCAAAACGTATCTGTGGCCCTACCCCAGATAGTAGACCCAGAAAGGTAGTGCCGGACCCATGTGTGCATGCTCAGCAAATGGGTTCTTGAGGCCCCAGGAGCTCTCTGGAGTTGGGCTCACCAGTGGGTACCAGTCATTCCTCCTTATCTAGTAAGTGTGCACCTTTTCCTCCAAACAAATGCTGGAGATTGTGCTCAATCTCCAGCAGGTATTGATGACTTCTATATAGACTCGTCGGCTCATCCTGGGATCAGCACCTTCCCCAGAGGTCTCATTCATGGCCTATGGCCCTAGTTGAGCAAATCCTGAGGCCCAGGAGCAAATACCAAGGTTCCTGTAGAAAAGTGAGGCTGGCTGTGTAGAGTTCACACCACACTGCCAACTTCAGGCTCCACTGCCTTATCTTAAATCAAAAATTCCAAAGGAAGAAAACGTCACCCTTCAGCCAGGATTGTGTTAACAATAGTCTCAGAACTGGTGCTCAAGACAACCTCAAAGACATTCTGTTCTCCTGCTCTGGGCACTTAGTGACCATCCAGTGGACAGAAAGTCGAGGACAAAGGCTGGGGACAGGAGAGCCCCACAGACCTATCCAGCATTGGAGACACACATGTGCCTTTTCAAAGCCACACCGGGAAGCCAGGCTCCTTGCTGCTCAATGCCGGTACCAACCGCCCGGGCCCCTGGACTCATCTTGCCAGCAACCCTCCAGTTTGCTTTTCTCTAAAAGGGAGATGGTGTGTCTTGATGGAAGAACTACATGAGGTATTCATCCTAGAGGACAACAAAGTGGTAACAGCCTATAGAGGGTTGTAAACTAGTAAAAATTCGATCTGTGTTAATCAGCTACACTGAGAACTTTTGTCCTGGCCCTTGCTCTGGGAGGGCAAGCCTTCCTGCTCGGTGAGCTCTTACACAGGGCTTGCTGGTTTTCATGTTTTTTACCCTCTAAGTGTGTGCGTGTGTGTGTGTGTGTGTGCACGCATGTGTGCGTGCACTTAACTTTTTAAAAAATGGTGGTTTAAAAAAAAAATACAGCGCCTGGGTGGCTCAGTTGGTTAAGAGTCTGTCTTTGGCTCAGGTCATGATCTCCCGGTCCTAGGATCCAGCCCCACGTCGGTCTCCCTGCTCAGCGGGGAGCCTGCTTCTCCCTCTGCCTCTCCCCCTGCTTGTGCTCTCTCTCTCTGTCTCTCAAATAAATAAATAGATAGATAAATAAATAAATCTTTAAAAAATAAGTTGACCAGTAAGTCAAAGGGGCAGAACTGTCTGGGTGAGCGTGGGTACCAACAGGAAAGCCAGAGGCAGCCTTTGAGTTTAGAGTCGGAGAAGGAAACAGAATCTTCATTCAACACCAACACGGCGGTAGATCTCTGACAGCCCAGCCCAGACAAAGTCAAATGTCATTTTTTTATCCTAATTTATTGATTTCTGTTGGCTGTCAGAAGCGTGTGCGCACAGGGGAGGAAGTGTGGTGGGTCCGCCGCTAATGCCTCTCACTGTTCTCACAATGAGCACCAGGGGGTCAGCGGGGCAGTGGGGACTTGCAGGGGGGACCACGATGTGCCTAAAGGTGGTGGTGGGGATGCAGGAGAGCTGTGGTGCTTGGAGCAAAAACATGTGTTCTCCTGTCCCCCACCGCAGCGGTTTTGAAAGTAGCCTGTTCATTTACTTGGAAGAGATCGCACGTCAAAAAAAAAAAAAAAAGACATCATCTCATCCCCCACCTGTCCAGTCATCTTGAATCACCAGCCCAGAAACACGACCATTGCCAGGGGTTGCACCCCGAAAAATCACCATCCCCAGAACGCTTGTTAAAAAGTCTGCGATTAGAGAAATGTAAATCACCAGAGCCACACGGAACACCTCCACCCAGGTGTGGCTCCCTCCTAGATGTCAGGGAGACCCCGGGGCGGGCGTCAGGGCAGGTGGGGGAGACACCCTGAGGTCAAGGTCAGTCTACAACCCCGAGAGAAATAGTGGGCCCACGGGATATGAAGAAAGCTGCCTCTTGAGAGTTCTGTGTTCTACTCTGCTCCTTCAAGAGAGCTTTTGGGTTTCATTGTGCCGGGGTTCATGAACACTCATTACAAAACCGAAACCAAAGTCACAGAATAATGAGAAATCACCAGCCCGGGGCACAAAGTTGGAGTTGTGCATGTGACCACTTCAAGTCTCGAGTATTTTTTTGAGCCAGTGAAGTGACCTCCCATGGTGGGCCTTCCCAAGCTGCTCCTATTTTCCTCACCAGGTGCCTTCCCGCCCCCGCCCCCAAGAGCGGGCTCACCTCTGGTAGGGTGGCCTCTGTGCAGATGATCTCTGGACAAGCACCCACGGCCCTGACTGTCCTGCTGTCCCCCAGGCACCTGGCATCGGCTGCCACCTGGACACCACCACCCTGACGTCCCTCCAGCGGCTCCCCTCCAGGATGTCTCCTGGCTGAGACCTCCTCCCTGTTCCGCTCCCTGCCAGCCCCAGACCAGACGCGGTGTGGACTCAGGCCTCATCCCGGGAGGGTCTCCTTTGGTTTAGGCCGCCCTCCTCCCCAGGGAGCCTCCTTCACCACCCACTGGACCCCATCTCCAGCCAGGCCTTGAGGATGCCCTAACCCGCCCAGACCGCCTTCCCCTCTGTGGTTCTCCAGCACGGGCTTTGCTGCCATCAGAAGAGACATCGTGGCTGTCCCCACTTGCTCTGTAACTGTCCCTTCTCTCACACCTTCGTAGATATCACAACCCCTCCTGGACATTTCTCTCCTCCTAATCTGCCCGCTCCGCCCCTCCTCAAAGCCCAGGTCTTTGCAGGTCTGCCTCCCTGCTGTCACCCTCCCTGACCAGAGAAGAGTGACGGCTCCTCTCCCTGAAATCCTCGCATGCTTACTGTCTACACCGGCTCTCATCTGGCACGGTTCCTGTGGGACACTATCGTATCATTAAGACATGGCCGTTCCCGTACTTTCCAGGACCACAGGGCTCCCACCAGCTCAGTTTCAAAATCAGTGAAAGTTTCCCTTTCCTCAAAACACTACCTCTCAGATGATCATCACAGTGGACACGAGCCATTTATGAAGACCGCCATGAATGGTGGCCACCCTCCCTCACCCCACAGGTTCCAGGGCCGGGACCTTCCCCTACCCCGTGCACTCCAAATCCAAGTTCTCACCCTTCTGGCTCTCAGGTGGCCTTTGTCTACCTCTAGCTGGAGCAACAGACTGAAAAGTACTTCTGATCCGCCAGGCTGTTTTAAATTAGATCTCTCTTAGAATTCCAAAGGATGGCCTTCACACAAGGAGAGCCGAGCTCTGCAGGGCATGGGCTTATGCCAGAACACGGGGGTGGGAGGGGACGGATTATGGACGGTACTGACAGACAGTTAGCCATGTACCTACCTGATTGGAAGCTATGGATTCAGAGGAGGCAGGAAGAAAGGCATCCACAAAAATACAGTTTAGACACTTGGGAAGTAGCGGGCCATGTGAAGCTTCTCCAGGTCCCCCGTCCACACTCACGCTCGTCGGCAGGGCGAGGCATGGAAAATGTCAGAAACCCCAGATGGGTTTGGAAGGAACAAGAAGAGTTAATATCTCCAAATATCATGTCCCATATTATGTATTTTTTTCTCATGGGGCTGCATCTCCCTGACTAAATAATAAGTCCGCTCCTTGGGGCAAGACGGAAGCACTCATGTGCCTAGACCTCATGGCCCTGTCCCCTGTGCGCAAGACCTACACACACACACACACACACACACACATTGGCTCCTAAGGAGGGCCTGGGGGCTGCTGACTTATTCTTTGGTGTAGGAGGCCGAATAGGAGGGGCTGCCACGATTTACAGGAGCTTGGGGGGTGAGCAGCTACTTGGAGCCGGAAGGTCGGTCGGGGTGGCTTCATGGAAGAGAGTGGAGGGTGTGGTGTTGGTTCATTCTCCACCTTCTTGTGCCCAAGGGAACGGGGGGAGAGGAGTCCCCATAGGAGTAGCCAAGGCCTCATGTCACGACCCCCACCTCAGTGCCCGGCCCTACAGCACCCACAGCAGCAGGGCCCAGCTCAGCCTCACTCCTTGGTAAAAACGACTTGTGGTCCGGCCCTCTGAGTTCACCACCTGCTCCCCGGGAGGAGCGCGGGGCCTCCGTGGATTGGCTGTCTGACCCAGGAAAGGTTACTTCGCCTCTGAGCCAGCTTCTTCATCCACAAAACAGGAGATTAATGCTGCCTCCCTCTCGCAATGGTCGAAAAGATCAAATGAAGGGTTGGCTCCCTTTCCTCCTCTCTTTGAGAGGGGCTGTGGAAGATGAAAGCCTAGGAGACCCATGGGACTAAATCTCTGACAGCCCTGCTCCTTGGGAGATGGGTCAGGGGCCCCCTACAGACCCTCAGGGCCTCAGGAGGTGATCCCTCTCCGGTGTCCTGCCTCCCCCCACCCACCCCGCCGGGTCTACAGCACATCCATCCACATGGCTTGACCCAGCCGCTCTGCCCTGTGGTCTTGGGATGGCACCGCAACCCCTGGGCCCACCCTGGCCCCTCCGCAGCCTCCTGTGCAGAATCAGTGCTCAGATGCCAACCCCAAGCTGTTCCAGCCCACCCGGTCCCCATCCATGGGGTGGAGGCCCACAGAGGAGGAGTGACCCCGGGCCCACAGCAGCCTGCTTGCCCCACACGTCTCTGTTCGACCGAGTTCTGCTGTTGGGGGCTCCATCCCAGGATGGGAGCTGCCAGAGGCACCGGTGTCACCGGTGCTCACAGTGAAGAGGTTTGCAATGGCAAGCTCGGGGGCTGCCGGCATCCCGGCTCACCTGCTCCTACATGGGGTGACTTTCACGTCATTGGGGCACAAGTCTCTGGGATGATGACATATGCTGTGTTTGGCTTTTCTGGATGCCTAACCAACAGGTGTTGGGTTTGGTTGGATGTATTCCCTCGTGAAGGTCTACACAGCATACCAGAAGCCGGTCATCACTGGGAGGGAGACCCAAAGCCGGTCATCACTGGGAGGGAGACCCAAAGCTGGTCATCACTGGGAGGGAGACCCAAAGCCAGCCATCACTGGGAGGGAGACCCAAAGCCGGTCATCACTGGCATGGAGACCCAAAGCCGGTCATCACTGGGAGGGAGACCCAAAGCCGGTCATCACTGGGAGGGAGACCCAAAGCCGGTCATCACTGGGAGGGAGAGTCGGCTTGGGGAGGTCTGGCCCGGCTCATCGGCTTAGCTGGGGATTTTCCCTCAGTGTCTGGCCAACCATGGAACTCCAGTGTCCCCTGCAGCTGCCTCAAGGAGTCAGGCCCCCAAGCCCTGGGAAATGTGGGCTCTGCTCAATGGCTGTCATAGGACCAATGTGTTTATAGAAAGGGCCCTGCCTCAATCTCCCAGCTGGGCTTGCATGGATCATTCCTACCAACAGTAAACAAGGGCCAAGTTTCCCCACACTGACTGTGGGGCCTTCCTATGAGCACTTTAGCCCTTCCAAGGGCTGGCTACCATTCCAACAAACCAGAAAGGAATATGATGGAAAAGAAAGAAAAGTGGTAGGATTGCAATTGCTGGTGTAGGTGCCTAGATCTTTCTAGAAGTTTGTATGCAATTGGAGGGAAGGGGCTCCATCTTCCTCATTGTTGTATCCCCAACACCTTAGCACAGCCTGGGGAAAAAGCCAGGGCCCCCCAAGCCTGTGTGACAACTCTGCAGAACAACACCCTTGTGCAAAGGAAAAGGTGCCCCTCTTTTCAGGTGAAGGCAACCCCCTAGCACATCCAGCAGGAAATCACAATCAGGATTTCAGTGCCCATTCACATTCCACCTCTCACACCTCACACCCTTGGCCGAGCCTAGAACCTTGTGCAGTGCACAAACTGCACATCTGTACGTGGCATCCCTGAACGCAGAGAGTGTTCAGAACATGTCAGTAAGTTGAATCCATGCAGTAGGGAGACATACTGTGGCCTTCCAAACCATTTGGCTTGTAAATGCCAAGTAAGCAGCCTGTTTCAATATGGGTTTTCATTGATTGGACTTTATACGGTAAATCAAGCCTTTTGGAAACCCCAACCCCAGACCAAATAGCCAGACCACTGTCATTTGGAAGTTTCCTGGCCTGCTCTGGAGACATGGACAGAACCCTAAGAGAAGGAAACTACCCTGCGTCCTAGGGATCCTGAGACTCCTGCCCCACTTTAGCCAGAAAGTCCTACAACAGCCCTACTCCCAGCACAATTGTGGCAGGGGAGAGCAGAAATGCTGCCTCAGGGAACTCTGGGGGCGGCCCTCTAGCTGCCCCAGCCTCACCTATGTCCCCAGGGCTCCCACCTGGAGGAGCCACCCCAGCCAGCCCAGGGGCAGAGCCCTCCGTTCATTCTCGCTCACAGGTGGCTCCCACGGAGCCTCGGTAATGTGACTATTTGCTTAGGTCACTTTTCATTTCGTTCCACAAGGTGCAAAAAGGATGGCTGTCACCGGTGAGTCTTAGGGCTGGTCTGTCCACTGGCCACTCCTCTGGGCCACCCCAAGTGGGTGGCCCCAATGGGGAGGACTGTCCCATGGCCACAGGTGATCCCTAACTGTGTGGCCTCAAGGAAGGGGGCGGGGACTCCTCTCCTCTGGAGCCACCAGAACACAGGGACCACTGCAGACCCAGTCGTATTCCTTCAGGGCTCCTCTGGCTCCGTGCAGAAGAGACATTTTCCACACGTGTTTACCACATGCCCGTGCCATGTGGGGCACTGTTCGCGTGCACTCGGGACTCGGGAATGAACCACCAGCGCCCGGTATGCGCCTCGCAGAGCTTGCCTTCCCAATCCCCTTGCTCTTCTCCGGCCACTGGTCCCCAGAGCGTGCCAGATCAGCAGGCTCTCTCCTGATTCTCCACTTGCGTTTTGCCTGACATTTATTATCCAGAATACACAGAGGTTGAGTCCAGCCTAGAAGGTGATGACCCCCACAAGAAGCCACTCCCACTGCACAACGCTAATCATCCCCCACCCATGTGGTTTTTCTTCTCTTAGCTTCCTCCCTGTCTCAGCCCTCTTGATTTTCTCTTTTTTTCCTGTCCTATTTCCTTGTTTTCTTTCTCCTGTCCTCTTGTCTCCCCTGCTCACTCTTAGGGCCCCTGGACCCATGGTAAAGAAGCTACTGACCCTGACAAAGCACCTCCATGTCTGAGACACCTTCCAAGGGCAGAGGAGTTTGAGAGATGCCCTTCCACGGCAGCCAGGTGCCCAGGGGAAGGCCCTGTTGCCGTGGATGTGCACCATCTGTGGGCATATCCCATGGCTCCAAAAGAAAGGGGCTGAGGACGTGGCCCCACAGGCCTGGCTGACCCACCCAATAACAGGACATGCCCGTGCATCAGCACCTTCCACCACACTTTCTCCAAAGCAGCCCAGAGGCTGTGACAATCAATGGCTGTCCCCTAGGCTCACTCCACCTCTCCCCCCACTGCCAGGAACTCAGGACCCAGGAGGATGCACCTCCTGGATCCTGTGGATGAAGAATGAAGATGTCAGCCTCTAGATTCAAAGCCAACTGAGAGTCAACATCAGAACATTAGCCTCTAAGGGCAGCCATTCTAAGCAATTTCCAGAAATACGCTGCTGACCACATGAGACTATCCCACACTAAGTATACATTCATGTAAGTTGAGTTACAGTCTTAGAAATGGAAATCTGTTCTGGGCAACAGCAAATGAAAAGTTGACAGTTTGCAAGAAGGCTACACGAAGGAACCGCACGGGGGAAGAGTGAGCCAGGGCGTCTCCCGCACACCCAGTGAGCGCAGGCCAGCACTCACAAGCCAGGCTGAGCTAGGCCCATGTGGCCCATGCGCAGATTTGCAAGGGTCTCTCAAACGTGACCCGGGGCTTGGAATTATTTTAAAAAGCCAAGAGCGTTTGTGTCCATTTTTACTTTTTTCAAGTCAACAAATTAATTATTTTACACTTCCCTCTTTGAGACAAATCTGTTAAGAGACGGATGAGTCTGCTTTTGCCCAACCCCTCACTCCCAGTGCCCTCAGCTGACTCAACAATGTGCCGTCTTTAATTGCTTTTGTTCCTTCTCATATATTGTTCATTTTATACCCACAGCGGAGCATTGCCTGTAGACAAGAAGCATAAGAAACACTGATGATGAATTACAAGGAGCTTATTAGCAAGAAGCACAAAATGGTAATAATTTTGCAAACTTATCTCCGGATTGTTTTCACCAGATCCAGACTTCTAATACTTCAAAAATATAAGTTGAAAAGAAAAAAAATTACACAGTTTTATATATATAATTATATCCAATTTCATATTTTTTGTTTTTAGAGAGGGAGGGAGAGAAACAGAGGGGGAGAGAGAGAGAGAGAGAATCCCAAGCAGGCTCCACACCCAGTGCAGAACCCAATGTGGGACTTGACTCCACAACCCTGGCGCCATGACCTGAGCCAAAACCAAGAGTCAGATGCCCAACCAACTGAGCCACCCAGGCCCCCCTGGTTTTTTATTTATTGGTAAGGGAAAAAATTCATTATTTCAGAGCAGCCTAAATCTCATGTTTTATCTTGTCAGTTAGAAATAAAATTTCAAAAATTAGAAATATAGACCAGTTTAAGTGCAAAATTAAGCATTCTTAACATCAGGAAAATAAAACCATTTTTGCCTCTTTTTTGTTATAATGTTGTAAAATATATTATATATCATATATATATAGAGAGAGAGAGGAACTAAAATCAAATCATAATATACCTTTTTCTATTCACTATGATTCACACTTTTTCTCACATAATTCACCTCAAACTAAGGGCTATGTGTCACTAGTGAAGAAAGGATACGTATCATGAGTATCATTTTAAAGATTATATAAAAATAAACTTTCAATGCAAAAACTAAGAAAACACTAATCTATAAAAGGTGTTTTACTCCAAATCAATTCTTTATCAAATACCACTCAAAAAGGAAAAACATGTTTCCAGTCACAGGAAGTTTTAAGAGATTGTCTAAGAGTCAAAATATGGGAGGACACTCTCATCAGGATCTGATAGATCCAATTTTAATTTTCAAGTTTCTTTTTTGAGCAGTTCTACCTATTTGTAAGAATTGATATTGCTTGACTTTTGTTCTTCATTAGAGGTTTTCCAAAGAAAAGGAGGTAATTACTTCTTTTTTCTTGAAAGAATAAGATTCATTCTGTCTCCCAATTACTCCCTATGAATCCATTGGACCCTTTTATACATCTAAGTTACATTTGGGGACCTTTAAGTTAATTTTTCCATAATCTGAAACATGTTTGCTATTTCATCGATACTCATGAATTCTTCCGAACAAGAAGGATACAGTGACCTGGATTAGCAGGATGATGCAACAATGAGATAAATCACCACAACTGCATCCTTCTTAGCCGTCCTGTCAATTGGCAAGAGCATGGCATCATCTTCAAGAGTGTATAAAGGAACACTGGAGACTCCATCTCTGTAGCTCGCATTGAACACTGTTGAAAATTCGGAATTTTTTGCTTTCTGTCAATAATGGCAAACAGAAAAAAAATAGAAAGCTCTTCACAATTCTTAGATGAATCAGAAGATGAAGGCAGAGACAGTAGGACTCTAGACTCTAACAACAGTGATGAAATTGATCATGTAAGTGAAATCTCAGACCATAAGTCTTCAGAGAGCAGTATGTTCAACAAATATTCTCAAACTCAAAATCTGATGGGTGGATGATATATTGCCATGGACCAAAAGAACGTATGGTGTTCTCGTTCAGCCAGTCATTCCACTGGGAAGACTTCATCCTACAATATTTTATCCCAAGATCTTGGACCATTTTGTTTGCTCACAAGGTGTTTGGCAGTGTTCTTTCATCTTCTATGATGTCTACGCCCTGGGAATACCCTTGAGGGGATAAATGTTGAAATGTTTACAAACAGAGGTGGCTAAAAGAAAACAGAGAGACCTGTTGGATTGATCATCTTAAATCGAAAACAATTCTTTGCGATTTTGAAGCAAAGAAGATGGCCACCTCTTCATCATAATTACGTGCTGTCGAAGGCTTCAAATTTTTTTCTCGTATTTTGACAATGAAAGTGCAAGGAGAAGCAGAAGCAATGATAAGCTAGAACCTGTTAGAGATATGTGTGAAGCCTGAGTCAGTACTTACAAGACAGATGGTTCCAGAGTCATGCATGACAGCCGATGAGCAGTTGGTTGCATTCAAAGAGTGTTCTTCCCTTTCAGTGTTTATATATTCAAAATCAGGAAAATATGGGGGAAAATTTGGACATTTTATGTTCAATTCTCGTGTCTAAATTTTTAGCAGGGTCATTTTTCACTCTCTCGTCACTCTTCCACCATATGATTTCATTCATGTGGAATTTAAGAAATAAAACAGAGGACCATAGGGGAAGGGAAAAATAAAATAAGGTGAAATCAGAGAGGGAGACAAACCATAAGAGACTCTTAACTATAGGGAACAAACTGAGGGTTGCTGGAGGGGAGGGTCGTGGGGGGATGGGGTAACTGGGTGATGGACGTTAAGGAGGGCACTTGATGGAATGAGCACTGGATGTTACATGCAACTGATGAATCACTAAACTCTACCTCTGAAACTAATAATACGCTATATTTTACTTAACTGAATTTAAATAAAAAAAATAAACTAAAAGAAAAAAAAAAGGAAATAAAACAGAACAGTTGCCCCTGAGCTACCCAACTCCAACACCACCACTCAGCCCTTGAATCTTACCCCCATCTCCTCAAGGATACTTTTGCCATTATCCCCATTTCTCGCTTGATCCCACATTCCCCTCCAGCAACTGACCCATTCCCATGCTTCCTTGCAGAGAAAAACTTCTCCAAAGAGTTGTACAGACTCCCCACCACTACCTCTTCACACCCCCATCCTCTCTTTCAACTGCTCCAGCCAAGCTCTTGCCTCCATCTCCTTCCTGAAACAGGCCACCAAAGACCTATGTGAAGCCCATGGTGATGCTCCCTCCCCTCTAGAAACCCTTTCTTAGATGACTTCTACAACCCCACCTATGTCTGGCATTTCCCCTACCCCACTCCCCATGCTTTTTCAGACCCCTCTGTCTCTGCCAGACCTCTAAATAGTATTCGAATGCCCCAAAGTTCTGACATCAGCTCTTCTCTCTTCCATCTGTACCGCCTCATCTAGTCCCAAAACTTTAAACATCACCTATATGCTGATGACTGTCAAATTTTATCCCTGCACTGGTTTCTCCTTAAAGCTCTAGACTGGTGAAGTCCAGCTGCCTAGCTCAGCATCTACACTTAGGCATCTCAAACTCTGCATGACCAAAGTCTCAATCCCAGCTCAGCTCCCCAAGCCTCCCCATCTCAATAAATCATACCAGTGGTGCAGGCCACACACTTAGGAATCCCCGATAACTCCTCTTTCTCATTGTCTAGTCCTCCCCCTACATCAATCCAAGAGCAAAGCCCACAGGGTTTTCCTAAAATATCCTGAACCTGAAAGCTCCTCATCTTCTACCCCAACACCACCCTAGTCCAAGCTCCAACATCTCTCACCCAGATGGCTACAGCAGCCAGTCCAAATGGGCCTCACTGTCGCCATTGGCCTCAGACTCCTAGAGTCCATCTCTGGACACCTGCCAGACTGATGATCTTCCATAGCACTAATTAGATCACATCACTCCTGTATTACTTTCTTGTGCTGAAAAAAAAAAAATTAAACTGGGTGGCTTAAAACAACAGAAATTTATTCGCTCACAGTTCAGGAGGCCAGAAGTCCAAAACCAAGATGTCAGCTGGGTTGGTTCCATCTAGAGGCTCTGAAGGAGAAACCGTCCCATGCCTCTCTCCTAGCTCGCTAGCAATCCCTCAAATTCTTGGCTTGTAGACACATTGTTCCCATCTCTGCATTCATCTTCACATTGCCTTTCCTGAGTGTGACCCTGTGTGCCCTCACAAGGACACTCTTCATTGGACTTAGGGCCCACCTTAATCCAAGATGATCTCATCTCCATCCTTACCTTAACTACATCCTCCAAGACCCTATTTTCAAATGAGGTCACATTCTGAGGTTCTTAGTGGACTTGAATTTTGGAGGGCACCACTCAACATAAAACAACTTCTCTGCTTAACGCCTTCCAGCGACTTCCTGTTCTAACCAGAATAAAATCCAATCACCCGAAAGGTCCCCAGGATCTAGTGCCTGTGTAGCCCCTTGACCTCACGTCCCTCTTCTGTCCGTCCATTTACCACATTCCAGCTCCACTGTCCTTCTCTCCCTCCCTTAAACATCCCAAGTTATTCCTCCTTCTAGGTCTTTGCTCTTGCTGCCCCTTCCTCTTGAAACACCATTTCCCCCAGCCTTCTGCACAGTTGCTTTATCATCATTCAGAACTTAACAAAAATGTCACCTCAAGAGACGCTTTCTGGGGCGCCTGGGTGGCTCAGTCAGTTAAGCGTCCGACTCTTGATTTCAGCTCAGATCACGATCTCAGGGTCGTGGGATCGAGCCCCATGGCAGGCTCCGCGGTCGGCGGGGAGTCTGCTAGAGGTTCTCTCTCTCCCTCTCCCTCGCTCTCTCTCTCTCAAGTAAATAAATAAATCTTTAAAAAGAGACAGAGACCCTTTCTGACCATTCCAACTAAAGGAACCAACACTCCCTCCCTAGCCATTAGATCATTACTCTGCTTTATCTTCTTTATAGCACTTACCAGTACAGACATATCTCGTTTTATTGCACTTTGCTTTATTGTGCTTTGCAGATATGCTTTTTTTTATTATTAACTGAAGGCCTGTGGCAATCCTGTGTCAAGCAAGTCCATTGGCACCATTTTTTCCAACAGTATTTTCTCACTTCGAGTCTCTGTGTCACATTTTGGCAATTCTAGCAATATTTCAAATGTTTTCATTATTGTTATGTTTGCTGTAGTGATCTGTGATCCGTGATTACAACTCACTGAAAGCACAGATGATGGTTAGCATCTTTTAGCAATAAAGTATTTTTTAATTAAGGTATGTACTTTTTTAGACATAATGCTATTGCACACTTAATAGACTACAGTAGAGTATAAACATAACTTTTATATGTACTAGGAAACCAAAACCTTCATTTGATTCTCTTTACTGTGATATTCACTTTATTGCAGAGGTCTGGACCCAAAGGTTTGCCTGTCTGTGACATCACTGTGTCTGTTGATGAACTCATCATCTACTACACCCATGAGAAAATAAGCTCCTTGGGCCCAGAGACTCTGTCTTGCTGGCTGAGAGCCGTACTCAGCACATAGTAAGCGCCTGTGTTAGAAATCGTGGGTTGGCTCACTCAGTGCCCATGGCATCAGGATTGCAAAATCCATCAGCACGGGGAGTTACCTGTCTATGATACAGAAGCTGGAAAGCTAAAAATCACATTCCCCAGCCTCCCTGGAGCTACAGTCCCGGGCTGTGATTTAAATTCCTCAAGTAACAGGAAGTCACACCAGACTTGAATTAGAAAGTGGGTTCCGTGGGGAGAGAAGTGTGGCACAAGGCGTCCACTTTGGGGGCGCAGATCATAGTGGGCGATAGGGCAGCTTTGGAGCTGAGTGGACTTAGCTTAGTGGACTGATTAGTGGACTGATCCCTGAAAGCTCGGCCTAGAGCCCCCTCCCGACCCTTCTGCCTGCCTTTGAACGCCTTGCCAAGAATCTCCTTCTGCTTATGCTAACGAGGGTGGCTTCTGCACGCCGCAGCTGAACACTGATCCAAGTGCTGCTTGATAAATACCTGCCCGACTCACTACGACATGGCATTTGGAGCACCCCAGATATGGGTTTGCAGGATGGGGGCTTCCGGCCTAGAAGCGATGTTACAGTGATCGCCTCCGCATCGTCGTTACGGGCGGCACTGGGTTCCTGGGGCTACTCTAACAAATCACCACATGCGTGACAGTGTACAACTAGTAAAGGTACTCGCTCACTGTTCTGGAGTCCAAAAGTCCAAAAGTGGTACCACTGGGCCAAAGTCAAGGGGTAAACAGGATCACGCCCCAGGGGAGGCTCTAGGGGAGAATCTGCTCCTCGCCTCTTCTGGTTTCTAGTGGCTGCCGGCATTGGTTTAAAGCTACATCACTCCAATTTTTGCCCCCAATTTCCCATTGCCTGTGTGTGTGTGTGTGTGTGTGTGTGTGTGGTGTGAAATCTCCCTCTGCATTTCTTTTATAAGGACACCGGCAATGGCATTTAGAGATGACCTAGATAATCCAGAATCTCTCCATCTGAAGATCCTTAACTTAGTCATATCTGCAAAGTACTTTTTTCAAGATAAGGTAACATTTACAGGTTACAGGATTAGGGCCTGATATCTTTAGGGCCATTATTCAGCCTGCTAGACTGGCCATGACCAGAAAACTTTGTTCTAAGAAACTTCCCAGTTATTCTATGGCAATTCCACCATGTGTGCTCATACCCCACCTCACCTCCATTTCTCCTTCCCTTAATGCACTTACCTAACGGCGAAGAGTGGGGAAGGCAGAAAGGAGCTAAGATACTCCGGCTGCCAGATACTACCAGCCAAGAGAACTAGGAGGTGGGTGAGCCAAGCTCTGACCAGGTGGTCTACACTCAGCTGAAAGCAGAAAATGAATAACCAAATTGCTGGAGCTTCAGCCAAACGTATTCAGCTGTATCTGAGAGGCCAGGAGGGAGATGAGTGCTTGGCATGTCCACCCCGGCAGACAGGTGTATTGGGCCTGATGAACTCTTGGCAGAGGGCCACTTCCCAGCTGAGGACTGGTTTTCCAACGCCAGCCTCACCCACCTTTTAGGAGGGGAAAAGAAGGTCAAAAAGAGACGCGAGAATAGGGGAGTACGAACAGATGGCTGCCAGGACCCAATAGGCTATTTGACAAAGATCAGGAGAAGTGAAGAGTTGAAGCAATTATCTGGATAAATTAAGCAAGAATAAAATGAGGTGATGGGATTTGGGAACCTTTCCAGCCTAGGCCAGTTATCTACACCATTCAACCCACTAGACAATTATCCAAACTTCCCTTGTGAAGGCAACAACAGATGGAGGCTACGGTGGCTCTAAAGGCCCATGATTACTTCACCTGTCTTAGCAGCTATGTCACATTGGATCAAGCCATTAAACTGGATAAAATAAAAGTACCAAAGTAGTGACTGCCTATAATCAAGTAATGTTCAAGTGAACAAAATAAAGTGGGTTTGACCCTTTTAACTGATGAATAAAATGCTCTGACATCAGCACCATGTTGTTTGGCAAACTGTGCAATAGTAGTCCATTTATTTGATAACTATTTAATAAGTACTTGAGCCATATTAATCAGAAATGAATCTTACTCTTACGGAGCAAGTAAAAGAAATGGAATATATTCATAAATAACTCATCTAATCTGTGCAATAACTTGTGATTTAGTCACTCTTATTCCCATTTTTATGGATGAGAAAAATTTGTGACAAAAGAAGTCGGTGACAGAGCCTGGATTTGAGCCATATCTCTCACTGCTAAAATCCACTTTTTTCACATTACTCTGGTTTCTTGAAGGAAGGAGCTTTGAACTAGTCCTCCAAAGTTATGTGGGATTTGAACAAGTTGAGATAAAGGGAAGGGTACTTAATGTAGAGGGAAAAGTGGGTAAAGGGATGTAGTCATGGTGCATGAATGACAAATGGGGAATCAGAAAGAAGAGGAAGTTTATGGTTAGAAATTATCAGCCCAATTTTTTTAAGATTTTATTTATTTATTTTAGAGAGACAGAGAGAAAGAGAGAGTGTGTGAGCAAGGGGAGGGGAAGAGGGAGAGAGAGAATCTCAAGCAGACTTCACACTGAGTGCGGAGCACAATGTGGGGCTCAATCTCATGACCCTGAGATCATGACCTGAGCCAAAATCAAGAATCAGACACTTAACAGACTGAGCCACCCAGGCGCCCCATATGAGCTCAATTTTAAAACTATTTTTGTGGGACCTCTAGGACATGCAGATAGAAGACATTGACAGTCATCCAAAAATGCAAAACTGGAAGCCTGCAGAGAAGCTTGGGACAGATATTTAGATCTGGGATCCTTGTACAAAAAGGTGTGCCATAAATTTACGAAGGCAGAGTCAATGATGAGAAGAAATGAGAAGAGGAAAGAAGGGAAGAGGGCCAAGAATCTTCAGGAAGTTCTTCCTTGGGGGAAGTAGAAAAAAAGAATGGAATGTGAAATTGGAATGAGTAGTCAGGGGATCTCAGAAAGTCAAGCATCCCAAAACCTGAAGGGGTAGAGAATTTAAGGGAAAGAGGTGGAAACCATGACAAATTCTGCAAAAAGATCAAGGAGAATTTGGACCAAGAAAAGGTCACTGGGTAGGCAGCTGGGATGTTTTGGTGACCTTTAAATAAGAATGTATGTTTCGGAAACAGCAAGAATAGATTACTCTTTTTAAAACTCTGACACTAAAAGGGAGGAGAGGGAAATAGTGGGAGCAAGAGAGAGAAAACCTTTATAGAAAAAAATTACATGCTGGACTGCGTAATTTAAAACATAAATTTCCTCTTCCATCTCTCCTTTTTTCCAACCCTCCGCCACTATTCTCCACTGATTTGTAAACTTATTCCAGCCAAGTGAATCAATCAAGATGGGAACACTAATTTGAGCAGACTTGTCAACATTATTCTGGAAAAAAAGGAACTGAGACACTGTTCTAGCAAGAACTGTCATCAAAAATAGCACCACATGATCTGGTGATGGGCTAGAACTGCAGGGTTTAGGTTTAGGTTTAACATGGCTTTATTCTGTGTGTGTGTATGCGTAGAGGACAGTTGCACATGTGTAGAGGGGAAGGCCCAGTGTGAAGGGAGAGACTGAAGATGCTTTATGTTTCTAGATAAATATGGAGAGAAAGAAGACCAAGTCACACAAGTAAGGGCTTAGCTTGAGTAAGAAGAAGGGACATTTTTTCCCCTGAAATGTGAAGAAAAAAACAGAAAAAGAAAAAAGTCTGACAATGAGGGGAAATTGGAGGAGGACCATGGGAGACTGGGTAATTCACACCAATCTTCCCAGTGAGGACAAACATACAAGCTACACAAAATATAAAAATCATCTGTCTGGAGGCATCAGATAGTTTACACAAGAGTGAAGAATTAGCAAGCCAGGAATTGGAGAAAATGGAGCCCCAGAAGGTAAACCCAAAGCCTGAAGCTGCTCTTCCTCTGAACTGTTAACCAACTCCAGACCAGGCAGCAGAGAGGCTAAGAGGCTGAGTAGCACTTTTGACAGCATCATACGGCTAAAGAATCAGGAATTGGAGTCCAGAGCTTGCTAAGTTGGATGTCCCAGGAAAATTCTTATCTTTAGGATGGGACACTGAAGGATTGCACAATAGGAGAAAATATTAACCAGAAAAAGCCAGGCCTTTGCAGACAGTGTAGCTCACATTCAAATCATTTTCAATTCTTGAAATTGGGTTAAATTAATCCCAAAGTGCTAGTGCTCCCAGGCTCCTGAAAAAGTAAAGTAAATCCTCCCTAGAGGAAGATATCATCCTAAGCTTCAAATTATTTCCACAATTAGTTTTGCAGATACATCTGCTATAAAAAGCAAAAATAACTACTTAAGAAGAAAAGATGAGAATAAAAACCAGCAGAACAATGGACAATAGAAACAAACTCAAAGGGTCTCCAGATATTGATGTTATCAGACACAGACTTTAAAATAAGTGTGCTTATTATGTTCAAGGAGATAAAAGACAAAATTGAGAATTTCATAAAAGAATTAGAAACCATGAAAAAGAAATGAACAGAAACTCTAGAACTAGAAAACATAATCTCCAAATTAAGAAGTCATGGATAGCACACAAGACAAAGCTGAAGTGAACTGGATGTTAGGTCCAAAGAATATATACAAAATGAAGCACAGAGGATTAAAGGAGGGAAAAGACAAAAGAGAGGGTAAGAGAGAAATAATACAAGGGAGAAACTAATTGGAATCCTTAAAAAAGAGGAGAGAGAATAGGAAAAAAGCAATGTTTGAAGAGGTAATGACTGAGATTTTTTCAAAACTAATTAAATACATAAAGCTACAGATTTAAGAAGCCCTTAAAAACCCCAACCATGAGAAATATAAAGAAATCCATACCTACATGAATCATAATAAAATTGCTGAAAACTAAAGCAAAGAGAAACATATTACAAGAAGCCAGAGAATAAGAAACAGATTACTGTCAAAGGAGCAACAATGAGACTTAGAGCAGACTTCTCAATGGAAACAATGAGAACTGGAAGATAATAGAATAGTTTTAACAGGCTAAAAGTAAGTAACTGTCAACCTAGAAGTTTATGCTCAACAAAAATATCCAAGAGGATCAACTAAAGATAGTTAGAAACCAAAAATAAAAGTATTTGTCACTCACACTAAAGGAAATATTAAAGATGGTTCTTTAGGTCCAAGGAAAATAGTCCCAGGTGGAAAGTCAGAGATGCACGAAGGAAAGAAATGCATAGAAAATAGCAAGTATATAGGTAAATATAAATGGATAGTGGTTATATAAAATAATTTAAAAATTATTAGATTTTAAATATGTATCACTTAAAATGCATGGCAACAATAATATAGGGGCACCTGGGTGGCTTGTCGGCTAAGCAGCCTACTCTTGATTTCAGCTCAAGTCATGATCTCAGGGTCCTGGGATCGAGCCCCATGTGGGGCTCCCTACTCAGTGAGGAGTCTGCTTCAGGATTCTCTCTCCCCCTCTGCCCTTCCCCCTACTTGCTCTCTCTCTCTCTCTCAAATAAATAAATAAATAAATCCTTTTTAAAAACCAATAATATAAAATAATTTGGGAGGGGGCAAATGGAGTTAGTGTTGTAGAGTCCATGAAATGCCTGAGAAGAGTATAAAACCACCGATTAATATTAAACCTTAATAACACAGGAGTTTATGCTGTAATCCTAGGGATAATCTCCAAAAGAATAGTACAAGAATACACAAATTCCAAAGTAATAGAGGAAGGAAATGAAATATTAAAAAATAATCAATCCTAAAGAAGCAATAAAATGAAAGATAAAGATAGGATATAGGTGGAACAAATAGAAAGCACTTAATAGTATGGTAGATTTAAATCCAAATATATCAAAAATTATATTAAATTTAATGTAAATCAAATTGCATTAGTAAATATAAATAGACTAAAGGCATCAATTAAAAGACAAAAATTTTCAGACTAGATTAACTCTTTAAATTGTATAAGTTTACAAGAGAAGCTTATAACACTTAAGGATACAGAATGGATAAGAGTAAAGGGATGGAATAATATATCTAATGTAAACATTAATCCAAAGAAAATGGGAGTACCTATATTATTTATTAGACAAAATAGAATTTAAAGTGAAATGTATTACTAGAGATAAAGAAGACATCTCATAGTGATAAAAGTTTCAATTCTCCAGGAAGTTATAGCATTCAAAAATTACATATACCTAATACCTCAAAATATATAAAGCAAAAACCAACAAATATACAGACAGACAGATCCACAATAATAATGGGAGAATTTAATACATCTCTCTGAATATCTAGCAGAACAAATAGACAATAAGTCAGTAGGAATACAGAAGATTCAAACAACACAATCAGCAACTATAACCTAATGGACACAAACAGAATACTAAGCTCACAACTACTAACAGTGTATCTCCTTTTCAAGAACACAAGGAAGTTTCAAAAATCAACTGTATGCTGAGCCATAAAGCAAGTCTTGGCAAATAATAAATATCTGAAATTGTACAAAATATAATCTCTAACCACATTATGATTAAGCTTGAAATTAATAATAGAAATAAGATTAGAAAATGCTCATGTATTTGAAAACTCAGGAATATTTCTATATTACCCATGGGAAATCAAAGGAAATTTAAGCATATTTTAATTAAATGTGAACAAAAATATTGCATACTGAAACTCATAGGATAAAGTTAAAGCTATGTTTAGATGATTATTTCTAATTTTACTTGGCGTGCCTCAGTGGCTCAGTCCATTAAACAGCCGACTCTTGATTTCAGCTCACGTCATGATCTCAGGGTCATGAGATCAAGCCCCGAGTCAGGCTCTGCGCTGAGTGTGGAGCCTGCTTAAGATTCTCTCTCTCCCTCTCGCTCTGCCTCTCCCCCAACTCGTTAAATAAATAAATAAATATATACATAATTTTACTTACTTATATTAGATTGTAAGAAAGGTTTAAAATCAATGAACTAAGCCACCATCTCAAGAAATTAGAAAAAGTACAGAAAATTGAACCCAAAGGAAAAAGAGAAGAAAGATAAATGTAGAATTTCATGAACTAGAAAATAAATATGCAATAGGAAATATCAACAAAACCAAAAGTTGGATTCTTTTGAAAGAGTAATAAAATTGATTTTAAAAAACCCCAAAACCTCAACAAGACTGAGCAAGGGGGAAAAGAAAGAAAAGATCAACATAATCACTGTCAGGCATGATAAGGAGACATCACAACAGAGCCCACCATCATTAAAAATCATAAGAAGATATTATAAACAATGTCGTGCCATTACATTTGAAAATTTAGATAAATACTACATTCCTAAAAAAAACACAATTTATCAAAATGGACACAAGAAAAAATATGAATCTTAGCTAGTCAAATAACTCTTTGACAAATTAAATCCATAATTTAAAACCCTTCCACAGGGAAAACCCCAGGGTTGGAGATAATACTCTCAGAAATGCATACATGTACCAGTGTACAAGCACAAGAATGCTCATCACAGCCCCGTCTGTTCTAGCCTTAAACTGGGAACAACCCAAATGGCCATCAAGAGTAGAATAAAAAGACAAAATTGTGTCACATTTATAAAAGGTAATACTAATACTATCCACTGATGAAAATTTATAGACTACATCTGTACACAACAACAGGGGTGAATTTCACGGGTATCATGTTGAGTGAAAGAAGCCATGCAAGAAAGAATATATACTATAGAGTTACGTTTGCATTAAGTTGTAAAAACAGGCAAAACTAGCATTTAACATGTATTTTGCTGGTAAAACTATACAGAAAATCAAGGACATTTTACCATGGATGTCAGGATAGTGGTTACCTGTGGCAGAGAGGGAGGGATGGGAGGGAACGGAGAGAGCTTCTAGAATGCCACACAGTCTTATCTGTGGAGCTGGTAATGACACTGGTGCTGACTTAGTAATAAATCACTGGGCTCCAGATCTTTGCTGTGAACGCTTTTCTGTAGGTACGTTTTATTTTACAGTTGAAGAAGTGATACAAGACAGAAAGAGAGAGAGAAAGGAGGGAAGGAAGGAGGGAGGGAAGAAGGGAAGAAGGGAAGCAAGAAGAATGTGGTGGCCCGGAGTCTATTACAGATAAGGGAGTGGAGTGTCTTCAGCAATCCTCTTGCTGAAGACACTCCACTGAGCATGGACAGCAAACTCAAATGCCCAGAAGAATCAGGCAGGCCCTTCACGAATGACATAGACTGGGGAGGCAGGGTGGGGGAGAAGCCCATTGATCACCAGCATCTAATACTCAGTCTTGGTGCCCAGAAAGACACTCTGTTGTTGGAGAGATGGTGGCCAAGTGGAGAGTGTGTGCCACCTGCCAGATGGGCAGCTCCAGAGAGAGCAAAGATACAGTCCTGCCCCTCTCCCAATTTTTCAAATTGAGCTAAAAATCTGGATTTCCTGTGATCTCCTGTTTCTTAAATGTTGATAACTAAACCAAATTATATTAACGATCACTCAGGCCAAACAAACCCATTTTACATTCCAGATGCGATATAGGGGGGTTGAGACCACAGGGTGAGCCTCCCAGAACTCAATGTGGAACCAGTTAAACCCAGGGCCTGGCTTTCTCCAGCAACTCCCAGGTGCCACCAGTGAGCAGCCACGAGGCGGGGTGGAAGAAGGCTGGGTGGCACCTCACTCCAAGATCTGGAGAGCCAGAAGGTTCTCTGGGACCGTGGGCCGAGGCAAAGCCCAGAGACGTGCAGCCCCCAGGAGACCAAAGCCGAGTTAGGAGAACTGAGGAAGTCAGAAGGAGTTTCCGAATTCAAGAGCTCCAAAAATAAACCTTTCCCTTTTCTCTTTTTTATTTTAGCTGCTCTCAGCTTACTGCCTTTTTTTATTATTATTATTCTAACAATTCTACAGGCAAGCAGGAGTGGGAAGCAAATGAGGCAACTGCAGGTTTTTGTGGAGCTGCTCTGCTCCAAATTACAGGCTCTGCTGTTAGCCCATTGGTTTCAAAGGTAGTCACGCACACACGATGCAGTCAAGGTTTCAGACCGCAAGTCAAGGCCACGGGCAACAGCCCCGCAGCTGCATCTGCCTTGGCCCCTCATGGCCGCCTTCCAGGAGGCGCGGAACAGCGGAAGCAGCGAGCCTCGCGCCTGAGAAGTGGTCAGCAGTTGGGAACAGCTGCAGGGAGGAGGGCCGGTGAGCAAATACCAGAATTTGGGAAATAAAGCTTTGGCTGAACAAAGTTCATTGTTGTCTTCCAAGAAAGCAGAGCCTGGGCGAACCACCCCAGAGAACAGGGCAAGGAGCAGTACGCTGACTGTTGGCTTGTCAACTTCCAAAGCCCCGGTATGCTTGGCCACCCAAGGGCTAGCGTGCTTCCCCTCGGGGCAAGCGGAAGCTCAGGGTAAAAGGGGAAAGATGGACGGGCGGTCCAAGCAAGACCAGACTACAGAAACGGGGAGCAAGATGAAAGCCAAAACAACAAAAGGCTTTTTATCCTGGCCATGTGCTGTACAAATTTAAATCAATCTCCCAGGAATTGTTCCATCTTGAACCTTCAGAGCTGTTCAATCCTGCAGGTACCTACCTTCTAAAGTAGCGAGTTCTCCTTTCCTAGTGGGAGCTTAGCTAGGCTCTCTCGGAAATACTATTCAGAGGAGGAGAGGTTGGTCTAGATAACTTCTGATTCTCAGAACCGTAAATTAGCAGAACTGGATAATCCTGACAAATGATAGCCCTTCTGAGGACACACATGTCCCTCTTTGGAAAGCACTTAGACAAATCAGATTGTTTGCAAATAAGTCTGATTATCTGCAAATTAGCTGATTGAAGTTCTCAGGTATGAAGCAGGGCTTATTTTAAGAAATGAAGTTAATTTAGATAATAGTTTTACTGAAAAGCAATGAGTTCAAAAACAAGTGGAAATAAGACAGCTTTTTTTTTTTAACTCGTACATTTTTCAAATCGTTTCTGCTAGACCATCTATTAAGAGAGGTTCTTTGTAAATGAATTAAATGTTCTTGGGAGTCATTATTACTTTCAACTCAACAGAAGTATTACTATTTGTCTAATAGCCCATTAATTCCCATGCTTTACATGTTTGGACTCCTACGACACCCAGCCTTGCGGCTTGAGCCTCATAGGTGCTCAACAGATGTTTGTTGAATGAATCATTTGCAAAGACAAAGCACGTAAATTGTCTACTTCTGCAGGTCGGTGATAGTAATAGCATTTTGACCCCTTACCCCGTGCTAGTAACTAGGCCAGATAAAGGAATATATATCATAATGGTCTCTAAGATGTGGTTGCTGTGATTGTTCCCATTTCATAGATGACTCAGCAGAGACCGCTGAGCGGCGGAGCTTGAGGATTCAAGGCCAGGCCTGTCCCACCCCTGAGCGGCAGCTCTCAGCCATCATATTGAATTGAATCTGAATCCTCTGCTCCGTGTATATATGTTTCAGCGGAGTGTGTGGTGTGTTCAGCAGATGGAAACTGCAGTGTCACCCTGCCCTGCGTAGACGGACTGCAGGCCCAAGAAGGCCAGCTCCCCCTCGGTGCCCACACAACCTGCCTTCCCAGCTGCTTCGGCTCGGGCCATGCAGCCTCCCCTCCCCCAGCCCCTTTGTTCTTCCCACAGCTGCTCAGCAAATTCCTTGATTTGAAATTATGATCACAGGTTGGAGTGCTACTTAAAATAATTTTGCCAAATGTTCCATCTCTCAGCGTTGATGAACATAATGGATGAAAATGTAAAGAGAAAAAATTTAAGAACTCACTTTGTTGAAGACAAAAAAAGAGAAAAGAAAGAAAAAGAAATCATAGGCTGCATCCACAGCCTTCCTTTGGACACCTGAAGGATTCTCTCCCATGCTGGACCTTTGTAAGCACTTGCCGGGAGGGGGAGAGCCGGCTGCTGTCAGGCCTGCCACAGACGGAGGGGGCAAAGGTCAGAGCGGGCGTTGGGTTTGTTTAAGAGTGAGTCCGAGGTGGACTAGGGGGGAGACCCTCGGTATCCGATTTCCAATTTCCTGTGCGAGTCACTGATGGGCACTCCTCCCCTGCCCCACCGGCCTTTCATGCACACGGCGCTGCAGAACAAAGACCAGCCCGAAGACACAGAAATAACCCGAATAGGTCTTCCTTCTCTAAGAGAGATTGCTCTCTCAAGCTCTGAGGGAGGCAGGGCCCAGAGGCAGATCCCCTGTGTGTGGCACCAAGATCACAAAGAGGCTGAGCGCTCAGGCTCCTGGCTTCCGCCGCTTGGTGGGGCGCTGGCCCTGGCTGCTTGGGCTGACCCATTGCTCGGGGGGACTCTCCAGGCGCCCTCAGCTCAAGGAAGCCCGGAACCCTGGAGACAGGCCATGATGAGTTCAACCAAGGGGTCTTGCACCACACCGGATTCTGCCACTGCGGGTGGACTCCCGCTTAAGACATCTCCCTCATTTTCTGAGGCTTCCTCTGTGCTGGAGAAGTAGGTGGGGAGGGATGAGCAAATCCGGAGCACAGAGAGGGTGGGGAGAGGCTCAAATTTTCCAGAGCCAAACAGGGCTCACAACAAGGAGGCTCTTCCGCCAGCAGGCCCCCCCCGGCCAGGCCTGTCTGTGAGTGAGGACTCCAGAAAACCAACAGAGAACATGTTCCTCCAGGGCCACCTCCAAAGATCATTTTGGGGGGAATACACGGAGCTCCCCTTACGCTCACGAGGCCCCCAAAATGATCTTGCACACAGTGCAGAGCACTGGAAAGGGGCGATCACTTCCGCAGGGGCCTCCTCGGCCTTCGAGGCAGGGAAGCCATGGGGGTGGCAGATCCAGGATGGTTCCCAGAGCCGTCCCTTCCCAGCTGGGTGAGATTGGGGAGGGTCCTGCCCCTGGTTGAGCTTCAGCTTCCTAATCTGTTCAGCAAGCATTACTCTGTGCACTTCCCCAGGTAGCTGTGAGGGTTAAATGAACCACACTGTGGGGAAGCAGGAGTCTTCAGAGCTATTTGGAATGGCAGAATAGCAGGGCAGAAGGCGCACCCATCTCCAGGTCAGGACGGAGGGGGGAGGAGTCTTGACATACAGGAAGGCCCTTTACCTTTGGACCACACCGTGTCCCTTCCACCCCACTCACTCAGTCTACATCAAGAGGGGCACAGGAAGAGTGGGTGCCCGATGGAAGGAAGGTTTTTTTCACTGATACTGTTTAGAATTACTGGTGCATGGCAATTAGAAATTTAAGAAGACATAAACTCTCTAGAGACAGTGCACCCCTCATGGCCACATGCAAGGCAGATCTACCCCTGCACCCCTCATCTTCTGGGTGAGCCCCCCCTTTTATTCCTGATGTTCCTATCACAGAAGGTGATCTGCACCCTTGCTTACTTCTCTGCAACGGGAGCAGTTGGGAGAGAGGCTTGTTAGAACTCAAAAAAAAGGGCGCTGTCCTTCTCCCTATGCTTGGGCCCTTTGGGCAAGCAAAGAAATAACTCATCTCCAGAGACCATCACAGATATATGAGAGGGGTGCTGGGTACCTCCTTTTTCTCCTTGGGTACTTTTTTTCCCTTGTTTGCAGATCATGGCATTTAATGAGGAAGTGCTGACCACACAAAGGAGAGGAAGCCTTCACCCCTGACCACTCCCAGGACCCGAGTCCCTATCACTGGTAAGGTAAGAACATTCTTTTATTCTAATCCTTCAAGGGCAGCTCCATCCACGCCTGTGGCAACGAGCAGGAGAGGCACAGAGGATGAAATCACATTTTGTACCTTGGACAGGTGACTTCCTAGAGAAACTTCTGGAATGCAAAAACAGAAGTTTTATTCCACACAGTCAGAATGACTTAGCGGTACATAATCCCAACAGCTTGTATATGAAGTATATACTACATGCCACTCCCCCATCTGGCCACACGTGTCCTTATTGAATCCTTGTAACCACCTTGAGGGAAATCACTTTTTATCCCCATTTTACAGATAAGGAAATTGAGGCCAAAGAAGTAAAGGGTTTGCCCAGGTGGCACAGGGACAGAGAGTGTCAAGACGTTAACCTGCCTGAAGCGAAGGTCAGTCTTTATTCAGTCCCACAGATCCTCCAGGGGCTCAATGGGGCCATGGGCTACCCCGTTGATAATGCCTTTCAGCTAAGGATGTCAAAAACACCTCATCAAGAGAGAATGATTCCCGCCACCCCCCCCCACCACGCCTTCAAAACTTGGAAACCGAGCCTTCTAAAGCAAATGAATTTCCAAACCTGGGGTTAATGATAAAGCTGGAAGAATGCAAAGCCTCACTGTTTCCTCTCCTCTTTTATCAACATGTGACTTGGATTTTCTAGAACTAGATCCTTAGTGGTAACTTATTAAAGGGTAAATCAAAGTTTGCTTTAAGAGAAAAGTAAATACACCCAACTTTCCATACGATGCCAGACCCCGAGTCCACTTCCCGGTTCCACTGTTGACTCAGGTTGTAATCACAGAAAAGTAGCTGCACACTCAGGCCCCGGGGCAAGAACCCTGGCATCCGTGTGCCCCCTGCGGGACTGGGACCTGGGGATGCTGTCCCCAGTGGACTGTGCCTGCTTCGGAGAGGAAACCCAGACAAAAGGTGAAGACACAGGCTGCGAGGCTCCACGGGCAGGTAGCAGCAGCGGCTTGTCCTTGCGTCTCTTGGGGCAAGGAAAGGGGTCGCTGATTTGTCCCATTGCCAGTAAAAACCCTGCTGCTCTTTGGCTCTGAACTCACCCGTAATTATTGGGAGTGAGGTGGGAAGGGCTGCTCTTTTGGACCCAGATGGCAGGGAGGAGAGGAACAAAGTTGACAAGAGTAAACTTTAATCACACAGGGAGCATTTTCAAGGAACAAATAAAAATAGCCAGAAGTGGGTCAGCGCTGACACTGAAGTTAGTGACCGGAAATTGGGGCAGAGTCCTGGGTAGAGGAATAAAAGTTTTATTTTGTGAATACAAACTTACACTCTTTCCGATCTGATTGCCTGTTTTCCCTTTTTTGGCTTCTCCTCTCTGTCTTTTGGACACACAAGAGGCACACACACGTGCACAGAGAGAAAAAGAACAGTGTGGTGTTGAATCCTTGCTCCATCTTCTCAATCCCAAAACTCTCCTTTTTCCTGAGGCTGAAGCAAAACAATGCTTTTAGAGAACTCCCTGGAGAGGCAGGGGGGATGGAGAAATGTAATATACACTTTACCTGTCTTCCAGGTTTCTGTGATGTCAGCGCATGTTGGTTAAAGGGAAAAAGGCAACAAAGCAGAAGAAAAGCACTGAGTGATGGGCCTGTTCCTGAGCAGGCCCACTCCACACCAGCATCCTCCTTGTCACTGCCCCCCGTGGCTCTGTGTCGTCCCATGTGCCATACACACAGTAGGCACACACGTGTGCCCTTAGACACGCATGCACATGATATACATGCACACGCACACGCATGTCCAGTGCTCATGCACACACACCGTACACATACACACAGCATTCACGCACACACACCATAGATATGCATAACACAGAAAGGGGCTCTGGTTTGCACGGTAACCTTAACATTCGGGCCGTAATTAGCTCCCTCACTTGGCAGGAACATTTCCTTGTGGCCTCGGTGGCATGACTGGGGCCAACTTATTGGGCTTACCACAAAGAGAGAGCAGTAAAGTCTGACATGCAAACATCCCGGGCAGATCATCAGGGCCAAGACAAGGGTATCAGGAAGATGGGTTCATTTGGTGAGACTCAGCATGTGACACTGATAATTTACTAGAACACTAAAATACACACTTCTTCCTTATGTTATCTTCTTTGAATTCACTGAAAAATAAAAGGAACCCGTGGGCTGGGCAAAATAGCATAGATAACACGTGTGTGTGTATGTGTACACAAATGTACATAGACACGTGCGTACATATATACATGTTAAGATGTGTAACAAAGAATATAGCCATAAGGATTCTGGAAGGAATTGGGTGTGGAAGTAGCTTCCACCTGTTTGCCCTCTGTCTCCCCAGGACAGAGAGCTGGACTAACAGCATGTTCAGCCCACCAGGCTGTCCCACCTGAATCCTCTCCAGGGCAGACAGGAGAACCCCCTTCTGCAGTTTACTTTGAATGCAGAATGTTTGCAAGGCCTAGGACAGCCCACACATCCAGCCGATGGAACTTTCTGCGCTGTGGTCAGTTAGCTGTGTCACCCCGGAACGGCATCTGTTCTCATGTTTCAGAACAGGAGCATGAATACTGGGAGCTTTTACCCAATCGAGGCTCCCAGTTGGCCGGGAGAGGGTTCAGTTTCCGGAAGGACGCAGCATTTACCTGAGCTTTAAGCTCCCAGGAGGCCGAGGAGGACACAGAGAATTCCAGAGTGTTTTTCAAAAATCATCTGGCTTTTAAAGATCTGCTTGTTAGGAATCCAGCCTCAAAAGCAGATTAATCACAGACTCACTGAAACATGTGCAAGAATGGATGATTTTCTTTTTTTTTTTAGCTTGGGGTTTTCAGGGTGGGATTTTTGAGGAGTGGGAGGGAAGCTACTCGGTCAAGATAAACTCCTTCAGAGCATGGGCAAAATTCCCTTTTCAACTACCAGTTTAAAAAAAAAAAAAAATGACAAAGTCACACAAGAGAGGAAATGAAAAGGGAAATTTTTAGACTTCTCATCCGTCCAGAAAGCCCCGGGCCTGTTTCAGAAGCCGGTCAGGGTAACTGTCGGGCCTGCGGTCACCACGCTGCAATCCCAGGAGGCCTTGCGTCACCAGCCATTATATCAATAAGGAAGTACAATCACCTAACCACAAGCCAGCTTCTTTTCTGAGCCCACATGTTGCTTTAGAGGGTTTTTAAACAAGAGACTTTCCTGTTTTTGAAACCTGTGAATCCACAGGTCTTACAGGTTACTCAAATTACCTTATCGCTTGTAGCAACCCCTGGCATGAATTTCCAAACTGCTTACTCGAGCCTTCCCCTCCCCTCACTACAGACATCCATTTACTCACTGAATCCTTATTTACAGTATCACGTTGCCAACTGCTGACACAGAAGAAAAACATACTAGTTATACATTAAGCTTTATGGTTAGAGCATCTGTGCCAGGCCCTGTCCAAACGGTATTTATTCACCGGCCAGAAGGCAGGATAACCACACCGAAGAAAACCCAACAGAAGCGGCTTTGCAGCCAGATCAGCGTTCCTTAATATGGCCGTGCTATTTTTCATGCGAACACGGACAGGCGCGAGCAAATGTAGTGTACGAGATGATCACGGTTCATGGGGAAGCGATTATATGTATCATAGGATGTGCAGCAACTCTATTGGAAAATTTGTAACACAAGCAGAAGGCATCCCAAACCACCTAATGAGGTTCCTGGAAAATAAATGTAGAAAGGCGTGGGTAGAGGACTCTATGGGACCGTCCAATTTAATCCTTCGTGGTGTTCGAGTCAGCCTTGTTTTTCTCTTGAGCAAATAAAAAGGTTCAGATTAAAGAGTGCACTAGAGAACTGATGAACTGAAGCCACAAACAAACCTCTCTCTTTCCTGCTCCACACAGCAGCTCGAGAGAGAGATGTGCCAAACCCAAGAACTGCATTTGATAGCCATCTCCTGGTTTAACTTCGACCCTGGCCAGGGGCCACTTGGCGTTGCTCAAGCAATGCCTGCAGAATTCATCCTGAGCTCCCTTGCTAGAAGCGTCCACCCTCACGGTGCAGACCTGAAGTTAGCAGAGGTGGGGCAAGTTCTGTTTTCAGGAACTGCCCAATCGGAGCCAGGATGAACAATCGGTGAACTTTACTCTGCAGCTACAACCAGTGACCTCTAAGCTGACTTCACAGAATCCACATGGCAACCATGAATCTAGCAGACACTTATCTAACCTCACACTTTTCGGTCTTTTGGGGTTAGAATCAACACTTAGCTCATCAAAAAAACAGGCATCTCCCCAAAAAGAACCTGCTCTCTGTGCACGCTGGTATGTTGTTTATCTTATTTTGTTTTTCTGCATTCCAATCCATCTGCTAGCACTGAAATGTTGAGATGGTCACTGTAAGGCCATGACGCCGTGATTTTTACACTTGAGGGAAGGTTCTTTCCAAATATTAAAGGTTCTCTCTTATGACATGGTAAGTGAGAATGAGGTGACATCAAAAAGTATCAGAAGTAACTCTCTCAAAGATGGTGACTGGCCTGTGGCATAGCACAGTGCATTCATGGAGGGGGGGAATACAATAAAATACAAGAATTCCAGAGAATTCCAGACTTCCCACACAGCCTGGGTAGATACTTTTAATTTTAATCCTCTCTGGCAAATAATCTACAATGTTTGTATGGAAAGAATCCTATTCTTCAAAAATGTTTAAAAATAATAAGTTTTCTTTCCTCCTTTGGAAAAACCATTACTACAAAACGAGTAATTTTTTTAGAGGCGGAGAGGAGCAGAGGCAGAGGGAGAGGGAGAGAGAATCTTAAGCAGGCTCCACGCCCAGTGTGGAACCTGACACGGGGCTCGATCTCATGACTCTGAGATCATGACCTGAGCCGAAACCAAGAGTCAGACGCTTAACCAACTGAGCGACCCAGGTGCCCCCAAAACTGACATAAACTTTGAAGAGTTTTCTGATCCCTCTAGACTGTGGATATTTAGGGCGCTTAGACCCAAACACTCTCGCCTGGCACTGGCTGAGCCTGCTGGACAGTTGCCCGACCACCCTCTCGTTTTGGCTGTGCAGACCACAGCTCTGTGCACTCTCTCCAGGGGAGAAGCATTGCCCAATGAAGCAATGTTGCCTCTCCCCTTTTGCACCACCACTGACACCCCAACCCCAGCCCCGTACTGCCAGGCCTGCTTCCAGAACTGCATGTCCCCTGCGATCCTGTGCCTTCCAGCTCAGATGCCAACAAGGGCACTAGGTAATAGGTACTTTTGACAAAGGACCCTGCAGCAAGTCTTCCCATCATTTACAGAAGTCCTCTGTTTGGAGCCGTTACCAACCCCATCCACTCAGCCCAACAAAGCACAGAGGAAAATAACATGTACGGGGCAAATATGAGAAGTCACCTTACATTTGTGTCTATTAAAAGATCCTCATATTATCAAGTGCTCACTCAATTTCTTTATTTTAAATAACAAAATACCCTGAAAGGATATTCCATCAGTGCTAGTCTGGGATGATCATGGAGGCTGCCTGGAAGAATGATTTGGTTTCGTTTTTGTTTGCTTTTGTTGTTGTTTTTTTAAAGATTTTATTTATTTATTTGACAGAGGGAGACACAGCGAGAGAGGGAACACAAGCAGGGGGAGTGGGAGAGAGAGAAGCAGGTTTCCTGCCAAGCAGGGAGCCCGATGCGGGGCTCGATCCCAGGACCCCGACACCATGACCCAAGCCGAAGGCAGACGCTTAACGACTGAGCCACCCAGGCGCCCCTCGTTTTTGTTTTTTAATAAAAAATATTTCAGGGGCACCTGGGTGCCTCAGTCAGTTAAGCGTCCGCCTTCGGCTCAGGTCATGATCCCGGGGTCCTGGGATCAAGCCCCGCATCGGGCTCTCTGCTCAGCAAGGAGCCTGCTTATTCTCTCCCTCTGCCTGCCTCTCTGCCTACTTGTGATCTCTCTCTCCATCAAATAAATAAATAAAATCTTAAAAAAGGAAAAGATATATATTTCAAAGTTTTTCTAGTTATTCCTGCAAGTATTAGATACTGTCAGCAAGTCTTTTTAAAGCTCATTGGAGGGCGCCTGGGTGGCTCAGTTGGTTAAGCGACTGCCTTTGGCTCAGGTCATGATCCTGGAGTCCCTGGATCAAGTCCCGCATCAGGCTCCCTGCTCAGCAGGGAGTCTGCTTCTCCCTCTGACCCTCCCCCCATCATGTGCTCTCTCTCTCTCTCATTCTCTCTCTCTCAAATAAATAAATAAAATCTTTAAAAAAAAAATAAAAGAAGTTTAATTACAAAAATTTTCAAACACATCCAAAGAGCATATAGTAAAATGAAGTTCCATATGCCCTTCACCCGGATTAATAACAACCTAGATTTTTCCAAATTTGCTCCACTTGTTCCTTTTTTGTCTTTTGCCTTTTTCTCTTTGCTGACCTTTTTTTTTTTTTAAGATTTTATTTGTCAGTATTCTCTACACCCAAGTGGGGCTCGAACCTACAACCCCGAGATCAGGAGTCTCATGGTCCACCTACTGAGCCAGCCAGGTGCCCCTCTTTGCTGAACTATCTTAAAGAAAATCCCAGACCTCATGTCATTTCACCCTTTCATACGTTAGTATGCATCGTTAAAATGCATGAACATTTCCTTATGTAGCCCCAACCTCATTAAAATCACATTTAAAAGCAGTACAAGGAGAAGTTAGCTTTATGGAGATCACAAATAGTGCATGGATATTGAGCTTGAGCTAACATTTCCAGTGACAACAACACACAGACTCAAAAAGTACTAAATCCCAAAGAAACTCGAGCGGCATCAGGATGGTGTGTTCTGGAAGACTGAGTCAGATCTCTCAGAAAGGGGCTCGAGGGACGACAAAGATAGGTGATGATGAAGAGTCTGAATAATAAGTAAAAAAAAAAAAAAAGACAACATTTCTAAATAAGTATGTGTGTATAATTTTTATATGCATGTAATTAACTCAAATTTTGTAACTAGAAACATGACTACTTCACTTGCATCGTTAAAGGCATATACATTCAAGCTGACCAAGAAAAACACACAGACACGCACAAGACTTCTGTAACCTGCTCATTGGGAAATGGGGCATGGCCTCATATTTGGAGTTGCAAATACGGGATCTTCAACCCATTGCCTACCAGCCCCTGTAAAGCCTAGCCTTCTTATCAAGAGCATTTCTTGAGTATCTACTAGATTCCAAGCACTCTGTCAAGCCCTGAGTACATATGCCCCTTATATGTATACCAGCCCTCTGAGAGAAGACCTACTGTCCCCTCAATTTTGCCGGGGAAAATCTGAGACTTCAAGAAAGTGAGTTATTGTCCCAAGGAGATAAAGATGGAATGTACGTCCCACTTATTCTGATCCACACTGCTGACTCTGCAAGCTCTTTTCTCTCTCCCTTTCCCCAAGGAGTCACCATGGATCCACCCTGAAGCTGTGGAAACATCGAGGTTTCTATTATACACTCGAATGAAGAAGAACCAGAAAGCTGGGAGGAGGGTTGAGTGCCTGCATGATTCACAGCATAGCCATGCCTTCATTTTGTGATCACTGACTCGTTTCTGGCTATAACAGTCTGGTGATAAACAGTAGATGACACAACCCAATGGTGTAAATCCACTAAGACAACAAAATGAGCCAAAGCGTTTGCATACCTGGTTGGCTGCCTGGGGGCAGCTGGATGGACTCAAGCCTCAATGGTACTCTCATTGCTCATCTCCCTTGATAGGACATCTTCCTATTCAGAGTCCCTAACCCCCTGTGTTAGTTCTTCTCTGCCACCTCTTCTGGTATTAACTTCCAGGTAAGATGAGGAAAAGAAACGCCACTGAGGCAGCCGGGCTCAGGCACATGGTCAGGCACACACAGGTGTGTGCTGGACCTACAAGCCAAACAAAGACTCAGAGCTCCTTGTTTAGCGTCATCCGGGAACTGTGGGGTGATCCCCGGCCACTCATTCAACCTTCTTCACTGCAGTTTCTTCATCATTAAAATGCAGTATTTGAGGACCAAGCCTGAAATAGCCAAATAATATTATCCAATTAAGGTGAAAAGCACCATATAAATGCTACGGAGGCTAGGACTTAAATAGTCACATATGGTTTCATGAAAAGCACTCTAGTGCATCCACTAGCAGTAAAAACATGCAGGAGTGAAATGATCTGGCTGGAAATGAACTGCAAATTGATAAACATTTAGTTGCTCATGCCGTGTTTATTATTTTTTACTAGGATAAAAATTAACTGTGCGGCCTTGGCCAGAAAACAGATTGAACTCTACCATCTGGGTAGTGGAAGCAGTATCTCTTTAGCCTCGGGTTACGCACAGGTTACCGCTGCCAGCTCTGATTTTATTTGTAAATAGGCCCCGGGTGTCCAGACAACAGAACAAGGGGAGGCTTCTGGGAAGCACGATCAAACCGGGCCATCGCACCGAAAGGGTGACTCTCTTAAGGGAGCTTAGGCAGTAGGTCCGCCCCCCATCATGCTCGGTGTCCTGCATTTCCCAAGAAAGAGGTTGCCACACCTGCGATGGAAGGGCAGTCAGCGTGGGCTGGAAGGGCTGCCGGTGGGCAGAGCAGGGGCCGCGCGGGGCTGGGGGCGCGCGCGCAGGGGGCGGGGTGGGGCGGGGCGGGGCCGGGTGGGGGCGAGCTGGAGCAGGCCCCGCGCCCCCGGCCAGGCCACGTGACAGAGCCGGCCGCGGCCCCCGCTGCAGATGGCCGTGCCCTCGCCCCCGAGGCACTTTTCCATCAGCTTGCAAGCAGCTGGATCAATTTCCTCTAGCTGCAGCGCCCTACACAAGCACGGGCTGAATTATTACTCATGGAAATCCCCTCTGTTTCGGGGAATCAGGTAGCTTTCAAACTCCCAACAATTAATGGTCCTTTTGGTCCAGAGAGAATAGCAAAAAAACAAAACAAAAAACAGACTGCAGGCTACAGGTTTCAAAACAGGCTGTTCGGTTTCTAGTAAATTAGAGGGAGTGGGTGGTTGAGGTACCGAGTAATGTTATCCTGTACAGTGTGGTCTTCTTTGACGTCAGCAAGATGTTTCTCTCCCCCCTTTACTCCCCATTCCCTCCTCTCTCCTTTCCTCGTCCGCACCCTCCTCTTCTTCCTCCCGCCTTCCCTCTTTATGTCAGGGAGACAGATGACATAGGGTAGCTCTGGAAAATTGCTCGTGGTTGTGCGAGATAGCTCACAGGCTCAGATAATTCCCACATTTTCAAAAAATGAAGGCTATGGGGGAGGGGGCTCTTCAGCCACCGTCTATATGAGCAACCAGAAATACATGTGACTCAGTGAAGGAAGAGAGAAAGCGCCTGCTGGAAAGCAAACAGTAACCACCACTGGCTCGACATTCCGCAGCCCTTCATCTTGCCCGATTAGCAGTTGTGTCTGAGGGAGCATTCTTCCTGTGGCAGAGAACACATTTTTGTCTCCAGCCATGCTGAAATAGCGCCCTGCTCCCCTGCTACTGGATGCGGGGAACCCAGGCTGGGCTGCTGTGCACCTTTTCCTGGCTCCCTGCAGACCCCTGCCAACGGAGTTGCTCTTCTTCTACTCATTAAAGACAGCAACAGCTGCCCTCATGTCAACACAGAACTATCTAGAACAAGGGCTCCAGGGCTAAGTAAGCATCTGTAGCCTGACCCTGCAATATCTTTGTTTCCCCTTTAAATGGTTTTTGTCTGCCCCATTGTTTCAAGAAAGGCAGCATGGCCACAGCACGGCAGGGTCCTGTGGGCGGCCACACAGGGAGTGCTGGGTGGAGTGGGCAGATCTCTCTGTGGCTCTTCGTTGCCATATAGCCTCAGCAAGATGACTTGGTTTCCAGAATGACCCGCCACTGTCGTTTTGCCCAGGCATCTCTTTGAAAGGAGAAATCTGTCCCAGACCTCACATGATGGAAAGTGGTTCCAAGTAGTGTAGGGTAGGGAGCAGGCCCCGGGGTACATATGGGCCTGATTTTCTCCCTCGGGCACGTGGTGGCTCCTCCCTCCTGTCTTCCCTGTTCTGGACAGCAAGGGCCTCAGAGGGCCTTCGAACAGTCTAAGCCAGGCCTCCAAATGCTCTCCACAGGCATGAAGTTCCCATGAAAAACACACTGGTAATGCAAAAATGTGCATACAAGAAAAGCAAGTGAGATCACACAAATCTATGCAGTAATTAGACCTGGAACCTGAAAAAGGAGCACTGTGTTAGTATATGGGGGGGGGGGGGTTGGTATATGGGAGTGCCCTAAGCAGAGAACAGCACTTTAGCAAGAGCCCAGGCTAGATCTTTAGCATAAGTGTTGGGAGGCCGGATGAAGAAGCAAGTGGACGAATAAGAGGAATTAATCTGTTTAGAACACAAAGAGAAAAGGAGCCCAAACTTTCTGGGAGGCGAGGAGGATGGGGTGGGGGCATGGCTGCTGGAAAGAACCATTTGGTTTGAGGGACGACAGACCTCCGAAGCGTAAACGCAAAGCAGGAGTCTGACGTAATGATGAGTGACAACAACGACGTTAGGGGACGTGTATTAGATACATTCCATGTGCCGGACACCGCACGTGTCTTACACAGCACCATCTTGTTTAGTTCCCGTGGCACCCTCGGGAGGTGGGAACGCGCCTGAAGGTGTGTCGGCTCTCTGGGGCCCCAAGGAAGAGAATCCTGGACCCGAAGAACTTAGGACACCTTGAAGCAGGTGTAGCAAAAGTGATGCCAAGGGGCCTTTCCTCGGTGGGCCTCTCTCACCTCTGAGGGAGGAGCAGGGAGCACCGGGCTTACCCCAGTTGAAGTGTTTGTGTCTGGAAGCTCTGGTTTATTAAGTGTAAGCATGCTCTCCTTTCAAAGTCGCGGTGAGGATCTTTTTTTCCACCTCACGTTGCCTCTCCAGGAAACACCCTTACTCATTTCTGGCCGCTTCAGAGGAATTCTCTCCCCTTCCTGGTCTGCACGTCGTCGCTCTATTGAATTCCTCTCCATTCTTTCAGACATATAGCCCTGATGCCACAGATATGCTTTTAATAACACAGTCCCATGAGGGCATAAGGTTAAATCTTGTCGCCTCATGTAAAACATTGCCTTGGCAGCAGTGGGTTGGGGCCACTGGGAGGGCACTCGGAGGAGGAGCTCCTACTTGAACGGTTTCCTTCTGATCACCAGGACAGAGCAGAATGGCTGTTACCTAAACTTCCTTCCCGCTCCCCAGGCACCCTAGACCTCCCACCCCCGTCCCCACCCCCACACCTCCCAACAGACTGGGCTCCTATCACCCACCCATCAACATTCCATTAAAAACATGGACTCTCAGCAGGTTCCAGAACACTGCTCTGCAGCTCGGCAGGTGTGTCGTCTACCTGACCCAAAGGACAGAACACTGCCAGGTGGGGAAGCAAAGGCTTTGTGAAGCTATCTGGCCAACGGCACCCAGACCAGTCTGTGCTCGTGTGATGCGGGCAAAGATGAGGCAGATGCCCTGGTGTCCTCCTGCCGCAGCAAGCTGCCAACTTCCGCTAAACACACACCCAGTCGGGACCTCTGGTGTCCCTGAGAGGTGGCACGCGTGATGGCCAGCGCCGGCGGTCCACAGCGAGAAATGCCTGGTTCGCGACCTGGCTAGCTGGACCCCTGAGCCTCTGTAAAAGGAGGACAACAGTACCTCCGGGAGGGGCTGACACAAGGCATATAAAACTTCAGACCTATCGTAGACCCTTCACAGTTGAATCCCTAACACCCCAAAATTGTTGGCAGTAGCAATTTTCCCAGTGGCTTGGTACTAAAGACCGTAACAGCTACAACTGACCGGACAGTCTTTATGAGCCGTGTGTGTTAAATGCATTATCTCGACTCCCGCCACTAGCCCTGAAAGGCAGGTATTATTACCCTCATTCTACAAGTAAGGAATCTGAGGCTAAGAGCAGTTAAGTAACTTACCCAAAGTCACACAGCCAGTTAGTGGCCAAGAGATGGCTTGCATCAACATTAGGCATCCTTCAGCACCTGCTACCCAATGCATGCTTCCTTCACCGCGTCGTGCTGCCTCCTGAAGCAGTCAGTGCAAGCGGAGCTCGGCTCTCGTTACGGGACAGCACAGTAAACGCTAAGCGATTGTGCAGCGGGCTACCGCTGGGTGTGTGCGCATGTGAACTTGTGTGCACGCACACCTGCCTTTGGCCAAGGGTAGCACTTTCAGCCGGCATGCCAATCTGCCAGAGGCCCATGTTCAAAGCTCATCCCTGATTGGGCAGGACAGACCCTCAGCCTGGATACAAATGGAGGAAATAAACAAGGGCCATTCAAAAGGACCGTGATTCAAATGGGATGTTCCTGCACAGTGATAAAGCTCAATAAACCAAGCAGCCAGACCCATCAGAAAGCATCGATAGACACTCAGGTGATGATAAATGTATTTTAAGTACTTGAGAAAGGGAGGGCAGTTTCTGCCCTCCAACCAGTTTCTGCCCGAGCAGAGATTTATCCCCGTCCCTCATCTGAGAGCAGCGTAAACGGGCCCAAAAGTGTTGACGTGAACAGAGAGAGACTGCCCCCCGTGGAGCTATGGGTGTCCACACGTGAGCAGTGCAGGTGTGCCCGTGTGGGTGAGTAGGTTCTAAACTCATCAGCTCTGAAGGGTGAAAAGCGCTGTTCTGCTCTTGGTCCCTCCATACCCCCTCCAAACCCCCTTTAGTTTCTTAGCAATGGGGACTCCTTTTGAACTTTTCCTTCTTGGCAAAGCCATGCTTGTTAAGAAGCCAGCATCCTAAAAAAAAAAAAAAGAAGAAGAAGCCAGCATCCTAAAAACCAAGGTGGCCTTGGATGTCATTCTCCGTTGCGGCAGACCAAAGTTTCCTTGCTGAATCAGACCTCATAATATATCACCTATGAGTCACACACTAGCAAATGAGCCACTATTAGGAAGAGAGATAATGGGGTGATATTTATCAGTGGCTGAATCTTAGCAAATGACAGGCATTGCCAAATCACTGATCATACTCATATCCATTACCTTCCAGATCACTGCTCGGTAGTTCCTGGGATGGTTTCTAACTGTCAATATTTACAGAACCAGGCACTTAACAACACAGGCCAAGCAGGCTAGATGTCTCCAAGGATGAGTCATGCCAAATGAAGCCTTTTATCTAAGGGTCACCGCTCCATCCTCATTGGCTGGAGCACACTGGAAGTCATCTGGTTATTGAAAAGCACATGCATGGTTGCAGGCTCTGGTCGGTTCTCTGGAGGAACCAACATTTACGAAATCGAAGCCTGGGAGGAGAGGGCATGGCTTTGAAAGCATATAGAGCTGTTTTGTTGGGATTTTTTTTATCGGCTAGATAGTAAATATAGGTCTAGGGCTAGGGGGAAGTGGCAGAGAGAGAGCACCAAGAGCCCCCCTCAGTCTCCACTTGCAGCAGGCACATAATAACCCCTCTGGAGTCACATCGTGGCCTTGACTGGACAAGGCACCTGTGTCACACCAAACACACCAAGGAGGAGGGGGGTACCTGCTGGACTTAGAGCCAGGCCAACCACTGGATCGGTCCTTTGAGTAAGCCAAGTAGACCCAGTCCAAGGTAGAAACTCTTGGTTCCATTCAAGCATTGGAAGACGATTTCTGGGGGTTTTGAAGGCTTATGTGTTCAGGAGTCACTCACTTAAAATGCAGATAACCTCCAGAGATGGACACACCTCAGGCCTTATCGAGTAGGGAAGAGGGAAGGAATGAAGGGCCAGCCAAGGAAGGCTTTGCAAGAGGAAGTGGGGCAGGGAGTGGCCCAGCACATGGTGGCTTTGTAACACTCTTGCTGGGCTAGCCCTCAGACCATCCCTGGAACACATTCACTTGCCTGTATGTAGAAAAGATAGGAAACTTGTTTTAACACCAACATTAAATGCAAATATGCCACTATCAGTATGAGTGACGGTGATGTGCAAACTTCACTCCCCAGCATGCACACAGAAGCTGATTGCAACCACGCTGGCATGAGATCTTTACCAAAGTCCTTTGGGGACCCAGTACTGTGCAACATGGGACCGGTTGGCCAATGCGAGCTCTTGGAATCCCAGTTCCCCTTAAAATCAACGAGCTAAGCGAGGATTGCAAAAGGGCCCCCATCAGGGGACAGGATTATTACTGAGTTGTACGGTGAACAATATCTCTGACTGAAAATTGGTAGACACCATAAAAATACAAAAAATATTGAGACTTGCATACTGTGCAAATCTTCAGATGGACCTGGCTTCTTTCTTAAGAAGACCTGAAGCCCCACAAATCTGAAGGCTCAGAGGTGTCCCCAGAGATCCCAAGACTACTCCATGATGAAATGACCTTGTGATTCCTGCAAACAGATCACAGCCCATGGCCACTGTCCAGGGCCATAATTCAAAGGACAATCGCCCAGTAACAGTTGTATGGAAACACAACATTGGCATCACCTTTAGTCACAAAGGGTAACAAGGACTATAAGCCATGGTCCAGAGAGAGTTCACTGTGGCCCTTTCCAACTACCAAGCACCATAAAGCCAGCGCTGGGGAACACCCTGGTGAACGTGCTGCCCACCGTACAATCACGTGTGTCCCCAGACGCTGTGGACTGTCTTCCTCATCTTTCCAGTCTTCCTTAGCACACACACGGCTGCTCTCTTGGGCCATGTGTGTATTCTGGCCATGTGCATACACACACATGTGCTAAATAAGAAATTGTGGGGGAAGAGGAGCGGCCAGAAAAAAAAATTTAATAAACAGTGTTTCTGACTCTATATGAAAGGGTTTTCATTCCATTCCAGAGGTGGCATCTCATAGGGTGGCATCTCACAGGGAGGTCTCTGTTTCATTTCATCCTGTTTCCCCTTCTAGGGGGGCAGAGGTAAGGAGAGGCTGAGAAGAGAGGAGTGTGGGGGGAGAAAACATGAATAGAGATGGGCCCCTCACTGTGCCTCTTTCCCATGCTTCTTGACTTTGTCTCTGGACCTCCTATGCACCTTGCACTTGGCTATGTGCTCAGCGAACCTGTTGAAAGGCCATATTAGTCCACTAGGATGGCCATAACAAAGCACCACAGACTGGGGAGTGGGGGGACTTCAACAACAGAAATGCATTTCCCCCCAGCTCTAGAGGCCGGAAGTCCAAGATCAAGGTGTCGGCAGGGTTGGCTCCTTCTTGGGTGAAGGATCTGTCCCAGGCCTCTCTCCTTGGCTTGTCGATGGTGGTCTTCTCCCTGTGTCTTCCCATCTTCTGTCCCCTGTATATGCCTGTGTCTTCAACTCCTCTTCTTAGAAGGATTGGTGTAGAGCCGCATTTTAACTTAAAATGACCTCATGTTACCTTAATTACCTCTTCAAAGACCCTATCCCCAAACACAGTGACATTCTGAGGTCCTGGGGGTTAGGACTTCAACAATATGAACTTCAACACAGAACTCGCACCATAACAAAGGCGAAGCAGGAAGAGAAGTGAACGGACATGTGTGGAGTCCCCACTGCGAGCTTGGCACCACGCCAGGCAGTAGACATGAAAGATAAGACGAGGACCTAGCCTCATAGTGACTGAATGACTGGACGACAGCCCCAGTGAATGGGTAAGTGGATGGATCAATGAGGAATGAGTGGAGTGAGCAAACATCAAAACTGCTGAGTACCGAAGCAGAACTGAGTCCAGAGCTAGCAGCCCACCCCCACCTCCATCTCCAATGGGGTCTCAGAAATAATGAGGGAAGTAAAGTGGCCAAGCCCCCCCACCCCGCTCCCCACCCAGATGAGCCGGCAGCCCTCCTCCATTTGGCAGAACAGAGAGCAGAGCCATCATGCAGAGAGGCTCAGCGCTCCTAGATGAAAACCAGACTCTTCCTTCATGCTCACCCTGCCGCGCCCTGGGAGACCTGGAGAGACACCCCCGCTGGGGGTCACAGCGGCCCGAGGCCACAAACCAGATGGAAAGAACCCACGAGCAACTTCAAAGGTTCACTGTGCCAGGAGGACTGGCACAGCCAGCTGCCGTGTGGTGACAGGATGATGCTCTGTCCCTGGGATATTGTCACACCCATGAAATGAGAGTGAGAGTCCCCACATCCTCAACTCCATCACCTGAAGACACTCTGTGCCCGAAACTGTGACCAGAAGCCAGGAAGCCAAATTAGAGGAACAGAAAGGCGAGATGCCTGTCAGCTTTATAATCAGCGATCCTTCCACTTACTACAAATACTTGGCCTACGTCACTCAATTATTCTTGTCTGTGCTGTGAGCATTTACTTAATCAGCCTTCAAAGAGATTTCCAAACGGTATTTTTGTGACCAAATAGGGGTCAGAGCCCCTCTCACATCAATGGGAGCCAGCAGGGGGCAGGCCAGCTGCCGGTCATTTGATCTCCCGGGCTGGGCACAAACTTTGAACCGGTTCCTGTCCGGTGTCTCTTTCAGACTCCCCATGACCCTGGTCATCGGTCAGTTCCTGAATTGCAACAACACGCCCCACAAATGCACGCACCAACAGACCTCCCTTGCTTGGATGACTCCCTTTCATTGTCTTCCAGCACATTCTCCCTCAAGCCCAAACAGAATCACGTCAGAACGGCCTATCCTTGAATCTTTCCTTTATTACCGAATATGTGGCTCAAAAGCATCAAGTTGGTATTTCCTCTGCCCCGGTAGGGATTTTTATGGGGTTTTTATACGGTTTCATTTTTGCCATTCTTCTGAGAATGGTTCCTTTGTTCTGCCTTCACTCATTGCTTAGATCCTCCAAGGCAATCTCCTCAGAAAGTCATACCGCTATTGCCCCAGACATGTATCCCCCCAAAAAACGCAGCTGAGAAAACCCCCATCTTTTATGGATCTTCAAGCAATAAAACAGTGGGCTCTGAGGACAGAGGAGGCACCTCCCCTGGGCCGTGTCCCTCACTGGGAGGGAGAGGCGGAGGGGAGGCGGCAAGGGCCTAAGTCCTCAGCCTGGGCATCAGAAAGAGCCTTCAGCACCCAGGAGTAATGGGCCCATCGTTTGTCTGCCTAGGACAGGAGCCCCTTCTTCTGGAAAATACTCCCTCCTTTGCACTCATCATAGGGTCCAAATGTGAGCAGCCATCTGCTTGGAGATCCTTCCCTGGCCACAGTGAATGAGCCGGTGATGGTCACCTGACTCCAAGAAAGGCCATCGGGACTTTGGAACTCTCAGTCCCTCTCTGGCGGTGACACTGTGAGGTGTGATAAGCAAACCTGCCATCGTGCACATTCCCTTCCATGAGGAGGAAGCTTATCAAAGAGATTTAAATCAATATTTGCTGGAAGATGATGTGAGAGAAAAGAGAGAGCGCCTGGCAGGGTCAGGTCCCAGCTGCAGGTGTCCTCAGAGCCCCTCCCCCGCCTTCTCCAGTTGTCATACAGAGCTCCTTTTTAGAAGCCCCGACGGGTTTGAGTCGCGCTTCTCTTGCATGTGACTAAAATAGAGTCCTCATTACATACCCTGGCAACTGGATGCTGGCCATCCCGCCTGAGACCAGCTGACCTCTGCTCTGGCTGTGGAAATGGGAGGGGATAGAG
The DNA here is from genome assembly GCF_004348235.1 of Phoca vitulina. NCBI lineage: Eukaryota > Metazoa > Chordata > Mammalia > Carnivora > Phocidae > Phoca > Phoca vitulina. Next base: position 5,536,091 of record NW_022589746.1, read on the forward strand.
GGGAGAGAGGTGGACCGAACTGACCTGGAAAGAGAGACTGTCATCCAAGGTGACTCAGGGCACTGGGATACAGAACCCCTGCGGCGATTCTGAGAGAATTTTTAAGTCTCTACCGAGCCAATGCTTTTATGATTATGGACTCTCGGGCAGAGGCAATTATCTGGATAATTGAAGTGTTTCTTAGAACAGGTTTCAGGTGTCGTTAGGCAGCACCCTAATGACAGATCCTTGGAAAGCTCAGTGCTCCGGAATCAAAAGCCAATCACGACTCTTCTCGCGGGGCTGCACATCTGGCCCTCTCCCATCTACGGCTGGCTACAGGGACAAACGGACTCCAGGAGAGCCGGCAGCTCCAAGCAGTCAACTGCCTCCCATCAGTCTAACACCTGCCGGGGCTGAGCCCCTCAGACCCCTCAGACCCCAGCTGCTCCCCCAAACACAACTCCCAAATACGAGGCAGCCCCCAAAGTGGGCCGAGACCCAGGAGGTGGCCTCGGCTCAGCACTTCGCTGGTCTTCGTCGGCTGGAACCACAGGAAGGCCTCGAGTCAGAAGTCCCAGTCCAGCTGGGAGGGAGGCCACAGAATCCAGCTTAATCCCCTTATTCATCCCATAGGGTCAAAGCAGGGCCAGCAACCACCAGGGGCAGAGCCTCCGTTTTGACTTCAATTTCAAAGAATCCAGCTAAAGCCACACGGGGCCCCCTGGCACCACCCTAAGAAACGGATCCAATCCTGAGTCAGAGAGGAAGCTGACACTCACTGAATCAGCCGTCCACTTCCTCCTACCCACGGCGGCTCGGCCAAGACCAGCACCATTTCCAAGGGGCAGCTTAGCGACCGCCACTCGGAAAAGCTGATGCCCCGAAGAAGAGCGAGCAGGGCCACACTCACGCGGCCTGAGCCACCATGACCGACTTCACTGTGACTCCCGCGCCTCCCCCCCTGCATTTTCCAAAGTAAAGCTTCGCATCTTGTGACCGCCCCATCCTGTCCTGCGCTGCCCTTGGCTGTGCTAGTTTTCACTTCCCTGTTCAGAACACAGCCACACTGTCCAAATGCCATGAATCATCACCACCGAGCAACGGCCCTTCAGCAAGGCAGGAAACCGCTGAGCACCAGACCTAGAAGGAACGACTCTCCGCCACAGCCCTCTCCTGCCCCAGCCGGTCAGCTTGGCCTGGGGCCACAGCGGAGGCTGCCGGACAGAGCTGCCTCTCCAGCCCCTCGACTTCTCCACCGTCGGCCCCGCTGGCTGCCCTCCGCTCTCCGACCCACCCTTGCACTAGGTCACGGGCAGTGAGCACTGGGCATTTCTGAGCTTTCCAGCAGATTTCCTGGTGGCATTAGCTAAAGCAAAGCTGATGTCTTCCGATCCTGGGAGAAGAGAAATGGGAAGATCCATTCGGGGCCAAGGGGGATGTGATCAGTGGATGCGGCACAGAGCACAGCCTCCAGCAGGGACACGGGGAGCCAGCTCTCTGCCCGCGCGCAGCCTCACAGTTATGGCCCAGATGTCCTCCCTGTCATCCAAGCCCCTTTATGACCGGAGCCATGTGGCCTTCTAGATGCCATTCAACAGGTGCCCAGAAGTAGCTGCAAGTGAGCCCAGGAGTAAATAAATCAGTGAAAGATTATGGTCCTCAAGGAGGATCCAACTCTTCCTTGCTGGGCTCCTGGCTCCTCTGAATGATATATGTCCACCCTCCTGCCAGGCTTAGGTTCTCACGTAGTAATGAGAACCTGATATGAAGTCATTATTTCTCCCCTGCTCAATCACAGACAGTGCCATTCAGAAGTAAAATGATGGAAATGCAAATCAACACCACAATATTATGTCACTTTTAACCAATCAGATTGACCATAACTTTAAATATTGACAGTGACAACAGCCAGGGTTGGCCAGAGAGTGGGACTGGGCGCTCTCTTATATTGTCGGTGGACGTAAAGTGTTACTACGTGTTCTCTGGAGGCAGTTTGACCCTGTGCATTGCAATTATTAATGAGTAACCTTTGAGTCCTCAATTTCAAGACTAGGAATTTGTCCTCAGCCGAATGAGCTGCAAAATGCACAAAATATAAGTACAAGATAGTCACCACAGTGTGGTAAATAAATACACACACATACACACACACACTATTTGGAACAACCTAGATGTGATTGAGCCAGTGAAGTATAGTATGTTGGATAAAGTACTATGCAGCCATTAAAAATCATGCTGGAAATCTATATCCAAAGCTATAGAACAGTACTGGCATTTTCATTGATAAATGAAATGTAGGAGACAAAACATGTATAGCCCATTTAAGTAACTGTGTGTCAGTGGTGTGTGTGCATACAAGAGACACTTGGAAGGTTTATCCAACTGTTAGCAGTGCTCATCTCTGCAGAGTTGGATTTCAGGGTAATTTTTACCTTCTTCCTCATATTTTCTGTACTTCTTCAAAGTATCTACAAGAAATCTGAAGTATTCTTATGATCGATGAAAATATATATTTATTTTCGTTTGAAAACCAAAAGCAACGCAAATGCAAAACCTGTTTTCCTGGCAGGCCATCTTGGCCCAAGAGAAGGTGCAGGTATTCATTCTGGTAGAAGGTATTATTGTGAGGGGCACCTGGGTGGCTCCGTTGGTTGAGCAGTCGACTCTTGAGTGGCTCAGGTCATGATCTCAGGGTCGTGAGATTGAGCCCCATGTCAGACTCTGCGCTCAGCATGGAGTCTGCTTGAGATTCTCTCTCTCCCTCTCCCTTCGCCCCTCCCTGACTTGTGCATGTGCTCTCTCTCTCTCTCAAATAAATAAATAAACACCTTTAGAAGGTGTTATTGTGGACTATTCTACCAGGAGGTCTAGGGCTCTACATTGTTTCTCCTAAGTTCTGATGGGTTGAACTGGATCCATCTGTGCTCTTTTAAGCAGCCCCTGGGCGGCAATTCAATTTATCAGGATGGCTGACCAGGGTTGGGTGGAGGTTAGGACATGTGAGGGTTTTCTCCCACAGGTGCCAAATATCCAGAGTGGTCATCAAATCCCAGATTTCAGTGCATGTAATTAACCAAATTAACTAACACAGACCTGTCTGGGTGGCCAAGCAGATTTCAGATGTTTTGAAAATACGTGAATCACAACACCCTAACTACTCAGCTCCAGAAATAAATTCCAGGCCCTTGAAGAGCATAGAAACCTAAAGCCAGAAAAATCTTTAAGCAGATCATCTATTCTAGAAACAACCTAAGTATCTATTGATGGAGAAAGGGATAAAGAAGATGAGAGAGTGCAATAGATAGATATAGATAGATAGATAGATAGATAGATAGATAGATAGATAAATAGATATCCACACAATGGAATATTACTCAGCCATAAAAAATGAAATCTCATCACTTGTGATAGCATGGATGGATCTTGAGGGCATTACATTCAGTGAAATAAGTCAGAGAAAGACATACACTGTATGATATCACTTGGATGTAAAATCTAAAAAGAAAACAAGGCAACAAACAAAACAAAACAAAATCATAAATATAGACCACAGAGCTGTGACTGCCAGAGGAGTGGGTGGAATAGATGAAGGGGGTCAAGAGGTACAAACTTCCAGTTATAAAATAGGTGAGTCATGGGGGTGCAGCATGGTGACTCTAGTCAATAATATTGTAGAGCACATTAGCATGTTGCCAAGCAAGTAAGTCCTAAAAATTAACTTCGGGTGGTGACAGATGTTAACTAGAATTACTGTGGTGATCATTTTACAATATATACAGATATCAAATCATTATGTTGTGTGCCTGGAACCAATACAATGTTATATAACAATTATACCACAATAAAAAAAATTTTTTTTCAGTATCAATTTTTTTTCAGTATCTTTTTTTCAGTATCATTTGACACATGATGGAACCCAGGCACAGAGAAAGTGAAGTGACTTGCCCAAGGTCCCATAGCTTAAGGGTGACAGAGCCCAGAAGAGGACTTGTGTCCCCTGACCTCCAATCCGAGGTTCTTTTTGCTTGATCACAGCTGGGACCAGCACAGCAGGTGGAGGTGGGTACTGGTGCAGAAGGTGTCCTTCATACCATCAGAAACTTTTCCTGTGAGGGGTCCAGAATGTACTACTGTGATCCCAGGCTCTGTAGAAGGGTCTAGTTAGAGTTACACGTAGACATTCTTAACCAGGAGGTCATATATTTTTCTATTAGGGGCTGTATATAAAGCTTTCATCACATTTTCAAAGGGATCCCATTGCACAACAAAAATAAGAACCAATGAATTAGAGTATGGGCTGTCAAACTTTCTGTAACGAAATTTTACAGAAAGCAAGTATTTTGGCTTTGCAGGCCATACGGTCTCTGTCCCAATTATTCAACTCCCTGATACAACTCCCTTGTCCCCTGTACCGTGAAAGCAATCACAGATGGTACAGGAACAAATGGGCATGGCTGTGTTTCAATAAAACTTTATTTACAAAAATAGGCTGTGGGCCATATTTGGCCCAGGCAGTAGTTTGCCAACCCAAAACTAGAGGATCTGATCAACTATCTTCCCCTCATTTCAGGTTTTGCTTCTGGTCATATAACCCCTTGCCACGCTCCCCCCTTTATCAGGCGAGCTGAGAGACAGCCATATTCCTGTGGATCCAGCTCTTAGCCAGGGACCACCAAACAAGTGGGCAAACACATAAAGGGAATTTGTTTCACTTTTTCATTAAACAACAAGTTCTTTGAATTCTTAATTGGAAACTTTCACACATGAATTGAGGCTGCTGCATCTCATTTCCTGCAGTCCTGCTCACCGTTTATTTTGAGCAAAATGATTGTCGAACGTGGAGGGTGACCTTTGACCTCTGGTGGCTGCCTGCAATATACTTTCCTGGCTCATTTGCATATAGGGTGTTAGAAAACACGCTGGCACATTCCTCTCTTGATTAACTAAGGACTAAAACAAGATCTCAAGACAGAACATGGCCAGGAAGGACTGGAGATTTTTTTTTTCCCCTTCCGTTGTTGGCAAAGGACCTCTTCAGTTCAAATCAAGAAGTGTGGTTGAGGAAGATACTAAGTCAGGCCCTGCAAGGGAAGGGGTGGCCACTGTGCAGAGCATGGGAACCCCATCCAGGTCATTTGTCCTCTGCTCTTGTACAAAAGATGAGATTTACACACAACAACAAGGAATCTTTCCTCTGTTGGACCTCTACTCAGGACCCATCGTCACTCTCCTGTCCCCAACAGACCCTCACCCATTCTGCTCTAAGGGGGAGGCTGCCCCTGTCCTAATTAGGACAGGGAGGGAGGGACAGAATTGAAGCTGAGAAAATATGGCAGAACAGCCTCCCTCAGCTTTGCCCCGCCCCCTCTCTGGCCTTGCCCTTTCCAAATTCTGGTAGCAAAAGGACTGAGTCAGTTAGTCCTAAAAGTGAGAGGCAGGTGTTTGCCCATTTGCATGACATTAGTTATAAACACGGCATGCCCCTAGACATCACAAATACCTTTTCCTGGACTCCTGTGGACTCCTGCTCAGAGGTGAGTTTTCTGGGTTCAGACCCCTTTTCACACATCAGCATTAGGACACACATGAACACACCTCTCCAAGGGACCCAAGAGATGACAAACTCTTCCAAAAGGACAACAGAGGCAGTGAAAGATCTGGTGATCAGCCGAGGAGGAGTCGATGTGATCCAGGGCTCGGGCTCCCACCAGGGTGATCTGGTCCCTCGCCACGCTTCCATCATGCTGGCTCCCCCTGAGAACCCGGTTTCACAACATCTCAAGCAGTTCCAGAAGATTCGGAGGTGCCCATTTTCTTCCTTTTTCTCTTTATATCTGGACATGTTTCCCAGCCTTCCCATGGAAAATCCCTGAGCTGGCCACTTCCTGTTTTTGTTTTGTTTTCCTCCCTCACTAGTGTACCCTTTGACCTTCTGTCCTCTGTCAGGATCTGATCTTCGGCTCAAACTGGGAAACTAATCCCTGGCGCCAAACAGTTCACTCAGCACCCAACTGGGAAAAGGGAGATTTCTACCTCAGCCCTGCTCACTCCCTGTATGAGCTTAAACAAACCTGTTCTCTCAACAGTCCTCTGAGTTGCTTCCTCACCCAAAACAGAGCTGCTGAGATGACTAAGAGATTTGTTGTTAGAGATGTTCATCCAATAGGATCACAAATGTTAGCAACAATTGTTTTTGAGTTCTGATCCACTTTTAAATGGGGCTAAGGAGTGTCTTTTTGCTTTGTTAACTAGACTCGCTAGGAGTGTGCCCTGGTCATGGGCTGCTCTTTCCAGGGCTTTGTCCCCTTCCTCTGGGTCCAGCATTCCTGGCATATTTGGAGGGAGTAGGAGTTGGCCTGGGGCCACTTTTCTAAGTATCTTCTCAGCTCTTCAGTCCTGTTTCCAACACAGTGTCTTTGCTTTGTTTACTCTCTACTTCTCACTCCCGGGCAAGGACCAGATGCAGGACAGGCGCAAGGCAGAAGGGCCTCCTCAGTGCTGGCCGCCAACACTGTCCCCACAGGCAGTGGCTCTAGATCAAGCTGGCTGGAAACTCCAGGCCCCCACCATCTCCAGAGGGGTCACATGTGACACGGTCAGACAAAGGACGTGTTAACTATGCGCTGGTCTAATGGGGAATTTCCCCCAAACACATCTGGCACATACAAGTAAAAAGGAAGAGAGGTACCAAACAATAAGCCACCACTGCCTCTGAGAATTTACTATTTGGAACAGGTGTCTCCTGCCACTTAATGAGGGCATCTGGGTTCAGCTCTACTTTCCCTCGGTCACTAACTCCCCGAGTGACCCTTGCTAATACACGGAACCTCTCTGGGCCTCAGCTTTGCTCTCTCTGCCGACAAGTGGGTGGGAGCAAGGCACTTCCAGTTGGAAAGAACATGGCAACCAAGGGTGAAATCTGATGGCACCTGGCTCCATCACCATCTGTCAAGCCCAGCTAACTCTCCCTTAAATCTTACCTCGAGGAAAGGTCAACCAAATTCATATCACAGGAAAATCTGAAGTTTACTCTATTCTCTAAATTGTTTTCAATTTCCCATGGGGGAAAGAGATTGATTCATTTTGTTAATAAGCAAAGGTCTTATTTTTCCACCTTCGGTCGTATAAATGTCAAAGAAAAAAAAACCTTCAAGTTCAATCAAAGAAAAGTTCCAGCATTTCAAAGAAGTCAAGTAGAGATAAAACAGATGATCCTCCAGGAAAAAAACACAAAAGTGGCCTTAACTCCAAAACCACAATACCTTAAATTACCTAATGTTTAACTCTCTCAAACAAAGGCCTCGTAGAAATGTAAAAAAAAAAATAGTTAAAAGCATAGACAGTGCAGGAGTAACAGCCCAGATGAATCCAGGTTTCCTATACACTAAGATGAATCAAACTACTAGACTCTAGAATCCTTGGATGGACGATGAGGGATACACAGAAGTCAAGCTGTAACATAAAATTCAGATTTCTGATGGCTAATTCATATTCGTAGCAGCATTATTCATATCAGCCAAGGGGTGAAAGCACCCAAATGTCCATCAATGGATGAATGGATAAACTAACTATGGTATATCCATACAATGGAATATTATTCAGCCTTAAAAAGGGGGGAAATTCTGATCCAGCCTACAACATGGATGAACCTTGAGGACGTTACACTAAATGAAATAAGCCAGTCTCAGAAGGGTAAGTACTGAATGAGTCCACTCATACAAGGTCCCTAGAGTAATCAAATTCATAGAGACAGAAAGTAGGATGGTGGAGGGGTGCCTGGGTGGCTTAGTCAGTTAAGCATCCGACTCTTGATTGTGGCTCAGGTCATGATCTCAGGGTTGTGAGATGGAGGCCCACATCTGGCTCTGCACTCAGGGGGGAATCTGCTTGAGATTCTCTCGCTTTCCCTCTCTCTCTCCCTCTTCCCCTTTCCTGCTTGCATGCTCTCTCTCTCTCTCAAATAAATAAATAAAATCTTGAAAGAAAGAAAAAGAAAGAAAGAAAGAAGAAAGAAGAAAGAAAGAAGAAAGAAAGGAAGGAAGGAAGAAAAAAGGAAGGAAGGAAGAAAGAAAGAAAGAAAGAAAGAAAGAAAGAAAGAAAGAGAGATGGTGCTTGCCAGGGGCTGAGGGGGAAGTGGAAGTATGGTGACTTACTATTTAATGGGGACAGCGTTTCAGTTGGGGATGATGAAAAAGTCCTGGATGGGGATGATGGTGGCACCACAACGTGAGTTACTTAAAGCCACTGAATGGTACTCTTAGAAATGGTTAAGATGTGGGCTCCTGGGTGGCTCAGTCAGTTAGGCATCTGCCTTCAGGTCAGGTCATACGATCCCAGAGTCCTGGGATTAAGCCCCAAGTCAGGCTCCTTGCTCAGCGGAAAGTCTGCTTCTCCTTCTCTGTCTGCCCCTCACCCAGCTCAAGTCTGCTTCTCCCTCTGCTCCTTACCCATTTGTGCTCTCTCTCAAATAAATTTTAAAAATCTTAAAAAAAAAAAAAAAGAAATGGTTACGATGGTCAATGTCATGTGTATTTTGCCACAATTCAATTTTCTTTAATTAAAAATTTAAAAAATTCAGAGTTCTAAATAAAGAGTATTGAGTGACTAAATCTGCCCCCTCTTTACACATATACACACCAGCTCTTCTCCGAGAAACCCACTGATTGTGCCTTTAATTTAAAGCCCACACAGACTCATGAATCCACACACCCAAGTTTCTGCTTCAGAACTTAGCTGGAGCTACCACATCCACATCCGTGAGGCAGAGAAAGGGTAGTTCTTTGCCCCATTTGACTAATGGAAAAACCAAGGGTCATGGAGGTTAAGTAGCTTGCTCAAGGTTACACAGTTCACAGGGTCGGCCCCAGTTAAAAGTTCCTGGTGGAGCTGTCTCCAGATTTATAACCCCCAAAGTATTGAATAAACACAGGACAAAACCAACGTTGGTCTGGAGAGACAGGAGCATGCCAGGACCAATTTCCAAAATGAGTTCTAAAACCAGTGCCATGGGGACAAAAACATTCCAGAAGGACCTCACATCCATCTGTGTTAAGTGTGTTCACAGAGCCCCTCCCGTGGGTGGACTCTGTTAGGCTCAGCATCCCGAGTCCTGGTCCCTCCCAGAGCACACTGGGCAGTGGGTGGAAAGTGCATGAATGGGGAAATGGTGAGTGTGCCTGGAGCACAGGGGGCAGTTCCAGGCCCCCTAGAGAGGTGGCCCATCCAGTGAGGCCTGGGCAGGTGGCAGAGTCTGGGGGCCATGTGTGCAAAGGGCCAAAATACACAGAACCTGGTCTTTTCAGAGACTCATCTCTTTGCTCGCCCACATCCCCCATTTTCCCTCAACCCCAGATCACTCCCATTTTCCTATAAGCATATTGTTCTATGCCCCTCTTAAAAGACCTGCAGTAAACCCCATGTCTGTCTCAGCTACCTCCCAGGAGTAGTTGCTAGGGTTGCTGTAACAAAGTACCACAGACTGGACACTTGAACCAGAGAAATTTATTGTCTCACAGTTCTGGAGGCCAGAAGTCCAAGATCAAGGTGCCAGCAGGGCGGGTTCCTTCTAAGGACTGGGAGGGAGAAGCTGTTCCATGTCTCTCTCCTTGGCTTGTCAATGGCCATCACCCCCCTGTGTCTCTTCACATCATCTTCTCTCTGTAGGTGTCTGTCTCTGTGTCCAAACCCTCTTTTTATAAGAACACCAGTCATACTGGATTAACGCCCATCCTAATGACCTCATCTCCAAAGACCTTATTTCCAAATAAGGTCACATCCATGAGTACTGGGGCTTAAGACTTCAACATCTTTGGAGGGGACACAATTCAACCCACCACACTCCCCATTTCTCTGCTTTCCTTTGCAGCAAAAAATCCTCAGAAAGTCATCTAGAGCCAGAGGACCAACCCTGGGGCCAAGTGCTCTCACTCTGTCACCTAAAATGTCATTTCTTCCTGATGATCCTCAGATTTGTATCTCTAGCCTAGACATCACTCCGGAGCCTCAGACTCCTATGTGCCCCCATTCCTTACTTCAGTAAATGACACTCCTATTCAGAGGGAAGCACCCCAGTCATCCTTGACTATCCTCTTGCCCCCTCACTCTTGACATCAGCAAGGATGGTTTTATCGTCAGCACCTGCTGCAAACGTTGTGGCCACCTCCTCACCATCACCTCACTCCTGGAGCAGTGAAGGAACCTCCTAATGGCTCTACTACATTCATGTACTCATTCCCCACATGGCAGCCTGGGGTCATGTGAATGGATTCCGTGATGTGAGCAAGAGGGCATCCACTGCATCCAGCTCTCCAATGGGCTGCCTCCCTTCAGAATGTGGCCCTATGTCAGCTTCCTCTGGATCCTCCAAGCAGCCCTGTGGAGGCTCTGATTTGGTCCAGATCCAGTCCTACTGCCTTACCGAGGGCTCCTTTAGAGCTATGCCACCAGCCTATCTCAGCAACACTGTGGCCCCTCCATAAGCCCAGGCCTCAGGTGTGCCCTCGGTCAAGCTTAACGCCTTTCCAGGACACCGGCCCACCACGTCGTTCTCCCAAACGTTGGCCCTGCTTCTCTCCAGCCTCATCCCCCACCCCCACCAGCACCTCCCACTCCACTGGCCATCCCGATCAGCCTCTCTCCCTCCACCTTACCCTCTTGTCGCTCCCACCTGCTCCAGCCCCCTCTTCAAGACTCAGTCTGAATTTAAGTGTTTGCTCCCCCAGATGCCTGGGCCAGCTAACTGGCCTGTTGACTGGCCTAATTACTCAAGGGGTTGTCTTAATCTATGAGGGCTAACACGGGCTGGGTGGCTTACAAACAACAGACATTTATTTCTCACAGTTCTGGAGGCTGGAAGTCCAAGATCAAGGTGCCAGCATGGTCAGGTTCTGGTGAGAACCTTCTTCTGGGTTGCAGACCGTCAACTGCTCACTATGTACTCACATGATGGAAGGGCTCAGGAGCTCTGTGGGGTCTCTTTTACAAGAACACAAATCCCAGTCATGAGGGCTCCACACTCATGACCTAAGCATCTCCCAAAGGCCTCACCACCCAATGACATCACATTGGGCGTTAGGATTTCAAAGTACAAATTTGGGGGGACACCATCAGCCTATAGCAGGGGGCGTTGGGATGGGGCACACAGTATAGTGTAATGGTGACGTTGTCAGGCTCTCTGGTCACATTCAAATTTCAGCTCTATCATTTATTGACAGTGGGATCCTGGGAAGGGTCCCTCTTAACCAATCTGGGCTTCAGTTTCCCCCTACCTAAAATGGAGCTAATCACAGGTACATAAGAAAATGCTCAACATCGGGACACCTGGGTGGCTCAGTCGTTAAGCGTCTGCCTTCGGCTCAGGTCATGATCTCAGGGTCCTGGGATCGAGTTCCACAAGGGACTCCTTGCTCAGCGGGGAGCCTGCTTCTCCCTCTGCCTGTCGCTCCCCCTGCTTGTGTTCTCTCTCTCTGACAAATAAATAAATAAAATCTTTAAAAAGAAAAAAAAAGAAAGAAAATGCTCAACATCACTCATCATCAGGGAAATGCAAATCAAAACCACAATGAGATATTTCCTCACACATGTCAGGATGACTACTATAAAAAAAATTACAATTAAAAAAAGACAAATTTTAGCAAGGATGTAGAAAAAAGGGAACCCTTCCGCACTGTTGGTAGGAATGTTGCATGGAGCAACCATTATGGAAAACAGTATGGAGGCTCCTCAGAAAATTAAAAATAGAACTACTTTGATCCAGCAATTTCACTTCTGGGTATACATACAAGATTTGAAATCAAGATTTTTTTTTTTAAGATTTGTTTATTTATTTGAGAGGTGGTGGGGAGAGAGAGTGGGGAGAGGGGCAGAGGGAGAGAATCTCGAGCAGACTCCCTACAGAGCACGGAACCCAACACAGGGCTCGATCTCACAACCCTGAGATCGTGACCTGAGCCAAAACCAAGAGCCAGACGCTGAACCGACTGAGCCACCCAAGGCACCCCGAAATCAAGATCTTGAAACGATATCCACACTCCTATGTTCATTGCAGCATTATTCACAATAGCCAAGATATGCAAACCACCAAAATGTTCAACAGATGAATGGATAAAGAAAGTGTGGTATATACAATACAGTGCAATGCCATTCAGCCTTAAAAAAAAGGATGGAAATCCTACAATATGAGACAACAAGGACAATATTAATAAATCGTCCTCGGTGACTAAGAACTAATATCCTTTGCCAAAAAGTTTCCTGCTACCTAGTCCAGCAGCAATGCAGATGTTGGTCCCCACATCACAAGGACAACAGTGCAGGCTCAGGGAGGCACCTTTCCTTTTCAGAGCTGAAAGCCGAAACAATTGGCAAGCCCCGGTAAGGGGGAACATAATTCATTCACTTCCAGCAAAACATGGAGACAAGGAGCGCACAGGTGTGAGAGGAAGCCTGCAGAGATTGCCTGGAGCGCAGAACCCTGCATCCCGCCGGGGTCTGGCCCCCCTTCATTCCGTGAAGGATTTACTGTAAATCACCGGATCTGCAGACACTGTTTTCCCACTTCTCAAGGGCAAATATCACACAAGCTGATCTAAACCTTCAAGGGCAGCTTCTCAGACTTTCAAACCAAACAATCCACGAGTTCTATTTGGAATGGTCCCTGGAGCCCTTCAGCGCTGGGCCTGGGTGGCTCCCAGGAAGAACTGAACTGTGTGCAAAGACCCCATCAGCCCCACACCCCGCTTCTCTGGCCTCAGCTCCAGGCCACCAGGCACCTGTCCCCACGCCACAGGTCAGCACAGCTGGGTCGGGCACAGAAGATGTCCCAGGACTGGCAAGCCTGCCTCACGCTAGTCGATCATAAATGGAAAGGACTGCGTTTTTGCTACACACAGGTACACACACGTGTGTGCACCCATAAACACGCACGTGTATGCATGTGCACACTTGCACAAGCGCGTGAACCCCTTTCTACCTGCATGTTTTACTCATGCTCCTCACAGAATCAGATAGAAGGTGAGCCCTCTCAATACAAATGAGGAGTCCGAGGCCCGGAGAAGCTCAGGAGCTGGCCCACAGCCTGCAGCAGTGAAAGCGAGCCCGCCCGGCCCTGGAGCCCTCTCCCTCTGTCCCCGCTCACTGCGCCTTCAGAACTGCTCCCTCTCCTTTTGTGCCAACACACGCCCTTCCCTCCCTGCAGAACTCTGAGCTTTCTTCCGCCAGCAGGACCCCTTTGTGATCAGCTGCTCCAAGCTCCTGTCATGCTGCTCCTGAGGACCCTGACCTCACAGAAGTCACTGAAGGGAGCGGCATACCCTGCAGGCAGGATACCACCTCGGACCCCTTCGCATAGTGTCTCCTGGAATGCTGCTTCTCCTACAGAAGAAAAAAACCCTTGGAAAGCAGAGACTGTCCTCAGTCTTTTCAATCTGCTCCCCTGCTTCTAAGGGGCAGTCTATAAAAATCCTGTGCCCACACGTCTCTCGGAGAACAGGTGGGTTGCAGGGCTCCCAGGGCACCTGGACAGGCTCCAGCATGTGCCCAAATCCCGACGACAGCGCTGTCCTAGAGGGAGTCAACTTCTCTCCTTGAGAAGTCACCTAGACACCTGACAGCCATCCGAAACAGAGTTCCCAGGGAGGCCCTTCTTGGAGGGGAGTCCTCTAATGGTAACGTAGTACCTGCCCAGGAGACCTGAAACAGATTCTTTTTCAATGCACACTTTTTCGGTTGAGGCATGGTCAAAATGCATTTCTTAGAGAAGTAAAAGATGGAGGCTCATGAGAGCCAACAGGATCCACAGTTGGTTTGCAAGCCTCCCTCTGACACCACAGAAAAATACATCCTATAATTTATCCTACAGATGCCATCAGACAAGGACGTGTGTGTTTTTGTGCGTGTCTGGATCCTGTGTGGGGGTGTGTGTTGAGAATCCTGTGTGCATCTATTTATGTGACCATATATGTGTGTGAATATACACACACAGTTACATACATACACATGCAGGATTTTAACACACACACACACACGCAAGCGCATATAATACCAAAACCAGTAGAGGACCTATCTTTGTAAATAAAGTTTTATTGGAACATAGCCACACCTGTTCATTCCATAGTTTACATATTCTCTTTGACCATTTTGGAGCTATCACTTGAGAGTTGAGTAGTTACAATAGAGACATCTGGCCCACAAAACTGAAAATATTTATCATCTAGTCCTTGACAGAAAGTCAGCCGACCCCTAGGTTAAAGGATGATCCCTCTCTATGCAGCTATTAAAACTATTATGCAAATCTAGAATTGTGGCTGTAGAAAGTTGTCATGATGTATTACTAAGTAAGAAAATTGGCTGGAAAATGTTGACTTAATCCCATTCATATAAAAGGAAAATATATTCAACTAAGTGTGCATATTTGTGTAGAAAAATACATCTATTTTCTCTAGAAAGTTGTGAAAGGAGAGAGATCACAGGTAATTTCTTAATTTCTTCTTTATACTTTTCTTTTTATGTTGGATTTTTAAAAAATAATGAGCACACTTCACCTTTTCATTTAATGTTCTTTAGCAATGTTCTTTTCATGTGGATTAAGCTGCTCACATCCCCCAATCTCCCACCCCCATAGACGATGAGGAGTGTCAGGGCTCGAGGGGTCCAGACTAGAGGAGATAACTTAGCTTCTATAAGGGGGGGAGCCAGCAAAGGGCCTGGAGAGACAGTCCCCAGGGAGTAGACCTCACAGACTCCCTTGGAGGGGCCCTCAGTCTGAGCAGCTTCTGCTTCTGGGCTCCTCCTCCCACTTGGCTGAGGTCCAGGCTGTGATGGTGAGACACATCACCAAGCATCACCTCGACTGCACCCAACCTGGCAGAAAAGGAGTCCAGAGAGCCTTTTCTCTCCTGAGACAGTCCCTGGCCTCCATGCGCAGGGCGCCACAGGAATCGGCCTGGCACTGAGTACCAGGTCTCTGAGGAGACAGAAGCATGGTGTCCAAACATGAATGGCTTATTTTTAGAAAAGCCCACCCTTGTGTCCTGGCCCCACTCCAGGGTGAGAGATGGCATTCCCTCTGACTCAACTCCCCAAACTGACCCCATTTCAGAGGGTCTAAGTAGCCTGCCCTCACTGACAGGAGTCAAGGACAGCCCAGACCTTCAGGAAAAGCAGTTCTACAGCAGTTCCAGATCCATCCGGGCCTGTGTGAGGGCTGCTTCTGGAGAGAGCAGGGCCATTCCCTTAACAGTCCACACTTCGGAACCAAATGCAGAGCCTTCTGCACTACATCTCCCAGATCCCCATTTTCCCAGCAAGTACATAAGTGACAGCGGACCTCCCCCTATGGTTTCTCAGCCCAGTGAGATTCCTTGAATCGTTCAGATTGCAAGTCCAAGGAAAATGGAGGGCCGACTCCTCCCTCCTCCTCCCACACAGGCCAAGAGCCCCAATCCTGCAGCCATGTTCCTCCATTGGCATTTCTCCATCTCTTCAATCAGGCCCCACGCTACATCCAGTGGACAAGAGAAATGAAGGGAGGAATAACTTTCTTCCAAGAAAGACACTAGAACTCGTGATCTGTTATAATTCACTGTGTAGGTCTGACAGGAAGAAGTGCCATCAATGTCAAGGAGAACAGTGCCACATACAGACACATCTTGCTAGAGAGGATCACAGAGCTGGTGGGTTCATAGGGAGGTGGCTCAGAGAGTGAGAGAGTGGGAGATTATTTTCCCTCCTGAGGCCGGTGTTGCCAACATTCCAGAGGTAGTGAGACACAGCCGTCCCTCCCCAGTTGTCCCTGGCTGACTGGAGTTGCAGATGTCAGTTGTCTCAAACCATGTATCCAAGTCTTTGGAAAGAAGAGGCTTCTGTTCTTCTGAGCTAACACCTGGGTTTCTCACTTGCTGCTGTCTCCCACATGGAGAGGAGGCCCTCCATCCTGAGCAACATAGGGGGCCCTGACCCCGCTGAACATGTCAAGGCCTCTCTGGGTGAGGCCAAGAGCTTGTGCTGCCCCTCATTTTGTTAGTAGGCATCATGCCCTATAAAGTTGTAGCCTGTAAGGTTAGGCTTGTCCACACTTATAATTCTTCACCAGAGCAACTTGTCATGAAGAAAGAGCCCTCCAGCAGGCATTGGCTCTGAGTCACGGCTTCCCAATGTCCCCCCACCCACCCCAGAGGGGCCACCATTACCAGTCACGTTTGAGCCTCAGATTGCTTCAGGACATGGAAAAGTTAGCCAATGCTTACCTGTGCTCATAAGGTCAAGGGACTTCTCAGAATGAATAAAAACAGTAGTACCTTCTAGATCTCTTGGCCTTTGCTCCTCGTGTAAGGGTCAGACCTTCCAGCTCTGCCCATCTGTCTTTCAGATTGTCAGTTCTACTATTGGAATCTGCAGGATTTTCCATTCCCTTGGTATGGCAAGGTGCTTTTCATGCTCTTCATTTGGAAAATAAGAGTCCCTGGGCCCCTGAAGCCATCTCACTGTAAGGGATGTGGCCCCACTATGAGGTCCAGGTCTCTCCAGGGCCTCTCCTGGGCTGTTCAAATGGCCCAAGACAACCCTTCAAGGGACTTCCCTTCTCTGAGACTCAATTTCCTCATTTGTCAAATGGAAGAGTTGGAGTCAAGATCTGCTACATTTCCATCCAGCTCTAACATACCCAAAGTCTGTGATTATCTGGGTTTTCACATTTCTGGACAAGACCTGATCCGCTCAACTTTCTTATATGGCCATCAAGCTTTAGCTCTCAGAACATAACCCTCAAAGTGGTCTTCCATTCTCAATCATCATTCTCGCTTGAACCTCACCATAGCTCGATGACATGGACAGTACTATGACCCAACCAGTCCTTGGAGATGAGAAACAATTTGCCAAAGGCCACAGAGCTAACAGGTGGCAGAGCTGGACCTGGTCTTCCACCACCAAGTCCCGGGCTCCATCCAGCAGCTCCACACCTCCCCATTGTGTGTCTACATGCTGTGAATACTACCGGTCAAGGGTGTAACCTCAACCTGATGCAGTCCATGGGCATTCAAGTGGACTTGCTGGATTGGAGAACAGGAACAAGAAAAGTGGGAACGCATGTTTCTTCCCCCATTCTGACTAACAGTGGGTCAGCCAGATTTCAGTAATACCCAACCATCTGACAACCCCCAAATTAAGCTCAGTTCTCTTTGTTCTTTTCCTCCTTCTTAGGCACAGGAATCTGATAGATGCAGGGCCCTGTTCTGAGGATACTTATGGGCTGTACATGGGGGTCAGATATGCAGCTCAAAATTCACAAAGGAACCCAAGATCACCTCATATGGTCCCAAGCCTACCCAAAAAGGAGTGAAGATGTTATAATGGTGTAAACAATTGTTTGGGTTTAAATTGGGGCTCTCTGCTAGCCCCTCAGTCCCTTGACATATTGGGCCAGAATCAGGGAGAAGGGAACATTCTCTCCATGGCCCCCATTAGCCTGGTGTCTTCTGAAGGTGACAGAAGGTGTGCGTGTAGAAGAAGGAGGGAGGTATCTGTGTCTCATCAGAGTTAGAAATTGCCCAGAGCATCAGCATGCATCATCCATCCTTCCTCCACAGGTCCCTCAGTCTCTGCAATGGCTCAAAGTCACAAAGACACAGACTTCTCAAAACATTTACATTTCTGCCAGGCAAAGATTCATGTGACTTTGAATCCCAAAGTACACAGATTTTCACAGTTAGACTAAGAGCGGATCCCGATCATGCTGTGACAAAGTAACCAGTCTGGCCACATGTCACTGAAAAAATTAAAGATTCCTCGCTTTACCCACATGGGCTTTCTTTCTGGAATCCTACATGTATCAGTTTCCTAACTTCACTGACAACGTCTGATTGGAACTTAATGAAAAGAAAATAGAAGGCAATGCTGACCTTAGTCCCCTGTTTCTGTGTAGAGTGCAGAAGAAGGTCACCAAGAACAGACCTACAAGACTTGACCATGGGACCAAATGGGTGTTGACTCAGTGACCGCTGAAGATACTGAGGAAGAATTTGTCCCCTGAGCTCTGCTTCAGAAACATTCTCTCAGGGCCCCTGGGTGGCTCAGTCAGCTGAGCATCCAACTCTTGATTTTGGCTCAGTTCAGGATCTCAGGGTCGTGAGATCAAGCCCCATGTCAGGCTCTGCACTCAGCACGGAGTCTTGTTAAGATTCTCTCCCTCTCCCTCTGCCCTTCTCTCCACCCCCTACTCTCATTCTCTCTCTCTTACTTTAGAGATAAAATAAATCTTAAATAAATCTTAAAAAAAAAAAGAAACATTCTCTCACTGTCTAGTACCGAAAACACACACCCCCCCACTACCCTGCCCCCGGGAGGATGACTTACTCTGTCCTTCACGTGCCAAAGGAGCAATCTTCAATGTTTCTCCCCATTAAATACTTTGGCCAGAAGCCTGAATTCATGAAAAGGATACTGCTCTATTCACAGTTCTATCCATTTTGTTAAATTTGAAAGTCAGAACAAAACATGTACGTTCAATATACATGTATACATTAATAAATACAACACTTTTGTACTGCTGGTCCTGGTGTTAAAATATTATTAGAATATTCTTTTTAAGAATGAATCTTGCCATTTGCAATGACGTGGATGGAACTAGAGGGTATTATGCTAAGCGAAATAAGTCACAGAAAGGCAAATACCATATGATTTCATTCATATGTGGAATTTAAGAAAGAAAACAGAGGATCATAGGGGAAGGGAAGGAAACATAAAATAAGATGAAAATTGAGAGGGAGGCAAACCATAAGAGATGCTGAACTCTAGGAAACCGAGGGTTGCTGGAGGGGAATGTGAAGGGGGGGCATGGGGTAACTGGGTGATGGGCATTAAGGAGGGCACTTGATGTAATGAGCACTGGGTGTTATATGCAACTGACGAATCACTAAATTCTACCCCTGAAACTAGTAATAAAATAAAAGAAACTTAAAAAAATTCTTAAAGATTATTCTTTTTAATCAGAGGGAAGATCTGAGACATTCTATTTGGGTGTTGGTTATTGTTCAACACACATGTTAATGATGATGACCTACAGTAAGATGGGCCTCATCTGACCAATGGGTGGGGGATACAGAAAGGTGGCGGGAACTGGGGTAGAGGCCAGGAGTGGGATGAAGGCAGTGAGATGATCTGAACCAGTCATGCCATATGGCAACACAGACCCCACAGCCCTACTGCTAGAGTCAATATTCAGTGAAGTTTTCATGTGATAACGTGTAAACTCGGGGCTGTGCAATTTTGTTTAATCCTGAATTAGAATATGCTACCAGTATTTCTCAAGACCTACCATTAACTCGCATCCCATCTGCTACTGTGAACTATGAATATCTGAGTGGTCCCTATGAGGAGGGGAGGGATAGTTCTAAATAGACATAAGAGGGCCCAAGACCCAAGCCCAACCTATAGTCCTACCCAACTAATGGAGCTATTGCCCATAGGGGCACTTTGTTGAATATCCTCAATGATGGAATAAAGAATAAAATCTTATTCTCTAATGGTGGATGATTTGTAGAGGATACCAAAGGAAGCCAGTAGGGTACGAAGGTTAAGAACAGGGTTCTTTCTGAGCAGTGTCTGGCTTCCGTGTAAAGTTGTCCCAGGGGAAAACTCCAGTCTTTGGGAAGCAATGTCACCTCCTCTCGTGTGCCACTGGTGAAAACCAGTCCATGGCCCCACTTGTTGGAGGGACTAGCACTAGCCATGCACCACAGAAGAGGAGAAGAGATTTTCACAAGTGCAACCAAAGGAGCGGACCACTCCTGACCTGCCAGAACCCTGTCCTCCAAATGAAACCTGCAGGCAGGAGAAGCGGCAACACTTCTAAAGCTGTGTTCACGTTGACAAGTGATCAGATTAGTGAAAAAACAAGCAGGTCTGCAGCACCCCAGATGTCTCAAAATGCACACTTGGATTTATATACTTGTCCGAACACCAAAGCCCATATTGTCTTGGCCCCCTCTGTTGAGTCTGCCCAGAAATCTACTCAAAATCCCCTTTAGGGGTCCTGGACCACAGCCCCACCCCCAGATAGTCCTACGGTCCTACCTTGGTTATTGCTGTAATACAAACTGCTTTTCTTCCAGATGTGTGCAACCTACATTGTGCTTCTGTGGTCCAAATCATGCAAAGAACCAGGTGGTTACTTTCCATTATATCTCATGAGCTCACTTGGTGTTAACCAGACCTACCTGACTTTTCCCTGTATGTGTACTTTCAGTTCTGTTTTTGGTGCCAACCGGTTATTACTTTTATATTTCATGCTTCACCTTACCCCCCATCAATGTGCTCCCCTATATGATGCACACAAAATATCACCAAATATGTACCTAAGAAAGTATCACATGGGTAGACTCTAGGGGCTGGAACTGGGTGGCTGTGGGATTGTCTGGGAGGGAGACTTATGAACGTTTTTAGTGTTGAACCACATGAGCCAATACCTAATCAAAAAGCACTTTTGCACAGAGAACTTTTAGGGCAGTGAAAATATTCTGTGTGATATTATTATGATGGATACGTGTCGTTACATTTGTCCAAACCCATGGAATATATAACACCAAGAGGGAATTGTGATGTAAACTGTGGACTTGGGAAAATTATGGTATGTCCATGTAGGTTCATCAGTTGTAACAAATGCACCCCTCTGGTGGGGAGGTTGTTGATGGTGGGGGAGGCTACACATGTGGGGGGACAGGAGGTATATAGGGATTCTCTGTACCTTCTTCACAATTTTGCTGTGAACCTTAAACTGCTCTAAAAAACTAAATCTCTTTTTAAAAGCCAGCAAAATCAATACTTTGAAACAATAAATAATGAAAAGGATGATATGACTAACAGGGAGTCCCTGTTGGTGCAAAAGAGAGGGAAGAGGAGAATCCCAGGGAAAGAGAGAGATGCTAAAAGGACATTTTGAGAAACATCTGTGGTATGATATGAATTTAACCACCTCCCTCCAACCTCCACCAAGAAACATTCAGTAAAAGTCTACAAAACCCATCAAAACCTTAGGAGTCAGTGATGTGGGGAAACTGGAACCCTTGTCACTTTTGGCGGGAATGTAAAATGGCAGAATAGCTGTTATGGAAAACAATAAGATAATTCCTCAAAAAATCTAACATAGAATTACCACATGATCCAGCAATTCCTCTGGTATACACCCAAAAGAATTGGAAGCAGAGTCTAAAAGAGACATTTATATACCCATGTTCATAGCGCATTATTTATAATAGCAAAAATGTGGAAGTAACTTGAGTCCATCAATGGAGGAATGGATAAACAAAATATGGTACATCCATGCAATGGAATATTATTCAGTCTTAAAAAAGGAAGGGAATTCTGACACATGCTTCAACACGGCTGATCTTGAGGACATTATGCTAAGTGAAATGAGCTAGTCACAACAAGACAAATACTGTATGATTCCACTTACATTAGGTACCTAGAAGAGTTAAATCCATAGAGACAGAAAGTAGAATGATGGTTGCCAGGGGCTGGAGTAGGGGTGGAGGGAGAATGGGTAGTAATTGTTCAGTGGGTACAGAGTTTCAGTTTTGCAAATGAAGAGTTCTGGAGATGAATGGTGATGATGGTTGCAACACAATGTGAATGAACTTAACCTTGTTGAGATGTACGCTTAGAAATGGTTGTGGGGGCGCCTGGGTGGCTCAGTCGTTAAGCATCTGCCTTTGGCTCAGGTCGTGATCCCAGGGCCCTGGGATCGAGCCCCACATTGGGCTCCCTGCTCGGTGGGAAGCCTGCTTTTCCCTCTCCCACTCCCCCTGCTTGTGTTCCCTCTCTTGCTGTGTCTCTCTCTGTCAAATAAATAAATAAAATCTTAAAAAAAAAAAAAAGAAAAGAAATGGTTGTGGTGAGTTTTACATTATGTGTACTTTATCATTATTTAAATTTCTAAAAATTTCTTTAAAAATACTTTGTTAAATCAGGGTTGTGTGTGTGTGTGTTGGGTTGCATGAGGGACGGGGAAGACAAGGGTGGGTGACAACACGCTAAGCCTCGATTCAAAGCCAAGGCAAGATGAACCAGTAACCTCTGTGTGGCATCTCTAGGGCAAACCCCTTGGCCAGTGATAAGCAATGCTCAGGTGGTTTATTTGACTCCAGAAGTATCCTGATCCTCCTCCAACAGGAGTACCAACCCAGGGCACACAACATGGTATCCCACACTTCCTGGTAGACACAAGAAACTGCCCTCCGTGGACATATGGTGTGACTTCTGGCATCTTCCTTGTCTTTGAGTGAAGTTTTCCTCAACTCCTTTCCCATATCTGCTCAGCCACTTGGCCAGCAAATATTCACTATTACATACCACGAGCCAAGCTCTGTGCGATAGTGAGGCCCGAGAGGTGAGCGTGCCAGGGCCACTGCCTGGAGTAGGCTGCCACCTCAGCAGGTTAGACAGACAAGCAGACAAGCACCTGCAGTCAAGTGCGAGGCACATGATGATGAGCGGGTCCCAAGAGCTATGAGGCCACGTGGTCTTGGGCGGCCAGCCTCCCCTACAGATCAGGTAGAGCATCCCCAGAGGCGGTGACAGTTATGCCCCCACAGAGACCTCACATCTGACAGACACTTGGGAGTTATCCCTATAAAAATTAAGGGGGAATGGGAGATGAGAAAGCAGGGATGGGGCAACTCAAATGGAGAACAGCACTGCGAAGGTCTAGAAGCAAGAGACAGCATGGTGTGTTTGAGGAACAAGGAAAAATGGGCATGATGAAAGCAAAACGCACAAGAAGTTAAGGTGAAAGATGAAGCCTTCGTAGAGGTAGGCGGTAACCTGGGGCTGAGGGCTGCGTCAGTCTGCTTAAGAGCAGCTGGTCATGGTGCCAAGGACAGCAAGACACAACTGAAAGTGCCCAAACAAAAGAGCAACATGATCCCATTTGCATTTTTATTTTTTTTAAGATTTTATTTATTTATTTGAGAGAGAGAGTGCAAGTGAGAGAGCACAAGCAGAGGGAGCAGCAGAGAGAGGGAGAAACAGACTCCCAGCTGGGCAGGGAGCCCAATGCCAGGCTCAATCCCAGGACCCTGAGATCATGACCTGAGCCGAAGGCAGATGCTTAACCGACTGTGCCACTCAGGTGTCCCATCATTTGCATTTTTAAAAGAACGCTGGACTTGCATTGAGTGGAAGGAAAAGGAGCTTGAATGTGTGCAGACCAGTGATTTAGCTTCCTGTGGTTGCTATAACAATTGACTACAAATTTGGTAGCTTAAAATAAAAGAAATGTATTTATTCTTTCACAGTTCTGGAGGATAGACGTTCGAAGTCAGTTTCAATGGGCTGAACTCAAGGTGTCAGAAGGACCATGCTCTCTCTACTCCCTGCCTCTTCCAGCTTCTGGGGGTGGCCGGCGTTTGCTGGCTTGGAGCCTCTACCCACCCCCCAATCTCTGCTTCCGATTTCACACAGCCTTCCCTGTGACACTTGTGATGGCATCTGGGGTCTGTCTGGACAATCCAGGAAAATCTCATCTTAAAAGTCTTACCTTAAATCTTACATAGGGGTTGTGGGATTATAAAATGTTACAGTCACTGTGGAAAACAGTATGAAAGCTCCTCAAAAAATTAAAGAGATTATCGTATGATCCAGCAATTCTACCCCAAAGAACGGAAAGTAGGGACTTGAACAGGCGCTGTGCACCCATGTCATAGCAGCATTATTCGTGGATAAACGAAACCCAGTATGTCCATACCGTGGAATATAACTCAGTCTTAAAAAGGAGGGAAACTCTGACCCATGCTACAACACGGATGAAACCTGTGGAGATCATGCTAAGTGAAATAAGCCAGTCACAGAAGGACAAATACTGTAGGATTCCACTTACATGAGGTGCCTAGAGGAGTCAAGTTCATAGAAACAGAAGGTAGAATGGGGGCCGCCAAGGGCTGGAGTGGGGACCAGGGGAAAAGGCAGAGATGAATACACACCGAGTTTCAGTTTTGCAAGATAAAAAGGGCTCTGGAGACGGAACGTGGCAATGCTTGCACAACAGTGTGAACGTACGTAACACCCCTCGACACTTAAACATGATTAAGATGGCAACTTTCATGTTGTGTATTTTACCACAATTTAAAATTTTTTTTAAAAAAATTCTCCATCACATCTGCAAAAACTTCCCCATACAAGGTGCCATCTCAGGTTCCAGGAATTGGGGCCTGATATTTTGGGGCCACTATAGAGACCACTATATCCAGCTAGGAACCTCCTGCAGCTGTCCAGAGGAGACATAATGGTGGCTCAATTCTGGAGCTCCTAAGAGGCAGAGCCAGTGGTGCCTGGGGCAGGGGTGAGGCAAGAGCCAAGCCTGACTGCCCCACCCCACCTCACCCCCCGCCCCCCAGTTTCTGGCTGGCCAATGCACAGAACTCAGGAATGCTGAGAGAAGGGCAATTAGTAGTGGGGGGGAGCATCGAGATGAGTTTTGGACACATTTGTGGACACTGACCAAAACTGGGCCACTGAGCAGACTGCCTAAATCTTGAAACCCACACAAAGGTCTTTGCTCCAAATGTCTGGGAGAGATCCCGGGGCATGCCGTCACTGGCATCCAGGGCCACAAACAAGAGCAATGGGAGACCCCTGTGCCAGAGCTGGGGCTCTGTCACTTCCTTGCTCATCCTCCCTGGATCAGTTTGCTGCTCTGTAAAAGTGAAGGAAAGAAATTGAACAAATCCACATAGCATTGACAATGTACCCAGCACTGTTCTTTGTGCTTTACAAATAGTAATGAATGCAATCCCCAGAAAGATCTCCGATGGGCACGACTACTGTCATGCCCATTTTGTGGATGAGAAAACCAAAGCACAGAGAGGTTAAGTCACTTGCCCAAGGACAGACAACCATGCCAAGACAGACAGAGTCTGGATTGGAACCCAAGCTCCAGATTTTGCACTCTTAGCAAATACTCTATGTCACCTCTCTTTTCTTAATGAAGCCCTCTCCCCAAACCAACTCCAAAGCCAACAGCAAAGACCCCAATAATTAAATGAGCTGAACTAAGTTTCTTACTGAAAATGGGCAGGTGACAGGTAATGGGCCAGATGATGCTCCTGTTAAGCACTAAGATATGGAGCCCAAGGATCAAGACCCTCTCCTTCCCTGTGACAATTTGCCTCAAGATGCAGCCAACTGATGAGGAGAGGAGCATGAGGACGAGAAAGTGGCAGATAATTTATAAGATCCCTTCCTAAAGCACCAGAGTTTCATGCCAACTGCCCAATTACCTTCTGGGGTGAGGGGGAAACCAGAAGGAATGGCAGCCGTGTGGGGCGGCGCCAGAGAAGCATCCTGGGGAGTCTGTTGGTATGGAAGCAGGTGGAAGCAACTAGAATTGGGTTGAACCATGGCAGAGGAGTGAGTTCAAGCCTCAGGCCAGGGCAAGCATGGGAAGCCACAGAGAGAGGGTCAGGCACAGGCCGGGCAGACAGGAATGAGAGGAGTTGCAGCAAAGAGGTGAGGACCTTGGTGATGCCCCAGCAAGGTGTTGGGTGTTGTGCCACCTGAAGCTGGAAGCAGCAGGAGGGTCAGGCAGCCCCAGGGGGCCAGGCCACGGTTGCTGAGTGGCAACGCCCACTGTCATGACGGCAAGGCCATCTGGGATAAACCGTCATCCACCTTCCCACTCCGAGCCTCACTCCCAGACCTCACGCCATAGCTCCATCAAGAGAGCTTGGACCCCAGAAGCCCTTGGAGAGAAGACCCATCCGAGGAGGGAGTGATTCGGGGTCAGGTCACATGTCCCCCTGGGCTTGGAGGGAAAAGTCCTCATGAAACAAAACTTTAGAACAATGACAGCAAAAATTGGCAAAGAAAGTTACAAATGGCTGAAATGAAATGGTGGTTTCCCAAGAACAGCAGAGACCTTCAGTGCCAGTCCTTAGACCTTCATCCAGGTCAGATCAACTGAATCTTGTCAGTGGCTTTCCCACTAGAGTTTCCAACATTGCTGAAGAACACAAAGTATAAAGCTATAACCGGAGCAAGGGCTTTTCACCCTGCAAAATACCCACTAAACGGTTTTTGTATGTTTTTTTTTTTTTTTCCCATTAGGGCAATAGGGGATGCCCAAGTTTTGGTCCCCAAACCAGAAATGCTGTGGGTGCCTCAAATAGAGTAGGGAGTTTTAGTGTAGTCCCCACGGGGATCCTGGGGGCCCACTTCACTCTGATGCTGCCGCACCCCCACCCCACCCCGCCCCTTGTATTTTCTTCTTCCGCCTCCTCCTTCAGCCCCTCTGTCTGGCAGCCCACCTGCCTCCCCTCACTCCTCCACTCACAGAGAGGGTTTGCCTACAGGGACTTCCCATCAGTCTCACGGAAAGTTGAGGCTCTCAACTTTACTATGCCTGAAATCTCCTGAGGGGTTTATCAAGGCCCCGCCCACGGAGCTGTGGGAGTCGGTGGGGGGAGCCCAGGAATCTGCATGAACAAGCATCCCCAGTGATCCCGACACTTCCGGTTATGTGTGTGGACCAGAATCTCCTGCAGGGCGGACACCTTGTCTTGCACCTGCACCTCGTGCGCTCCGCGCGCACCCTACCACGCACGCTCATGCTGGCTCACGCTGACTACGCACACACTGGCGGCGCCGAAGGCAGCGGGAACCCACAGGAGGTATTCGGTCCTCTTTGCTCAATCATTCCTCGAGCAGTGGGAGCCTGGGAAGGCATGCATAATTATTCTGTTCAAGTGCCTCGGAACACCTCGGAGCACCTCGCCTGCTATCTGACAGCTTCCCAACCAGAAACCACACAGTACAGTAAAAAACAGAAAAAAGAAAGCCGTTAGACCCCAGTGAATGTTATTTTTAATGAAAGTGATACATTTTGACTCACAATGTTGAAGCCAGATTATAAATGAGTCATCAGTGAATCAACCACTAAGAGCCTTTGTGAAGGTGATTTACAGGAGGGCTCTGACGTTTGCTGTCCTTTCACACGCTTCGCAGAGATGCTGTCAGGCTTGGAGTTGGTCTGGGGCATCTGCTGCCGCGTCAGCGCAAAAGGATGCTGTGTTGTCACCAATGGGATTCCCCAGCCAGCCGGCACTGCGGTCCCACCCACAGAATGAAGGCAGCCATCACTGAATGAAGCTTGTGGCTACATCAGAGCTGCTGGCTTCAAGGTAGTGACTCGTAGCTACAGGAGAGTTCCTCTCGTGCTCCCAGACTGTCCTTAATGCCCCCACCCTTGCACCTGGTCTTCAAGAGGCAGCCCAGCATGAGGGCAGAGAAGCGGGACTTGCGGGTGGGCAGACCTGGGCTTGAGTCCCGGGTCTAACGGAGAGTTGGGCAACAGCCTCACTGCCCTCCTCTCTGAAATGGGAACATGATCACCTGCCCTGCATCCCTCACAGGAATGTTGTGAGCTTCTCGTGGGAACGTGCACGTGAAAGTGTTTTGAATACTCTCACAGGCCATCCCAAGGTAAGTGGTCAGCAGATGGAAAATCTGCTGTCCGAATGTGCTTTCACCAATCAGCAACCCCTGCCTGGGGCGGAAACAGGCAACTAGACCAAGGGTAGCTGGCAGAGCAGGGTGTAGTTAAATGCTCCTCATCACCTGCCCAGAAAGGAGACACTAGTGCTCATCTCTCTGAGAAACAGGGCATGGAGGCCAGAGGGTAAATCCATGCACAAGTATATCCCATCTACCCAGCCAGAAGGGAGACTGCCCTGCTGCCCAATTGCAGCCCAGGCTTTCCAGAATACCACCTGGTGGCCACAGTCCACAGATAAAGGACTCTTCAGGCCTTCTCGGGGAATGCAGCAGGGCTCCCAGCCCCTGGTTGCCTGCTCAGCGCTGCCTCCAATGGGGCAGAAATCTGCAGCAAAGAAAATCCCCTGACAACACCAGGGACAGGAAGGTCAGTCTGGCAGGACAGCAAACCACTGACCAATCCAGCAACCCAGAGCAGCCTGGTCAACTGTGAACACTGTGTCTAGACAACAGAGTCTACCATTAGCAAAACTGTGGTAACTACACAGTAAATGTGAAATATTAAATAATGATAAATGATAAATATTAATAATTAATTTAAAAATCCCCAAACAAGGTGAAGAACTCATCAAATCTGCAAATAAGAGAAAGAAGGCAGAAGAAAGAAAAGGAAAAAAAGAAAACTCTTGGCAGAGTCAACCAAATCCCTCTTCTATACACCACAGATGCATGACAAGTATCAGTGTTAAAGAAGAAGAGAAAACAAAAACAAAAACAAAAACAAAACAAAAACAGGCTTTCAAAGTCAGACAGATGTGGACTTGAATGCCAGCCGTCCCCTTACTGGTTCAGGGTCCTGGAGAGAGGCCATCTGTTGTCCTGGGGCCCCCATTTCTTCGCTGCCCACCCCCCAAGATCGCTGTGAGGATTATGCAGAATCACATAAGTGTTGTACCTGCCCGGTGTCTCGAACATAGTTAACACTCCATAAATGCTGGCTTCTTTCTGTGGGAGATTGCAAAATGTGGCTACAGATTCTTCCTACCTTGGTAAGCATGCCCTTTGGCAATGACTTACCTGCTCCTCCTATCAAGAGTTACGGTCTGCTTCCCTTATCCCTTGAATCTGGGCTAGCCTGTGACTTACGTTGACCAATAGAACTTAGCAGAAGTAACAGTGTTTGACTTCCAAGCCTAGCCCTAGCAGCTCCCACTTTTGCCCTTTTGAAATGCTACCTTTGGACCACCATGTAAGGAAGCTGATGTAGCCTACTAGAAGGGCAGAGGCCTTATGGAGAAGTGAGCCCCCCCCCAACTTGACCGTCAGCCATAGCTGCTGCATGAGACAGAGGCCATCCTGAGATGAACGTCCAGCCCAGCTGAGCCTCTGGCTGGATGAAACCAGATGAGTGAGCCCAGGCAAAATCAGCAGAGACGCTGCCTAGCCAACCCATAAAATCAGAAAATCCGTGTTGTGTTAAGTCACTAAGCCCTAGGCTGATTTATTATGCAGCAAATTCTCACTGAAACACCTTTCCTCTCCCCACCTCCCAAATATCCTCTGCCTTGAGTACTCTTGAATTTTCCCTAGCCACACTTGGCAGATTATACAATGAAAAACTAACTGAGAATTTATGGGGACCAGGAGATATGATCAGCCTGTCATAAAGCCGTTTTCATGCCGTTACAACAGTTCATCAATCAAGCAATTAAGCATCATCTACCAATGTATGTTGATAATTAGCAAGTCTGCCTTTTCTACCTTTAAAGTAGACCACAAATTCAACTATTTACCCCCACTTCCACCACCAGCTCTTGCCTGAATAATGGCAGGAGTCTTTCTAATTGGTCTCTCCCTTCGAATTCTCTCAACCTACACATTGCTATTCTCCACAGAGGGAATTTTGAAATGTATTCACTGATTCAACAAAAACTTAGTTTTGGCCAGAAATATCCACCTCCATGGAATTTATGTTCTAGTTGACATTTTAAGAATTGATAAGTAAATTAATAAGGGGCACCTGGGTGGCTCAGTCGGTTAAGCATCCTACTCTTGATTTCAACTCAAATCATGATCTCAGGGTTGTGGGATCAACCCCTGCATCGGGCTCCGCACTCAGCGTGGAGTCTGCTTGAGATGCTCCCTCTTCCTCCCCCTCTGCCCCTCCCCCCACTCATACTCTCTAAATAAATAAATAAGTAAATAAATAAATAAAGATGATCTTAAAAAATTTTATAAGTAAATTAGTAAATAAAATATGTGGTGGGCGCCTGGGTGGCTCAGATGGTTAAGCGTCTGCCTTCGGCTCAGGTCATGATCCCAGGGTCCTGGGATCAAGTCCCGCATCGGGCTCTCTGCTCCTTGGGAGCCTGCTTCTCCCTCTGCATCTCTCTCTCTCGGTCTCTCATGAATAAATAAATAAAATCTTAAAAAAAAAAAAATGTGGTGAGAAGTGCTAATTAAAAAATGAAGCAGGAAAGGTCAGGGGTGGGGGGTAATAGGTAATGTTGGGAGGGGTTACAATTTTAGATCTGGTGACAAGGACAGGTTTCAATGAGACAGTGACATTTAAATAAAGACCAGTGGGAATAGCAAGTGTAAAGACCCTGAAGCAGAGCCATTCCCGGCATACCTTAGAAACAATGAGGACAGTGTGCCTGCAATGTAATAAGCAAGGTTGAGAGTAGTGTGAGATGAGTTCAGAGAGGTAACAGGGAAGAGAGGTGGAGAAAGTCAGATTACAGAGCACCTTATAAGTCAACATAAGGATTTAGGCTTTTGCTCTAATGACATGGAGAGCCACTAAAGCATTTTTATCAAAGCAGTGATGTGATCTGATGTACATTGAAATAGCACCATTCTGGTTAATACACTGAACATGCACTGAAGAAGATTCTGGGATGATATCATAAGTTTGAATCTTCCCAAATTCCATCATGAAAAACAGCTAGTGACAGTAGTACAGAAGAGCAAAACCAAAATTCATGGATCATATGCACCACAAAGGTAACTGACAAAGTATCCCCAGGATCCCCAGAATATAAGCGGGTAGAGACAAACCACCAACAGATACAAGACTTGAGTGATATTAACATCTGTGTACAAGAAGAAGCAGAGAATCAGAGATCTGACCAACCTGAAAATCTCAGAATACCCAACAGGTACTCAACGGAGAGTTGACAGAGACAACTGGAGAATGGCAGCTGACACTGGAAGGGTTTTGCCCACTCAAGTCATGGGCGAGTTCAAGGGGTTTGCAGAAGAGGTCCGGAAGGGGTGGATCTGTCTGAGCCAAAGGAAGAAAACAAATGAAAGGGCCAACTAAAAAGAATCCGGGGAACACGGTGCCTGGGCAGCTCAGTCATTAGCGTCTGCCTTTGGCTCAGGTCATGATCCTAGGATCCTGGGATCGAGCCCTGCATCCAGCGGGAAGCCTGCTTCTCCCTCTCCCACTCCCCCTGCTTGTGTTCCCTCTCTCGCTGTCTCTCTGTCAAATAAATAAATAAAATCTTAAAAAAAAAAAATCGGGGAACAGAGCCTAGAGACGTCAGAAAGTAAGCCACCACATTCTTTTTTTTTTTTTTTAAACATTTATCTATTTGAGAAGAGGGGAGGAGAAGGGGGAGAGGGAGGAGGAGAGAGAATCTCCAGCAGACTCCCTGCTAAGCGTAGATCCTGACACAGGGCTCAATCTCACAACCCTGAGATCATGACCGGAGCTGAAATCAAGAGTCAGATGTTTAACTGACTGAGCCACCCAGGCGCCTGAGCCACCACATTCTTGAACACTACATGAAAACAACAGAAGGAGAAGAAATTCTAGAGCACTGAAGTTAGAGAGGCCAAGCAGAACTACATCTTCTGCAAATTCAGAAAAACTAATTTCATATAAAAATTTTCAACACAAAAAAGTAACATACAAAGTTATTCAGGAAAAAATATAAAAGTTGTAGGATTACATCCCTACATACCATAAAACATGCCCAAAAGACAAGCCCACAAAACAAATGAAATCTACAATTTGTTTCCCAAAGAAGCTAAAGGAACAACATAAATCAGAGCTAGAAAAACTCAGTAGTAAAATGATAGAATTCAGGAAAGTATTAGACATTTTTTAAATCATATCAGAAATTAAATGACATTAAAAAGAAGATAAGAGGGGCGCCTGGGTGGCTCAGTCATTAAGCGTCTGCCTTCAGCTCAGATCACGATCCCAGGGTCCTGGGATCGAGCCCCGCACTGGGCTCCCTACTCAGCAGGAAGCCTGCTTCTCCCTCTCCCACTCCCCTGCTTGTGTTCCCTCTCTCACTGTTTCTCTCTCTGTCAAATAAATAAATAAAATCTTAAAAAAAAAAAAAAGATAAGAGTTGTGATAGTGTGGGGGTGCCTGGATGGCTCAGTCAGTTAAGCATCTGCCTTCAGCTCAGGTCATGATCCCAGGGTCATGGGGATCCCAATGCTGGGATCGAGTCCCACATTGGGCTCCCTGCTCAGTGGAGAGCCTTCTTCTCCCTCTCCCTCTGCCCCTCTCCCCACCCACCCCCCTCACTTGTGCTCTCTCTCTCTCTCCCTCTTGCTCCTGCTCTATCTCAAATAAATAAAAAAAAATTTTTTTTTAAATGATTAAGAGTTGTGATATTGTGATATAATAAGAAATATATATTTGGTCTTCATCCCCAGTTTCTGGCACAGAGTTCCTAAAATCTTTATAATTTCCTGAGCAACAGGGTGAGAGGTGCATCTTTTATTATTCATAATAAGCCTCTTTCAACCATACCTAAGTTTATGTTAGGGAGGTGACTCTTGGGCCCCTGGACAGCTTCAAGGTGAGGACTGGTTGCCAGAGAAACCAGCTGGATGCCAACCATGTGATTAGAGCGTTGGAACTTTCAGCCCCACTGCCTGACTTCTGGGAAGGGGAGAGGGACTGGGGATTTCATCACCAATGACCAATGATTTAATCAATTGTGCCTATGTAATGGAATCTCCATAAAAACCTAAAAGAAGGGGTTCAAAGAGCTTCCAGGTTGGTAAACAAACACATCCATATTCCAGAAGGGTGGTGTACCCCAAACTCCTCAAAGACAGAAGTTCCTGTGGTTGGGACCCTTCCAGACCTTGCTCAATCTACCTTTCATCTGGCTGTTAAGTGTTTCCCTTGATCCTACGAGCAGTTATACCAGATTTGGTATACCTTAATTTGATGTGGAAAATCCAGACATTTGGTAAGCATGTTGTCAAAAACAGATCAAAGTAGTAGTAAGAGTGCATAAATCCAGCAGATAATACCTTAAGAGAGATAGAAAATGCAAAGGGAAAAAGTTAAATCAAAGGAAATGAAGAAAGAATGGAAAGGGATTTGAGAGAAAGTAACAAAATAGAAGATAGGCAAAGAAGATCCAACATATGTATAAAAGGAGTCCCTTTAAAAAAAACACACACACGCGCGCACACACACACACAAAAACAAAAACAAAAAAACAAAACAGAAAACGGAAGCAAGGAACAGAACAAAACCTAAAAACTACAATTCAAGAAAACTTTTCTGAAATTAATTTAAAAATTTGAAACTACATATATAAAGTCAAAATCAACCCTGAAACAAGTAACACCAAAATACCAAAATATATTCTGGTAAATTTTTAGACTTTAAAGAAAAATATAAAATCCCTTGGACATCTAGGCAAAAAGACCAAGCTACTAGGAAGGAAAAGAAAATCAGATTGTCATCAGACACACTTTGTGCCAGGAGAATATATGGAAAGAAGGTGAGGATGAAAGCAGAGGGAACCGATGGGAAGCAGAACCAGTAGGATTTACTGATCTGACAGGGATATGAAAAAAGAAAGGGGTCAAGGGTGACCTGAGCAACTAGAAGGACAGAGTCGCCATTTGACAATATTGAGTAGACTATGGGAGGAGGAGGTTTGGGACAGGGAATAGGCTAATCATTTGTACATACTACATTTTAAATATCTATTAACGATCCATGTGAAGAGTTGAGTAGGCAGCCATATAAAGAATCTGGAATTCTGAGCTGAGATCTGGGTGAGAAATACATATTTAGAACTGATTAGCATATAGAAGCTATTTGAAGTCATGAGACTGGATAAAGTCAGTGAGGGAGTGAGTGCAGAGAATATCTCCCTGTTCAAAACCTCTGGTTGGTTTACAATAAAACTCAAATCTTTTATCAAGGTCAGTAAAGTCCTTCGCGCGGCTCCCTCTCATTCCCCATCCCTCCCCACCTCACTCTCTGAGCTCTAGGCACATAGTCACCTTGCTATCCCTTGAATGATCTCATTCCACCTCAGGGCCTTTGCACTTGCTGCTCTCTATAACTAGGATCTGTTTCCTCCAGAGGTGAGTCTGCACGCTCACATCATTCAAATGCCTGCTTAAATGTCAGCTCCTCAGAGAAGTCCTCCGACACCCTATCCCAAATGTCTGCCCCCACCTATACCTGTCTCACTCTCTAACACCTTACCCTGCTTTATTTTTCCACCATTTTACAGTTTCGAATGCAGCAATTGCTGCATTCACAAATCACCCCAAACTTAGTGGCTTAACACAACCATCTTATTATGCACACAGATTGTGTGGGTCGGGAATTTGGACAGGGCACAGAGAGGATGGCTTGTCTCTGCTCCACAAAGTCTGGAGCCTCAACAGGGAAGACTCAACGTCTGGGGGTGGTTTGAAAGCTCGGGTTTAGAATCATCTGAAGGCTTGTTCACTCATGCATCTGGCATCTGGCTCAGCTAACTAAAAGCCTAGGGCTGCAGACCAGAGGGTCACACATGTGGCCTCTCCATGTGGCTTGGCTTCCTTGCAGGATGGCAGCCACAAGATAGTCAGACTTCTTAGCTGGTTACAGAGATCCAAGAGCATTATCTCAGCAAACAAGACAGAGCGGTGTTGCTTTTGTGACCCAGCTTCAGAAGTTGCATAGTATCACGTCCCCCATACTTTACTGGTCAAAGTGGTCTGAAGTCTGCCAACGGGAGGGACAGAGACTCTGTCTCTTAATGGGAAAGGAATTTTGTAAATGTCGAGGCTAGGTCCTGCCACATTGCCTGAGATAGAGCCTCAGTGTTGAGCTATTCGCCCCAAGCCAGATGCCTGTCGAAAGAATGGTCTCCTTAATGTTCTTTTGTTGACCTGTGAATGTCTTGCTCTATCAGCCCCCTACCCCTAACTATCTGAATTCTCAGCTGCTCCACTATATATCAGTATATCATATATATCACTTGATATAGGATCCTGACTCCACAAAATAGAGAACACGGTGTCTCCCTCTTTGCAGCAGGGCTGCTATGTCAATAGCCCCTCCTCCATGATGGATGGTCCATCTCCAATTTACAACCTGGTCCCTGTTAATCCTCTGTAACTTCTTGTCAGGACGCCTTAAAGGGATACAATGTTTTTTTCTGAACATTGCAACAACCACAGAAACACAACAGAAGAGTGACTGAACAAGTTCGCCATGGTTTCTTCACAATGTCATTTGATTGAGAATAGTTGGACAAGGAAAATTAATTCCAGACTGAACTGAGTAGTTATTTTCCTAAATGGAAAGAAATGCTCCTCCTTCCACCATCAAAGGCCCTAAAAATGCCACGAAGATTGTTGAATAACACTAACTTGAGACAGGAAACCAAGTGACTGGAAGTCCAGCTGCCTCTGGTTTATTCATATTTACACCCACAGATTCACCCTTTGGCTTGAGCATGCACGACTCAAGGGTAACGTGGGCCTGAGCACCTAGGACCAGAGTCGAGGAGCTTCACATGGCCCTGGTCAGCAAGAATGTCTCTACGGGTAAACCTAAGGCTGGCCACAGACTTGTGTGAAATAATGGCACAGAAAGAGGCAGGGACCACATCCCAGAGGGAGATCAAATAAAGCACAACAAAGGAAGAGAAGGACCAGACCCAAACCCAGACCCCACACACGGGCCAGGACATGGCTTGGGCTGTCTAGAAGGAGTTCCCAGACAGAAACCTCAGTGTGATGAATCAGTTTCCTTGGACATTGAGGGGATAAAGAGTCTGACAGAGCATATTTATTCAGGGAACGGCTGTGAGAATGAGCATAGGCAGAGATGGTGGGGGGAGCGTGGAGCATGCGGTGACGAAAAACCACCACGATCCCCAGTCTAGACGCTGAGCCCACGATGCCCAGGGAGAAGCAAGCGACCTGAAAGAAAGAGCGTGTCTGGGAGAAGCCAGTGGAGCCTAGCTCTGAAATGACTGGTTGGACAGCAGAGTCAGACACTGCTGACGAGCCTTTTAAAATCTCAGAGAGGAGGAAACAGAGGCGATTTGGAGACAAATGTTAATAGATGCACAAGTCGCTTCTATCCCGTAAATCGAATCCCATTGTGAATAATGCCATAAAAAAATGTCTCCACCTCTAAAGAGCAAAGGTTTCTAAGTATTAGAAGGAAGCACCCTGACGTGAGGCAACACAATTACTGGGCATGAAAACAGAGTTTCGACAATTTGGGATTATTCAGGACCGATAGTTACAGGCGTGTTTAGACGGATGGCATGCCTCCTGCACCCACACAAGACAGAAGGCCAACCAGTGGCCCACGGTGGCCTACATCATACATGTTTCCCTGGACTACCCAGCCACTGCTCAAAGGTAGATCTCAATCTTTCTCCTGTGACCAGCCCTGCAAAGCCTCGCACAGCCTCAAGCTGCAGGGACCAGGGCTCTGGGCTCCTTGAGAGTGTTTTCATGGTGAAGAAATAATAGCAACTCATATTTGCATCACATTTTTGTACTTAAGAGGTGTTTTTATGTCTATTCTCTCAGTTGAGTCTCACGAAAAAACCTTGTGGCACAATTTTGTCTGACGCCCTACATGCCCTGAGCCAGAAGCCCTCTGCCTCTCCTCACAGAAGGGGAGGCATTTGGAAGGATTGAATACACTCTCCCTCCCTGGCCTTGCTGAGGACCAGGGCCTCCCCAGCCTCCAAGAAAATAAACAAGTTTCTGTGGCCCTAAGGGGATAGGTGCCACTTTGGTGGGCAGGATTTGTGGAGGGCATCAGAAGAGGGAGGGGGCTAGGATGGGGAAAAAGGATCAGTCTCCAGGCCTGCATGACCAGAGATGGTTGGGGGTCCCAGAAGTTCTGAAGGCAGTGCCAGGGGACAAGTGGCACTGTGAGGGAGTGCTGTAGTTGTGGGGGTGGGGGGAACCAGAGGAACCAAGCCTGGCACTGAGAAGGGAAGGCAGCTTGCCCCAGTAGGAACCCCAATGGGCTGGGATGTGAGATCGTGCTGCCTTCCTCTGGGTGGGATCAATATCCTGCCAGAGCTCCTCATGCCCCCAGCTCCATGCCAAATTGCTCAGCCACCCTACAACATCTCAGACACATATGAGCCCCAGCCAGACCCTGGAGCCCCCAGGAGGATGGGAGAAAGAGCTTCCACTCCTGTTCTTTGGGGCCAGATGGGCACACTTGAGACCACCCCAAGCCAGGGACACATGGGAGTGGACACCACCCTTCCACTGGGATTCTCTTCATCATCACCATCATCGTCACCATCATCTTTATTCCATCTTCACCGATAAGTTGTTAAAGCCCAAAGAAGTTGTCAAGATCTCATAGCTGGTGAGTGACGCCATCCTCTGACTCGAAGGTTCTGATTATTTTATTAGATCATTGTCCTGCTGCAAGGAGAAGTAAGGCCAACCAGTGTGTTGGTTTGGGAAGTGAGGGAAGCCCTATGCTCTCTCCATCCCCCACATCCCTGGCCCGCATTGATCCAGCCCTGAGCACTGACTTGGAGGCAGTCAGCACGCTCACTGCATTTCCCTGCAGAATGAGCACCATCCCTCTCAACGCCCTTGGCCTCCTCTCAACAGCGTTTCCTGCATCCCTGTCGTGGGCCTGCTTTATAAGAGGAGAGACCTCCTTCTCATCACGAAGTTGGGAAGAGTCTCGGACAGACACGGCTCCCACAGAGTCCCCAGAAGCATATCTGTGCAGCCCCGGGTGCAGACACCCAGGACGGCCCTGGAGGAGAGGGACTGTTCTGTGACCAGACAGAAGAGCCCTCTTCTGTCCTCTGCCTGCAAAAGTAGCAGCTGCTCTGTGTGCCCCCGTCCAGGAAACTAGCGAACGACTCTGAAAATTCAGAGAAAAGCAGCAAAGATGATTAATGAGCTAGAAGAGCAAGTGATGGTCTTACGGGGAGCACAGTGGTGGAGCTGGATGGGTGGCAGGCATGTTGGGGGGAGCTGGCCACAGCAAGAGAGAGAGAGCGAGACAGACTATTCAGCTGGGCCCCGGGGAGCATTAGCCCTAGAGGAGTAGGGGGAGAGCAAAGGAAGATGTCAGCTGAATACCAGGAACGAATTTGTCACACTGGGTACCCCCCAGAACAGGGATGGAAAGAACATTGCTTTGGCCGCGTTCTGGAAGACCAGACCAGACGTGAGTCTCAGGCGAGGCTGGGAGCCCCCCCAGGGCCCTGAAGAGCAACAGCCCCGTGGGGAGTTAGCATCTTTGCGCAGGGGTGGCTGGCAGCCACTGACAAGCCACGAGGCACCTCGACTTCTCGACCTCTTGACTTCTCAGGGGCCAGCTTCCCTCCAGACTCCAGCGCTCCTGCAAGCCCACGCCCCCTGCGCAGTCACCATGATTTATGGGATAATAGCCTTCCCCAACATCGACCCGGGACCTTGGGAACAAGTCTTCCTTTCTTGGTCCACTGAAGTCGCTGGAACCCATTAGTGAGGTTTCAGCCCTGTCAGTAAATCACTGCCTTAGTCATGCAACATAGCTCTGAAACAACGGAGGGTGTTTGTTTTTAATTCCCTTCGACTGTGAAGCATATATGCAAACACAGGCCTGAAAGCAGCCTTTGTTCCTATTGTTCTTGCACACATAGTCTCCCAATCTCCACTCCTCTGCCATAAGCTGCCAACACCACAGGGCCCCTGGGTGGCTCGCAGGCCAGTGGATGGGGAGGGGTGGCCACTAGGCTGCAGTCGGGGATGGAGGCAGCTGGGAACTCGGGAACACTGACTTGCAGCCATCATCTGGGTCCCCGTGCAGGTTATTTCTGCAGCAGCCTCTGACCCAGACCCCCTGCCTTCTCCTCTAACATGTTCTCCTCCACGGCCCCACCTGCTGCCTTTTGTCACTGCAGGCCTCGGAAGTGTCTGCCCTGCACTGACCCCAAGCTCCCGCTGTCTCATTTCCCATCACACTCCCTCCCTGTCAAGGGCTGGCTTCTGGAAGTCAGTAGGCACCATGAGGAAGGGATTTCTCTTTCAACCTACACCGAACTTTCACCCTTGACAGAGTTCTTCAATCCAGAAAAGGCTTCTGGGGACTCCTATCAGAAACCCTGGAGTTGACCCCTCGGGAGAGGCTCCCTGCTCACCTGGGGAGACGTGCTTAGCTGGGGTCGATAGCACCCAATGCCACAGGACGCCTCCCTCACTCGGACTCCTCAACCTGGCTCTTTAGAAATTTGTTCCATCTTAGAGAAGCCACTTAACCTCTCCTGAGGCCATTTTCCACAATTCTATGCAGAGGCAAAAGACGCAAATAATTCTGCATGAAGAGAATGTGCCTCTATTTCCACCGCTTCTATATATTCAAAAAACCTTTGTTCACTAGACATTTGTTTTCTGCCTAATTGGAGCACAGTATTGTGCAGATGATAAAACTCGAAGGCTTGGGGTATTGAAAAAACATGCCAGGGGCGCCTGGGTGGTTCAGTCGTTGAGCGTCTGCCTTCAGCTCAGGTCATGATCCCAGGGTTCTGGGATCGAGCCCCGCATCAGGCTCCCTGCTCTGCGGGAAGCCTGCTTCTCCCTCTCCCACTCCCCCTGCTTGTGTTCCCTCTCTCGCTGTATCTCTCTCTGTCAAATAAATAAATAAAATCTTAAAAAAAAAAAAAAACATGCCAAACAAGCATCACATTGTGTTAAGTATCAAGGCCAAGTTTCGAACTCAGTCTATCCTGTTGTACTCCAAAGCCCCTGATTTTTCAGTTATGTCTTATGTTCTAAAAGTTAGTCCAACAAAATGCTCGTTTCCAGCCTTTGGACAGAACGCTCTGTGGCCCAGTAATCATCAGAAGATAGCTGTGCTTGTCAGAGCTTTTAGTGGCAAGTAGCTTAAGCAAAAAATACTCAATAAATGAACGAATTGCCCCGCTACTGAGAAGTCTGGAAAAGGATTGTAATCATGGGTAGGCCCAGGCCTTCAAGTGGCTGCCTCTTCCTAGGCCCTGCTCAGTTTTATTATTCCATGTCATTTTTAGGCAGGTTTTCTTGCAGGCAGGAAAATAGCTGGGGTGACTTCACATTCTCACTGAGCCACCCAGAGGAAAGAAAAGCCTTGGGTTGGGTCTCACAGAGCCAGTTTGGGTCAGCATGCTCATCTCTTCATCACTCACTGGGTTTGGAGGTTGGAATATGCTAAGTGGCCGGATCTGGACACTAAGGCCACCCTTGAACCTAAGATGAGGTCATGCTGTTCACAGAAAAAATGGGGCACAAACACAAAGCAAACAGCTGAGGACCAAGCAACAGCCCTGAAGGAAAATTGCCAGGTGGAACCTGGGACAGGTGGCCAGCCCTGCCCCCTCCCTGCCTCTCCTTCACTCCTTCCCCACCCCTGGCACCACACCCCCTCTCTCACGGCCCCGTTGCCTGCTGGCTCCCATCTGCCCTCCGACAAGCTGCCTCCCACCTCCCAGGAAGGGTCAGAGAGAAGGGACCCTCCTTTGCATTCACACTGTGTCCTGGGCTAGCCATGACCCCAGCCCCTCTCAGTGAGCCATTGTCACCAGCTTACTCACCTTTCTTCCCTGGGGGAGTGAGTTTCTTGAGGGTAAGACCATGTCACTGAACCCAGCACATACTAGGTTCTCCATACCCGAATCTAAGTGGAAAGAGGTCTTTGGAAAGATGGAAGAAATCAACACGTGTAAAGTCCATTGCTTATTTTAATATGAATTGTGGAAAAATGAAGACTAACTTGAGTTTTCAAACACGGTTTTTCAGTAGAGATCTTCTTATAATAACCAGCACAAGGAAGAAGGCCTATTCTGGAGACTATTCAAGTTTCGGCTTTGATATACTATTCCTCTAACTTCTTACTCAACTGGCACATTGAAAAGATAACAGCAAGAAGTGTTTGTGATTGGTGTACTAGAGATTAAACTGATCCCATCAGGTTTACCCCATTCTGGTGCTGAGATTTTCAAAGAGTAAACAAATGAAGATATGTTTTATAATGTGTCTCCAAACAACAGATCTCAGGGTGGGTGTGGGGGTGCCAGCCGGTTTCTGGCATACGAGTTAGGGGAGGAAGCATACATACACAGTTGCTGCCACCAGCACCACCACCACCACCCACCATCCCTTCATGTTCATGCTTTCCAGCCAACAAATATTTTTATGAGTTTAAGAGACATCTAGCCCTGTGCCTCAATTGCCTAATTCAGCATTTAAGGAAATCATTTGGGGCTGAATCGTGTGCCCCCTCCCCGCCAACTTCATATGTTCAAGTCCTAACCCCCAGCACCTCAGAATGTGACTGTGTTTGGATATAGGGCTTTTAAAGATGTGATTAAGTTAAATGAGGTCATGAGGATCTGCCCTAATCCAGTAGGACTGGTGTCCTTATAAAAAGAGGAGATGAGGACCCAGACACGCAGACGGACGACCAAGTGAGGACACGGGGAGAAGACGGCCATCTGCAAGGCAAGGAGAGAGGCCTCAGGAGAGGAGAAACCTACCCTGCCGACACCTTGATCTTGGACTTCTAGCCTCCAGATCTGTGAGAAAATAAATGTCTGTTGTTGAAGCACCACCACCACCAGCACCACCACCCCCACCCCCGCCACCATCTGTGGTACTTTGCTACAGCAGCCCAAGCAGACTAACACACA
This sequence comes from Phoca vitulina, assembly GCF_004348235.1. Classification (NCBI taxonomy): domain Eukaryota; kingdom Metazoa; phylum Chordata; class Mammalia; order Carnivora; family Phocidae; genus Phoca; species Phoca vitulina. Next base: position 5,577,478 of record NW_022589746.1, read on the forward strand.
TGTGCTCACTGCGACAAGGATAAGCTTACAGGTACCTGGGGTCAATGGCAACAGAAAGGTCCTCCTCTGGCTCAAAATGCCCAACCACCTGTCTTAGCATGGGGTGCCCTGACAAAAATACCACAGACAGGGTGGCTTAAATAACAGACATTTATTTCTCACAGTTCGGGAGGTTGGAAGCCCAAGATCAAGGTGTCAGCAAGGTCAGGTTCTGGTGGGAGCTCTTCCTAGCTTGTAGTCGGCCACCTTCTTTCTGTGTCTTTACACGGCAGAGAGGAGGAGATAATTTCTCTCGTGTCTTTTCTTATAAGGACACTAATTCCATCATGGGGGCTTCGTCCTCCCGCCCTAATTACCTCTCACAAGCCCCACCTTGAAATACCATCGCGGTAGGGTTTAGGGTTTTAATATATGAATTTGTGGGGGACACAAACATGCAGTCCAAAGCACCAACAGACCTCTAAGATTCAAAATTCCTTTAAAGAGAAGCCAGCTGTTCATTCCATGGTGAAACATAAGGCCTAAATGCAAATGAACCTACAAAAGGTAATGAAGGTCTCTGAATATCAAGGAGCAAAAATCCCCTAGGAGAGCTTACCTAGGAAGACAAGTGTGTGGAAGGAAGAAAGGTATGAGGCCTGGTTTGGAGGGCAGCGGGATGGGGAGCTGCGAAGGACAGGACCGTGTGCCTCCAGCCCACTCTGAAGATGGGATGGGGTCCTGGTGACAAGGAGGCAGGAGAGAGAGACGCCTCTCCTTCTTGCCCCAGTCATGAGAAGTGTCTGGAAACTGTCTGCTCCGGGCCAGCCCCTGAGTGTGGGCAGCAGAGCCAGTGTCTGAGGTTCTCAGCTTCTTGGGGGGACTTGCTGTCATCACCAGAGCAGAAGCAATGAGCAGGGCACCTCCACCCTAACCAAGAAGACTAGACCAGCTTCAGAAGCTCTGGAGTCTGCAGGGTTTCTCGGAGCATAAGAGCAGGGGTGGAAGTTAAGCACCTGATATTGTTTAGGAAAACACTGGTAAAGGCAGAAGGGAATTCTCACCCTTATGGGGCTCAGTAGCCTTCTTAGAAAGCAGCAGAGGGACGTACCATGGCCACGTGAAACCAAGTTAGTGGCCAGTCTACTAGGCTTGAGGTCCCTGAGGACAACAGCCATGAGGCTTCTGTAAGTGTGGACTGTGGGCACAAAGCTCAGGAGAACACTGCTCCAATCCCACCATTTCGTGGATGGGGAAACTGAGGCCCCCGAGGTGAAGGAAGATGCCCAAGGTCACACCTAAAACCAGCCTCAGCAGGGATGACAAACACTTATTGGGCACCACTGGGCATCTCTTTGGAACATAGGCCCACCCTAGCCTGAAACCTCTGCTCGTCTACCAAGGTCCACATCTGCCCCTCCAAGACCCCCCAAGTCCTGTCCAACTGGACGTCTCTCGAATCTACTCCTCTACACACTGGCCGTGAGATGAAGCTACCATCACCTGTCTCGCTGAGGATGTGGCAATAGCCTCCCTTCCCCCTAACACTGAAGCCAGAATGATCTTATTAACATGAATTCCATGGTCTGTCCACACACATGCCTCTACTGCCTCGCCCTTGGCCTCCTTGCCCTCTCTCTGCCCTGCAACCTCCATGACCTTTGCCAGCTTCCTCCAGTCATCTTTAACCCCTGCAACCTCAGGACCTTTGCACACACTGGGTTTCCCTGCTCTCTTAGCCAGGTTAATGCCCTCATGAGACCAGCGTGTGCAGGGTAAGCTGGGATGCACAGCAGAGGGTGCTCCTGCAGAAACTTCAGCATCTTCCCACAGGATTGGCCCTGCTGCCCTCCTCACAAGGCCCCACAATGAGTCTCATCCTTGTTGCACATCAGAATCACTCCACACCCAGAGACTCTACTGTAATTGTTCTGGGGTGTGGCCACAGGGCTTTTTCAAAGCTTTCCAGGTGCATCTAATGTTCTGTCCAGGTTGAGAATTACTGCCCTAAACATAGTCTGAGGATTGAGAGTGAGCTGTTTTTTGTTTGTTTGTTTGTTTATTAAGATTTTACTTATTTATTTGAGACAGAGATAGTGAGCAGGGGGAGGAGCAGAGGGGAGGGAGAAGCAGACTCCCCACTGAGCAGGGAGCCCAACTCAGGGCTTGATCCCAGGATTTTGGTTAGATGCATAGGGAATGCCACACTTTACAGCCGTCTCAGATATAACATACAGAGGTGCCACCATGATGGAGCCAATGAGAAAAAGAACATGAAGTATAGGAACACATGTTTTGTTTCTGATGTCAGACCCTGCAAATACCACAAATAATGCAGAAGTGTGTCCTCCCATCATTGTAAACACCTATAAAATGCCTTATAAACAGACCAGAGTTACAACCGTATAGAAATCAAATTCAGCAATGACCTTCCCGAGGGATGCACTGCTTAACTGACTGCTTCTGCTTGCTTTATAAGAAAATCTGGTTCAAGTTCACATGCAGAAGCTTCTTAAAATCTGTAAAAGACAGGTGTGCAGCTGGTCCTCATCAGTCCCTGGGGCTTCTACTCAGGCATTTATTGTGAATTGCCTTTTTAATTTAGTCTTCACAGTAATCCATGGCCTGATTAAATATAAAGAGATTTTTAATTATTTATATAATAACATCTTACATTTCCATAGTGCTTTACCATTTTCAAAGTATTCCACATATCTCTGTTCACTTATAGATCAGGTATTAAGTATGGGTTAAATTTTTACAGAAAATATATTGACATCTTAAAACACTGTGTATTTCATCATCACCTCCAAACACAGTTTTAAAGAAGACAAATTAAATAAACATATAGAAATGGGAAGTCCCATAAGAAAAACAGCATACATCACAAAGATATCTTTACAAGATCAGCAAAGTGAGCATGATTAGGAGCCCAAAATTTGCTTCTATCTGGACTTTCATTACCAGCAAGATGGTGGACTGATAAGTTGGACAACCCAATTATTGAAAGCAACAAAAAATAGTGAATAAAATCTTTTTTAACAAATAATACTTTTTAAAAATTCTTTATTTTTATTATTTTTAAGTAATCTCTCCACCCAACGTGGGGCTCAAACTTACAACACCAAGATCAAGAGTCGCATGCTCTACTGACTGAGCCAGGCTGGTGCCCCAACTAATAATACATTTTGAAAAGAATCAAAAAAAGTAAAGAACACTTCAGGCAACACTAAGTCAAGTCAGGAACCTAAAGAATTCTAAGTTAAATTACCTACCTAAAGAGCACCAAAGTCAGCTCCTACCTTGAGGTCATCAGCCAAGCTCAGTAACTTGAGGTCTTGTTCTCTAGGTTTTGAGAAGTGCATGAAACAGGAAACATGGTGAAAGTGTAATAAGAAGCATCCAGAGCTCCCTATAAAGCTGGCACATCCTTAGGGCAGGAGTGAACTAGACCAGGAACTGCAAAGAAGGTTCCCTATCTTGAACCTTAGCACAGCACAGAAAGGGAAAAGTTTCAACCTAAAAATGTGCAACCACAAACTAGCCCCAATGTGGACCTGCAGTTCTAACCTACCCTGGCAGCCCCAAATAACTCAAGCTAAGAATTTAGTGGTTAAAAAAAAAAAACCTCAACTGAGAATTCTGTTTACAAAAACCTGCTCTAAGTTCCAGTTCTAGTTAAGATGGAGTGAGCACATGCCACACTGTATCTCCCATTGAATGCATGAGCAGAATGCACAGATAAACTGAGGACTCTGAAAAGTAAACAATAGCAGGCAAATTGGGTAAGAAAATCAGAATTCAAATTAGTACTGAAGTGGAAGGGAATTGGCCATTTTTCCCACTCTAGGAAATGAACTCACAAATTTAGCAAAAGATATAAATTTACAGATTCAATAAGCTCAAAAACCCCAAACAGAATAAACTCAATGAAATATATGCCAACATATCATAATCAAACTGCTAAAAACTAAAGACAAAGAAAAAAAATCCTAAAACAGCCAGAGAAAACTGACACATTGCCAAAAGAGGAACAATCACTGAAATTCCCGTGGATTTCTCATCAGAAAGCACGGCAGCCAGAAGAAAGTGGCACAATATTTTCTGGTGCGGAAAGAAAAGAACTGTCAAACCTCAATTCTATACCCAACAAAAATAGCCTTCAGAAAGGAAGATGAAACAAGTGACATTCCCAATTGAAGGAAAACAAAGATCCGCCAATAGCAGGCCAGCCCTCAATGATTGCTAAAGAAAGTCCTTTAGACATAAAAGAAATGGTAGCTAAAGGAAACTCAGAGCGTCAAAAATGAAAGAAGGAATGGGGCACTTAGCTGGCTCAGTTAGTAGAGCAGGCAACTCTTGATCTTGGGGCTGAGTTCAAGCCCCATGTTGGACGTAGAGACTACTTTTAATTTTTTTTTATTTTTCTTTTTTTTAGAGATTCCTTTTAAAAAAAATCCTTAAAAAAAAATGAAGGAAGGGCAACAGAAATGGTAAATATCTGGGTAAATATACTAACCTGGTTTTCTCTTCCGGACCGCTTTAAAACACGGTAATGGCCGAAAGCAAAAATTATAATATCTTCTGATGAGCTTTTCAATATATGTAGATGGAACATATCAGACAAGAACAACATAAAGAGGAAGGTAAGGGGACCTACGTGGTGAAGAGAGGAGATAGTAAAGACAGAAAACTAAATTGATGAAACAGAAAAAGGGCAAAGAGAATAAGAAAGAAATGTTTAAAATTATTTTTTAATAAGTCTGAAGAGAATAATCAAGAAACACCTCTAAGGAGAATGATCAAAAAAAGAGAAGTCAGAATTTATTTTTTTTATTTTTTTATTTTTTTTTTATTTTTTATTTTTTTAAAGATTTTATTTATTTATTTAAGAGAGAGAGAATGAGAGAGAGAGAATGAGAGAGAGAGCGAGCATGAGATGGGGGAGGGTCAGAGAGAGAAGCAGACTCCCTGCTGAGTAGGGAGCCCGATGCGGGAGTCAATCCTGGGACTCCAGGATCATGACCTGAGCTGAAGGCAGTCACTTAACCAACTGAGCCACTCAGGTGCCCGGAGAAGTCAGAATTTAAAATATTACAAATGAGAAGGGAGAGAGAACTACAAATGCTGCAGAGATTAAAAGGCTATGGGAATACCTCTACAACTTTATGCCACTAAGTTAAAAATTTAGATAAAATTGATATATTCCTAGAAAAAAAATAATTACCAAAACCATTACCAAAGAAATAAAAATGTGAATAAAATAAGAGCAGCAATTAAAATTTTCTAACAAAGAGAACATTAGGCAAAACAGTTTACAAAAGAGTTTGACTATGAAACTTAAGGAACAACAACAACAAAAAAAACTAAAAAAATTCTTCCAAGAAATAGAAAAAGAGAGACAATGCTACAACTCCTCAATTCTGAGGCGAGTATAATTTTGACACCAAAATCTAAACAAGGACAACATGGATAATTAAAATTATTAAGCCCATTTAATTAATGAATAAAGATGCAAAAAATCCTAAACAAATATTAGCAAACCAAAGCCAGCAGCATATATAAATACATAATATACCACAACAAGATTGAGTTTATCCCAAGAATTCAAAAATAGTTTAATATTTTTAAATCCACTGATATTGTTTACTACATTAAAGGTTAATGGAGAAAAATCTTATTTATCATCTCCATGGATGCAGAAAAAACATTTTGTAAAATTCCACATCCTTCATGATTTAAAAAAGGAAAGAAAAAAACTTTCAGTAAACCAGGAATAAAAGGGAACATTAACCTGATAAAAGAAATGTATTCAACCTTCCCAATGTATAATCAACTGAGGGAAAAGTCAACCTACAGAATGGGGAGAAAATATTTGCAAATCATATATCTGATAAGGGGTTAATAGCCAGAATGTATAAAGAATATCCAGAACATATAAACAAATTTTTTAAACCAATTTAAAAATGGGTAAAGGACTTTAACAGACATTTCTCTGGAGAAGCTATATAAATGGCCACTAAGCACATGAAAAATGCTCAACATCACTAATCATTAGGGAAATGCAAATCAAAACCACAGTGAGATATCACCTCATCCCCATTAGGATGGCTACTATTTAAAAAAAAAAAAATAGGGACGCCTGGGTGGCTCAGTTGGTTAAGTGGCCCACTCTTGATTTCAGCTCAGGTCATGATCTCAGGGTCCTGGGATCAAGCCCCATGTCTGGCTCCACCCTCAGCGGCGAGTCTGCTTGAGAATTCTCTCCCTCTCCCTTTGCCCCTCCCCCTCCTCATGCTCTTTCTCTCTTTCAAATAAATAAATCCTTAAAAAAAAAAAAAACAGAAAATAATAAGTGTTGGTAAGGATGTGGAGAAATTGAAACCCTAGTGCACTTTGATGGGAATGTAAAATGGTGCAGCCACTGTGGAAAACAATATAACACTTCCTCAAAACTTATAAGTAGAATTACCATATGATCCAGCAATCCCACTCCTGGGTACATAGTCAAAAAATTGAAAGCAGGGTCTCCAAGAAATATTTACATACCCATGTTCACAACAGCATTCTTCACAATAGCCAAAAGATGGAAACAACCTAGGTGCCCAACAGCAGACAAATGGGTAAACAATATGTGGTAAATACATACAGTGGAATATACAGCTCTAAAAAGGAAGGAAATTCAGACACATGCTACAACATGAATGAACCTTGAAGACATTTTGCTAAATGAAATAAGCTGGTGAACAAAAGACAAGTGCTGTATTATCCCGCTTATATGAGGTACTTGGAGTAGTCAAATTCATACAGAGAGAAAGTCAAGTGGTGGTTTCTAGGATCCAAGGGAAGGGGAGAAGGGAAAGTTGTTTTTTAATAGGTATGAAGTTTTATTTTGCAACATGATAATGGAGACTGGTTACACAACAATGTCAACTGTACACTTAAAAATGGTTAAGGTGGTGGAATGCCTGGCTGGCTCAGTCAGAAGAGCATGTGACTCTTGATCTCAGGGTTGTGAGTTTGAGCCCCACGTTGGGCATAGACATTACTAAAAAAAATGGTTAGGATGGTAAATTTTATGTGTACTTTACCACAGTTAAACATTTGTAATTTGGGGGGCAGCCAGGTGGCTCATTCAGTTAGGGGTCATGATCCCGAAGTCTTGGGATTGAGCCCCACATTGGGCTTCCTGCTCAGTGGAGAGCCTTTTCCCTCTCCCTCTGCTGCTCCCCCTGCTTGAGCTTGCTCTCTCTCTCAAATAAATAAATAAAATATTTTTAAAAAGTTTTTTTTAATTTTTAATTTTTTTTTAGTAGGCTCCATGCTAGGGCTTGAACTCATTATCCTGAGATCAAGACCTGAGCTGAGAGCAAGAGTCAGATGCTTAACCAACTGAGCCACCCACGTGCCCCCCAAAATTTAAAATTTTTATATTAAAAAAGAAAACTTCCAACAAATATTATTCTAGATATTCCCTTTAAAATTAGAATAACACTGCAGCACAGTTCAACAGAGCCAAAGATGTAGAAACAACCTAAATGCCTATCAATAGATTAACAAATAAAGTTTGGTACATACATACAATAAAATATTATTCAGCCTTAAAAAAAAAACCTTAAAACTTCTCAAAAAAAAAAATTAAGTGTAATTCAGGTCTCACCTGGGGCAGGGAAGCATCTCTTAGACAACATTAAAAAAAAAAAAAAAAAAAAAGCTAGGGGCACCTGGGTGGCTCAGTCATTAAGCGTCTGCATTCAGCTCAGGTCATGGTCCCAGGGTCCTGGGATCGAGCCCTGCATCGGGCTCCCTGCTCCATGGGAAGCCTACTTCTCCCTCTCCCACTCCCTCTGCTTGTGTTCCCTCTCTCACTGTGTCTCTCTCTGTCAAATAAATAAATAAAATCTTTAAAAAAAAAAAAAAAGCTAATCCTAAGAGAAAAATTAATAATTTCTGCTCATAAAACCTTTAAAATGGAAATGACAAACTACAAAGAGAAAACCGATAAAACTTTGTCATAGTGTGATAAATGAGATCTAAAAAAATTTAACTGCATAAAATGCAGCATTGCATTTTTACAAGAACTGTGAAAAAAATTCAGAATTTCTGAAAAAAATATTTTTCAATCAGTATTCCCATTACTGCATGAGAAAAAATTAAGGAAAATATGTATTTATGAGATGTGTAGGAAATAGACATTTAAACACTGGCCAAGAAAACCCCAAGTAATCAAGTGCACTTATTTCTAAATGCCAGTCCTCTCTCGATGGAGTAAAAGAAATTTAGCCCACTGCTGTTTCTGTGCCCAAGGAAAATGGGAATTATTTTTTAAGGAGATGGATAAAAGGCATTTTTAGACAACCCAGACTGGAAGAGTTTGCCACCAAGGAGACCTTTGCTTATTTCAGAAAATAGTAAAATGAACCAGAAGAGGAAGATCTGAATACAAGAAGGAATGATGAGCAGACAAAATGGTAAATATGTGGATAAATCTGAATAAAAATTGATGGTATTAAACAATAATAATTATGTTCAATTTGTGCAGTTAAAATAAAACAAGTCAGAAGTAGAATACACATCAGTAATAGCACATACATCAGGAGACAGTGATGGGAGTTCAGGTGTTCAAAGGTCTTTGCATTACCCAGGATGAGGGTAAAGGTAGTAGTTAATTTTACATTTTAAAATTTCAAGGTTAATTACTAAAATAATAGAAATAATAGTGAAATTTAAGAAGCAAAACAGATGAACATAGGGGAAGGAAAGGAAAAATAAAACAAGATGAAATTGAGAGGGAGACAAACCAGAAGAGACCCTGAACTCTAGGAAACAAACAGGGTTGCTGGAGGGGCACGTGTGGGGGGAAGCGATAATTAGGTGATGGGCATTAAGGAGGGCACTTGACGTAATGAGCACTGGGTGTTATCTGCAACTGATGAATCACTAAACTCTACCTCTGAAACTAATAAAAAAAAAAAAAAGAATTAAGAAATATAACATCCACGTCTGTAGAGGGAGTTAAATGGAATAAGAAAAAATATTCATTCAATCCAGAAAAAGGCAAGAAAGATGGAAAAAATTTTTAAAATGCAGGACAAACAGGAATCACAAAAGATGGTAAAAATAAATCCAACACCTATAAGTTAATTACCAAAAAATGCAAAGAGACTAAATGCTCCAGTAAAGAGACAAAGATTGTCAACTGAATCCAGCCTTATGACGTTTATGAGATAAAACTAAAATATAAGAATACAGAAAGGGTTGAAAACAGAAAGATAAAAAGCAATATTCCAGGCATGCCTTTAAAAAAAGAAAGCTTATGTATTACTATATTAGTAATTAATATAAATTAAAATAGGCCTTCAGGTCAAAAAAATTGCTAGAGATAGAAAGTGTCAATGCATAATGATAAAAGGTGTAATTCTGAACTTGTACCTACCTAATAACATAGATTCAAAGTATATAAAATAAAAATAGAATGAACTACAAGAGACAAAACAAGGGGCGCCTGGGTTGCTCAGTCGGTTAAGCATGGGACTCTTGATTACAGCTCAGGTCATGATCTCAGGGTCATGAGATCCAGCCCCACATCGGGCTCCACACTGGGCAGGGAGCTTGCTTAAGATTCTCTCTCCCTCTGCCCCTCCCCCCTTGCCCCACCCAAAAAAGAGAGAGAGAGACAAAACGACCATCATGGGAGATTTTAGTGTATCCTGTCATAGAATGAACAAATGAAAAATCAGAAAACATATAGCATATTTTCACATCACAATTGACAAGCTTGATCTTAGGCATCTATACAGAAAACCCGTGTCTAACAACTACATATTATACATTTTTTTCAAGCACATACAAACATTTATGAAAATCAACCATGTACTCAGCCATAGAGCCAGTCAACAAATTTCAAGAGATTGCTATTTTACAAACCATATATTTTAACTATAATGCAATCAAGTCAGAAATCCCTAATAAAAAAAAAATAAATGGAGGGGCACCTAGGCGGCTCAGTCAGCTGAGCAGCCAACTCTTGATTTCAGCTCAGGTCATGACCTCAGGGTCGTGGGATCGAGCCCCAAGTGGGGCTCTGCACTCAACAGGGAGTCTGCTTGAGGTTCTCTCTCCCTCTCCCTCTGCCCCTCCCCCACTCGTGCACACTCTCTCTCTAAAATAAATAAATCTTTTAAAAAATAATAAAAATAAAAAATAAAATGGAAAACTTAAAATGTTTAGAAATTAAGAAATACACTTCCAAAGAGCTCATGGGTCAAAAAAGAAATCCAAATGTATTTCCAATCAGACTAGGACATAAACGCCATATATAGAACCTTGTGGGATACAGCCACAGTGCCACTTAAATAGAAATGTACAGCCTTAAATACTTACATTAGAAAAGAATAAAAGCAGAAATCTAACAAGTTAAGTTTTCAACTTAGGAAAAAAGATTAAGAAAAAAAACCCTAAGAAATTAAAAGAAAATAAAGAGAAGTTAATGAAATAAGAAACATATATACAATAGGATTTTAAAAACTGATAGTTAGGTCTTATAAAGACTAGTAAAATTGCCAAACTTAGGACAAGATTAATCAAGAAAAAAGAAGAATACAAATAAAAATGATTAAGAATGAAAAGTGATTACATTACTAGTGCTTAGGAATAGGAGGACTGATAGGCAGAGCACAGAGAATTTTTAAGGCAATGAAAATACTCCATATGGTAGTATAACAGTGGATACATGTCATTATACATTTGTCAAAACCCACAGAATGTACAGAACCAAGAGTGAACCCCGATATAAACTACAGACTTTGGGTGAAAATTATGTCAATGTAGGTTCATCAGTGATAGCAAATGCACCACTGTGGTGGGGAGTGTTGATGGTGGGGGAGGCTATGCATTTGTGGGACAGCAGGTATATGAGAACGCTCTGTGCTTTCTGCTCAATTTTGCTAGGAACGTGAAACTGCCCTAAAAAATAAAGTGCATTAATTTTTTTTAAAAGTGACTTAAATATAATACAGAGAAAAAAGGTTAGTGAGACAATAGTGTAAAAAATAAATGCCAGTAACTTTGTAAATGAATGCATTTCAACTTACCAAAACTAACCCCAGGCAAGAAGGAAAGAAAGAGAGAGAGAAGGAAGCGTTAATAGTCTAACAACCACTAATGAAACTGAAGTCGGTAGGCAAAACTCTTCTCACAATGAAAACACTAGACCCAGATGGTTTTACCAGCAAGTTCTACCAAAGCTTTAACTTGTTCTACCAAGGAGCCAATACTATTCCAGAACATAAAGAAGAAACAGTCCTAACTCCTTTTGTGAAGCTATCATACTCTTGACTATAAAAAGCAAGAATATTACAAGAAAGGAAAGTTATAGGCTGCATTAGTAAAAGTCCCAGCAGGAAATAAGATAATTTGAGGAGGATTTGGTTACAATTTATGGTTGAAAGGGAATAACAAAGGATCCTATACATGGGATAGGAACTAGGGAAGAGAGAAGTTACCAGAACCCACAAGGATAGAATGGACCACTTTGGGAGGACCAGTGACCTTCCATCAAAGGATACAACCAGCCTGGGGTGACCTCACTTTCCTCCCTCCCTCCAGTCTCCTGCCAGGGCTCCCACTGGCCCAGCCCAACTGTGAACCAGAGAGTTCATTGAAGAAATTCATACCAACATACCGGCCAGCTCCCCCTTGGCAGTGAGCATAGTAGGGCAAGGGAGAGACCACATCTGGAAAGGCAAATGGGAAATCTCCAAATCACAGCCCAAACTTAATCATGAATTTACATTTACAATCTCTTTTTAAAAACTAGCAAATTAAATCTAACAATGTATGAAAATACTAATGTATAATAACCAAGATGGATTTAAATTAAAAACGCAAGTTGACTTAACCTTAGAAAACAAAGTAATGTAGTTCATATCAGCAAATTAAAGGAGGAAAAGTCTTGGTTATCCCTGTGGGCGTAGAAAAAGTATTTGCGAAAATTCAGTATGTGTTCATGATTTAAAAATTGGAAAGTTCTCAGCAAACTAGGGATAGAAAGGAATTTCTTTAACATGATAAAGGATAGGGGTGCCTGGGTGGCTCAGTCCTTAAGCATCTGCCTTCAGCTCTGATCATGATCCCAGGGTCCTGGGATCGAGCCTGGAATCGGGCTCCCTGCTCAGCCAGAAGCTTGCTTCTCCCTCTCCCACTCCCCCTGCTTGTGCTCCCTCTCTCGCTGTTTCTCTCTCTGTCAAATAAATAAATAAAATCTTAAAAAAAAAAAATACGATAAAGGATAGTTGCCAAAAAAAGCCTACTGCAAACATGAGACCTTGAAATGCTGAAGGCTTTCCCTCTACAACTGGGGGTAGGACAAAGATGCCCAATACTGGAAGTTGTAGACAACACAGTATGGCAAGAAAAAGAAATGAAATGATGATATGGTTTCTACAGAGTAATCTTCCTAAATCATCTACATATAAATTCTTAGAGTTAATAAGAGCATAACAAGATTGCTGGACACAAAATCTAAATATAAAAATCAGTTGCCTTTTTATACACCAGCATTGAAAACAAAATGTAGGCTTTAAAAATACCAAAAGCACAAAAAATTAAAACACTCAGAAGTACAAAATCACAAAAGATGTGAGAGTCTTCATGAAAGAAAATGATAAGCCTTTCTTGAAAGTTCTTAAAGCAAAGGAAGAGAGACGCCATGTTCCTGGATTGGAAGACAATATTGCAAAGCTGTCGATTTTCCCCAAGTTAGGGCACAGAGCCTGAGCAAAGGTTCCGAGTGACCACGAAAGCTCCAGATGATTCCCCAGGTCACGACAACTGTGGGGAAGAGGGGCTCAGCAGGGAACCCCTGAAAAACCCAAGAAAGGGACCATGAACTGAGAGTCACCTTTCACCTTTTTTTAAGGTGCCAACTTTTAGGTGATTTTTAAGGTACTTTTTTGTTTTAGGTGCCAGATGCTTTTCTAACATAGTCTCTTGTTCTCCCTTGTTCTGTGGGTCCCGTTCTATATTTAGCCTTTTGCATGTGTATCCTGTCTTGATTTTGCAAATTGCACAGGGCTAGTCCAAGACTGCTCTAGCTGGGGATGGTGAGGGTCAAGAGGGCAGAAGAAAAAGAAGAAAACAGTTTATATACCAAGTGTATTAGTTTGCTAACAAAGTACCACACACGGGGAGGGGGAGGAGCGGGGGGGTGTGAGACAACAGAAATTTACTTTCTTACAGTCCTGGAGGCTGGAAGTCTGAGATCCAGGGGTCCCAAATCACCTTATTTCTGATTCTCAGAGGCCATGATGTTGTTGGCTCAGATGGGGATCTGTTCTGAGTGGGCACGTCTCTCTTATTCTGATAATCCCCGGGGGGGACCTGAGGAAGATTTAGGGACAGGCTCACAGCCAGGGTTTCTCCAGTGTCATCAGCTTGAAACCTGGTGACTTAGTTTGCCAGGGCAAAGTGCCAAAGTACCACAGCCCAGGGAGGGGGGGGAGGTGCGCTTAAACAACAGAAATTTATTTTCTCACAGTTCTGGAGGCTGGAAGTCTGAGACCAAGGTGTCAGCAGGGTTGGCTCCTTCTGAAGCCTCTCTCCTTGGCTTGTAGATGGCTGTCTTCTCCCCTGCTGTGTCCTCACAAGGTCATCCCTCTGTGTGTCTGTCTGTGTCCTAACTGCCCCTTCTTATAAGGACACCAGTCATGGTGTCATGGTGGATTAGGGTCCACGCTCATGACTTCGTTTTAACTTAATCACCTCTTTAAAGACTCTGTCTTCAAAAACAGCCACATTCTGAGGAACTGGGAGTTAGGACCTCAGCATAGGAATTTGGGGACACATTTCAGTCCCAACACCATTTTAAGTAATCCTCCCCCCCCAACAACACTGTGAGACCAACATTACTATCCCCATTTATAGATGATGAAACCAAGTCCCAAGAAGATTAAGTCACCTGGCCAAGGCCACACATCTAGTAAATGGCAGAGACATGAGTCAAAGCAGGCCTGCCTGCCCGCTGGGACCAGGAGGCTACACGAGTGCAGGGGAAGCAAAGGGGAGAAGGTGGTGTATCGTATGCTTGCCCTAAAAATAACGCCCCAACTTGCCTTCTCACTCCCCTGCCTAATGCCCTTTGGTGGCTCCCTGCCCCCTAGGCCAGCCCTTGTGTTCACGTTTCACTCAACTGCGACCACTGACAGGACTTGAAGAGATTCCCTCTTTGCTGGGAAGGAAAAGGTGTGTCCAAAGGAGCAGAAAAGGAGAGTCCAGTGCCTGACGTCTGGCTGCTGTGGGAAACAGCATGGAGGCTGCAGCAGGACAATCAGAGGGAAGAAAAGGCTGTGGAATCACACCGTGAGTGGAAACAGGCTGTGAGGAGGAAAGTAGGCAGACCCACTGCTTCCCATGGCATTCCAATCCAGTCCGGTCCAGAACAGCTGAGTTCAGACCAGGGGGTCCCGAGTGCTATGAGCTGAACTGTGGCCCCCAAATTCATGTGTTGAAGTCCCAACCCCCAGTACCTCAGAAGGGGACTATATCTGGAGATAGACTCTTTGAAGACAGGGGTGAGGTAAAACGAGGTCACGTGGGTGGACCCTAATCCAGTGTGAGTGGCGTCCTTATGAGAAGAGGCGATTAGGACACAGGCACACAGACGGATGACCACAGGAAGACCCCCAGGGAAGATGGCCATCGGCAAGGCCAGGAGAGAGGCCTCAGGAGGAGCCAACTCTGCTGACACCTTGATCTCAGACTTCCAGCCTCCAGAACTGTGAGAAAATTATTTTCTGTGACGTAAGCCCCCCCGCCCAAGTCTGTGGTGTTCTATGGCTGTCCCGGCAAACGAAGGCCCCAGGTAACAGATTTCAGGTTTATCACACTAGAGGAAACCTGGCTGCGAGCCGGTCCCCAAATCTTCCCCAGTTTCCCCGAAAATTATCTGAGGTGTGCCCACTCAGAACAGACCCCTGAGCCACCCGAGCCAATGACATTTTGGCCTCTGAGAATCAGGACTAAGGTGAGTTGGGAGAGAACAGGAGAAGACTGGAATTTTCTATCAAATCACTGATGGGGGGGTGGTTTGCAGTGGTAAGAGGAGAGAGAGGTGGGGTATGTTTCAGTAAAGAAAAAAAGCCAAGGGGCGCCCGGCTGGCTTAGTTGGTAGAGCATGTGACTCTTGATCTCCGGGTTGTGGGTTCGAGCCCCATGTTGGATGTAGAGATTACATTAAAAAATAAAATAGGGGCGCCTGGGTGGCTCAGTCGTTAAGCATCTGCCTTCGGCTCAGGTCATGATCCCAGGGTCCTGGGATCGAGCCCTGCATCCAGCAGGAAGGGAAGCCTGCTTCTCCCTCTGCCACTCCCCCTGCTTGTGTTCCCTCTCTTGCTCTGTCTCTCTCTGTCAAATAAATAAATAAAATCTTTAAAAAAATAATAAAAATAAAAATAAAATAAAATCTTAACAAAAAAAGTCAAGGCATGCTGACAGATCTCTGAGCAATCTTGGCCTTTGAGGACTTAGTCATTTTGAACAATGGCTTTACTGATATTTGTCAGTTTCTTCTTCTATAAACTACAGTTTTCACGGGTAACTCTGTGAACAAATGGGTTTTCCTGTTAACCAGCATCCCCAAGTCCCTAGGAATTTAGCCCAGCTCTGATTTTTCATTCCCTAGTCTAGCAGTCAAGAGACAGGCCACTTGTCTTCACTGCTAAGGTGAAAGAAGGAGATAAGAGGATTTATTACCTGAACATTCCAGAACCTTCCAAACAAATCTGTTCCATTTTTTCCCCCTAAAAGCTGGACCCACACTCTGAGAGCCGAGGAGTACATTTTCCTTCCAGACCAGGGAGTCCATCTCGGCTTAGTTCGCACAAACATTGAGCCCTTATCAAATGACAATCTGCCAACCCACAGAATAGGAAATTTCTAGATCAGCACCCCCAGCTGCAAGTTGGAAACCCAAAAGTGGGTCTGCATCATTTGTCACTAGAGTTCCACTGTCGTGCTGCAGCACCTGCTTCTCGGAGCCTCCCTCCGGCAGTCCTCTGACCGCGTCAGGATGGGACACAGTCAGCACTGTGGGGAAGGGTGCGGAGAGAACCCCAGGCGGCACCACGCACCATGGTGTGAATTCACAGAAGGAGCTCCATGCTCTCCACGGATGGAGGCATCTGAGGCCAAGGCAACCTCTGCAGGCCACAGAGAGCACGACCTTGAAGGGGACAGCCCCCGGCACCATCAGCCACTAACAATTCCATCACCAATGTAACCGAATGTGCAAAAGTGGCCCTCAGGGGGCCACACTGCTTCCACGGTGAAACTGCAAAGCAAGAAGAAGCGTTCATAGGAAATGGTTAAGATCCACAACCTTGACTCTTCCCACTGCCCAGAGAGTCTAAACAAATCAGCTTCTTGTTGAGAGACAGGACTTTGAAGAGGGGGTTTGCCGAGAGGAGTATCTTTGAAGAAAGCCATGCTTCTTGAAGGTCAGGTAGGGGCCTGCCGCTCACCCCACACATGTTGGGGGTGGGGGGGTTTCCACACAGCTACATAGAGAGTTTACCATGCGACTCCCTGTAGCTGAGGGCAGGCAAGGCTGGGGCCCTTTCCCAGCCAGGGAATCCAGACACATACAGAGGAGAAGGCGATGTGACCAGAGAGGCAGAGACCAGACTGATGGGACCGCAAGCCAAGGAATGCAGCAGCCCCCAGAAGCCAGAAGAGGCAAAGAGCAAACCCTCCCTGCGAGCCTCCAGAGGGAGCTCAGCCTTCCTGACACCTGACTTCAGCCCAGTAAAACTGACTTCAGACTTCTGTCCTCAGCACTGGGGGAGAGTCCGTTTCTTTTCCTTTAAGCCATCAAGTTTTGTGGTGATGTGTTCTAGCAACCACGGGGAACGAATCTGCAAGTGACTCCGCAGCAAGCCCCTGGGTCGGGGTCACCTTCCACTCCAGAGTTCGTCAGGGCAAGTGATGCGTGAAGGTTGGAGCCAGATGTAGGCCCCACGGGGAGGGAGCCAGTATGGCGCCTCCTCGGGGCTGTCTGGAGGGCCGGAGACCCCAGCAGCAAGGAGCTGGAGGTAAACCCCAGGGATGGAGGGAAAAGTCGCAAGTGACCACCCAGAAGAGCGACGCCTCCACCTAGCAGGAAGCGCAGGCCCTCAGAAGAGCCCCACCAGGAGAAGAGTCAGCTCAGAGCCTCAGCCAGCCCCCTCCCACTCCCCCACTCAAGTGAGAGCTGCCTTCTCTTTTCTACTCCTCCCTCCACCCTAGCTTCCACCCTGGGGGGAGAGGGGGCAGTGGGAGTGGGGTGCAGGAGTCCAGCAGAGAAGCCCCCTTTCCCACGCAGGCTTCCAGCCCTAAACAAGCGAGGCTGGAGCGGGGAGAAGAATGAGATGTCAAAGTTTACAGTTTTGACTAATATCTTGGCCTAGACATTCAAATTCCAAATTGAGACTGTTTTCCATTTCAAGCGACCTTAGGACAGACTATTTCCTAAGAGGAGCAGAAAAGTCAGCGCCTGCCAGTGTTTTCATCCAGGGCCAGGGAACATTAATCCTGCTGCATAAATTTTAAAGGGGAAGTATAAAGCAAAAACTCACACTGCATTCCCATTACCCTGCAAGCCCTGTTTATTCAACATAACTAGCCAGTTGCAGAGGCTGGTGAAAACATCTCGGTGGAACTGAGAGTAGCTGAGTTCCCGTGAAAGGAAAAAATGCAAATTTGTTTTCGGTATCACTTTGAAGCTTCCTGAGTGGAGCCCTTGGCCTGGACCGACTCTCATTGACGTCAGCCTGAGTTAGCCATATCAGAGCAGCTGTCTGCTTGTTCCCTCGCCCTCGGCCCCTGGTGCAGAAAACACACTGGTTTTGTTTCATGGGAGATTAAAAACATTTGCTGCTGTGTCCATAATTCACAGCCTCTGCTATCACGGGGACCAGGAATACTGAACAAGAAACACTTAGCAATCCCCCAACCCCGCCGCTCAAAACCAAGGGGAAACCCACAGAGAGATGCCAGAGACAGGATTACGCATCAGCTGGGACCCAGCCCAGACCCCGGTCATTACATCCCTTTCCATCCTCCTAGAACATAAGGCATGCACTTAGGGCTCTTAGAAACCCTTCAAAACATGGCCGCGTGCATGAAGCCATGCGCCCTCCTCCACCCTGTGCGGGAGATGGGGCAGAGGTGCCACCACCCAGGCTGAACGCCCCTTGCCTCTGGTTTCATGGCAAAGTAGCCACAAACCAAGAGCCACAAACCAAGAAAACAAGAGGAGAAGCCCCCTGGCTCCTCCCAGGGTCGTTCCAGGGCTGGTGTTGATGGGAGCCATGCTGACAGCCATGCAGCTCTCCCGGCACCTGCGGCTGAGACGCTGACTTTACAGTGGACCTTCCAGTTCCTTCCAGCATCCTGGAGGAGACTCGGGCAGGCAAAGCCCAGTTGAGATGGCTAGGGCAGCACCCGGCCCGTTCTCCTCCAGAAATCCTGATGGGATGGATCACTTGTCAAGCTGGTAGATAATTCCATACCCTTCCACAGTGCGGCTCAGACACATCCCCTGGGTAACTGTTGTTTGGAACCTCTGTTAAAAGGCAAGGCAACAGAAGCCAGTGGATTCTTTACACCGTTCGTTTGTGTGGTCCCAGGAAAGAATGATCTTCCCTGACGAGGCAGTGATGTGGGTGTCAGAGAAGGGATGTGAGAGGGGTGGAGACGGGCTGGGGAGGGCTGCCAGGCATCGTCCCACTTCTCCGTGGTCTTCAGATCCCTACAGTAGGGACCTGGGAGTCGGGCGGTGCACCCCAGAGACAACCCCCACTCCACCATTGCTCTGAACTCAGAGCCTGCTAAGGGGACCTGCGTTTGAATCCTCCTCTCTCTGTTGTCACTTATCCCAGACAAAGCAAGAGCTGTCTGAGCGCCGCACCAAGCTCCAGCTGATGCCGGATGCCCCACGCTGCCGCCTCCCATTGCCCCTCTCCCAGGCCTTCCCTGCACCTCCCACCTCACGGGCTGGCAGAGGCCCCTCTTCTGAGATCCCCGATCACAGTGGGCTGTAGCGGGCTAGGGGCCCTGAGAGGGCGGGGTCTGCGCCCTGTCTACACCCCGGCTGCCACTGCATAAAAGGCACCATGAAGTGTGCCAACTGACCGCAGTCAGGATGTTATTGTTGATGTTGCTGCTGTTATTATTTATCAGTGAGTAATGATAGTTTAACACATTTCCCTTCTTTGAGTCTGAGCAAGCCCACATGGGTGTGTGGATTCACATCGCTGCTCAGAATTGGGGCGTTTTTCTAGAAGAAGGCAGGCTATGGGGGGAAAAAAAGAGTCATATTTAGTTGCTACTTTTAACCCCTCTTTTATTCACAGCTATGAACTATGACTTAATTATGGATGAAACAAGAACCTTTTTTAAACACTAATAAATGCACACCAAGCAACCAAAGTGAAATCTAAGCTCGGAGCCAAGCCAGGAATGGGCCTGGGTGGTCAACTGCACGCAGTCCACTCAGAGGCAGAGAGATGGTGGCACCAACAGAAAGGAATTGGGGGAAACCTTGTTTCCCCAAATTGCTAAATGCTGTTGAAATAATATGGATAGAACAATAAACTGAGGTTCAGGGTTGGCACGGTGAAGACAAGGTGCCAGCATTCTCCCACAAACAGTGACTGAGTCACCTCCATGGGCCAGGTTACAGTCGTAAAGGGATGTGTCTCCCAGCCTCCAGGAGACAGGCACCGTCCCAAGAGACTGAGCAAATGCTATAAAGCCAGGTCTGTAGGAGAAACTGCAAGAGCAGACAACGGATGCTGCCTAGAGCGTGGTCGTAACAGCTGAACTTGAACATCAGACAGACCTGGGCCAGATCCCGGGTCCAAACCTCCCTAGCTCTGGGACACTGGCCAAGTTATTTAACCTCTCTCAACCTGTGTGTGCCCCTTGAAAGTGAGATTATCAGTGCCTACCTCATAGGGTTGTCATAAAAAGATTACATAGAACATACAGCAGAGTGGCCCGCCTAGTTCACGGCTCAAAGAAAATACTAATAATGTTGGCTCTTGTTCTCATTAATTGTCTGACAAAGAGCAGGTTCCATGGAGGAGGTAAGATTTGCGATGAGTCATGAAGGGATTTCACATATAGAGAAAGACGTCGAGGATTTGGTGAAAAGGAAATATCGTTTGCAAAGATGCGGATGCAGAAAGTTGCACGGCGTGTTTGGAAGCCAGCAGGGAGTTCAAAGTTGCTGGCCTGACGGGTGCACAGGAGGTAGAAGTTGGACAAGTGGGTTTGATCCCTGCTAGGAAATTTGGACTTTATCCTGTGGGCATCTGGTCAAACGACGATGGGTTTTAGAATCAAATACCTGAGTTCCATCCCACCACGCTTTGGGTGGCAGGATGGACAAGCGACATTACCCTCTCTGAGTACCAGCTACCCTTCAGTTAAGCGAGTATAAAGTAATATTCAGCCTTGAGGGCTGATGAATGGTTTACATCAAGCTTCAGAAAACTTTTCCTATAAAGAGCCAGACAATAAATATTTTAGGATCAGCAGACCATACGGTTTCTGCTGCAACCACTCAACCCTGCCATTGTAGCATGAATGTATGGTTGTGTTCCAATAAAACTTTATAAAAACAGGCAGTGAGCAACATTTGGCTGCAGGCAGTAAAAAATAAAACTTAAATCCTTAGCACAGTGCCTCAGAGTTCCTGCTTCCCCCTGCCCGCTTCCTTTCCACATGCCAACAGGGGACGTTTTTCCTAGATCCTTGTGTCATGTCCAGTGGTTCCAAGACATTGCTAAATGATTTGAAGATTATAGTGAGCTGCCCCTAATCTCAGCTCTAGAGACTGCAATGCATAAAGATAATTTGTTCAACAGAGTGAGAACTGCTTTGCCAGGAGCGCTGAGTGAGCAATCAATCAGTCAGTCAGAGAGCTCCTTATGCATATGGCACGATGCCCTGGAGTGGAGATGTGAGGGGCACCGAGGCAAGAGCCTCACGAATAGCACGTGGTTTGGTGAGAAATTCCCACGTCCCTGTTGCCTGAGTTCTAGTCACAGTTTTACACAGTTTTCATTGCGTGCAATTCTTGAATGTCACATTTTCCATTTCTTAAGCTGTACAATGAAGAAATTCAACTAAATGGCAATGTGATTCTGTGTATGCAACAGAGGGATTCTAGGAGTCAGGGAGGGCTTCGTGGAGACATCTCGAAGGGAACCATGCCCATGGCCTGGCCTTCTGGGGTCAGGCTGGCATTCCTTGGGGGTAGGGGATAATCAGCAACCAGTGCATGGTCATCAGTGCATTGAGGGAGGGGACTGGAAGGGCGATGCAATAAAATGGAAGAAATGGGTGGAGCCTGTCCAATGAAAATTCTGGGTATTTTTGTTGTCATTGGAAGAGTAGACTTTTTGGCACATAGTGTCGATCAGGAATCAAAAACTCAATGCCTACCGGGGTGGACAAGTAGAAGTGAATCAAGTGGGCAGGATGTAACCACAGGGAGGGATGGGAATGGGAACGGGGCAAACTGGTGAGTGCATGCTCTGTCTAAGAGGGATGCTACTGCCTGGCTGCAGATGACTGCTGCCATGTGGTCTTAAGGGCTCAGCATGGCAGATTAGATTTTTTGGGGGTCGGGGGATGGGTTAAATGGGTGATGGGTGTTAAGGAGGGCACTTGTGATGAGTGCTGGGTGTTATATGTAAGTGATGAATCACTAAATTCTATACCTGAAACCAATTTTTCCATATATGTTAACTAACTTGAACTTAAATAAAAACTGAAATAAAAAGAAAAAAAGTCAGAAATTTAGTGCTCACTTCAGCAGCACATACACTAAAATTGCAATGATATAGAGAAGATTAGCTTGGCCCCTGAACAAGGTTGACATGCAAATTCATGAAGCATTCCATATTTTTAAAGACTCTGAATAGCCGAAGCAATTTTGAAAAAGAAAAGCAAAGCTGGAGGTAGCACAATTCCAGACTTCAAGTTATATTACAAAGCTGTAGTGATCAAAACAGTATGGTACTGGGACAAAAGCAGACACATAGATTAACGGTACAGAATAGAAAACCCAGAAATAAACCCACAGTTATATGGTCAATTAATCTCTGACAAAACAGGAAAGAATATCCAATGGGAAAAAGACAGTCTCTTCAACAATAGGTGTTAGGAAAACTGATCGGCTATATGCAAAAGAATAAAACTGGACCACTTGCTTTTATACCATACACAAAAAATAAACTCAAAATGGACTAACGACCTAAAAACCTGAAACCATGAAAATCCTAGAAGAGACCACAGGCAGTAATCTCTCTGACATCAGCCATAGCAACATTTTTCCAGGTATGTCTCCTGAGGCAAGGGAAATAAAAGCAAAGATAAGCTATTGGGACTATATCAAAATGAAAACCTTCTGCACAGTGAAGGAAACAATCAACAAAACTAAAAGGCAACCTACTGAATGGGAGAAGATATTTGCAAATGACATATTCAATAAAGGATTAGTATCCAAATATATAAAGAACTAATACCAATCAACATCCAGAAAACAAATAATCCAATTAAAAATGGGCAAAGAAATGAACACACATTTGTTCAAAGAAGACATCCAGATGGCCAAGAGACACATGAAAAGATGTTCAACATCACTGATCATCAGGGAAATGCAAATCAAAACTACAATGAGATATCACCTCACACCTGTCAGAATGGCTAAAATAAAAAACACAGGAAACAACAAGTATTGGTGAGGATATGGAGCCACTGTGGAAAATGGTACGGAGGTTCCTCAAAAAGTTAAAAATAGGGGGTGCCTGCCTTTAAAATTTTTTTTTGAGAAAGAGAGAGGGTGGGGGTAGGGGCTGGGGGGCAGAGGTAGAGAGAGAATCTTAAGCAGGCTCCACACTCAGCTCAGAATCCCAGGCAGGGCTCGATCTCATGACTTTGAGATCATGACCTGAGCCAAAATCAAGAGTTGGACACTTAACTGAATGAGCCAACCAAGCACCCCAAGGGGGCACCTGTCTTTAAAAAAAGGTGGGGTTGGGGGTGGGCACCTGGCTGGCTCAGTGGGTAGAGCATACGACTCTTGATCTCAGGGTTGTGAGTTTGAGCTCCATGTTGGGTGTAGAGATCACTTAAAAATAAAAATCTTTTGTTTAAATAAATAATAAATGTTTTTTTAAAAAGTTAAAAATAGAACTACTCTACAATCCAGTAATCACACTACTGGGTATTTACCCAAAAAATACAAAAACACTAATTCAAAGGGATACATGCACCCCTGAGCTTTTAGTAGCATTATTTACAATAGCCAAATTATGGAAGCAGCCCAAGTGTCCATCAATAGATGAATGGATAAAGAAGATGTGGTATATATATATATACAACAGAGTATTATTCAGCCATAAAAAAGAATGAAATCTTGTCATTTGCAACAACATGGATAGAGCATAATGCTAAGTGAAATAAGTATGTCTGAAAAAGACAAATACCATATGATTTCACTCATATGTGGAATTTAAGAAACAAAACAAGTAAAGGAGGAAAAAAGAGAGTCAAACCAAGAAACAAACTCTTAACTATAGAGAAAAAATGGATGGTTACTGGAGGGGGTGGTGCTGGGTGAAAGAGGTCATGGGGATTAAGGAGTCACACTTGTGATGAGCACAGGGTGATGGATGGAATTGTTGAATCACTAATCTCTACACCTGAAACTAACACTGAATGTTAACTACACGGGAATTAAAATAAAATTTTAAAAGGATGTCATTTAGATTTGTATGTAGAAACTCCTGGTTTTCAAAAATTGACCAACTTTTTTTTTTTTAAAGATTTTATTTATTTATTCATAAGAGACAGAGAGAGAGAGAGAGAGAGAGGCAGAGGGAGAAGCAGGCTCCCCGCTGAGCAGGGAGCCCGATGCGGGACTCGATCCCAGGAGTCTGGGATCATGACCTGAGCCGAAGGCAGATGCTTAACCATCTGAGCCACCCAGGCGCCCAAAAATTGGCCAACTTTTAAAAAGTCAACATCATGCCCAGAGCGCCTGGGTGGCTCAGTTGGTTGAGCCTCTGACTCTTGATTTTGGCTCAGGTCATGATCTCAAGGTTGTGAGATGGACCCCTATGTTGGGATCCATGCTCAGCGGGAGTCTTATTGAGATTCTCTCTCTCTCTCTCTGGCACCCCCCACCCCGTCCACCTCAAATAAATAAATAAATCATAAAAAAAAAAAATCAACATCATGCCAGCCAAACAAAACATGGCTGGGTTAGATTTTGCCCAAGTTGCCAGTTTGTAACCTTGAGTGTAGATGGTGAGGCTGATTTCAGAAAGAGCTTGGAGAGTCCACAGAGCTCAAGAGCAAAGCTGAATCCAGTCCCAGCCTCTGCAAATGGAGACTTCTTCAGCATTAGATCAACCACAAGCTTTACTGGGAACTAGAGTTAAATTTGAATTTTAAATAAACAAGGGAATACTTTTTTAGCATAAGTATATCCTAAAAATTGTATGGGACATAGTTATATCAAAATGAAAATATTCATTGTTTATCTGAAATTCAATTCAAATCTAACTGGGCATCTTGCATTTTTATTTGCTAAACCTGGCCACTCTCCCTGGAACCCTACCCCAGGTTACGGTCTCCCAGCTCCTCCCAACCACAGGCTCTACACTCAAGGACCCAGGGACACAGTCTACAATGCAGATTGCAAAGGAAAAAGGGAGCAAAGCAAATATTTGAGCACCTGAACACTGCAGTAACATGCGAGGTGATCTATACAAACTACCCTTGATGTCAGAGGATGGATATTCCAGAGCTACCTGGCCCCTCTCCTGCTGTGTTCTTTGCCCCTCTGCGCCTTGGTTTCCTCATCTCTTAAATGGAGAAGGGAATTCCTATCTCACAGGATTATCACATGGACTCAATGGAATAAATATAAAAGTGTATCACACTTGTCTTATACAAGGCAGATGCACAACAAACATTTGTTGTACAGTGAATGAAATTCTTCAACCTCAGAACGATTGCATCCCCACTGCTCCTGTCACCAGACTAAGACCTATATATTGAGGGTCCCAAGAAGCTGGAGCAGGGACAGCATGTGACTCCACCATGGTGGGCAGTGTCTCTGGGGACTGGGAGATGGCTGGGGTGCTGAGCTCCTGGAGAACTGTCAGGGTCACAGTTCAGGGGGAGAGTGAGGGCCCTGGATTTCTATACTTTGGGGGCTATATGCCAAGTGTGCAGAATGCTCCTTTTTTATTGAAATATATTTGACATACGTTTGACATGTAATATTATGCAAGTTTAAAGCATACAACATGTTGATTTGATACATTTATATATTGTAATACGATTGCTGTTGTATTTAGCACCTCTATGGTGTCACATAATTATCATTTCTTTTTTGTGGTAGGAACAATTAAGATCTAGTCTCTTAGCAAGCTTGATAAATGTAATACAATATTGTTGCCTATATTCACTATACCATCTTATTAGATCTCCAGGACTCATTTACCTGCTAGTAGCAAGTTTGTACCCTTAAATAACCTCTCTCCTATTCCCCCACCCCACCCCTAACCCCTGGTAACCAACTTTTTACTGTGTTTGCACGAGTTTGGCCCTTTTATATTCCACAAATAAGTGATATTACACAGTATGTGTCTTTCTCTGACTTATCTCACTTAGCATAATGTCCTCAAGGTCCATCCATGTTGTCGAAAATGGCAGGATTTCCTTCTTTCTCATGTAGAATAATATTCCACTCTGTGTGTGGGGGGAGGGGGGCTTTTTACCAATTCATCTGTTGACAGGCACATAGCTTGTTTCTGTATCTTGACTATTGTTAATAATATTACAATAAATACTGGGATTGTGTATACCTCTTCAATATCCTCTTCATTTCTCTTGGGTATATACCCAGAAATGGAATTGCTGAATCATACTGTATTTTTAATTTTCTTGAGGAACCGCCACAGTAGCTGAACCAATTTACATTCCCACCAACAGTGCACAAGGGTTCCCTTTTCCCCACATCCTCACCAACACTTGTTATCTCTTGTCTTCTTGATACTAGCCAATCTGACAGGTGTGAGCTGATACCTCATTGTGGTTTTGATTTGCATTTCCCTGATGATGAATGACACTGGGCATCTTTTCATGTACCTGCTGACCATTTGGATGTCTTCTTTGGAAAAACATCTCTTTAGTTCCTCTGCCCATTTTTTAATGAGATTGTTTAGGGTATTTTTTGGGTCATTGAGTTGTATGAATCCTTTATAAATTGTGGATATTAACCCCTTATCAGATGCATGGTTTGCAAACGTCTTGTCCCATTCTGTTGGTTGTCCTCCATATTGTCAACTGTTTCCTTTGCTGTGCAGAAGCTTTTAAGTTTGATGCAGTCCTGCTTGTCGAGTTTTGCTTTGTTTTCATTTGTGCATATCCCAAAAAACTATTGCCAAGACCGATGTCAAGGAGTTTCTCCCTCATGTTTTCTTCTGGGAATTTTAGCTTTGGGTCTTATGATCCATTTCGAGTTAATTTTTGAGAGTGGTGGAAGATAGCAGTCCAATTTCATTTTTCTGCATGTGCTTACCCAGTTTTCCAAACACCTTTGTTGAAGACTATCCTTTCCCCATTGGGTGTTCTTGGCTCGCTCACCAAATATTAGTTGATCACATACATGAGGGTTTACTTCTGGGCTCAGAATCCTTCTTTCTAATTCCTGCTTTGCCAGTGGTCTTCAGCACATGGCATCTGCTGTAGGCAGTGAAGAGATGTTTTCTCGTGCACTGAGAGTGCTCTTCAAGAGGCTCAGAGACATCCAGGAGCAGCTCCAACCACCCTCCCACCTCTTGAAAGCCACATCCGAACACAGAACAGCTGGGGAGGCCTTTGAGCATTCTAAGGCTAGAAACAGAACCTGGAACTTGAAGTTCTCCAAGTTTATCTGATTCCTTCCCCAGACCACTTAGAGAATGACAAAGGATGTCTGTGCATACGACGCTGAAATGCTGCTGCCACATGCTCATATCACACACACACACACACACACACACACACACACTTAATAGTCTCTGAGGGATTTCATTGTAATCTGCTTCCCTTGGAAATAAAGTTATTGTATTAGTTTGGTAGGGCTGTGGCTTAGGCCATTTGGGCTGTTATAACAAAATAC
The DNA here is from genome assembly GCF_004348235.1 of Phoca vitulina. NCBI lineage: Eukaryota > Metazoa > Chordata > Mammalia > Carnivora > Phocidae > Phoca > Phoca vitulina. Next base: position 5,604,680 of record NW_022589746.1, read on the forward strand.
CATAGACTAGGAAGATTCTTAATAACAAACACTTATTGCTCACAGTTCTGGAAGCTGGGAAATCCAAGATCCAGGCACCAGGAGATTCGCTGCCTGGTGAGAACCTGCTTCCTGGTTCAAAGATGGTGCCTTCTTGCTATGTCCTCCTCACATGGTGGAAGGAGTGAGGGAGCTCTGTGGGGTCTCTTCTCTAAGGGCACTAAACCTATTCAGGAGGGCTCCACTCTCTTAACCTAATTACCCCCCAAAAGCTCCATCTCCTATCACCATCCCATTGAAGATTAGGTTTTTAACATATGAACTTTGGGGGTGGGGGGATGGGGACACGAACCTGCATGCAGTCCACAGCACCAGCTGACCTCTAAGACTTCAAATTCCTATAAAGGGAAGCCACCTTTTTCATTCCACACTTAAATATAAAGGTTAAATACTTCAATACTCTTTTCCTGTGAAACTCAACTTCAAGGTAGCTATGAGGTAAGAATAGTTATCCTTGGCATCTGTCTCTGTGTTTTGGGGGCACCTTGATGTAGTCATGCTCACCACACCCCTACCAGGAGGACCCGCCCCCACCAACCTACCCACCCATCAGCCTTGTACAGGTAAAGGAAATGCTAACTCAGCATTCTGAAAACCAGGGTCAGGTCTAGATTTCTAGAAGCCTGATTTGGGGGGGGGCGGGTTCTTAAACCCCGGGTCCCCCCTCCTGACCCCTGCCAAGCATACCCCCCAGGAAGGGGAAGGGCACGGGTGCTCAAGGGGCATGTGGGAACTGAGCCCTCTCAGCGGGGGACACCACCGCCACGGGAGAAGAGTCAGCCCTGTTCTGTGCCCGAAACCCATTAAAGACACGTCCAAGTACTTGATGGAAGTACGAGTGAGCTACAGAGAAGAGGACTTGAGCTGAGGGCAGGTAGGATTCTGTCCCAAGGAAGGAATTCCAAGAAGGAATTTCCTCCTGTTATGTCCCCCCTCTTTCCACAAATTGTTTTTGGGTCTTGAATACCATGTGCTAGATGCTAGACCAAAATGATCAAAACAGAGGGCCCAGTTCACTGGGCTACAAAGTGCCCCCAAAATCATCCTGCTTCCTGTAATCCTGGGCCAGTTGCCCATGTGCAGAGGCCTCTCAGGAGCCAATCCTGTCCCAAGCAACTGGAACTAAGGATCACATGTCATCTGTCAGCTGCCGCTTGGGTACATGGATTAGATGCTTCCCCAGAACTCGGGCAGGCCTCTGATTCATTACAGTGAACAGAACCATAAAGCCCTTGAGGGGAAGTGTTCTACAAGTCGGTGAGGCCAAAGGTCTCCCCCAGACAGGCCAGAAAACTGAGGACACCAGCTGGGAGCCAGGCCTCCCAACTCTCCCTCGAAGCAGGGAGACCAGCGTCCCAGGCCCTCCAGCGAAACAAAGTCGGTTTCCTCTGCCTAGTGATTTAATTAATAAGGTTTTTTTTTTTTTTTTTTTTTATGGTCGTGAGTTGGAACTGAACGTACACTGAAATGCACGCAAATCACCGCGAGAGCGGAAAAACGCTCATCTCCCTCCAGCCTCTGCAGCGCCATTTCTCCCCAAACTACCCGTTCCAGCGAGCTTCCCGCGGGCTAATTACTGCTGCGGCGGAAATTGCACTGATTTATATCAACTTCCATGGACTCGAAGCAGCCAACGGCTGTCCTGCAGGAACAGGCTGGGGTTAAGCTGCTGGCCCCGCTGTGGGCAGGTGAGAGGGGCGTGGCTTTGCCCCTTCCCCCGCCAACACCGCTTCCCACAGCGCATCACACACAGTGACTCAGCGGCGGGGAGCCGGTTACCTGTCACCTGGACTTCACACATCTGATACTCTTCCCCCCTGCTCCTCACAGCAGCACCGTGAGGCCCCGAGCTCAAGGCCTGCTGTTTAATTTGGCCTGTTTGAAAAGTTCCATCCATACCTGGTGAGCTCATCAGTGACTATGAAAGCTACCTTTCTTCCCCTCTGAGTACCAGGCTTTTTATAATGACTGGCTCCAGAGGTAATTTCAAAATCTGACCGGCTCATGCAGAAGCCAGCGAAGCTTCTGAGACTGGAGGCCAGGCCCACATTTGAAGGCAGGGTGAGTTACAAAGCAGAATCCCTTCCTTTAAGGGGAAGCAGATAGAAATCGCTAGGTAGGACTGGCCCCTGGGGCTCTGAAGACCGAGTCCTGGGTTCTCGTGTTGCATGGGATTTGAGAACTCCTGGCTGTGGGTCCCCCTGCAGTGTGTAACAGGGCACCTCCTAGGCCTGAGAAAAGGAAGTCTGTAATCCATACATTGATATGTAAATGTGTGTTTACCCAGGTGAGGCGCATTGTGAGGTGCACCTGGGAGAGGTTCCCATCCTGCACCTCACCTTTATTCCTGTACCTCACCTTTCCTATTTCACTAGGCTACCCAAAAGGTATTTTAAAAAGAAAGGTATTTTGGCACACCACGGCCAGTCTACAAAAATCTCTCACTGAACCACGGTGTAACCAAAAAACTAGGATTATTATGTTTGCATTAGTATGTGGGGTCATTAGGCGCTTTTGGTTATAATAATGGCACCCAGAGTTTCACATCTAGAGAGCACCTGTCCTGGAAGATGCTCAATGGTGCTGAGTATAAGTATAATAAGTATCTTATTACTTATTGATGACAGACCAGATGCCACAGCGTTTTCTCGGTGAAAGGGGCTGAGCAACTCTGTACTGACCACCCAGGATCTGTTCTTTCACCGCCTTTAGCTCACTCCCTGTGGTTGGTTTCTCCCAAGCTCTGGAAGGTGGGGACTGCGCCTCAGTTAGGTTTCCACACCTGGGCTGAGCAGAGCGTCTGGCTTAGTAGGTGCTCAGTAACATCCGGGGCAGGAGTGAGCGAGTAAAGGTGTATACGGATGAACAAAAGAACAAAGTCTGTCCTGTGGCCAGAGCTGGGTCAGGGAGAGAGGCCACAGCCACCAGGGAGCCCCACTAGATGAGGAGTCAGCGGGAGGTGACTGCCGCCTGGGAGCCACCTGAACGTGCAGAATGGAGTCAAGTACCTGCAGAGGCATTTGGCACACCACATGTGGCATATTTTATGACCTGTTTATAGGGATCTTCCTGGAAAAAAAAAAAAAAACAAGAAGGTTGAGGACTCAGGAAGTGTAAGCAATGAGTCACCTGGTTAGCTCATCACAGGAGTCACACACACTGGCTTCGGGATAAAGTCCATTCAGGTGTTATTCAGCATGCCGACAGACACCGCGGAGGCCAGCCGCAGGGCCCGGCCCAAGCCCGCTGATGTGCACTTCCGGCAGATGCTGCTCGGCTTGGGGCTGCACAGCCAGGTGCCATGCCTTCTCATCTGCTGGCTGGTGCTAACAGCATGACCGGCGCCCAGGCTTCCCAGGGTGTGTGATGGCTGCCTGCACCTGAAGCAGCACAGGAGGGCGGCCTGCCTGCTCTACAGTGGCCTCACCCCACCCCCCATCCCCCAACTCCCATTACCACCCACTCCCTCCCAGCAGTCGCTGACAAATGTACGGAGCCAAAATGGAGCCCCCTTTGTGGGCTCAACTTCGTGGTTCCATCACATATCCTCCCATAGACACATCCCCAAAGAGTGCCATTATCTTGCTCAGCCATCACCCCAATAAACAAACACAGCTGCTGTGGCCCTTCCCCATTGCAGACTGAGACCGCATCCCGACTCCTGGACCGCGTGTGGGCCTGTCTCAACAGCTCTGAGCACTGCACAGGGGGCCCACGTCACACTCGCAAGAGTCGCCCAGAGAGAGGACAGGTGCGGACAGGCATGAAGAGAACCCCAGGGCCCCCACCGCTCACTTAACGCTCTCAGCTGCATTATCCTATCAGAACCTCCTTTCCTTCAGCAAACTGAAGCTCCGGGGGGTTCAGGGTCAGTAAATGACAGAGCCAAATCAAGCTCAGCTCTTCTGCCCAGAAAAGGAAATGTGAGAGCGGTCAGCCACCCCAGGAAAGGGGAGAAGAGCTCTGTATGTCTCTTGGGTCTCTGTCAGATTTTTCTCTTTGACAACATCATTAGCTGCGATGAGGCCTAAGGACCACAACCAAAGACTTTGGCTTCTTGGTACTTGCCTAGAACATTTGAGGTCTCAGCTCAGCACGTATATCGAGAGTGGAAAGCATGTGCTGGAAAGTGGGTTGTACAGAGGCAGTTCCTGCCTGAGGAAGAGGAGAGCCACGGAAAAACAGTCATGACCACAGAGTAATGGGGAAAACGAGAGAGGTCTGCACGCCACTGATTTTGTCTCATGGAAGAATCTGTCTCGGGAGGAAGCTGTGGTGACACTGGGTGAGGATTTTGCAGGACGAATAGGAGTTTGTCAGGTAGATGAGAAGTCAGGAGGTGTCCCTGGCAAAGGGACCCATACCTATCAAGGCAGCACGCATGACCAGCATGCCAATGCCAGGGACAGAAGTTGCTCAGTACTTCTAGATCCCAGAGTGGCAAGAAATGGGGCCCAAGCAATGGGGCCAGCTTTGCATGCCCTGCTGGATGCTCAGGCGTGACTCCCAACTAATCAGGAGTCAGGGAGGCATTTCTACAGAGGGGCACATCGTCAGATTCAACTCTCATTGATCTGGACTGGAGTTTCAAGGGAGAAGAGATGTGAGCAAGGAGACTAATAGATCAGCCATTGCATCGTCCAGACGGGAGAGAGGTGGGCCCAGACTGGGGCGTTGAGCTGGTAAGGGGCGCTGACTCGGGAGACTGGTAAGCTTGGCCTAGTGGGCCATAGAACTCGGAGGTTAGGCAGAGTCCCGGATGAGACCAGGTTTCCTGTCGCAGGCCTCTGGACGGACTGGAGCGCCCCCACCTGACATCGGCAATTCTGCAAGATGAGCGCACTTACAGAGGAAGATGGTGAGATCATTCCTACCCTCTTCAGTCTGAGGTATCTGGGGGACAGTCCTGGGGAGGCGTCCATCATGCACCTGGAAACGCGAGTGTGGAGACAAGTGTCAAGTGCGAAGCGCGCCAGACGTAATGTGAGCAGGAGTGTAGTCAGTGGCGCTGGGGAGGAGAGGCCGGTGAGGGAGTGCAGACGACTCCCAGGTTAGCACAGTTAACTATGCAGAGAAGAAAGAGCAAGTGTCCCGCAGGGTCACACGGTACATTTCCTCAGGACGTGAGAGCGCTTCGGGGGGGTGAGGGGTGGGCACCCCTCCGGCGCGGGGTGGCCAGGGTGCCTGCGAACGGGCTGGCCCTGCGGAAGGTGACACAGGGGCATGCGGGCAGAGGCAATGCCGTAAGATGGGACAAAGAGGGGCAAGAAGTTAAGAACTAGGTTTTGTTCTCCGGTATGAAAAATGGTTATCTAGGTAATTAGGTGATATTTTTTAAATGACCAGGGAAGAGAATCTTTAGAAAGACTAACTAGGGGCGCCTGGGTGGTTCAGTCAGGTGAGCCTCCGACTCTTAGTTTCGGCTCACGTCAGGGTCTCAGGGGTCATGAAATCGAGCCCCGAGTCAGGCTCTGTGCTCAACGGGGAGTCTGCTGGAGATTCTCTCTCTCCCTCTGCCTCTGCCCCTCCCCCCCTTTGCACATGCTCTAAATAAATAAATAAAATCTTTAAAAAAAAAGACAAACTAATTCTGAGTGTGATATGGTCATCTCTCCCCATGTGGTATGTACATACACTGATTGTACACCAACTGCCATGGGGAAAACAGTCCTCTTGGGCCTGGCAACACTGAATTATTTTACTAAGATGTTTCAAAGCCATAAAACAGCAGGTTTCCGCAGATAAAACCACTGAGCATCAAACACCGTGTAACGTTGGCCACCCCTCCTTGGAATAATTGAAATCCACGAAAACATAACATAAATTGCTGCTCACCTGAGAAAAAGTCTGCTGTCTTGGTATCTGTTCTTACAAACACCACCCAACTCAAGAGCCAAAAACAAACTTCAACTTCCTAAAGGAGAAGCGTCTCCCACCATGCAGAGCCAAGTAAAAATGCCTTTGGAGACAGAAGTTTGAGGGCATTCTGAAGACTTTGATGTGCTGAGAAATTTCAAGCTTGAAAGAACAAGAGGCAAGAAGAAATAAACATATCCAGTATTTTAAAGAATCAAGGCATAAATACCACTGCTCATTTGACCAAGTGGGGATTTACAAAAGCTTTGGTATGTAGGTTGAATCCAAAGTGGATAGCCCACAGCCACGGGCTTTTAAACCAGCACTAGCTGGGAATAGGATTCTTACAAAAGGTGGAGGGTGTGTGAGTGGGTGTTAGGTCCACACTGTGGGCCCCGTCCATGAAATGCCCCTCTCTGTATAGCATGGTGCAGGCGCTGTACAGACATGGGTCCCACCACCCCGGGCTCACATTCCAGGACAAATTACAAGGTAATGACAGCACCAACCGCACAGGAGCACTGTGAGGGATGAATGACACGGCCCATGTAATACCAGTGCTTGGTCCTGTGTTAGCAAGACAGCCCCTCCCACTCCTGAGAAGGGTAGGTCACATCTCCCCACCAGCAGTGTTGGGGCAAGGGAGAAGACTGGGGCGGGGGGCGGAGGGGAAGCGTGTCACCTGGTCCCACTCGAATGCCCCGGAGCTAAGCCTAGCCCTTCAGGAAGTCCCGCCATTGTTGCCCCGGAGGCTGTGCTTCTCTGGAGTCTCGCTTTCTGTGCCTGAAGAGTTTTGGCAGTGAAGTCAGGGTCTCTGGGCAGGGTTTGACTCTGGGCTCTGGAAGCCTGCTGTTTCAATTGCCACGTCCTCTTAGCCCGATAACCGGGAGCAGGGGAGAGGAAAGGAAGAAGATTCCAGGGAATGTGACTGACTCCCGAGGAGGAAGCCACGGATGCCACCCCGGGCTGGGAGCCAAAAGGCATGCAGTGCTGTGGGCACCATAGAAGCAAAGGACAGAAAGTGTCGGGGCAGGAGCTAAGGACTCGAGTGTCCAAATGTGACACAGTCACCTCTTCCCAACCCAATTATTTTCCTCTTCGAAAGGTTCTTTGTACAGCTTTAATTCAAAGGAAGGTTTTGGACAAAAGAGAGTTCCATCCCAAAAGCGAGTACTTGTCGGAACAAGCCACTTGCCAGGACGTTGATGGGGAAGGGCAAGGAGCCATGGAGTGACTTACCCTGCGGTCCTCAGGCGGTGGCAGGGTACCAGAGGACCTCCCCGCTCTGAATCAGAAGGAGGGCATTCTTCTACTATTACCAGCTCTGCAGCTGCTCCAAAACAAGCCGTGCCTTTCTCTTTCCCACGTTCCTGGGTCAAGAAGCAGGTGTGGTCTATTGCAGCAGGGTTGACATCAACGAAAAACACATTCCTGGGCTCCTCCATCCTCTGGACACGTGCAGTTTCTGAGGCTGAAGTACACCTGACCTCCCGGTCCGCCGCTGTTGACTCATCTGCACGACCCACTCATCCATCAGATAGTGACCGCGTAGCCCAGGAGGAGCCCGCAGGGGCCCAGCAGCTCACAGGCTGCCCCAGGCTGGCGATGGCGCCTGGGAGCATCTGCTTGTATGGACCTGCCCCTCCTGGTGCTCACCTCCGTGTCACCGACTTGGTTGCTTTCATTCCTTCCTTCATTCATTCATTCATTCAAAGGATAGACATTGTGTGTCCCTAGCACCAGGTTCTCTGCCAGGTGCTGAGGGTGTGATGGCGAGCTGAACCAGGCATGGTCCCGTCCGTTAGGGAGCTTACATTTGAGTGAGAGGGGGCATCAGAAGCAAGCAAGCAAACAAACAAACACATAGTTTCTGGTCGTGATCAGTGCCCAGGGGAACATCAAGATCGGCCTCTCTCGGGGAGGGACACCTGAGCTGAGACCTGAGTAATGAACTACAAAGCACATTTCAGTGCTGCTGCCCTGAGGAAGAAAGCCCCAAAGGAAGGCATGATGGAGGCCGATGTTACCAATGTAAGATGGAAGGCCCGGTGAGACAAGGCACTGTCCTCGCTCATCAAACACGGGCATGGACTGCCCAGAGCACAGGCAACAATGTCCAGGCCTCAACCCCCGGGCCTGGTCCCCCACCCCTGAGAGCGTCTTCCTCTGAGGCACAGCACTCTGATGGACAGCAGTGTAAATGGACAAATTCTGCACTCCCTCATTAAAAAACAAAAGCAAGTGCCATCTGCTAAACTAGGAAGAGAGATTGTCTCTGGGAGGACATTCTGCTAGCTCACAGTTGGCCTGATTTCCTCAGGTGACAAGAGAGGGTCAGGAGCTTCTGGCCCTCCAGTCACGCCGTCACAGTATCTAAAAGGCCTCAGCCAGGGATGGCAGTCAGCCAGCAACTATCAACGGCTCCCGCATACTGGCACCCTTCCCCCAGCTTGTGCGCACAACCCCCACATGGTATTTGGTTCCTTTCTCCAAAGAGGGGCTGAGTCAGGTATGACCAAGTTCCCCAGTGCTCTGGGCTCCTGGGCCTGGCTGCCTGGTACATCCTCACTTCCAGAAGCTCCCCTTCTCCCTGCCACACGGGAAAGGTGCCAGGCTACACCATGGGCTTGGCTCTGGAGCAGCGCGCCTCCCTGCTGAAGGTCGCAGCTCCGCGTGCTTCCTGAGGTGACAAATGATCTTGACTCACATTGGTGAAGTAATGGCCGTCTGTGTCAACCCTCTCATCCATTGGTCTGGTTGCAACACAGCCCTCTGGGAGCAGAACTAGTTCCTAAGAGCCAGCTCAGGGAATTTTAAGCACCGCCCAGACTAGGCTTACCAAACTCTCAGTCACATCAGTCCAGGTGCCCAGAGCCACCCTGGCCCCCGCCACCAAAGGTGCAATGACGGGGACTTGGGAAAGTGAGAGAGGCTGCAGAACTGGGACTAATTCTCAGATCTCCCTTTGCTGTGCGACTCTGGACAAAGGACTTAACCTCTCTTAGTTGCTGCATCCGCACTGACAAACTGCCAAGAATGCTGTGAGTCATGGAAAGAATCGAATGAGCAAAGGGCCATGAAAGCACTTGGTGAGCTTGAAAGCCCCACACAAGCGACAGTGGTTCTGTCCCCTGAAAAGTGGATCCGAATGAGTGGAGCTTCTGAGTCTTCACCCAAGGAGTTCTTGGGGTATGAGAACTGATATCCCTGAATCTATTTCTGGGACATGGAAAGACAACCTCACAAGACACTGTTCTCAGTATATCCGAAACTTCCTTGTAAAATCCAAGATGTAAACCAGCCACCGTTTTACAATAAGATACCAGCAAATTCCCATAGATGTAAATATCCTAATACATGCATAGCTCCAAAATAATTCCTTGGAGGGGTGCCCAGCTGGTTCAGTCGGTGGACTGTGCGACTCTTGCTCTCAGGTCGTGAGTTCAGGCCCCACGTTGGGCATAGATCTTACTTAAAAAAATAAAAATAGGGGTGCACCTGGGTGGCTCAGTGAGTTAAGCATAGGACTCTTGATCTCAGCTCAGGTCTTGATCTCAGGGTCATGAGTTCAAGCCCCTGCGTAGGGCTCCACACTGGGCATGGAGGCTACTTTTTTAAAAATTAATGAAAATAATAATAATAACTCCTTGGAGACCCAGAATTGGAATTTCCATTGCACTAATGGCTCTGAGTTGACCCTGCAGTGAGATATAGTAGGTGTGTCCAACAGGGGGCTTAGGCTGTTTTCTCTGATGCAATCCTTTTTGTAGCTTTCAATTTATACTATGGAGTACGCATTAACATGTTCTTCAAAGCTTCATGCCAAGTCAGGGGCCACAAAGAATCCTGGCCCTCCTGCTTAGGGGACCCCTCTCTGGTCAGTGACCACATGGGCCCAAGCTCTTCAAATGCCCCTTCTTAGAAGAAACTGCTAACTCCCACCATTCCATTTTATCAACCAAAAGACAGGCAAGGCTTAGGTCCTTCCTCACCCACAGCTAATGAGATCACTCTAATTATGGCGCCCAAGGATAAATGACCAAGGATTTGGCTGTGGAAGGGAAGGGACAAGCAAGTTGGGTCCACTGAAGGCTGTTCACCACCTCACAGACAGAAGTCCCCCCCTTATCGGTGCTTTTGCTCTCTGCTGGTTTCAGTTACCTTTGGTCTGATACGTATAAGCCAGAGGGTCAAGAGTAGCCTAATGCCAGGTCACAACACCGAGGTCATTCCCCTCACTCCATCTCACCATGCAGGCATTTTACCATCTCACGTCATCATAAGAAGAAGGGTGAGTGCAGTACAATAAGGTATCTTGAGAGAGGAACCACATTTGCTTAACTTTTATTAGAGTATATTGCTAGAGTTGCTCTATCTTATTATTAGTTATTGTCGTTCATCTCTTACTGTGCCTAATTTATAAATTAAACTGTATAGTACATATGTGTAGGGGAAAATGGTGTATATATAGGGTTGAGTACTGTCTGCGGTTTCAGGCACCCACTGGGGGTCTTGGAACGTATCCCTCATGAATAAGGGGGACGACTATACACCTGGCTTGTCTCTTCCCCATGTCATAAAGCAACAGTGACAGAGACCTGCTCCAGCTCAAAGAGCAGGAGTCTGACCCTCCTTGATAAGGATTAGGTTTGAGCACTGGGAGGCTCAGGTGAATTCAGGACACACCTCGACAGAACCCACCATCCTTCGATGGAGCCCACCATCCTTCTCTGAGGTCTGAGAGGGAGAGCTTCAGAAACCCTGGCACCCACACCCCATGTGTAGGCACCTGGAAGCAGGCATCTCAAACTCCCCACGTCCAAGACCAGCCTCTTTGTGTCTCCCCTCCACGCGCTCTTCCTCAGTCTCCCACCTTAATGCACAGTCCTGTGCTCCAGCTCAAGCAAACGCCTAGAAGTCATCCTCCGTTACCCTCTCCTTTGCGCCGCACATCCAGTCCTTCAGAAGAAGGTGTCAGGTGCTACCTCTCCAAGAGGTCCTGACTCATCCACCGCCTCCCCTTGCATCCAGAATCACACCTGGCCCCGTGGCCCATGACCAGGTCCCCGCATCCCCCCCCTGGCCACCATCCAGGAGCTGCGACCTTCTCCTTAACCTTGGGACAAGCCACCCTCACTGCCCTCTCGGGGTCACTGCACAGCTCTCCCCTCCCTCTGGAATGCTGTCCAGGGCTGGCTCCCCTCCTCCTGTGGGATTAGCCCCTGTAGACTCCTCCTCTGATTCCTCCTAAGATTGCCCCTCTTCCCCAGCCTCCCCTCCAGCCAGTCTCTAGCACATGTCCATCTGTGCTTTCCTCGTGGCACATGGCACTCTCCAAAATGACTTCTTCTTAATGTTCTGTGTTGATTATCTGTCTCCTGCAAGATCCACAGACCAGGGGCCCTGGGTGCTTTGCTCACTGCTGTACCCCCGGTGCCCGGAACAATCCCTGGGCCAGCACAGGATGCTCAAAAGGTATCTGCTGACCACCTCTGAGATTCCAGTGACTTCCAGACAACTGACACCTCCTGGGTCACCAATGGCCAGTGTCAACGCCTCAGACCACAGGGCAGGCAGTGAGTTCCCGGAGGGCCCTCAGTGCTGAGGGAGAAGCCAGAGCCTCTTCCACCTCTGGCCTTCTCCGATGGGCCTCCCCCCGCCCACCCCAGAACCCCCCAGGAGTTAGTGACAGGACACGTCCTGGCTCGAGAGCCAGGCTGAGATCCCGGCCCTCTGCGCCCCAGAGCCCTGGGCAGGAGAGCTCCCTCTTTCCCTTCTTGGCCTCGCCACCTGGCTGGGCAAGCTTTTCAATTTCCCCATCCGTAAGACAGGGACAAAGAATGCTTTGTCACCCCACCTACTTCTCACGGGTGTTATGAAACAACTGTTTGCTCGGAAAACACTTTGAGCAACTTGGATGAAGGTGCCTGTGGCTCAGATGACGCCCGCTGCGATCGATCCAGGCCAACTAGTCATCCGGTCACCGCCTTGCCCGCCCAAGGGACAGGGGGCAGGAGGTGCGCAGCCTCCCCGTGTCACCAAGCCTGTCTCATCAAGCCTGTTAGCCATGCCACGGGCCCAGAATATGCCCACGAGGGGTGTGTGTGTGCATTCCTGGGCCTGCCTGACCCACTGATTTCAGCAGAATATGAGCTCTCCGTGGGCCTGGACGGAGGCCACCAAACGCCCAGCCTGCCCTTTTGTCCGGAAGGAGAGCCGAGAGTTACCTGGGGATAACCTGTCTGAGCTCCTGCCCCGGGGGGCGGGGCCGCAGCTCCGGTGCCAGCCTCACAGGCAGGGAGCTGGGAACAAAGGAACGCTGTCTTGGCTCCTAGCCTGGAGAGAGCAGATCTTAACCTGCAGGCGCTCAGGTGCCCCTCGCCAGCCAGCAGCGGCCACCACGTTACCATGACAACCATACCTGGCAACTCTTTCTCTGCTCTGGTTGCGGGGGGGGAGCAGGGGGGTGCCGACTGCCCCAGCACCGACCAGGCATATCCCGGCGCCACCCAGAGCAGCTTGAGGGGGAGAATGGAGACAAGCCCAGGCTGGGGCAGCACAAGGGGACAACGGCCACTCAGCCCACGACGCGTCTCCGCTTCTAACCGGGCGCTGGGCTCGGAGCCCCGACAGGCCTCTCTCCCTGCAGCACCCACCCAAGGGCTGCCGCTTCCCCAGAGCGGGTGGCGAGGCATTTAGCAGACAGTGAACAACAAAGAGCATGTACATTTAATTATAACTCTCCCGGATCGGAAGGGCTGGCTATATACAGTACGTCTGCCTGTTACTAATTATATTTATTTTCAAACGAAGAAGGGGGGGGAATCTTCTGAAGATGAGTCAGAAAAAAAAAAAAAAACCTTCATTGTTATGAAAGCAGAGGAACGTCTCCTGAGGGTGTCTGTAACGCATCGCTGTCACCGCCTGACAATGGAAAACCTGAGTGCAGAGCCAGCCCCGCTGGTAAACACCTGACGGTAGCTTTCCTGGCCGAGTCCCTTCGAGTAGAAGCCTGCTCGGCACGCCAAAGCACAATCGATGCGAGAGGCCAGCTCCCTCCCAGACAGAGCCGGCGCTTTAGAGCCTGGCTGAGCATCCTCTTCCTGCAAAGACCGGGCCATTCGGCATCTGCTGTCACCTTAATTGGGAGGCAGCGTTCCAGTTGAAACACGGCAAAGGTTTTTCCCTCATCAAAGGAAAAGCAGTCTGACCAGATGGCTGCAATGAAAAGGCTTCATCCTCAGCCTCCGTGCAGCCAATGGTGTTATTAATAACAGCACCAAGAATGCCACAAATCAAACGAGAACACCTAGAAACCCAAAATAGGCACCCGCACGCAGGACAGACGTTGGCTGCGCTTTGGAGGCAGAGAATGCTCTGATTTCAGGGGCACACACGTGGGCTCCCATCCGTGTCTGTGCGTGTCAGGTGCACACGGGTGTGTGAGGGGGCCCGATCATGGGGCCTGCTCACCCGTCAGAGCCCTCCTCCTTCAAGGCCACCAGGCTGCCCCGCCCCCTCCCCACAGATACACCCTCAGGCTGAGGGGAGAAGGAAGCGGCAGGTGACGTGTCCTCCGCCCAGGAGAGCCACTCAAAGCCGGACTGTTCAGAACGGGTTTTCCAATCATTTTTTAAACAGTCACACTTGTTTTGTTTGCTTTCTTCCAGGAAGGCTGCACTGTTCTGGAAAAGGAGGGGGGAGGGAAAAAAAATGTGAGTTCACTTCCTGAGTCTTTTAAATATGTCTCTGCAGACAGAGCATTTGAGAAGCTGTGGCCAGAGGGCAGAGCGGTGTTTGGTATGCAGCACACATGGAAGGGAGATCGGAACCTGTCCCCCACGTGTGCTCTTTCCAGGCCGCAGCAGGACGCTGTATTCAGCAACGAGACCGCGCCAAAGGATCTGGATGCATGTCAATTCTCCACCTCCCTCCCAAGACAATGGTTTTCAGGCCAGTTGTTTTTGGAATGGGTTTTTCCCCTGTTTGTCCAGGCAAGGTTGGACTGTTAAATCGGTTTATCCAGAAGAGAAGGCAGAACATGGAGCTGGTGCTGGATTACTAGGGACCCAGGAGAGTTGTGGGAGCCGCCAACACTTGTCAAAGCGCTTTTCCACGTCCATTAGTTTCCCCACTTCTCACAGCAGCCCCGTGAAGCCAATGGCGGTGTGCCCATTCCACAGGTGAGGCTCTGGGAGGTTAAGCAGCAAATCCAAGGGCACCTCAGCTACTCTTGCAGACAAGTCATCTTTCCTGTTGTGTGCTCTCTTAGCAATCTGTTCCTCCTCTTCATTGCTGTAGTCAGCATCTTATGCAAAAGTTCTTTGTGGGATGAGCTGGCCCACATCCATCTGCCTGTCTCCCCGACTAGGATGAAAACACCATGAAGACAGGGACTTTCCTTGCTCACTGATGGATGCGGCGGCAGTGCAGAGCCCCAAGCACAGGAGCTTTGTCGTATGTATTTGTCGGATGAATGAAAGAATGAATAAATGAACAAAAGGCTCCTGCCCTGAAGGAGGAGAGAAGGTCCAGAAGACAAGCGGGGCAGTCTCGGTGAAGTGAAGTGAAGTGAAATGGCCTTTGCATTCCCTATCAAGGTACCTTGTGGAACGTACGGGGAGTGTGTCCCCCCCACACTGCAGATGGGGTCTGAGCACCCTTTTGACAGATGGGCACTCAGCAACTGTGAGGGCCCTGCTCGTCCCCAAAAGTCACGTGGCAAGTCAGGGGCAGTTTGGAATCAGACCTGTCAGTCCTTCCCGCAACTTCCCTGATGGGCTCATGGATGAAAGCAATGATCTATTTTTCAGAACAACAGTCCCGGTTCTGGTGTGGCCTCACAAGGAGGACACCCTGCCTCACAGTTTAGGAGTTTGGCCACTGAGAAAGTCTCCCTAATCCCCACCCCGGCTTCCCCTGCTCTCTTCTGACACCCCAAGGGGGCTTCCGTGGACAGTCAGATTGAGGAAAGCACAGGGAGAAGACGGGACTGGAACAAGTAGCGCCCCCACACAAACACACCTGCCTTGCCACACAGCAGGCCGATTCTGCTCCCACAGCCTTGCTGGTGTTTGTCTTTGAGCTCGGTTTTAAGCACAAGCATGTGTAAGCGCGGACTGTGCTCCTGGCCTTGCCTCCAACACCAGGACTGCTGGGCAAAGCCAGGGCCCTGCCCTCAGAAGGCTGCCCATCCAGCGTGAGGCCCCGAAGCCCAGAGGCACAGGCCGGGCTGCCTGCCAACCCTGGGTCTGCTGCTCCTCTGGGCAGATGTGAAGAAGCTGGGCGCTCCCAGCCTCCAAGAGCCAACTCCTCCCTTTTGGCCTCTTAATTTCAGACTCCGCCGGGTCAAGGTTTATGAGAAAGTGGATCCCGTCATTTCTAGGGGAACAAAGTGGGGGGTTTGTAACAAATCACCCTTAATGAGACCACATTCTGCTCCTGGGTCACACGGAGTAAATGTTGGAAACTGGACTCATCATGTCACCTTTCTTCTGAGAAGTGGCCCTTTGGAGCGTGGCATTAATGACACAAGGAAAGCTCTGGGTCCAAGAGGGCCAGGACCGCTGGTGGGCACAGTGCGTAACACCCGCTGGAGGAGACCTGGGGACACGGGGACTCACTGTGAGCTGTGCCTTCCACGACAACTTCCCTCCAAAAGGCTATTTGGCTACAACATATCATATGACTCGTTCTTAGAGTTACATTTTAACTGACAAAGTTTAACAACAACTATGACTTATGGCCTTCTAAAATTGGCAGCAGAAAAATGAACTGAGGAAGTAATGGAAAAAAACCACAAGTGAAGCCACTCTGTATTATGCACAATTTCTGTTGTGCTTTTTTTTTTCCTTTCCAAGCATGTGTGTGTGTGTGTGTGTGTGTGTGTGTGTGTGTTTTCGAAGGGTAGCAAATATTTTCCAGATACACTGTCCTGGCGTTCCCAAGCACATATTTATGCCAAGTTTATAAAAAGCAGCTGCAGACAGGGTTGACTGAAAGGATTGCTCTGCTGTCTGGCTTCCAGAAGGTGCTTCGGTTCTCACTCTGTCACCAGGACACAGCCCTATCTCCTGAGACGCTCTAGCCTGCCTTGTGCATCAGAAAGAGGGCAAACCCATGGCTCAGAGTGACCTGGACGAACACTCACCTCTGGCCCTTCCAAGCTGTCACATCACACTTCTGGTCTGTCAGGTGCTTTAGTGACATTGCTTGATCATTTTTAGTCATTCACAATCCTCACGCAGATACAAAAAGAAAGTGTTCTGAGACTCATTTCACAAATACCTGGATGGCTCAGCGGGGCAGAATCAGCACCAATTTCTGAAAGTTTAGAACATACGGTGGAGCCCTCCGTAGGTACACTTGTGTCAACCTGTCTTTGCATCTACTCGCCCTGGGTTCAGCAAGACACCCTTCCTTCAGCCCAAAACCCTCTGATCCTTCCCATCCCCCCCCCCCCCCCCCCCCCCCCCCCCCCCCCCCCCCCCCCCCCCCCCGCCATGACCTCCCAGCCATCCCTGACTTCTGCCCAGCAAGAAGCTCCAGCCTCCACTTTAGCATGTTCTTGATTCATCATCACCACACATCCTCCGACACCCTGGGACATCCCGAGCAACTGCTCACCTGTGCCCAAACCCAGACTCTCACTGGCCTGGGGTGGAGACTCCACTCACCTCCCTCCCCCACCACGGGCTTAATGAAGACACTAATAGCCTGCTTTGTAGCTTTCCTGGGGGGTGACTAATTGGTTAATCTTGGGAAGGCCCTTTGAAGATGAAAAGCCGGGTATTACTCATGGGGTTGAAGGCATGCACCTGCCCCAGTCGGGGCCTGAGTCAGCAGAGAATGACCTCCCACCTGCCGTTGGGCGGGCGAGTGGGCCTGGGTCCCCACTCAAAGTCGGTGCTGGCTGGCAGGAGGAACGTGGGGAGCACACCCAGCACCCCCCAAGGGGAAACCAGGAGGCTTCGGCGGCCTGTGCTGTGTGGGCCACTCTGAGTTGGGGGACCGTCTCATCAGCATTTACGTGGTTTAACAAGCCTTCAAATAACTCTGCCAGGAGGGTAGCCCATGTCCGCACGTCCGAGAATATCAGTCAAGACAGTATTTCCTGGTAATTGTTTGGGGAAAATGCTTTCCTTACAGCTAATTCCTCCCAAGCAATGGCATTTTCTCCTTCCTCTTGAGGACGGGAGCCCGGGGAAGGCAGGCTGGGGAAGCGGTGGGTCACTCTGTGCCAGGTGGACCTGAGGTCTGGGGTGCCAAGGTGGGGCAGCGGGGTTTTCCCCGTCTTTTCTAGCTCATGGTCCCCCCACCTCACATCTCTGAGAAAGAGGAAGTGGCCTCAAGAACAGGGAACCAGAGGCCAAAACAAGGGATGAAGGCAAGGGTCGCCTATGACCACGCCCCCCCTCACCCTTGACCTGGTGGGTCGAGGGGGATTTTGACACAGTGGCAGCTGGGAAGCCAAGAACAGAAAGCCTTTAATCTGTGCAACCTAATGCCAAGATTCCGCCCGAGAGAGCCCATTTCCTGCACTGTCTGCACATTCCTCCCATTCCTCCCGAGCACCTTCTCCCAGTGACCCCTCTCCACGCAGCCTCTGCTCTCCCCCTACGGCTAACTGCTTCTTTCTTCTAGAAAACAAGTCCTGTGGCCAGAAGGATTCCATGCACTTCTGCTTTCTCCTTTAGATCCCCAGGTTCTTGGAAGCATTTCATGGCCCTTTCTCCTCTGGTAGATTGCCTGGAACCCCAGAGGCCCCCGAGACACAGAGAATGATAAAGATCTGGAAAGTAGGCTGGAAGGATGGGAGCACAGGGGTGGGAGAGAGAGCAGAGGGGCTACTAAATCTTCGCACCCAGCCAGGAATGGATTGCAGGGGGTGGGGGACATGCCAGCAGGAACAGGCTAGGAAATGATTTTATTCTGCCTCTGTTTGGAAGGAGGTGGGTGGAAATGACAGTTTGGAGAGGATTAGAATGGTGGGGGGGGGGGGGAAGGACTGTTTCAAGGGAGGCAGTCTCTTTTCTGCAGTTCTAACAGTGCCATCAAGTGGCTCTGCGTGCAGACGCAGGGCAGAGCCTCCAGACAGCCCAAGCTGACCCGGTGGACAGAGGAGCTATGGGACTTTGCCTGCTACCCACCAGCGGCCAGCCAAGTACCCTTCCCTAGAACAATATGCCAGGAGGCGAGGAGGCAATCTCCCCCGTGTATGTGTAATAACTCTCATGGAAACGGGCCATCAAGTTTAGCATGTTCCTGCAAGGTGCTTCATTGAGCCTCTCTGCCCAAACACGGAGGCATCTAGGACAAAAGTCGCCATTCCTTGGGAGGCACCACAGCACATTTTCAACCTGAGACACAGTCACTGACCAGAACAAGCCTGTCTGTGCTACCACACCCTTGAATCCGTTCAAAGGAGAAAGGAGGATTGCAGGGTGCTGGGCAGGACTCGGTCTGGTGAGAAGGCCCCATCAGCACCCTCCAGCCACACTCCTGGCCAGGGACACAAGTCGTTCTCTGGCGTCCCATTTACCTTCACTGTGTGTGGGGGTTTTGTTTTTTGTTTTTTAACTCTGCAAGTCAAAATCAACTCACCTTAGAAAGACAAAAGTGGTTTCCTTTCTAGAAAGAGGAATCTAAAAGAAACAAAAGGCTTTCCCAGCAGTGGTGTGTTTGCATAACTGGGAGTGAGGAAACGGAGCGAGAAGGAGAGCGGACATTCCACAAGGAGCCGGGGGCCCTGGTGCCGATCCCAGCCCTGACACTCTCGGTTGCAGTGAGGTCGCCTCTGAGTGACCAGCCTTGACACCTCTGAGGAGGCGACACCACTCTCTAGCCTCATTTTTCTATAAAAACAGGAGGTAGAAATAGATCCACAGTTTTCAAAATTACACTCCCAGACCCCCCCCGGGAGGGGTGCCAGTTTGGTAGGACTTGGGTCCCTGTACCCTTTACCAGAACAACTCTGTCTTTATCCATCCTACATGTGTAGCTCTTAGGTAATATCTTATTTTAACAAAGGGTTCCAGAGTATCGTAGCTGCTTTTGAGATATCTGCCCAGACCATGACTCTCTGAACTATCCGCCACGCCAGCAGAATTGAGGCCCTAACACCGTGTTTATACTTCACAACCCCAGACCCAGACGACAGTGGACTGTACGAGGTGAACCAATCTGATTCCCCTCCCCAGAATTTGAAACTGGATCCGACTGGGTCAAAGTTGGTCTCTCTGGAGCTAAGACAGCCATCTTGGATCACAAGACAGAGCGGCTCAGAGCACCAGTCCCTCCTTCTGCTCCCTACTGCACCCTCACCATGTTCCCCTACAATATATTGCCCGTTAAAAACTTTAAAAGCTCTGAACAAGACCATCTAAAAACTGCTTCCTGGGGGTGGGGGGCGGGGGGCCTGGGTGACTCAGTTGGTTTAGCATCCATCCAATTCTTGGTTTCAGCTCAGGTCATGATCTGAGTCATGAGATCGAGCCCTGAGTCTGGCTCCACACTCAGCAGGGAGTCCGCTTGAGGTTCTCTCTCCCTCTCCCTCTGCCCCTTTCCCCATGCTTGCCCTCTCACTCTCTCAAATAAATAATCTTTTAAAAAACCAAAAAGACTTCTTCCCGGCTCTAAGAAACAAGATCACCAACCCAGGGCAATACACCTCATCTCCCCAGAGCCACATTCTGTTTTGGAAAATAAAGGGAAGTTCCTAAATAGACCAAGTCCTTATGAATTATCTTATGAAGTATCTTATGAATTAAATGTTTAATAGAGTAGACATATAACGACTCAGTAAATATTGACATTATTGTCATTTCCATTACTTCTGTATTCAAAACTTATTTATAAATCAATCATATTATCCTGTTACTCTAAATTTTAATTTCAAAAACATTTGTTATTTGTATCTACTTGGATCTCACCTATCAATAATACTTTTTTTAAATTTATTTGTCCTGAAATCTTCCATCCAAGGACTTAAGTGTCTGTAAATATGCTAGTTCATTCATTCTTCCATTTTCTTAGATGCTCCGAGTTTACCAAAGAAATAGATCCCCTCACTAAGATCTCACAATTTTAAGTGCTTATTTCTTAAATGACATCTTCTCATGTTAAAGAAGACCTGTGCCTTACTCCACAATAGATTAAAGAATCACATAGTCTCCATTTAAGGAAAGGCTTGCAAGGTACTTGACTATTTGTCAAAATCTGGGTCATGACTCAAGAGTGGGCCCTGAAATCAATTTAGAGGATCAGGTCTGGGGCAGGGGGGTAGTTTAGAATTTTAGAATTTTTAAAAAAAAATGAAAGGGTGTCACGTGCTTAGTAAGGCTGCGTGTTTTTATGTAAACCCTGATTTCAGATACATAGGTATGTGTGTGCGGGGTGAGGATGTCAAATGCACGTCCCACTGTGGGCCTGACAGTGGTGTGTCAGGGTCCCAGCCCAGCCATGCCACCCTCCTCTTCCTCACTCCTCAGCCCTCAGCCCAACCCCACACACGTGCATGGCTACACCTGCACCCAACGACTCGTCCTCACCATCCCACTTGCCCACACCACCAGCAAGATCACAGCAATTTCCACCCGATCATGGCTTCCTCTCCTGAGTGTGCCATGTCCTCGACGGGCCAGGCCTGCCACATCTGATTCCCACCGCACATCTGCTGGGCTTTCATTTTTGGTTTTGGCCTCAGACGTGGAAGGAGGGAATGGGGGGTTAGGGGCAGGTGGCTGTTGGGATCAGCAAAGTCCAGGCAGCTGGGCTTGAAACCCCCGGCCTCTCTTGGTCTTGTGGGTGCTGGGCCTGGATGATGGGGACTGTCCCGGGGCCATTAGTCTGACAAGCAGGCAGGGCTACAGAGGGGCCTGGCGCCTGGTTGCCTTTAACCCCTGGCAGGATAGCAGCGGTCTCTGACAGCTATGGCCCCGTCCACACAATAATGGAGAATCTCGTTGGAAAATTGATACAAAATAACCCTTTTACCTAATTTTGTATTTCGTGGGCACGAATCAACCGCAGGATTGTTTCTGGCCCAGTACAGGGCACACTCTCGCCACTCAAAGGTGGAACTAGGGGCTGGACTCACCTGGGAGCTTGTTAAAGGGAGACTCTCAGCAAACCCCCCCCAGACCTGATGAATAAGAATCTGCATTTTAACAAGACCCCTAGAGATTCGTGCCAGCACTTGAAGAAGTGTGAGGGGCTCTGATTCAAAAGCGCTGGTCCCCTAACTGACACCTGCCGCCCCAGTTTCTCGTCGGTGTGCAGTGAAGATGTTGGTGTGAGATTTGTCCTTTCTTGGTAAGCACTGTCTTTCACTCTGGTTTTGTTCCCTTCCTTCTGGCAGTAAAATGTGCTTTGCTATAGGAAGAGTGATTGTGAGTGTGAGTGCAGTTGTGTTCAGGAGGCAAAGTAAAATGTAGTTGCAGCATCTGCGTAATCGTGCACAGTTTTGCAAACTCTAAGAGGTGCGCGCTCTATGAAGAATGCTGTGTGCTGCTCAGGCACAGACCCAGGAAGGTAGCAGGCTGGATAGAACATGGCATTCCAGTTGCCTGCAGAGCCAGCTCCAGCCCGGGCTTGCCCACCCCCTCTGCACCTGTACCCCTGGCACTTCCACAGACCAGCAGATTGTTGTAATTGCTTGCAAAATGGCACCTTTGGCCGTAGCCAATTGGACGGGAAATCTTATAAAAACGGGCCCAGCACTTAGGCCCGCATAAGAAGACAGGCTCCACCACTGGAGACCCAAACATGTCCAGGTTTGCTTTCCCTACATTCTCTCCTAAACACTGGAGGATGTGTGATGAGTGGGAACCAAGCAGAAGGTGAAGAAATCTCGCAATGGGGTCAGTAAGAGTGTTCTTCCTGAGTAGATGGAATACTTGGAGCGACTCTGTGATCCTCAGGAACAGCAAAACTAGGGCCTGGAGTCATGGGCATGAGAGAAGGCCAGGAAACAGGCGGCGTCTGAGGCTGGGTGGCCCTGTAGAGGGAGGGCCAGGAGGAGCCCCGCTCTCCGCCTGGGAAGCCCACCTCCCTGCACCAGCAGCCTCAGGCCCTCTGGTCCTGCCCGTCCTGCCCGCCCTGCCCTGCCCGGGGCAGGCAGGCCCTCCTGCCCAGTGTCCTGGGATTCTCAGCATTCCGAAGCCCGCAAATAACAAAGGCAGTTTTGTGGCATTTCAGAACAAGCTTGGAAACTTTTAAATGTCAAAATGAATGATGTGGAAAGACTTGTGGGAGAAGCGAGGAGGCAGAGGCTGAGCTGGGAGAATGGAAAGGCTTGGGGGCGCAGAGGGGCCGCTGGTAGCACGGCTGTGGGGCTCAGAAGTCTTTTAATAAAAGGGACACTCAGAAGCAGAAAACCATCTTGAGCTGTCACGAGAGCCAATGATGTGGCAAAAATGTAAAGATGAATGCGGTCCCGGCAGGGACAGCCAGGACACATGTTACTGATTTTATTGAGGATCTGCTGTCTGAGCGGGGAAGCATCTGATTTGCAAAAGGATGTCGCGGAGCAAGGAGCGCCGTCACCCCATCCAACCCAGACCCGGGACTGGGATCTGAAGACACTCGCAGCTCTGTCTTGCGAAGAGCAGGAGGCCCCATGACCGGGAAGTTTCCCACCCTGGAGGCCAGATTTGTCATTCAATTTCCACCATCCACGTCAGCCCCTCGAGAGGAGTAGGGACACTCTGACCTCTCCACACCCTTTATCACTTGGGTGGTGATGCATCGTGCCCCACAAGACAGGGCACAGAGAGGACAGCCACCCCCTGACCTCAGTCTTCCCGTCTGTGCATGCCAGGCCCGGGCCGTGTAACGGCAGCGTCCTCCTTGGATGGTGAGACTCCAGGAGTCTCAGAAAAAAGAATGCTGAAGTTGAGCCTGCTGAACTCATAATTCCACAGTGTGCTCTGACCACTAGAGTACTGCCGTATATTCTGTTAAACCTCTTAACAATCCCTCAAATGACATTTTACAGATGGAGAAACTGAGGCCCAGAGAGCCAGAGGAACACAGAGCCGAGGTCGTCAGGGCCAGTCGGGGCTCCCTCTACAGCCTCAGCTGATGGCAGGAAATGTCTTCCGGGAAGGTGGTCGTGGGCACTCTCAGCCAGGGCTGTCCAGCTGTCCTCCGCTGCTGACAGAGGCCCCACTTCCCCCATGCCCTCCGGGCATGCTCCCCAGCTTTATTAGCCTCTAAGCCCCAACAGGAAAGGAACTGGTCTCTTCTCAGTGAGGTCTCCCCAGTGCCTGACCTTTAAGTGTCGAATAGAGAGCTGGAACTGACCCCACCCCCTCATCCAGATGCTCCATGCCGGGCCCTGCCCTTCAGATCCCTTTCTTAATTCTCGCTGTTCCCACGGACCCTGCCCCAGCCCCAGTTCACCCCCACCCTGGCCCCAGAGCTGGTGGCCAGCTTCAACCCTGCTGGGACTGGGACTGCACCCCACTGAGCACCTCCTCAGCCCAGAGAGCCCGGGTGCCCACACCGATGACTGCAGCAGGGAGGGCGGGGAACAGACCCTCGGGGCCCCTTCCCCTCTGCCATCACTGGAATACAGCCAGCTCCCAGGTCAAGAAGAGGAATCGCAGTGCTGCAGCCTCACCCCCTCGAAAGGAGCCGCTACAGAACCCGGGCCCAGGGCCCCGCTGCAGCCATGTTGTCTCTCTGCCTGTGTGTGTGTCTCTCACATGCACACTCTCACACTCGCTACTCAGACAGGCACAGTGGCTGAGCCCTGAGAACTCGCCCCAAGGCCTCCACCCCAAGGCACCCCGCACCCCCCATCCACCCTGCCTCTCAGGGGGAGAGCATCTTAGCTCAGTCATCTGCCATTAAAAAAATTAACAGACTTTAAGAAGCCCCTCATCTCCCCCATAGCCAACCCCTGCTAGGACACTGGGACCATGATCACCCCAAGCAAGACAGGCTGTGTCACTCTGTCCTCATGCCCTAGCACCTCTGCCTGTGGGCTGGAAGGGGAGGGAGAGCGGTGCAGGCTCCGCGTCGCCGGGCATCGTGTCCGGGATCCTCATCCCCGGCCTCCCAAATGTGCGATTACTTGCCTGCGTCACCCGCACCCAACTCCCCCGCACAGTACCAGCTGGCCTCTCCAAGCCCCGAAAGCACCCCGATGGGCGGGAACACGGGCACTCAGTGATCACCGCTGCCCCGCCGAGCAGGGGAGGAGCCGCGGCCCTCACACGCTGACCAGCAGCCAGCAGCACGGGCCACCTGAGGCACCCCGACCTTCCCAAGGGAGATGTTCACCTGGGGGGCCCACAGCCCCGAACCTCCCGCAGAGAAGGGACTACGGCAACTGAATCACTCCAGTGCTCGTGGCCTGGAGATCGGCTGTAGAGGAAGGAGGCTGAACGCTCTCTCAGCTGAGTGCCAACACAGCTCAGCTCTGCTGCCGGCCCCGGATAAAGGACAGAGGCTGCCTCTCCAAGGCCCAGAGCCACCTGGGGCAAGCCCCGGAGCGCTGGCCTCTCCCAGAGTCTCCAGGCCTCCGGCTGACCCTAAGTCAGCCTTCCCAACACATTCACCTAAACGTCATCATACCGTGTAATCAAATGAGTGAAACAAAGACAAACGTTGCTCTAAAGAATCATTTTGTTTCTAACAGTCACGGGCCCCAGGCCTGAGCTGCCTGCCAGAGGAGGGCCCAACCCCACAACAAGGCTGAGTGAAAGGGCCCCAAGTGGGCCTTCCCCAGCCACAGGGCAGGACGCAACAGTATCTTCAGGCAGCCTCAGCATCTAGCATGGGGCCAGACCGGAAAGGAATGGGCAGGGGAGGTGGGCAAAGGCCCGTTGTTAGGCCTGAGACAGTGCAGGAGACGGGGCCAAGCCAGCCTGCTTCTGGGGTGGAGTAGCTGACCTCAAAAGAGGGGAGCACAGCCTCGGAAGCCCCGGCCTTCCCCACCCACTCCTGCTAGGGGGACTGTCCAATGGGCCTGAATTTGGCAGAGATTCTTCCAGCAGCGGCTAGAGAATGGGGAGAGCCTGGAGGCCAGGTGGACCTCGTCTGCTGCACGCCCTTGTCAGATCTTAACACCCCCACCCTCTGAGCCAGCATGCAGCAGGAGCTTGGTAAGTGGTAACCATTATCAGCTTAAGGTGGCTTCTCCAACACAGCAATGCCAACATCTGTGGCTTGAAGGAGCACCCCCGAGTCTCAAGGGACATCTGAGTCCACGACAGAGGGATGGGTGGTGAGGGAAAAAGGCTGAAATGCTGATGTTCTGAGTAGAGGGCAGGGAGGCATGGGACCAGAACGGCTTCCTCTTTCTCCTTCTAGTCAGTCCTGCCCAGAGCAGACACTGAGAGGAGAGAGGGGATCACTCCTGCCCCAGGCCCAGCCCCTCCCGACCTCAGCCCTTTATTTCTTCGGGGACACTCTCACCCCATCCCTACAAGGCAGCCCTCAGCAGCAGCCTCCACAGGTCCTGCTGGGAGCTTAGGAGTGCAGGGCCTTCAAGAACTTTTCAAGAACTACTGCCACATTCTGGCAGATGCAAGGAAGTCATCCCTGGTGCTCTGTGCCTGCAGGACGGCCACTGACTGTGCTGTCTGTGGGTAGTCACATCCAAACAGGGCCGAGGCCAGGCCTGCCCGTACCCAGTCCTGGGCACACGTCAGCAGGAAGCCCACTGGCCGAGGGCTAGGAGTGGCTCCTGGTGCGACCAGAGCACTCGAAAGCCAGGGGCTGAGGAAGAAGACACAAGGGTGGAGCTACACGGCCCGGCCGAACATCCTGATGAGCAAATGGAGGACGCAGAGGCTGAGAGCCACAGGGGCTTTCAGGAAGACTCAGGTGTCCCCTGGGAAGCAGACTGGATGCCTCTGTGACACTCGGCTCCCTTGCCTGGGACAGGAGTCGCAGAGCCGACCTGATGGGACCCTGACTGGCACCAGCACAACCCACCATGCAGAGCTGTCCTCTGCGGCCCCAGCAGGGAAGCTTCAGGCGGCCAGGGGGACATGTCCTGCCTCCCACTGGCCCTGAGCTAGGCTGCTCAGGATACCTGCCCAGGAATCTGGTTTGCTGAGAGATTCAGTTTCTTCCTAGAGGACCAACCTGACAAGTGTATGCTTGGGAGCTGGACGCAGTCCTGCCTTCCTCCATAAGGACTGGGAAGCAAAGTCTTTCTGCAGAGAGGGGACAAACATAAGAGCTTTGCAAGAGAGAGAGAGAATAGAAACTAACAGAAACATTCCCAGCCTCCCCCCTCAATTCTGTGAGCTATCTGATATTTTTCCAAGAAATCCTTTCTCTACTTAATGAAGTTTGATTTCTGGTGCTTGCAACAAAAAAACTCAGACTGGCCATGCATGTTATCACATTGAATTCCATTGAATTCCCATAACATAACTCTACAAGGGCAATACTATTATTTGTCTTGAACACACAAGGAGATTAAGGGAAGATCTCCAGAGCTTGGATCTGCTCCTGGACAGTCAACCTTCAAAACCCATTGTCTTCACTATAGTGTTGTACACCTCCCTGAGGCTACCTCTCCTCAAGCATAAAGACAGGAAATCGAAGGAGATGTCTTTCGAATCTAAGTTTCTGCTATTGGCCAACACATCTACGCTCACTACAGGATGCACCCACTGTGAAGGGAGCAAGCAGGGAAGGAGAATGGGCCCACTCACCCAAAAGCTGCTGGAGGGACGTGGCCACGACCCTTCTATGTCCAGAGCCAACACCATGCCTGGAACAGAGTAAACACTCCATCAAATGGTGGCCCGGCCTCAAATCCCCATCGCTCATGCCTCAGTTCCTTGTTCACCTTTCTCCCTTGGCCCTGAGCACCCGTGACTATAATCACCTGCTTTTGTTCCTTGTCTCCAGTGAGACTATGAGCTCAGTGAGGGGGGAGAGACCACTTGCTTCTTTGCATCTGCTGCAATACCTTCCTTGTGCACAAGCAAGCCTTCACTAAATGTTTGTTGAGTGAATAAAAGAGTGAATGATGCACATAAATATGCATGTCTTCTCATATGTGCTTAGGAAAAGAAACGGGTCCTGCAGGTGAGGTTAACAGGGAAGCCAGGCTAGGACTCTGCAGTACCTATATCTGGCACTAGATGGCACCCACACACACCAAGATGGTGCTTCTGGGAAAGACCAGAGGGGTGGTTTTGGTAGAAGGTTTTCAAGGAAGACCATAGATGTTCATCTATAAGGTCTCCTTGACTGAAAGTCTGCAGTCTTGTACAAATGAGCCAGTCTCAACACTATACTAATCAGAGTACTCCAGAGAAATAGAATCAATAGGATATGCATACAAAGAGATTTCTTATAAAGAATTCGTTCATAGATCGATGGAGGCTGGCAAGGCCAAAATCTGCAGCATGGGATGGCAGGCTCAAGATCCAGGAGAGCTCATGGTGCAGATGAAGTCCAAAGGCCATCTGCTGGAAATCCCTCTTACTGAAAGACACAGGTCTTATTGTTCTCTTCAGGCCTTCAACTGACTGGATGAGGCCCACCACGTTATGGAGAGTAATCTGTGTTACTCAAAGTTCACCAATTTAAATGCTAATCTCATCCAAAAACACCCTCCGGTTGACACATAAATTCAATCACCACACACACACTTGAAGCTTTTAGCCCAGAGTGGCCATGATCTTGTGCAGACACCGGCATTTCTGTCTCTGTCTCTCTGCCTCTCTCTCTCTCTCTCTCGTCTTCTCCTAATAGTTCTGTAATGAGTGTCAAGTGCTAGAACAAAGATCTGTTTCCTCCCAAAGAAATCCAAAGGTTACATTGATCACTGAGTTCTTCCCACGTGCACCCCCAGAAGACAATGCAGGGAACACAACCCATGAGAGTGGTTATAAGCTAAACTTCTGAGGGCATTATCCTAACCCACAGGGCTTAAATACACTGTTTGCAGATTTTTAGTCAACGTTTAAAAATGAGCTGATCATCCCTAAAGGCCTGTGAATTGACTGTAAGGAATTTCATTGGAGATGAGTAATTGGGAAGACAAAGGGAGAAATTTTTCTCTCTTAGCTAACACAGCTAAAATCACAGATAGGAAAGAGCTCTTAGTATATTCACTAATTGGAGTCATGTGTACATTGCCCTTGTCAACTGGAAACATTTACTTGTTTAAAGGAAGTCTCCTGAGTTCAGTGTAATGGTTACAACTTTTCTACTGAAGGAGAGTCCTGGGTGTAGACCCAGAACGGACAATTGCATAAGTGACCACTTGCTAAGTCAAAGCACAAACCTGCTATGCTGCCAAATTATTTTCTTTCACCAGACAACAGTCAAAGTTACTGCCACCAGTGAAAATGTTCATTACTCTTTCACGTTGAGAACTGACAACTATTCTCAGGGAGAAAACGTTTCATCTGTGTTTATGCGCTATCGGTTAGCATAATAAAAGACCTTTTGTTTAAAGCAGAATTAGCCCATTTGTAATAGACTCATACAAACTATTGGAAAAAAGAAAAACCAAGTTGAATCATATGAGATACACTCTACTTTGCAATCCAATTTTTAAAATAAGGCTTCTAAGTATATAACATAAATCGTGCCCTAGTGGGGTGTCTGGGTTGGAAGAAAGCCATTGTGTCCTGGAGAGACAAAGCAGCCGACAAATGTTCTTTATGGTGGGGATGTCCCTCTGCCATGGCAGGCGACCTAAGGCATATGCTTACCAGGTCACATCCTATTCCCCAGCAGCGCGTTGCCATACCTGAGGCCCATTCTGAGCAATGGTCCTCACCTTGGAGATGCAGCTAGCTGCTGCCCCCTCACGTAATGTTCTGCGAAGTAGAAGGACCAGAGTCAAAAAGCCCACGAATAGACCACCATACCACTGCAAGTCATAATACTAAAGTCCAGACCATAAGAATAACATAGAAGAGAGACTGATCAGATCATACAGGAAAGGTTACAAATCACTTCCTTTCTACAGTCAAATTAGCCTCCTATCTGGCTTTTCCAGAGTGTGTGTGTGGGAGGGGAATGTTGGCCATTACAAAGGCACAAATAGGGCCAATCTCAGGAAGAAAATATCCCAAGTGGTAGTAAGGCCAAAAGGTGCCCTTCTCTGCCTCACTTTGGGAGGATCAATAGTTCCCTGTAGCTACTTTGTAAACTTGAAGCCTCGGAGTGGGGAGAAGGAATCATCAGGTCAACATTTTCTTTTCCCAAAGCCACCATGACATTTGTCAGGAAGGCTCCCTGCGGGGCCCCAATGAGCAGCCCTCTGGCCAGCCCTCCCCTCAACATCTGCAGCTGCTGGCCGCTCTGGCTCGGCTCCCGCTTCATCAACAGACAAGGCCGGGGGGAGCAGGGCCGAGAAGGGGCCAGCGCCACGCCCAGCCTCCGCAGCTGTGCTTCCTCCGCTTGTCAACACAGGAAAAAGAACTGAGTGTGAAACTCTCAGGATCTGTGAGAAACTATGTGGTCTGGGAGGAAAATCTCAGAAAACCTTTTTGATGCAAAAGACACCGTGACATGGGTTTCGGGGAGGAGGAGAATTCCGCTTTCCCACTGCGCAAAGCACTTTCTACAGGCAGGCAGGAATGTTGGCGTCACCATCTGATCCAGCTCATTCCTTTAACGAAAAGGGAGAGTCAGGGAGTGGGGGGAGGGGTTGTAGATGACTCCAGAAGAAACAGAACTAAATTCCAAGTCCCTCGACCCTTTGTTTCTGGCTGACTGCTGATCTGAAGGCAGTGGAGCTTTAGCCTTTCAAGTTCAGGTTCACTGCCTCCCTTCCAGGAGTACAGGGTGAAATGGGATCGCCGTGCTGATCCAAGCCCCCGGATGTTCTGGTAGTTTCCTATTCAACTGTGAAGAAAGGGCAGCAGGCCATATGGTGGCTCTAGGCAGAGAGACGGGACAAGGACTCCACTCAGTGCACGAGAAGAAGGTGAAGACTGCCCAAGACAAAAAATAAAACAGTAAGAAATGTTGGAGATGGACAGAGAAAACAGAGGGAGAGGCCAATTTAAAATAAGCCTTGGAGGGGCACCCAGGTGGTTCAGTAGGTTAAGCGTCTGCCTTCAGTTCAGGTCACGATCCCAGGATCCTGTGATTGAGTCCCAAGTCAGGCTCCCTCAGCGGAGAGTCTGCTTCTCCCTCTCACCACCCCCGTCCTCTCCCTCTCTCTCAAATAAATAAAATCTTTAAAATAAATAAATAGATAATATGAGCCTTGGAATCCTAAGAACATTTTGTCAGTTGTTGATCCTTCCTTACTGCTTAATCCTGATGAGCTAGCAGTCTGTGAACAAGACTTTGCCTTTGGCCTTGGCTGCCAGGAAGCTCAGAGATCCATTCTGGGCTCAATTACAGTAGCTTCCCTTAGCTTAAGTTTTCTGTGCTGGGGTTATTGCAAATCATTTCTGGAGTAGGGAGGAAGACAGCCTTTGTGATTTTCTGGCTATGCGCCATCTACACCCCTGCCTCTTGTTAACTGGATACCAAATTCCCTCTAGGAAACTAGGCTTCCCTACTCTTAGCCCCTGCACTTTGGGAAGGGGGGGTCCCACCTCCATCTCAGGGGAAAGGCATGTAACCCAGACACAAGCCAGTCAGATTTTCTATCTCCCTTGTCATAGCCCTGGGTTATAGGTGGGCAGAGGAGCCAAGGAGAGACTAAGAGCATTTTGCCAGGAATCGGGGGGCTACCGACTGTTCCCACTGGACTTGCAGTTGGAAAGATACAAGTCTCAAGCCCTCACGGCTGTGATGGGACCACAAGGGAAGCATCTGCCGGAGCTAAATCTAGAGCAAGGCCTGCAGGATGAAGAGAGACAAGGAAAGCAGGTCCAGGGGCGTTACTGGAGCCCCAGCCCAGCTGTGCCTGAAACCCACCCGCCCACCCTGTTTATGAAGCAGCAGATCCCCCGTCTGCTTCGGTCTGATCTGGATTTGTTGTCGCAGCAGAAAGCGTCCCACCTGACACAGTAGGTAGAGCCAAAAAACCGTACTTCGTTTTCTCTTACCGTGAGAATGATATGGGGCGAAGGAAGAAATTTTGAAAAATACAGGCAACTATGAGAAAAAATATCACCCCAAACCCCGTAACCTAGAGAGAATGATAAAATGGACAAATTGGACTGATTGTTCCCAGAATTTACTTTGAAGCCAGGAAAAAAAACACCACTCGTGACCACCCGCAAAGGGCAGTCACCCTAAACTGGATTCCATCTCGAGTTACCCTGCTTCAGCCACACAGAGGGAGAGTCACCGTTTCATTTTGGGTTAGCTTCGGAGGGTAGTTCTAGCAGGCCTTTGAGATTTAACCATTTTCTTCATCCCCCAAGTTCAAAAGCTGTAAATGTGGCCCAGCACCGAAAGCCTTTCGGCTACAAGAGCTGAGCTGCTTGAGAGCTGCGTGTCTCAGAGGAGCAGCAGGTATTCAGGTCGACTCGTCCCCTTTCAGAAGCCACTCGGGGAGCCGGGGAGCCGTGTGGAGGCAGCACCGCGCCCCCGACCCCAAGCGTCTGGGCGGTTCTCTGAGCACCCGGGAGCGGGGCGGGGCGCCCGGTCCTCCAGCTCCTCGGGCAGCCCTGGCCAGGCAGTTCGCTTTGAACTGACCGCACTGCAAAAACGCTACTGCTGCGACTTTCCCACAAAAGCTGCATAGCATGTTTTCTGTTTTTCTGTTATTAAAGTTTTCAAACATACAGAAAGAGTAGAAAGAGTACAGTATAACAAACGCGCGCACTGGTTCGATTTCACCCGTGTTTACCTTTTGCTGGCTTGGCTTCATGTATTTCTCTTCTTGCTTAAGTGTGTTATTTTATTTTTATTTTATTTTTAAGTAGGCTCCACACCCGATGTGGGGCTTGAACTCACGACCCTGAGATCTAGACTGAGCCGGCCAGGAGCCCCTTGCTGAAGTGTTTTAAAGCAAACTATAGACATATTATAAATGGATATATCTGATTGCTCCTTCACGGTGCCATTTTCTCTTTTAATTTCCTATTGAAATTAGGTATCTAAGAAGGACAATGTAAAACGATTGCTACCATGTATTAAATACCTGCTAGTCACCAATTGCTTCATTCATTCATTCATTCATCCACTGGCCAATATTTATTGAGCACCAACTAGGCCATGGTTTGAAGCCCACGGATATAGCGACACACAAAACTGGGGGTGCACAGGAACCCAGCCCTCTTGGAGCTGACATTTTTGTGGAGGAGATGGGCATTAAATAGATAAAGTGGGGGCAGGACAAGAGTGAGAGGGGAGGTGGTGAGAAATGACTGGATTCTGAATATATCATGAAGGCAGAGCCAACAGGGTTTCCAGACAGACTGGATGTGAGCTGTGAGAGGAAAAAAAAAAGGGGGGATCAAGGATGATGGGACATTTTTAGCCCGAGCATCCGGAAGCCTGAAGGAACCATTCATTAACTAGGATGGAGATGACCCCAGAGATAGCAAGTCTGGACGGGAAGATCAAAAGTTCGATTGGGGGGTGGGCGCCGGGGTGGCTCAGTCGGTGAAGTGTCTGCCTTCGGCTCAGGTCATGATCCCAGGGTCCCGGGATGGAGTCCCGCATTGGGCTCCCTGCTCAATGGGAAGCCTGCTTCTCCCTCTGCCTGCCACTCCCCCTGCTTGTGCGCTCTGACAAATAAATAAATACAATCTTTAAAAAAAAAAAAAGGTTCAATTTGGACACGCTAAGTCTGAGATGGTCACACGGGAAGCTAGCTGTCTGGAGTTCAGGGGTGATGCCAAGGCTGGAAATGCTACTCTGGAGTCACCAGCATATACAGATTATCTTCAGCCCTGAGACTGGATATTATTAAGGAGTAAGCATAACTGGCAAAGACATCCAAGGACTGAGCCCTGGAAAGTGGGAAATGGCAGCCAGTGTGGTAGAAGACTCGAGTGTAGTGTCCTGAAGCCAAGAGCACAAAAGGTTCCCAGAAGGGAGTGACTGTCCAATACTGCTGATAGGCCATTGCAGATAAAGACTGAGAACTGGGGGTGCCTGGGTGGCTCAGTTGGTTAAGTGTCCAACTCTTGATTTCGGCTGAGGTCATGATCTCCGGGTCCTGGGACTGAGCCCCCCATCGGTCGCCATGCTCAGCACGAGGTCTGCTTGTCCCTCTCCCCATCCCCGTTGCACACTCACTCTAAAATAAAATAAAAATCTAAAAAAAAAAAAAAACAACTGAGAACTGACCCCACAATTCAGCACCAAGGTGGTCACTGGTTTCCCTGGCAAAAGTAGCCTGTGTGAAGGGGCCAGGACAAAAGTCTGATAGGGTGGGTCATGAGAAAATGGGAGAAGTGGAGACAGCAGGTATGGACAGCCCTTTGGAGACATTTTGCTATAATACAAAAGTGAGGAGAAATGGGGTGCTAGCTGCAGGGGACAAAGGGTCAAGAGGTTTGGTTAAAATGGGATAAATTAGATCATGTCTGTGCTAATGGAAATATCTAGTAGAGAGGGGGAAATGATACAGGAGACAGGAAGAACGGCTGGAGCAAGGTCAACGAGTGGTCCAAAGCAGATGGGGCCCGGGGAGCCTGCGGCGGAGAGGAGCACCCACAGGACTGGTGGGGGACCAGGCAACGGTGCTGGGCACAGATACAGTAACACTAGGTGTGGTTGGAGATTAATTCTCCTTGTGAGGAGATACTACCATCCTCTTTGGAAATGAATCAACCGAGTCTCAAAGAAGTTAAGTTCCTTGGAAGTTGCAAATCTGGGACCCAGGCTCCAAGTTTCTGATTCCAAAAACTGTTCCACCATAGGCGCCCCTCTATTTTTGCACAGAACTGGAAGTTAAGGAGTTAAAGAAATCCTCCACCACATTTTATTTTTCCCCTTTTACATAAAACATAGGTTGCTCTGAAGCACTCTGAAGATAAAACTGGAATGAAGCCTCTTCTTTGACAAGTCAGCAGTCCTTCCAACTTTTTTTCTGTATTACATTCTCTCATTTGGCATGTTCCCATATAAAATTTCAATTTATGGGGCCCAGAGACCAAACTTGACAAAATGTTATCCTGGTGTATTTTCCAGACTGAATTTTATTTCCCTCTAAAAATGTAAACGTTCAAGTGTTTTTACTTTGCCACTGGCCCTCTCCGTGCTTTGTACAGAATCTGGGTTCCTCCGAATCGCACCCAGGAGCGGGGCGTGGGGGGGGCAGTTCCTTCCCGGCCGCCGGCGGGGACGCCGCCACTAGATGGCGCCAGAGCTCTCCTTGACTCCGGCTTCGGGCCTACTGCGCATGCTCCCCGGGACTCCGGCCCAGACCGCTGCAACTCACCACCCGCGTGCCCGGCACGGCTCCCCGCCCCCCACCCCGCCCGAGATTGGACCCGGAGAAGGGGGACAGTCGGATGCCCGCTGTCTTCTCCGTCCTCCTCCTGACTTAAAGCACACCCGCATCTTCGGCTACCTGGCTACCTACACCGCAGCCAGCAACCAATGGCAGAGCAAAACTTGATGGGATGCTGGGAGAAGGGAGGAATTATGTTTTCATAAAAAATATTACCTGACACATACTTTGCTGATACTTGCCTCTCAAAAAGCCTGGCCCAGTGTCCAGTAACTTCGCTGCCTCAAGCCCTATGCAGCAGAGACTGGATTTCCACGTGGCCCAGCTGGTAGCTTTAAATCATTTTCGGATGCGGAATACACACACACACACACACACACACACACACACGGCTCACCTGTTACTTCGTTTGTTTCCTGGTGACACACCACAACGGCTTGCAGATGCTTGAAATAGAAGTCTGTGGCTGACAAATTCATCCTTGAAACACTCGCGTGTGCGGCCAGGACCACAAGTCAGGTGCGGTGGCCCCACAAATGAAGAATACCGTCTATAATTAGCCCGACCCAGAACTCTGAAAACTTGTTAGGGGAGGTGTTTTTTCTTGACCCAATGAGAGCCTATTCCTTTAACTGTAGGATATCTGTCAAGTGCTTTTCAGTATGGAATGAACTAAAATTTCTAACTCGTTAACTATTTTAAGCAGGTCAAAGTATTATTTAGGATGGGTGTCTTCCAGGCATACTGTTGCTCTAGGGCTGATGTTTGGGAGGCTGGCTCAGAGGTTTCTGGAACCATCTTTATCACATACCTTAAGTCCCTCTGAGAAAGAAAAATTCAATTTGTGTATCTCTGCTTTGGAAGAAGATAGCTGTGCTAAAGGACAGTGTTAACTGAGGAGACATAACCTTCACTATGAGAAGTATTTTGTGTCCCTTTGTAAACAGAGGGACCTATTTCTTTTTTCCTTTTTTGACATAGGGGGAGTCTGATAGGTTTTACTAACAGCCTTTTCTGTCAGACTCCACAAAAAATTTTTTGTGGAATCGACGTCTTTTTAATTCATTTCAGTTAGCTTTTACTGAGGTGCCCAGTGTGTGCCAGAAGCCATGCTAGGCACTGGGGATGCAGCATTGAACAAAAATAGCCAAAAAGCACGGCCGTGCTAGAGCTTACCTCCTTCCAGAGGAAACAACCAAACGTTTCTAAACATGGATCCTGTTAAGAGGAGGACATTTATCAAACTTGCTGTCCTCAGAGCATTGTGATGTAGCGTGACCTATGGTAAGATGGCTCAGGTACAAAGCAGGAAGACGAGCCTGAACTCATTTTAATCACTAACTGTGATTCTGAAGTAGAGGCTGCTTTTAGGCAACAGGCTTGAGCAATGGAATCTAAGGCCGAAGGTCCCACCCTAATCCCCTGGCTGAATACAGAGAAGCCCATCAGGCAACCTGCCTCAAAATATCCAGAGGCCCTAACTAACCAAAGGGCTACTCACAAGGAGGCACAGGTACCTAAAAAGGAAAATTCCAAACGCTCCCATACCTAACCCCCTTTAAGTTCAAACCCCATCCATTGCCTCCAGGTAGATAAAGTCTCTCCTCTGCTGTCCTTCCCACTGCTCCCTGGCGGTGTAGTCAATAAACTTCTCCTTTGTTCTGCCTCAGGTGAATTCTTTCACCACCACTTCCACCCCACTGGGTCACCCCACATTTTGGGGGCCCCTATCCGATCAGGAGAGACACCACACTGAACAAGTCACTTCACAGTTCCAGGCTCCCGTGTGTCCTCTGCTAATATACTACCTTCCTCACAGCATAGAGATTCAATGATAAAACACCTAGAGCTGTCAAAACATTACGCAAATGCAGGTTTATATATTTTTACGTTAGAATACTTAGTAACTAAAGAGAACATAAGAGAACACGATTACGAATGATTCGAATGACTCTTAAAACAGGGTCAGAGGACCTGTAAGATTAGGCTAGAACTCTAATCATTAACTTTCAGCTCTTATTTCTCTGAAGCACAATCTTAGGAATCCAGAATATTCTAAATATCTCTTAAAGGATCAGGGTTGAGGAATGTGGTCAGCCCTGAAAAGGAATCCCTGAGTTTTAAGCTTCCCCTTAGGAGCCGGCCTCCCTTGAAGAATAGCTTTAGGCACATCTTTCGGTAATCAAGGACCGGCTCGCCCAGACAAGCTGACTGAAAACCAACCCTGCAAACCCAAGCAGCTCGGATTTGACCAAGCTCAAGGTCACCAGGGATAAGGTGACACAAGAAGTCAATGGCCTCTGAGGTGACTCTGCCCAACATAGGGACTTTCCAGAACCTCTCTCACGAGGCAGGATGAATGTGAGATACAGAGATAAGAGGACACTCCACATATCCTGAAGGAAGATGTGCTATCTAGGTGGCTGGAGGCCTACAAGTACCTCCCAGATAAGGAGTCTTTGGAGCTGAGTGACCTTCCCAGGTGTTGAGATGAGTTTGTGTTTTCTAACCTCCCCACTTGCCCCTGATGAAGAGAACAAAGGCAAAAGAAATGTAGATAAAATTAAATTTCCTTACAACTTGCAGCCCATTGACAAATACTTGGGAGAGGCAGAGTAGGACAATCCTCGAGGAGTTCACAATGGAGTTAATGTTAATGCATTACTACAGGCAAAAAGCAACCTTAGCTTGAGTATAGCCAGACCTCCAGGATCCTGTAAGTCTTAACACAGGAAAATCCTTTTGGAAACTTCCTTTATCTCCACCCCCCCCCAACTTGAAAGTATATAATCAGTCACTCCTCATGACCCCGCTGTAGCTCTTCCTGCCCACGGGTCCTGTCCCCGCACGCTTGAATAAAAACACCGTTTTGCACCAAAAATGTCTCAAGAGTTCTTTCTAGACCACTGGCTCCCGGCACTTCCCCATGCATCCTGACAATGCCATCACCTAGAGGCTTCACATGGAAGGAAAATGGAAAATTTTCTTAGAAAACAAGTGGAATTAATACTATTTTTCTTAAGCAAGTACAGCAAGATCTGTATGCCCTTTTGCAGAAGGGTAGTTACACCTGGCAAAAGGAAGAATATCTCAATTGTGCAAGCTCCCTTTTCAAAGTCCCTCCTTATTTAGAAAGAGTGCTGGCTGACCATTTTGTTTCTATTAGAGAATCAACAGAAATATACCCCCCTTCACAGACCCAAATAAAATAAAAAGCCTGTGGACTGACAATTTCTCCACATGGAAATTAAGAGTCAGAAGACCTCTCCCTTTCACCTCCTCCACTCCACAGAAGTCTGGCATGCCTGTGTGTCCTCTCAAAATCAAGGACTCTGGATCCAGAAGCATCTAGGAAGAACTCTCAAGTTTAGCAGACAGCTGAAAGCATTAACAGAACTATCTGAATGCTGCATGGTATTGTCTTTCATAAAAATCAAAGTGGGGAATCTGCTTCTCCCTCTGCCCCTTCCCCCGCCTCCCCCCTCCTCCTGTTTGTGTGTGCACATGCTCTCTCACAAAAATAAATAAATAAAATCTTAAAAAAAAATCAAAGAAGTAAAAACTTTTGGCCGACTTTTCACCCTCCAGAAACTTCTGTTCCTTTCTAATTAAAAGAATCCGTGTTAAGGCCTAGCCCAGAAAGGAAAATCATTTCTAATTTTTTTGTCAAGTACTAGAATATTTTAATTCAGAACAAATTAAGAAGACTGTCCATCCTCCTTGATTTCAGCTCAATAAATATTTACTATCTGCCTACTGACATGCCAAGTAGATACTCAGGATCCAGAGAAAAGGAAGATCTAGCTCCTGTGTCAAGGAACTCATGGTCTAGCAGGGAAGAAAACAAATAAGCAAATGATTGCAATACGTCATTTCACTGTTTCTCCGTTTTACTGATGAAGACCAAAAAAAGCTCACAAGGTATTTCTAAGTAATGAGGTCTTGAAGTAATTTAATTACCCAAAGTCAGACAGCCAGTATGCGACAGAGCCAGAATTCAAACCACAATATTACTGAGATATTTACCTTTACATTATTAAAATTAGTAATATTATTTATATTGAGCTTGCTCAATGTCGAATACCTGGGAAGTATAAGAAAACTTGGAAAGTCTTGTCTTCTGTCATCAGACATGTAGTGAGAACATGAGTATTTTAGTTAGCATCTTTTTCTGAATATAAAGTTGAATTCTAAAATGAGTCCCCTGTAAAAACAGATTAAATTTCAAGTCTTCCAAGTCCTGGATGAGGTGTGACTCTGGACTACTGTTTTAAGTTCCCCTTGCCCAAGGGGAAAGTACAAAACAAAACAAAATAAGCCAGTCCCTTCAAAGGGACTGGGAAAGACCATATACACTAATCCGCAGAAGGACAGCCTTGAATGAGGACTACACATGATTCAGCCCCGTATTTGACAAGCTTTCAAGAAAAGGATAAATAGTTTAGAATCCTCATAAATGTAACTTCAATGGCTGGCAGGTTCACTTTTTAAAAAAATGTTTGACAGGGGCGCCTGGGTGGCTCAGTCCTTAAGCGTCTGCCTTAGGGTCCTGGGATTGAGCCCCGCATCGAGCCCTGCATCGAGCCCCGCATCGGGCTCCTTGCTCCGCAGGAAGCCTGCTTCTCCCTCTCCCACTCCCCCTGCTTGTGTTCCCATCCTCGCTGTGTCTCTCTCTGTCAAATAAATATATAAAATCTTTAAAAAAATAAATAAAATAAAAATAAAAACGTTTGACATTTTGTTCAGCTACAAGGCTGTCAAGATCTATGAGGAAGACTAGATATGTGTCCTTCTAATTTCAAACTCTGTATATTTCTAATAATAAAGTGACGTAATTGATATGGGAAACAAAGGAAGAAGAAAAATTATTACATTTCCTTACTATCTACAACCCATTGATAAGTCCTTGAAACAGGCAAAGTGACATTCCTCTAGGGACTCAACTGCCTCCATGTTCATACTTTGCTAAGGGCAAAAGGCAATCTTAGCCCGACCCCCAGAATCCTGTAAGTCTACTTTAACATACAAAAATTCTTTTGGAAACTTCCTTTATCTCTACCCCCCAAGATACATGTTGGCCATCATCCCCCAAGCATATGACCCTCCAATATACATCTGAAGGGTCTCATGACTCAGGTTTTTATTAGACGGTATTAAATGACCTTTTCCCAAACAATAGCTAGCCCCACTCAAGGTCCTAGAAACCTTGCTTCCAAATTCCTTGGAGACTTACACTAACCCTAACCCCCTCCCAACTTGAAAGTATAATGGGCCACTCCTCATGATCCCAGTGCAGCTCTTTCTGACCACAGGTCCTGTCCCCATGCTTTAATAAAACCACCTTTTTGCACCAAAGACGTCTCAAGAATTCTTAGCCATCAGCTTCAAACCCTAATGTCTTTTCCTACATCAGTAATGAGTAGCTTTTAAAAGAGATGTTATTACTCCTCACAACAATATGCTTTTTTCCCTTCCACTTATCCCTCATGTGTCATGTCAAAAAATCTTTTATATTCATTTCACTGTTAAAGATTCCTGGCCAACTTCCGCCCGTCTGGATTTCCATTCATTAAGTATTTATTTCACTATGCTTTATCCTGGGAAACCCAATCATCAATAAGACATGTATTTGGGAGTCGTCTAGTAGGAAAAAGGGACACATTACTAAAAAAATTACAGTAGATCTTGGTAAGAATATCCCAGGGTTCTACAGGATCTCCCAATAGGGGGGCACCTAGCGCTACAACTGGTAAGACTTCACTAATTATCTTTCAAACTGAAGTTAAAATCAGGAAATGGCCTATTTTGTCTATCCAGAGATCTTCGGCAATAAGCACAGTGCCTGGCCCACAGCATAGGGCACATGATGTGAGACAACAAAATGACAGCTAGAGAGGAAAGCGCCTTTCATACGGAAGTTTGTTCCATATGATCAAAGCCTGTGTGCTTCTGTGTGTTTGAAGAGGGAGGAGAACATCTGAGGAATGAAGTTGGAGAATTAGTCAAATCTGATTATAGGGGCCGTGGATGCCACACAAGGGAGGGACATGTCTCAGAGCAATTCCTCGGGCAACAGGGCAGATCAGAGGACATGAGGCTACACAGTAACTGGAGACAAATATCCTAAGAGACTATCAGAGAGAAGTGGAATGGATCAGATACCTACTAAGAATAGGAGGGGCAAGGTTTGGTCATTAACGGAATGTGGTGAGTAGGTAACAGCCAA
Organism: Phoca vitulina; assembly: GCF_004348235.1. Taxonomy (NCBI): domain Eukaryota; kingdom Metazoa; phylum Chordata; class Mammalia; order Carnivora; family Phocidae; genus Phoca; species Phoca vitulina. Next base: position 5,645,104 of record NW_022589746.1, read on the forward strand.
GTGGAGGACAGCTCAGAAGGAGCACGTTTAAGGGAATAAATTTAATTCTGTACACGTTACTTAGGGTGCCTGTAGACATCCACGTAACACTGAGCAAGCAGGAACCCATATCTACCTGGGCTTGGCGGGGGCGGGGGGGGAGACACGGGATGGGACATCATCAGGGACAGGTGCCATTAAAGCCAGAGAACATGAAATCACCCAGGAAGAATGGAGAAATTAGGGAGCAGTTCTATATGAAACAAAACTGAGGAGAAGAGCAAGTTCTAGCAGAGGTCCTACTCCCTGCCTGGAGCCCCAGCTCCCAGCCGCTAGACCACTCTAGCCCAGGTTCATTCCTCCAAGTCAATGTGCTCTCCAATCTAGCCCTTCCAACACTCTGGCCCTGTTACCTGGTCCAGTCTGTGACAGCAGCTTAGGAAGTCATGGCATGCCCTCCTGAAGCATAAACTATATTTGAGTAACTTGGGAGGGGCAAAGAGATTATGATGTTAAACAATGCAAAGTTATAAAGCAGAAAACAAAAAAAACCTCTCACTTTTAAAAGAGATAAGACATCATTTCAGTAATGTTTTGTGCTTTCAACTCCTCAGGCTCTGTATTCTCTCAAGAAATAAGCATCCAGGGATGCCTGGATGGCTGTCGGTTAAGCAGCTGCCTTCAGCTCAGGTCATGATCCCAGGGTCCTGGGATCGAGTCCCACATCGGGCTCCTTGCTCAGCAGGGAGCCTGTTTCTCCCTCTGCCTGCAGCTCCCCGCTTGTACTCTCGCTCATTCTCTCTCGCCTATGCTCTAAGCAAATAAATAAATAAAATCTTTAAAACAAAAAGAAAAGAAAAGAAATAAGCATCCATTCTATGTACAACTTGAATTATATAATGGCCATTTTGTTTTGTTTGCTCATTATGTCTGTCATGTTTGGTGAAAAAGTACCTACATTCTTTAAAAAAAAAAAAAGTCACCCGAACTCATTTACCCTCTCTCTCAAATAGATAACCAAGTACAGTGAAGTTACCCTTAATTCAAACCCTAAATCTTACAGTCAACCAATCTTCAACAAAGGTGCCAAGATCACACAATGAGGAAAGATAGTCTTCCAAAAAATGTGTTGGGTCAACTGGATATCTGCATGTAAAAGGATGAAATTGAACTCATATACTATATACAAAACACAACTCAAAATGGATTAAAGACTTAAACATAAGACCTGAAACCATAAGACTCCTAGAAGAAAACATAGAGGAAAAGGTCCTTGACATTAGTCTTAGTGACGATTTTTTGAATTTGACACCAAAAGGCAGGTAACAAAAAGGAAAAACAAACAAGTGGGACCACATCAAACTAAAAAGCTTATGTGAAGGAAACATCAACAAAATTTCAACCTATTCAGTGGAAGATATGTGCATACAAAATATCTGATAAGGGGTTAATATCCGAAATATATAAAGGACTTATACAACCCAACACCTCCAAAACTTATAATCTGATTAAAAATGGGCAGAGGACCTGAACAGAAGAAATTTTTTCAAATAAGACATTTTCCCATCAGACACATGGAAAAATGCTCAACATCATTCATCATCTGGGAAATGATATCAAAACCACAATGAGATCACCTCACACCTGTCAGAATGTCTAGAATCACTAAGACAAGAAGTAACAAGTGTTGGCAAGGATGTGGGGAAAAGGGAACCCTTGTGCACTGTTAGTAGGAATGTAAATTGGTGCAGCCACTGTGGGAGACAGTAGGGAGGCTCCTCAAAAACTTAAAAATAGAACTACCATCAGACCCAGTAATTTCACTGTTGAGTATTTACCCAAAGAAAATGAAATTATTAATTCAGGAAGATGTATGCATCTCTCTGGGTTCCCTGCAGCAGTATTTACCAAGATATTTGCCAAGATACAGAGGCAAAGTAAGTGTACATCGATAGATGAATAAAGCAGTGGTATATATACACAACAGAGTATTACTTAGCCATAAAAAGAATGAGATCTTGGGGCGCCTGGGTGGCTCAGTCGTTAAGCGTCTGCCTTCGGCTCAGGTCATGATCCCAGGGTCCTGGGATCAAGCCCCGCGTCGGGCTCTCTGCTCGGCGGGAAGCCTGCTTCTCCCTCTCCCACTCCCCCTGCTTGTGTTCCCTCTCTCACTGTGTCTCTCTCTGTCAAATAAATCAATAAAATCTTTTTAAAAAAAAAAAAAGAATGAGATCTTGCCATTGGTGACAACAAAGATGGACCTAGAAGGTATCACACTAAGTGAAATAAGTCAGACAGAGAAAGACAAATACCATGATTTCACTTATATATGGAATCTAAAAAACCAAATGAACAAATGAAAAACAGAAACAGACTCAAATACAGAGAACAAACTGGTGGTAGCCAGAGGGGAGGCAGGTGGGGGATGGGTGAAACTGGTGAAGGGGATTAAGAGGTACAAACTTCCAATTACAAAATAAGTCACGGGGGGACGCCTGGGTGGCTCAGTCGGTTAAGCAGCTGCTTTCAGCTCAGGTCATGATCCCAGGGTCCTGGGATCGAGTCCCGCGTCGGGCTCCTTGCTCAGCAGGGAGCCTGCTTCTCCCTCTGCCTGCAGCTCCCCCTGCTTCTACTCTCGCTCACTCTCTCTCACCTATGCTCTCTCTCTCTAGCAAATAAATAAATAAAATCTTTAATAAAATAAAATAAAATAAGTCACAGGGATAAAAAGTATAGCAGAGGGAACATGGTCAATACTGTAATAATGTATGGTAACTACACTTATCATGGTGAGCATTGCACGATGTGTAGAATTGTTGAATCACTATGTTATACACCTGAAACTAATACTACTTTGTATGTCAATTATGCTTCAATAAAAAAAAAGTAAAAAGAAATTTACAAAAATGTTTGAGACTTGAAAAAGAATTCTGGTATCAGAATGTTGTAAGAAAAACTGTAAAGGTGAAATTCAGAATTTTGAAAGCCAAGTTATTATATATTTTCATGTTTACAGTGAAAACATAAACAGATGGGACCACATCAAACTAAAAAATTTCTGCACAGCAAAAGAAACCATCAACAAAGTGAAAAGACAACCAATGGAATGAAAGAAAATACTTGCAAACTACCTATCTGATAAGGGGTTAATATCCAAAAAATATGAGGAACACCTACAACTCAACAGCAAAAAAAATAATCTAATCTTAAAATGGGCAAAGGACCTGAAAGACATTTTCTTCCAAAGACATACAAATGGCCAGTAAGTGCTCAACATCACTAACCATCTGGGAAATGGAAATCATGCTCACTTCGGCAGCACTTAACACAAAAGCACAGTATCACCTCACACCTGACAGATCGGCTAGTACGATAGTCAAAACGGAAGTGTTGGCAAGGACGTGGAGAAAAGGGAGCCCACTGTAAAGTGGTGTAGTCACTCTGGAAAACGGTATGGAGAGGTCTCAAAAACTTAAAAAAACAGAACTACCAGATGATCCAGTAATCCCACTTCTGGGTATATATCGGACAGAAATGAAATCACGATCTCAAAGAGCACTCTCAAGTTCACAAGAGGCAAGACAGGAGAATAAGCTAAATGTCTGTCAGTGCATGAACAGATACATAAAATGTAACAGGTGTGTGTGTGTAGAGAATAACCTAAACGTCTGTCAGTGCATAAAACAGATACATAAAACGTAACAGGGTGTGTGTGTGTGTGTGTACACACACAGGATATTCAGCCTTAAAAAAGGAAATTCTGCCTTTTCGGCCATGGTTAGACCTGGAGGATATCATTATGCTAAGTCAAATAAGCCAGAAACGAAAACACAAATACTGCATGATCTCGCTTAGAGGTGGAATCTAAACAAATCACTCATGGAAAGAGTAGAATGGTGGTTGCCAGGGATGAGGGGGCAGGGGAACTGGGGAGATGTTGAACTAAGGGTACAAACTTTGAGTTATGAGTTCTGGACATCTCATGTATAGCATGGGGACCACAGTATTGTATACTTGAAATCTGCAGAGTAGATCTTCAGTATTCTTACATCACATGCCTGAAGAATTATGTGAGGTGATAGATGTTAATTAGCCCGATGGTGGCACTCATTTCACGTCCACATACACCGAGGTATCTTAAATACACAGAATTTTAATTTATAAATCATACTTCAATAAAGATGGGGGGAAATCCTGAATCTTCCATTTCCCATGCAACACTAGGCAGGTTTCTTAAGCTGTGAAAGGGGAACGACTCCTGTAGACTGTAAGGAGCGAACTGAATCCATTCTAGAGCCCAGAAGTGTTTCCGTCCTCCTTTATGTGTGTTAGTGAACATCAAAAAGCACAATGAGGTGCAGAGGTAGAGAGGGAGCCGTCCTGGTTTGGGGTGCTCGTTCTAACCTGAGAGGCTAGATCTACCCTTCCTGAGGAGCTAACAATGCCACTAATGCTAACCCAAGTTGGGTTTCTATACTTGCTACCGGAGTCCTAACTACAGAGGAAGCTTTTGAAAACTAGCATAGGGCTCTATAAAAATGGTAATTGATGTAACTGGTTTATGAAACAGTCTCTAAGACCACAAAGTTGTCCTCTTCAAGTGCTGAGTAGGGTGAGCAAGTATATGCACAATGTGAACACTGTCCAGAGGTCATGAACGAAGCTGTTTAACCTGTCCAGGAACTCGTCTTGCGTGCTACTCTGGGTCAACGGAGATAGGTTCTGGTTTTAGAACTTCAAACTTACCCACTCTACCTAGGTACAAACTAAAAAGGCCAGCTCGGTTCAGTCTCATCTACTTCCTTAGGCAACAAAGGAAAGGTAGGGCGACATGGATTTAAGATCTCAGTGAAGTTCCAGTGGGATCCGGTTGTTTTCCCTGAACGAGCAGATCACATGCGGGCACATTCCACATGGAGGTACTGCTCAACACCAGGTCCATCTTTTTCAGATCAAGCTCCACCTTAACCACAGCCTCTCTCAAACCATTTCTTCTCCCACCATTCCCCCACCCATAACTTCTATACCCCTATGACTACAGAGTATTTGACTCTATCAATAGCAGTGTAAATTAAAAAAGGATTTAACACCTCTGCAATGCCTCCTGGACTGTTTCTAGAACACAGTTGTATCTAGCCGTTAAAAGTGAAGGAAAAAGGGGCGCCTGAGTGGCTCAGTCGTTAAGCGTCTGCCTTCGGCTCAGGTCGTGATCCTGGGGTCCTGGGATCGAGCCCCGCCATCGGGCTCCCTGCTCGCAGGAAGCCTGCTTCTCCCTCTCCCACTCCCCCTGCTTGTGTTCCCTCTCTCACTGTGTCTGTCAAATAAATAAAAAAAATCTTAAAAAAAATTACATATATAAAATGTGCTGAAGACCCTGAGTCTATTTGGTTCGCCCCAAAACACAAATATGAAATAAGAATTTTAAAACACAACCAAAATGCTCAGGGAATGTATTTTCTGTTTAACTGATGTGTCTAGTTGATGGGCTGTTTACAGAAAAAAATCCTAAGACACATTTAAATAGACTGGCCTGTCTTGAACATAAAGTCTGATAACTGATGGTCTTTATGCTTCAGAGCATTAGAATGAGTACCAGGTGTCCTTTTTTTTTTTTTTAAAGATTTTACTTATTTATTTGAGAGAGAGAATGAGAGACAGCACGAGAGGGAAGAAGGTCAGAGGGAGAAGCAGACCCCCCGCTGAGCAGGGAGCCCGATGCGGGACTCGATCCCGGGACTCCAGGATCATGACCCGAGCCGAAGGCAGTCGCTTAACCAACTGAGCCACCCAGGCGCCCCGAGTACCAGGTGTTCTTAATAATCACATTCTACCAGGGATGAGGGGGCAGGGCTTTTTAAATTACACATCTCAATTTTTTTTTAAAGATTTTATTTATTCATTTGAGAGAGACAGAGACAGAGAGCACAAGCAGAGGGAGGGACAGAGGGAAAGGGAGAAGTAGGCTCCCCACTGACCTGGGAGCCCGCCACAGGGCTCGATCCCAGGACCTGGAGATCATGACCTGAGCTGAAGGCAGACGCTTAACCATCTGAGCCACCCAGACGCCCCTACACATCTCATTTTTACAGAATGCTGAAGTACATCACACCTGTGACATTAACATGGCTGCTAGAAGAAACATTTCCTGTTTATGTTTTCCATACCACCACTGAGTGTTCCTGTGCCACATTCACAGCAGGGCCCCAGACCAGTGGCACCACCAAAACCTGGAGACTTGTTAGAAACACTAACATGGGGCACCTGGCTGGCTCAGTTGGTGGAGCATGTGACTCTTGATCTCGGGGTCCTGAGGTAGAGCCCCACACTGGGGGGTAGGGTTCACTTAAAAGAAAGTAAAAATAATTTGGGGGTCCTGGGTGGCTTAGTTGGCTAAACATCCGACTCTTGATTTGGGCTCAGGTCATGATCTCAGAGTCGTGAGATTGAGCCCCGTGTTGGGCATGGAGTCAGCTTGAGATTCTCTGCATCTGCCCCCTCCCCTGCTCACGCTCTCTCTCCAAAAATAAATAAATCTTTAAAAAAATATATTTTAATTAGGGTTGCCTGGGTGGCTCAGTTGTTAAGCATCTGCCTTCAGCTCAGGTCATGATCCCAGGGTCCTGGGATCAAGCCCCACAACGGGCTCCCCGCTCAGCAGGAAGCCTGCTTCTCCCTCTCCCACTACCCCCCTGCTTGTGTTCCTGCTCTCTCTGTGTCTCTTGTCAAATAAATAAATAAAATCTTTAAAATAAATATATTTTGATTTAAAAAAATACTAATAATATGCTCCTGGCTCAGGTCTACCGCCCAGCGGTGTTAACACTCCTTCCAGGCACCTGTTCCAGTTGGGAACCCACTATTACACAGAATCCTCGCCTGACAGGAAAGCACGGGTTCTTCACCTGGGAGCTGTGAATCTTCTCAAGTCAAAAGCAAACGTGCTTTCTCCTGGGGAAGCTGCACAACTATCAACATTCTCCAACAGATATTAACCGAGAAACAGGTACCACCACTGTGAATCAAATTGAGAATTCACTTCTGCAAATATACACCGAACGAAAATTTTCTCCAAGCCCTTTAATATTTACTTAAACAAGTTGAGGCACAAGCAATAATAAAACTGCATTTTTTTTTTTATGTTACAAGGAAGAAAATTTTGTGTAACATCTGCATGGTATACTAATTTTCTCAAAACTTTGTGTAGTATTTCACTAATACTCTGGTCTGTTAAGTTGGTTCAACAAGGTCAGAAAAGCAAGCAGAAAGATGGTAAAAAAAAAAAAAATCACCTTTTGGAGGGGTAAGAGGACTCAAACATTTGCTAACTGCCTACTATACCCACTGTACTAGATTTTATGTACATAAATTCAATGTGAATGTAAATTCTAGTTATTAACAAGACAGCACGGACACTGCCAGGTAAGCCCGTTTTAAGTGCACTTTCACCTTAAGTACAAATTGTGGAATCAAATAGCTCCTTCCCAGGGAAGCACACCAACGTGCACTAATACCTGTTTCCATCTCCAAAGACTTTATACAAGCATGCAACATTAGCACATGGGCACATTCAGGCTGTCATCATTCTTAATTAAATCTTGGGTTGAGCACCATTTGGCCAACATCATGCCTACTTCCTGGTTCCATCACCATGTAAAACTTTTTAGATAGGTAACCCTGTTGAGCAATTATGCGCCTGGGGGAAAACCTTGTTTGGGCTTTTTTTTTTTTTTTTAAACCAAACTACCACCTTTCAGAAGTGGCACCTAATTTTAAAGCACAAAAGCTGGGGCGCCTGGGTGGCTCAGTCGTTAAGCGTCTGCCTTCGACTCAGGTCATGATCACAGGGTCCTGGGATCCAGATCGAGCCCCGCATCAGGCTCCCTGCTCAGCGGGAAGCCTACTCCTCCCTCTGTCCCTCCTCCTGCTTGTGTTCCCTCTCTTGTGTTTCTCTGTCAAATAAATAAAATATTAAAAAATAAAGCACAAAAGCTGTCATTTAAGTAAGAAAATGACCACATTATCAGCTCCACTGGGAAGATAGCACAGCCTTTTCAACAAGCATTAGATCAAAGCTGATTACTTTTCAGAAAACCCAGTGATACGAAGCTTGGACTATACTACAATTCTCAAGGGCCTATAGCATTCATACCCTCTCCCAAAACTAAGTTGACTGCTCACTCCTCCAGCTCGTCCTTAGGTTCTCTGGGGGGGTCCATTCCTTCCATGCCAAGCTATCTGCCCCTTGCTCTTTCCTCTCTATATTCTGAATGCCCCTGGTCTGAATACTCCCCTCTGACTAGGGCGAGTACAGGACGAAAAGACTGTTTCCTAGCTGTGTGACCAATGACCACTACACTGCTTTGGATTGGGGATCTATGAGTAAAAATGACTAACCAGCATGTTTGCACTAGTTGCCTCCCTATCCCCAGACAAGAGTAGGCAGGGTGCCATCAAAAAAAAAAAAAAAAAAAAAATACTGTTTCAAGAGTGCAGGATCACAAACCTGGAAGTTACACGAGGAAGAATCCTTAAATGTCTGAGTTACGTAGTCTGATGTTCTAATTTTATAGATGAGAACACCAGGGGTAAGTTCAGAGATGTAACGTAACCTGCCAAAGGCTATGCAGCTATCCAGAAGCAAAAACTTAGAATCATACTCCAAACTCTTTCCTCTATATCCCAACCACAACAAAAACCCAAGATTAAGGTTAAGGAAAATTTATAAGTAAATTAAGTAAAATATATAAGCAGACAGGAAAAGTCTTCGGGATCGCTCCAGATTTTGAGACAGAATAAAGGCAATGTGTACAAGGAGAAACTGTTACTCAGTTCAACAGATGACAAGTAAGTATCAAGGATCTTTATTCTCAGACCTAATGTTCAATCTGTGACTGCAGATAACATGTCACTATTTTGAGAACACCTCCATTCTTTGCAAGTCTTCAGCCACAAGGTTACACCTTATTCTCACCATAACAAGATAAATGAATCAGATTGAAAGAGGATTAAGGAGATACACTGAAGATAAAAGCAAAAGGGAACAAACATTTTACAAGCTTATATCATCTGTTACCCCAAAGGTTAAGTTTCAGATTTACAAGAGTAATGACAGAACCGTATGATTTCAGTGAAAATCAACACAAGTTAGGTCTTTAAAAAAAAAAAAAAGAAAAAAAAAAAAAAAAAGAGGGCAGGGGATCAATTCAGAATACTAAGTCAGGCAAGCATGCAAACTTCAGAGTATAAAAAATGCAAGGCCTGGTTGTCCAAACAAACATATCCCTCAGAAGGTGGATTTGAAGATGCTATACAGAACCAAAAGCTGAAAGGGACACTTCTCTGAATTAGCAGACCAATTCCCTCATTTTTTAAGTGAGAAAAGAGGGCAGACAATAATTGGTGAAGCTCACATGGCTAGATTAAGGATGTACATAGATCTAATTCCTGGTGCTATTTGCAACTACATACATCTAAAATACAAGGAGATAAATATCCAGAACACATTAAGCCCACTGATTTAAAACTAAACATTTCAAGACAAATACACAGGGAGGGAGTGAATTAATACAACACAGCAGCACATCTCACATATTTAAGAGATTAAATGGAAAAAAGTAATCTCTCAAAAGATTTTAATGCTCAGTTTTGATAGTTTCCATCCAATTCTTTTATGTAGAGCAAATGTACTAGCTTAAAAAAAAACGTGCATTCTTCAGCTTTCTCCTATACTTTTTCTGCCTATCTTTCAAAACTAAGCACTGAGTAATTTTCAACCTAAGTAATGTGATTTTATATGTACACACTTTAATTGCACGTTTTAGGAATAAAATAAATCCATGATATTTTGTAACTCATAGTGTATTTATAAAATGAAAAGCTTTCTATCAAAATACACTTTTCACTGGGAAAAATAAATAAAACATATGAATGGATCCACACAAAGTAAAAATTAACTCTGGTAGATTTCAGTGTAGGACAGTCCATAACAAGCCTATTTGCCCCTTTTCCCCCAGAGCTGCTCATCTTCCGACTTAAGATTTTAAAAATATTTTTAATTGAGATTATGTTGACATTTTCTCATTCCACATCATCTTCAGCCAAGCTCTGAGCACTTACAATTCTCTGAAAAAGAAAAAAAAAATTTAATTTTTAAAAGTCCTTTGTAGGAGGCAAGAATATCCAATGGAAAAAGACAGTCTCTTCAATAAATGGTGTTGGGAAAACCGTATAGCTACATGCAAAAGAATGAAAGAGGACCACTTCCTTACACCATGCACAAAAATAAACTCAAACTGGATTAAAGACCTAAACGTGAGACCTGACACCATAAAACTAGAAGACATAGGCAGTAATCTTCTTGGACACTGGCCTTAACAACATTTTTCTAGGTATGTCTCCTCAGGCAAGGGAAACAAAAGCAAAAATAAACTATTGGGACTACACCAAAATAGAAAGCTTTTACATGGCAAAGCAAACCAACAAAATGAAAAAGCAACCTAATGAATTGGAGGACATCTGTAAATGATGTATCTAATAAGGGGTTAACATCCAAAATATATAAAGAACTCATACAACTCAACACGAGGAAAAAAACCTAATAATCCAATTAAAAATGGGCAAAGGACCTAAATAGACATTTTCCCAACAGACACATGCGAAGATGCTCAACACCATTAATCATCAAGGAAATGCAAATCAAAGCACAATGAGATAATCGCCTCACACATGTCAGAATGCCCAGAATCATAAAGACAAGAAATAACAAGTGTTGGCGAGGATGTGGCGAAAAACGAACACTCATGCACTGTTGGTGGGAATGCAAACTGGTGCAGCCACTGTGGAAAACAGCAGGAAGGTTCCTCAAAAAATTAAAAAATAGGAATACCGTATGATCCAGTAATTCCACTGCTGGTTATTTACCCAAAGAAAATTGAAAATACGGGGCACCCGCGTGGCTCAGTCGGTTAAACGTCTGCCTTCAGCTCAGGTCATGATCCCAGGTTCCTGGGATCAAGTCCCATGTCTGTATCACTCCCTGCACGTGCTTTTCCCTCTCTCTTTGCCCCCCAGTCATGCCTGCTCACTCGCTCTCTCTCCCTCTAGTGCTCTCTCTCTCCAATAAATACAATCTTAAAAAAAAAGAAAAGAAATTCAGAAAGATGTATGCACCTCTAGGTTTACTGCAGCCAAGATATGGAAGCAACATTAGTGTCCATCAATGGATGAACGGATAAAGAAGTGGTAAACATATACAATGGACTATTATTCAGCCATAAAGAATGAGATCTTGCGGGGGCGCCTGGGTGGCTCAGTCGTTAAGTGTCTGCCTTCGGCTCAGGTCATGATCCCAGGGTCCTGGGATCAAGCCCCGCACCAGGCTCCCTGCTCTGCGGAAAGCCTGCTTCTCCCTCTCCCATTCCCCCTGCTTGTGTTCCCTCTCTCACTGTGTCTCTCTCTGTCAAATAAATAAATAAAAATCTTTAAAAAAAAAAAAAAAAAAAAGAATGAGATCTTGCTATTTGCAACATGGATGGACCTAGAGGATATTATGATAAGTGTTATTTCACTAAGATAAACACCATCTGATTTCACTTATATGTGGAATCTAAAAACCAACAAATGAACAAACAAAAAAAGGAGAGAGAGACCCATACCACCAAACTGGTGGTTGCCAGAAGGAAGTGGGTGGGGGCAAAATGAGTGAAGGGGAGTGAGAAGTCCAGGCTTCCAGTTATGCAAGGATAAAAAGTTATGGGGATAAAAAGTACAGCATAAGGAATATAGTCAATGATCATGTAGTACCACTGTATGGTCAGACAGATAGTATCAACACTTGTGGTGAGCAGACCATAATGTACAGACTTGTCAAATCAGTAAGTTGTACACCTGAAACTAATATAAAATTGTGTGTCAACATACTTCAATTAAAAAAAAATTTTTAAGGGAAAAAAAATGTCCTTTGTATACAAAGAATCAGATCTTGCTAAAGTTTACCCATTCTGAGATTTCAATATTTAACACTTCTAAACACTGTTATCAAAGAAAATAATGATCACACTACTGTTAGTCGCATTTCAAAATCCAAGGAGAGATACATTATACTGTTTTACATGTTAATCAATTATGTAACTAAAACCAAAAAAATTCAAGGTATCTTTTCACTCCCATATAAACTAAGAATACTGATTAACACTTTACTGGTCATTCTATGCTCCTAACATTTCCCTTTCTGGTTTGAAAATGCTCAGTCATCATACAAGAAGGAATACAGTAATTCCAAAATTAGCATTTGAAAATATTTCCAGATAACATGAGTTAACTGAGTAAAGGAGGTCATTTTTATAAAGTGGAGTTCAGGTTTCATCCTGAGCTCATCCACATTTCAAAAGACCTCACACCCTCAGGTCCATCTTCCAAAAGCACTATGCTATGCTGCCTTTCCAAGAGCATATAATATTAAACAGAAGATTCTGATTTAGATAGACCAGGAACCATATTAGTCTAAGTAAGAAGGATTAAGACCAAATCTTTAGTTTTATCAACTCTTTCCCTTAAATCTTTGGGGCCTTTATTTTCTCTCCAGTCCCTTTCCAATCTGAGTAAAGATCAGTTTGAAGAATTAACCAATTATAGGGGCGCCTGGGTGGCTCAGTTGGTTAAGCTACTGCCTTCGGCTCAGGTCATGATCCTGGAGTCCTGGGATCGAGTCCCACATCGGGCTCCCTACTTGGTGGGTAGTCTGCTTCTCCCTCTGACCCTCCCCCCTTCTCATGCTCTCTGTCTCTCAAATAAATAAATTTTTAAAAACCTTAAAAAAAAAAAAAAAAAACCAATTTTAAATCACACCAACTGTGGAAATTAACACACGAATAAACAAACTATTACAAAAAATAGATTCATTTCGGTTCCTTGGAAAAAATTAAAAATGAACAAAATGCACTTTAATGAATTCTTAAGTTATATATATTCTTTTATACAAATGGTGTTGTGTTCAATATAGATTGGAGATGTAGTCAAATAACTCCAAGCTCAAAGCCCACCTTGGCAGAAGCAGAGGCACTGGGGCCTTTAGACAAGTGAGGTCAGAGGGTATCCACAATCCTTTATGATCTAATTTCAGGCTATGACATCTTGGCCCCCTATGCCAGGCCACGTAACTGAATGCATGGGCTCACAAGAGTCGATAGAAAGCTAGTTTCAGAAAGTAGCTGAGAGTGGCCTGAATTTTGGTATTTGAATATCTTATCTTATTCAAATTTGGTATTTGAATACCTGAGATTTCATACTATGAGACGTACGTATCCTGATCCACACGTAGGGCACAATGACTAGATCTTATGCTCACTCACTCCAATATTCTTAGGAAAGAAAAATTTCAAGCACTGCTATCTCCAATTTTACTTTGATTCCAAGGAATGAATGGGTTTCATAATTTCATCATGTTCACTAGACTAATTTTTAAATGTCAATGTCCCTAAAACATTGAATTCTCAGATTCTACTCACTTTTTTAACGTTTCAAATCCTTACCTGACTAATTGTTGGAAGCTTGGTCAGAAGCATCTGGAACACAGGTGGTGGAAGAGTTTGCTGTAACACCTGGAGCAACTGCTGTGGCTGTCCACACACAGCAATTGCATTTGTCAGATGGTCTACACCTTTCTCATATTCGCCTGAAAGATTTACGTAAAAATAACATGTGACCTGAAAAGCCTTTGCCTTTGTCAAAAATTCAACTCTAAAGCCTTCACTGTATCTCCAAGCGATACTGACCAAAAACATCACACAAGTAAAAACTTGGAAATAATCTACAGTACATTCATAGAACTGAATATTATGAGAGCATTAATAAAAACGGATCAGATCACAGGTACTGATATGAAAGTGTCTTCAAAACACATACAAAAAGGGAGAAATTAAAGTGCAGAAATGTCCAAGTATATTACTATTTATAAGCTTAGAATATTTCTGAAAGATTATGTAAGAAATTGCTAATTATGGGGTGCTTGGATGGCTTAGTCAATTAAGTGTCTGACTTCGGCTCAGGTCATGATCTCACGGTCCTAAATCAAGTCCCACATAGGGCTCTCTGCTCATCGGGGAGCCTGCTTCTCCCTCTGCCTGCCACTCCCCCTGCTTCTGCTCGCGCACACTCTCATTCTGTGTCAAATATATAAAATCTTAAAAAAAGAAAGAAACTGCTAACTATGGAACACTACTTTTCTGAAAAGAACTGGAAAACTGGGGACTGAGGTGGAAAGGAGGCCCAAATTCACTTTAGATTAATCCCTTATACTATTTTGAATGTTATCACATGCAAATTCAAAAAAAAAAAAAAATCTTTTTAAGAAAGTGATGCTAGTAGGAAAAAGTCATACTAACGAAGTGGCAAGAAGCAGGTAACAAAATAGCGATTATCTCTGAGTGGTAGGATTTTCTTTTAATTTATCCTACAATGGACAACAAGTCTTCCAACCCTGAATAAGAACGTGACCATATAAGGGACTGAAGAATGGTACATGAAGAAGAGGCATTGCTTGCTGTAACATTTCACTTGAGAAAATCTAAGGACTGAGGTATTCAAACTGAAGAAAGCAGAACTCTACAAAGCATTAAAAATGGAAAATACAAAAGACTTAGTTCTTTCTGCATGGGCTTGGACCTCCATTGGGGGGACACGATGGCTCCAATGACTTGGAAATTAAGATGCCACTTGGCCACTGAATCCTCATACCACTGAATTTACAGGCAATATAAGGGATTCCAACACTGTTGCCTGGGGATATTAATTCTGATTATTAAATGGAAACAGAGCTGCTTCTGGATTGTTATGTGTAGAACACAGGATCCCAAGACACCACCTAACATTTCTAAACACACTGGCAACAGTTAATGAACCACCACAGCAACTCAATGCAGTTTCCTCTCTGCACCTGCAGACTTGGGCCCGTTCACATCATCCTGAGATGAGATCTGGCTCAGTTAAAAGAATTATGCTTATGGGGCGCCTGGGTGGCTCAGTTGTTAAGCGTCTGCCTTCGTCTCAGGTCGTGATCACAGAGTCCTGGGATCGAGCCCCGCATCGGGCTTCCTGCTCAGCGGGAAGCCTGCTTCTCCCTCTCCCACTCCTCCTGCTTGTGGTTCCTGCTCTCACTGTGTCTCTCTCTGTCAGATAAATAAATAAAAGAATCTTAAAAAAAAAAAAAAAAAGAATTATGCTTATGGAAGACCCCCAGATGGAGGAGACCGCCAACCAACGAAGTTCACTGCCTAAATCACTCATGCTTTCACATGACTTACTCTGATGTTGACTTTTTCCCTAAATCTAACCACCTCAGGTTCGGTTGGTAGTTTCCACAAGAAAGGCAGCTTGACAGAGTTAAGTAACCCTCTGGACAGTGCTGAGCTAAAGTGTGGAACGTGAGCTTGGGAAAAAGAGTAACTCTTGCCTATCTTTCCCTGACCTTCCTCCCAGCCACGAGTTATTGTCCTTCTCAATCTGGAGCTGACAGCTCAAGTCAACAGATGGCCACAATGCACAGATCTCCAAGACAATCCAAACAGAAGTTATTATGAGTGTACTTTTTTCTAATATGTTCGACTGTGAGTAAAATAATTTAAAATAGTGATTCTTGGGGTGCCTGGGTGGCTCAGTCAGTTAGGCATCTGCCTTCGGCTCAGGTCACGATCCTGGGGTCCTGGGATCAAGCCCCACATCGGGCTCCCTGCTCAGCAAGAAGTCTGCTTCTCCCTCTCCCTATGCCCTGCTCGCTCTCCCTCTCTCCCAAATAAATAAGTAAAATCTTAAAATAAATTAATTAAAAGTGTTTCTATTTTGAAAGAATATTTTGATAGTATCAAATAGACCTCTTTATTTATGAGCATAAACAAAATATTTTGAGAATGTTTGCATGAAATGAAATACTACAACCTATATCTTCGACACATATCCCTATATATGCAGCTTTCTTTTTAAATATTAAAGTAACAGAGTCTCTCAAACGAGGTCTATGAAGATTTAAGTGCTTTACTATTACCCCATGATTAAACCTCAGGTTTCTGGGGCACCTGGGTGGCTCAGTCGTTAAGCGTCTGCCTTCGGCTCAGGTCATGATCCCAGAGTCCTGGGATCGAGCCCCACATCGGGCTCCCTGCGTGGCTGGAAGCCTGCTTCTCCCTCTCCCACTCCCCCTGCTTGTGTTCCCTCTCTTGCTGTGTCTCCGTCAAATAAATAAAATCTTAAAAAAAAAAAAAAAATCATTATAAACCTCAGGTTTCTTATTGTTATGGGGTAAAAAGGCCAAAATTGTTTTCTAGTAAGGCATTTCCATTTTTATTTATAAATATTATCAGCCTACTATGCCATCCAAATAAGATAACTGTTTCCTAAAGAAAAAAGCAAAGCAAGAAATTACTGGGAAGGGGGAGACAAGACAAAAAGTAACATGTCACCACCACCTCAAACCTTTAATCCTTTCCATAAAAACAAATAAAAAACCACAAATGACCTACATCATGTATTTCAATACTATCTAAATCTATGATACAGCAATGAGCATAAGAAAATTTGACACCTAGTATCGTTTTTATTAATGATAGCAAATACTTCAAAGTTACATAAAAATATACTTTTGAAATAAAAGCTAATTTGGGTGGTGCAGTCAGTTAAGCATCAGACTCGACTTCAGCTCTGGTCATGGTCTCAGGGTCCTGGGATGGAGCCTGACGGCTCTGCATTGGGGCGTGGAGCCTGCTTTAAGACTTTTTCTCTCCCTCTCCTTCTGCCCCTTCTCCTACCCCCAGAGTCCCCTGCGCGCACACACTGTCTCAATAAATAAATCTTTTAAAAATAAGTAAAAGCTGGGGCGCCTGGGTGGTTCAGTCCATTGAACGTCTGCCTATGGCATAGGTCATGATCTCAGGGTCCTGGGATTGAGCCCCGCATCAGACTCCTTGCTCGGCGGGGAGCCTGCTTCTCCCTCTCCCTCTGCCCTGATTGCTCCCCCTGCTTGTGTGTTCTATCTCTCTTTCTGTCAAATAAATAAAAATCTTTAAAAATAAATAAAAGCTCATTTGTCACTAAAAATTTATAAATACATTTAAGACTAAATTACTGAATTATAGTTCTCAAATATATCAGTTTCATCATTTTAACTTCATTAATAGTAATGTTTTAAAAAAAGAACCTTAATCCTTAATTGAATATGTAAAGCACAAAGCCTAAACTCTAGATCAGATTCAGATCACTGGCTGGTCCTGAAATCAAGCACCATGAACTCACTGTGTGACCCTGACAGGTAAATTAACCTTCTCTGGGACTTGTATTAGCCATTCCTTCCTATAAATATTAGAAAAGACCTGAAGATTAGATGAAGTAGTAGTATATGCCTAGATCACACTCCTTCAGTTACTATTTACATATTGCAGAGAGAGACCGAGGCAAGGATCCACCTCAGGACCCCGAAGTCATGACCTGAGCCAAAATCAAGAGTCAGACGCTTAACCGACTGAGCCACCCAGGTGCCCCTAGAGCCAGTCTTAAATAAAATAATTTTCCCACTAGTAAATGACTTGTCTTGAAATATTTGGAGTAACTTTTTTAAAAGCTGCTACACTACACCAAAAAAAGCCCCATATCACCATAAATTTACAGTTACTGTGAAGAATTCTAATTTCCTCATCTTTTAATGACTTACCTTGGGCTAGCAACTCTTCACCAAGCTGTATTTCTTCAAGGAAGAATTTCTGAACAGCTTCAGCATCTTTAAGGTCAGGTAACTGTTTGGAAATACAGTATTTAATAACTGATACCAAAATTATGCTGGGGACATAACCAATACACAGAAGATCATGCCACTAAAAACAAAACAACAAAAAACTAACTCATTATAAAAAATGATAAAAAGAAATCTACTCTTCAATACTTAAAAGCATTAGTTTAGTATCTACATTTAAATGAATATAAGAAAAAAATACTTATTGATCAAACTGATACTAGAACAGTTCTCAGAAGGCTGTACATCAAACCTAAAGTAAAAAATGAAGAATACAATTCTCTATCATAAAATAGGCACTTTACTATTTATACTATTTTGATTACCATTTTTATATTTTTATGTAACTGTAATCAACTTTCTTCTGATCCAGTATATTTTGTATAGATTTTACTGCATCTAAAAGATTATTTTTAAGTGGTAATAGAATATTCCATTGAGAAATAGGATTGCTTAATCATGATCTATTTGTTGTACATGAACTACTTCTAAATTTTTTTGCTATTACAAAGCAGCTTTATTTAAGTAGGTTTGCATTTCTTGTTTTTGTTTCATAGTTTGTTACATATTACCAGACTATGGTAATATATAATGCCATCAGCTATATGACTTATTAAAAAACATAAACCTACTATTAAAAAATCCTATTCTTTTAAAAAACCTAGACTTCTATTAATGGAAGTTTTTGGTTCCTGATTAATATTATATACACTCTCATTACCAACGCAGATGCAAAAATTTAAATTTCTGAAAGTAGAGGCATCTGTCATCAACTATCCCAGCACAGGCAAGAATTTGATTATTCTTGAATCTAAAAATACACACTGATGCATGTCTGTATCTACCTTCCCAGGTCCTTAGAAAAAAAAGGCTACTGAAACACTACGAACATGTATTTCAGAAAGGTAGTTTAGACATAAGAGAACAAAGTGGCTGACTCTTAGTTTCACTATTACTGTGTCCAGTCACTTAGCTGTGTTAATTAATTACCTGATTGTTTCAAAATAACAAAATGTAACATTTTCTGATTTAATTTTTCTTTGCCTCAACTTACTTTAAAAAGAACCAATACTGGGTCACCTGTGGCTCAGATGGTTAAGCGTCTGCCTTCGGCTCGGGT
Source organism: Phoca vitulina (assembly GCF_004348235.1). Classification (NCBI taxonomy): domain Eukaryota; kingdom Metazoa; phylum Chordata; class Mammalia; order Carnivora; family Phocidae; genus Phoca; species Phoca vitulina. The sequence goes on from NW_022589746.1 coordinate 5,663,976, forward strand.
CATGATCTCAGGGTCCTGGGATGGAGCCCCACATCGGGCTCCTGGCTCAGCGGGGAGTCTGCTTCTCCCTCTCCCTCTGCCTCTCTCCCTGCTCATGCTCTCTCTCTCTCTCTGTATCTCTCTGTCTCAAATGAATAAAAAAAAAAAAAAAAGAACCAATACTGATCCTGTAGTCCAAGTCCTGGGAATCCAGACAATGGAACTAATTTTAATAAAAAAGAAAAGCTATATGTGCAATGATTAACATTTACTTACTTTACTTACACATGTCACAGAACATTTTTTTTATCAAGCAGAAAAACCTATGTAGTCATTAAAAATAATCATGAACACAGGATCTATGAAAAGAAAAAAAAAAGATTTTTATCTACATGTACATATAATATCAAGGTAAAAAATTTGCCATGTGGTAGGATTCTGGATCAGTGGGTATGAATAATCCTATATAACTTTTGAAACAAATAGCATGTGGTTCTTTTAAAAGAAGCTGAAGGAAGGAAAATTAAATTAATGTTTTATTGTATTATTTTGAAGCAGCTGAGTGAGAAAGCTTGAACCGTTTGGCAGAATTGTCTTCTGGAGACTATCAGCTTATTTCCCCTTAAATATTGCTCATGTAATAAGCTGTGTGCTATTTGGGCCAAGAAGGGGGAAATAATGATGGACCAGACAATCTGCAGTTGAACTGAATTAACTATTCCAAAAAAAAAAAAAAAAACTGTATTTTAAAATAGAAAATCAATGCCTGGTATCAACTAGCTTTCTCAAAACACACTTGAAGTAGGTTTTAAAATCGTTATTTCTGTAACATATATAAATACAATATAAACAAAAAAACAGATTACCTTGCAAAGTCCAGCTCTCTCCTTGGCAAGCTTTTGTTTCTTTCTTCCTGCAAGAAATGGAGTATTTTCATTTTACCATTATTAAAATGGGAATCAAAAGAAGTCAAACTGCTGTGGCAGTCATTCATTCTATTTGTAAAACATCCCAGAGTAGGGCTCTCCTATTCTCTTGTCTCCTTGTGATTTGTCAGGGTCTGAGTTCCGGTCAATGAGCTATGGACAATATGACATTTCTGGGCAAGAGCTTTTTCCTTCCCTCTGGGGCACCAAGATCAGCAATTTTGAAGATGGAGACAATTCTAACAGGTGATTAATTGCCATAAGCACAGCAAGCCCCGCCCCCACCCCCAGCTACACAGGACATGAAACACAAGCAAGAATTAAACCACAGCTGTTAGGAAGTTTTATTACTGAAATATAACAGATTCAATCTTTACTGAAAGTTGAAAGCTATCTGACATTCCTAAATGAGAAAAAAGGGGGTAGGAAGACAGTATTCAGAAATGCACCGCAGGGGCACCTGGGTGGCTCAGTCGTTAAGTGTCTTGCCTTCCGCTCAGGTCATGATCCCAGGGTCCTGGGATGAGCCCCGCGTCCGGCTCCCTGCTCTGTGGGAAGCCTGCTTCTCCCTCTCCCACTCCCCCCTTCTTGTGTTCCCTCTCTCACTGTGTTGTGTCTCTGTCAAATAAACAAAGTCTTTAAAAATTTTTTTTAAAAATTTTTTTAAAAATGCACTGCAAAATTCTTAACTACTGCTGGCTGGTTAAGAAAAAAACCCTCTGGCTACACTCTGTAAACTGTTTAGTTTTTTGTCTTGTTTTTGATTCGAAAAAGCAACACTACATATCTCAAAAGTAAGTGATGTTTAAAATCTTAAAACCCTTAAGCCAAATCAATAAAGGACACTAACAATATTTTAAATTGCTATAGGGGCTCCTGGGTGGCTCAGTTAAGCTTCTGACTCTTGGTTTTGGCTCAGGGCATGATCTCAGGGTCATGGGATGGCCTGCGTTGGGCTCTGCACTCAGTGCAGTCGGTTTGTCCCTTTCCCTCCACTTCCGGCTCCTCCCCCCTCCCACAGGCTGAGCTCTTCTCTTTCTCAAATAAATAAAATCTTTAAAAACTTTTCAAAAAGTAAAAAATAAATTGCTATTTAATGATATACTCCATTTGAAAGGGTGTTAGCACAGGGGAAGCTCAAGCTTGTTTTATATCCCAGCTCTTCTTAGTGTCAGTGTGACCTTGGGCAAGTTAGAGTAACCTGTACCTCACTTTCCTCTTATGTAAAACTGGCCTAAGAATGATACATGCTTCACAGAGCTGTTGTGAAGATTAAATGAGTTAATGCATGTAAAGTATTTTTTAACAGTGTCTGATTTATAATGTACCGTATGAGGAGTTGGTAATGAACTACTTAAGCAAGTATCTGGTATTGAATAGTTCACTACCAGCAACTCGGCTAAGGAGTTGTGCTATGCTAAATATCTAAAGTTTCCCAAGTCACTAAAACGTACCAGGAACACAGAGACTGTGGCATAGCTAAAAACGTTAAGGCTCTAATACTTATTACCTGGGTGATCTCTGACAAATAAATCTCTTAAGCGCTCTAAAGATAAGGCACGTTTAACCACCACTGTGAGAAACAAAAAGCTTCATAAAACAAGCAAATGTCCTCTGAAAACCTTAAAGTGTTCTACAAACTCAAGTCTCAATCAATGCATGACTAGAGACAGTGACCTGTTTGCCTAACTGCAGTGAGATGGGTTAATTTACTGTGGTCCAGGAAACTTATCTACCCTAACAAACTGGGTTTAACCACACCCATACCTCTTGCCAACTCCAACCCCCAAAACACCTAAAGTGCTACAACTCTAAGGCTTAAATACAATTTTAGCAGTTTCAACCACAAAAAAATACATTAAATAAGCTGATCTTATAGACTTGAAGACTGCCTATTTTTCTAACAAACTACCTTTCCTAGGTGTTCATCTTCGGGCAACTAACTGTAGGGAAACAGAACCATAACATTCTACCCTCAATTTGTTTAAGGTTTTCATTTGGCCGTTCTTAGGCAGAAAATAATGAATGCTACCATACTAGGTTAACTAATTACTGAATTTCACTAGTGCCAGAAGGAGACTACTAAGACTCTGGACATGGACGACTTCACAGAAGCAGCAGACATGAAGATAAAGGAACACTGAGATGTTAAGATTAAGCACCCAGTGGGGCGCCTGGGTGGCTCAGTCGCTAAGCATCTGCCTTCGGCTCAGGTCATGGTCCCAGGGTCCTGGGATTGAGCCCCGCATCAGGCTCCCTGCTCTGCGGGAAGCCTGCTTCTCCCTCCCACTCCCCCTCCGTTTGTATTCCCTCTCTCGCGGTCTCTGTCAAACAAATAAATAAAATCTTTAAAAAAAAAAAAAAAAGATTAAGCACCCAGTAAGTTTTAGATGCTACGGGGTCAGACACTATTCTAAAGGTTATTAATTTGCTTACTTGATCATCACAGTAACACTAAAACAAGTACTATCATGATCTCCATTTTACAGACGAGAACATTTACCAAGGTCACAACTAATAAGTGGTAGAGGGGCAATTCAAAGCCAAGTAGCCGAATTTCAGAACATGTGCCCTCAAACATAATTCTGTATTGCCACCGCACGCTGTAGAGAAGCTGTAAGAATGTGGACAATACTGACTCTGTCTTTGGCCTTCCACCTTGTTCCTGCGCGCTGGATGACCTCTCTTGGGGCTGTATGTTCCAGGTCCCTTGGAGATTCCTGTAAGTATCTTAGAGAGGCCCAAGGCCACGACTGGGGGAGGCTTTCTTTGGCCTCCCATGAATCTGTGAGAGATAACAGTCTCTCTCCTTCCTGATGCACAGGTAGTGCCACAATAGCTAATAAAAGGTTAGCTGTCATTTAGGTGCTTGCGTGCAAATCCTTTGATCCTGCAACAATGCTCTTCTGCTAGTGCCCTCACTCTAGAAATGTGGACCAAGGTCTGGACTTTGTGGAGAGTAACTGTGCAGCTGGATCGTCATCTGCCCACTCCCCCGTCAGTAAATTACGCTATATAAAACTGTAAACTGTATGGAGTCACCTGCTTCATTTTCCAGTCTCAAAGTGCCTTCTCAGTTTGGGAAATACTTCACTATCCCTCTGCTACCTTCTAACAGAAGTGAAGACATTCCCATAAAAATAAAAGGCACCTCAGAAATGAACATAGCAAGTTTGTGGAATAAACAGAGAAATACAGTTTGCTAAACCAGATCTATGGAAAATGACAATAATGATGAAACCCAATAGAGAGAAACTTAGTTTCCATTATTATCCAATCTTAGAGTTTTTTTTTTTAATGTGGTGGGTGGAGAGTGATCATTTTTGAATGTTTGATACAATTACCAAATTTTAAGATTGATTAGTTGCTTTAAATTTCTAGCATAAGATTAAAATTCTAGCTTTAGTTTCATAAGACAATTTACTTGTTACCTTATCAGTATATTATACTATCTCTGTAATAAAGTGAAAGATGGTAACAGACTGAAAAATCATGGAGTTAAACATTCAATGAGCAAAATTAAACCTTGACTCAGTATTTACTAGAAATCAGTCCCAAGTGCTACTGTGTAAACCTAACAAGTTAAAACAGACTTTGTCTACTTTCAAAAATACACATAAAACATGAACTTACAGATTGCAGAATTACTCTGAATACAAATTTTACTTCCTAAAGAAAAGGTCAAATAATAATTATATTCATAAATAATCTATAGCATCCATCAATTACCATGTGTCAGGGACTTTATACTAAACTCCCTATGTATTACACCATTTTACAAAAGAGGGAAACGAGGGGCGCCTGGGTGGCTCAATTGTTAAGCGTCTGCCTTTGGCTCAGGTCATGATCCCAGGGTCCTGGGATCGAGCCCCTCATCGGGCTCTCTGCTCCGCGGGAAGCCTGCTTCTCCCTCTCCCACTCCCCCTGCTTGTGTTTCCTCTCTCGCTGTCTCTCTTTCTGTCAAAAATAAATAAAATCTTTAAAAAAAAAAATAAAAAAGAGGAAAACTAAAGCTTTAAGTCGCTCACCCAGGGTTACTCATCATTCAAGCCTGTCGACTGAGATCATGAGGCCACTGCTAACGTTAGAAAAAAATTCATGGACTGAAGATGACGGAAAAGGGATTTTGAAAATAATCTCTCAATTTGTTTAAAATGACAGCTTCTATGATTTCTTCAACCAAAAACTAGTTTTCTCAAGATTTCTAACAATAGATTGCAGTGCTTCCAAAGGAAGAAAGGATTAATCCATTCTTTACTGTGCTCTGTAGCTATGCCACCACCACCACCCCTCCAGCTATTACTGAAACGACCAAAAAATGATCTGAATTTCTAGCTATGCTTACAGCCAGCATTTATGCTGGAGGGGCTAGCTCTCTGTCAGGAATGGTGGTCGGCACTTCAAACAGCTCAGTCTTTACAAAAACAACCAGAGGCAGGCGACATTACCTGATTTTACGAGCTATGAAAATTAAGATTCAGAAAGTCTAAAATTATGCAGCTAATCTGTGACTCACCTGGGCCTGGAAAACTGAGTGTCTGAATCCAAAATAGCATTCTTTCCATTAGTCTATCTAACTGTAAATAAAACAAATTCTCTATACCTTCCTTCCTAAAACATAAAATAACTAGAATTACATGTGATATTCTAGATCGTATAAGGTCATCTTATACCTATACCCCCAAGAGGCTAGGTCACTAGCCACGTGGGGCTCCTGAACACTTAAAATTATTTACTACTGCTTCATTAAATACTAAGCATTCATTAAGATAATCACGCCTTCGGAGGCGCCTGGGTGGCTCAGTCGTCAAGCGTCTGCCTTCGGCTCAGGTCACGATCCCAGGGTCCTGGGATCGAGCCCCACATCGGGCTCCCTGCTCGGCGGGAAGCCTGCTTCTCCCTCTCTCACTCCCCCTGCTTGTGTTCCCTCTCTCGCTGTGCCTCTCTCTGTCAAATAAATAAATAAAATCTTAAAAAAAAAAAAAAAAAAAAAGATAATCACGCCTTTGTAACGTCCCGGCTTTAATAACTTATGTATCAATTTTAATGCTATTTTTTAAAGATTTCTTTATTCTAAAGAAATTGCACAAGTGGGGAGAGGGGCAAACCGGGGGGGGGGGGGAAGCAGACTCCCCGCTGAGCAGGGAGCCCCATGCGGGGCTCAAACTCACGACCCTGACATCATGACCTGAGCTGAAACCAAGTCGGATGCTCAACCAAACAAGCCACCCAGGTGCCCCTCAATTTTAATTTTAGACATTATTTTGACTGAGCAATCTAGATAGGTACAAAATTACTTATCTCAACAAATTTACTCTTCCACTGCTGCGAATAAGGCCTCCGAAATTCAAAAACCACAATGGTTTTGGTGACATGATTTCCCTCATGTGAACCTCTCTTAAAAGATGTCGCAGGTATGAAATAAGACTGAGCCACAGGAGAAGCGCAGCCCTTTGGACTCCCCTGCAATTTCTATAGCATTCATTCATATCTTGGAAGCATTTTCAGGGAAGCTACCAAGAGGGTTTAAGAATGCAGCAACGATACCGTTGATTTACGGATCTGGTTTCAAGCACAAATTCGTAAAAGACAAAACACACGACTTCGAGTTAAGAAGAAAGGTTTAAAAAGGTGAACGGCAAAAAGACCCCCCCACACACACACCGAAATTACAATACAAACGAGAGTGCGTTCAGACGACAAGCGGTTGGGGAAGACAAAATGGGAAAAATCGTCCCTCCAAAATGGAGGGAATCCTGCAGGGCACCAGAGCCGGGAGCGACACCGGGAGCGCGCAGCCGGCGCCGCCGCCTTTTTCTGCCGGGCACCCCCGACTCCCCCCACGGCCCGGCGAGTGGGCAGCGGGGAGCAGGCACGCGGAGGCGGCCGCGGCGCCGAAGGACAGGCGGACGGACGCTGCGGGACCGGGGCCGAGGGGACCCACTCACGTTCTCGAAGCCTGTTCTTGAAGTTGGGGTCACTCCGTCTCTTGCGGTCGAAGTAAATGCAGTACCCGATGAAAAGAGCCCCGCAGACACCGGCGGCGATGGCGCTGTTCCGGCCCACCATCTTCCCTCGACTGAGGAGCAAGAGCGAGCGCGGCAGCGTCGGGGCCGGCGAAGAAGCAGTTGGCCGTGAACCCTCAGCGCGGACCACGCCACTGCGCCCTGACGCTCGCCGCGAGGGACGCGGAAAGGCCGAGCGCACGCACTTCCGGCCCCAGCAGCGCGAGGTCCTCCGGCACGTCCGCGGCAGTGCCTGAGCAGCGGAGCCCGCGCCGCTTCTGCGCCTGCGCAGGGGGTTAGGCGCGGCCGCCCAGGCGCCTCGGGGTGAGGTGTGCGTTGGTGTTAGGATTTGCGGGGGATCTCGCCCTTCCTCAGAAGCCGCTGAGCGTGACGTAGCGAAGGTGGTGCGTGGCCGTCGTGTACATACTCTAAAGACTTGGTAGCTGACATTCTTGCTGTGTCAAACAGAGATGGAAGGGGCTGACGACAAATGCTTCTTCCTACTCTTGTATAATAAAGGCAACTTGTGCCTTGTTTGAATGGAACTGAGATTGCTCACAATCTGTGCAGCAAGCACCCTAATCTAGTGATTCAGTGTCAAAGAATATTACAATATAGTTTCATGAGGGGTGGAAGAAAATTAAGCTGAGCGAATATTGGAAAAAAACGGATAAAAGAGATTGAAAAAAACTGAAAACATGAGTTGTCTTACAGTCACTGGAAATGTATGGTAGTTTGAATTTAAAAGACAGGGCCACGTGGGTGGCTCAGTCGGTTAAGCAAGTGGGCCTTCCGCTGGGGTCATGATCCCAGAGTCCTGGGGTGGAGACCAGCATGGGGCTCCCTGCTCAGTGGGGAGTCTGCTTCTCCCTCTGCTGCTTCTCCCCCCTGCTCATGCTTGCGCTCGCTCGCTCTCGCTGAAATAAATAAAATCTTTAAAAAAATAAAAAGACAAAACCTTGGTCAGAAAGCAGACATAAAATAACTTTACAAATTGAGAGGGGTAAGAGAAGGCACATACAAGGATGTGTAATAAAAGTGGCTGCCTCTGTCCCCAGTCTTAGAGAGGGATAGGCGTGACAGCCATGGCTCTTACTCATGGTGAGTCCTGACAGATTATGCTAAGCAGTCCCCTGGTGATGGGGGCTGGCCAGGCCAGAAAGACCAACATTGTGGTTAGAGGGTTGGGACTTTGATCTAGGTGATATCCCTGGGGAGGAAGGGAATTAGAGGGGAGGAGAGCTGGAGATTCACGGCCTACATAATGAAACCCAAATAAAAATTCAGGACGCAGAAGCAGGTGAGCCTCCCAGGTTGGCAATACTCTGTGTAGTGTCTACACCAATGTGCCATGTGCTAGGACGGTGAGGTGTTCTGACTCCACTGGGAGGGGACAACAGAAGCTTCAAGTGTGGGACTCTCCCAGACCTCTCCCTATGTGTCTTTCCCTATGGCTGGTTTGGTTTTTATTTTTTGCTATAATAAAATTGTAATCCTAAGTGTAACATGTTCCTGGGGCACCTGACTGGCTCAGTCAGAGGAACATGCGACTTGATCTCCCAGTGGTGAGTTCCAACCCCATGTTGGGTATAGAGATTACTTAAATAAATAAAACTTAAAAAGATAAGTGTAGGGGCGTCTATGTGGCTCAGTCAGTTAAGTGTCTGCCTTCAGCTCAGGTCACCATCTCGGTCCTGGGATCAAGCCCTGTGTCAGGCTCCCTGCTCAGTGGGGGAGTTTGCTTCTCCCTCTCCCTCTGCCCTTCCCGCCCCCCCCCCACACACACCACTGCTTGTGCTCTCTCAAATAAATGAAAGCACTTTTTAAAAAAAGTTGTAACATGCTCCTGAATTGTCTTTATAAATTATTGAATGTGAAGGAGTAGTGGGAACCCCCAAACTAATAGCCAGCTGGTTATGAGAGAGTGACCTGGAGCCCCCCCACCCCAAATTTTTATCTGGGGTCTGAAGGCAGTCTTGTAGGAAGCTGTGCTCTCTGTGCTCTTAACCTATGAAGTCTGGCCTAACTCTGGGTAGCTGGTGTCAGAAGTTATTATAAGGGTACTTGCGGAAACCTTTAGCTGGAGGCTCTAACCTAGTCCAGGAGTCCGGGAAAGCCCTTCTGCTTATGTGATGATGAACTTGAGACCCTTTGGAAGACGGGAATTGGACCAAAGGTATGTATGCTTTTGCCTGGACTGGGGTGGAGGAGGGAGAGGAGTGTGGAGATGCATTATGTACCAAAGCAAGTAATTGAGATTTACACAGAATAACACAGAAAGCTTCTCCTTATGCACTGCAAACATTCTCATTCTTCTAGTTCCAAAACGTTGCCAGTGAACCTCAGCTGTTAGAAGTATATCCTGAGCCTCAGGTGTGTTGGAACAAAAGAGACTTGTCCAAGGCCACACAGATGACACGGGGCCTAGCACTCCACTCTCTTGAAAACTTGAACAGACTACATGGCCATTAGATTAAGACTCCTTGGGGCACCTGGGTGGCTCAGTTGGTTAAGCATCTGCCTTTGGCATGGGTCATGATCTCAGGATCCTGGGATCAAGCCTCGCATCAGGCTCCCTGTTCAGCAAGGAGCCTGCTTCTCCCTCTGCGCCTCCCCCTGCTCATTCTTTCTCTCCCTCTCTCTCTCTCACCCCCAAATAAATAAAATCTTAAGAAAAAAAAAAAATAGATTTCGACTCCTGAATGAACAAAGAACTATCCCTGCGTTGTGCACAGTAAACATGAGGTAAATGTTCAGGTCACTCCTATGATATACCAGACAACATGTTTATAGAAAGCACAGTTACAGCAACATTTGCGCCTTTTGATCCCTTGACCACTCTACATTTTAAAACACCTGGGATCGAGCCCCATGTCGGGCTCTCTGCTCACTGGGGAGCCTGCTTCTCCCTCTCCCACTCCCGCTGCTTGTGTTCCCTCTCTCGCTGTGTCTCTCTCTGTCAAATAAATCAATAAAATCTTTAAAAAAAAACAAAACAAAACAAAAAAAAACACCTGTTGTAAAACATAAGCATAGAATCCTGAAATAGGAACAGCCTGGAACCCCCACACTTGTTTGTGAGTCAAATCATGAGTGAGTTGTGGAATACCCTTAGTGGATCATAACCAGTGTTTTTAATAAAATAGAATTTAAAATATCAGAAAGCAGGGCATCTGGCTCTTGGTTTCAGCTCAGGTCACAATCTCAGGGTCCTGGGATCAAGCCCCGCAATCAGGCTCCCCACTCAACAGGGAGAGTGCTTAAGATTCTCTCTCTCTCCCTCTCCCTCTGTCCCTCCCCCTGCTCACGCACTCACCCGTACTCTCTCTCAAATAAATAAATAAATCTTTAAAAATAAACATATACCAGAAAGCAACATGTATAGTAAGGACCAATACATGTCAGTTAAACATATCCATGTTTGTACTGGTCGCAAAGTAAAGTTAAAGCTACTACAACAGATCGTAATAAAAAAGTATGAGAACACTGCTCTAGTCCATGTCCCTTATTTCACCAATCAAGATATTTAGATAAAGAGGTTGAGAGGCTTGTCCAACGTCATGCACACACACAGCCAGAGCTGGGTCAAGAACAAGATGCCCCTACACTCCAATCCAGGGCTCTTTACACAAAAACCTGGAGACCAAAAGGAGCACTCTATGTTAAAGACTAAAGTTATACAAATTTATATATACTGTAAATTATACACAATATAATGGACACTAATATACACACTATAGGATACCCACAAAAAAATTCTATACCATATATACTCTCCATCTACAGTGACAGTGTATACAGGCAAAAGCATCTTTATGTAAGTTTAACTGGGAATATATGCAAAAATGCTCAAGATTATCAAGGAGTAAGTATTTAATAAACTATACTTACGAAAAACTAGATTCTAAGCACCACAGAATATGCTAAACATGAAATATCCAGTCTCTGGATATAGGAGAATAGAGCTCTGATTTCTACAATTTACATTTTAAAGAACCATTAGGTTTTCCTGGTGCTATGCCCAAAAGAAATATTTTTTTAAATAATCAGTAATAACTCACCCAGTCCCCTTATTCACCTCATACACATGGTATCCTAGATTCTGCCTGCCTCAGATCAGCACCCCTGGATTTCTCCCACCCCCTTCCTCCTGGGCACAGATGCAGCTTGCTTAAGATTTGTGAGATGGGCAACAGCCATAGCATGAACTTGAACCCCAGGGGAATGCAATGATATTCTCTCCCCTTATTGAACTTTATACTTTGTGACTTAATTACCATATTTTATCAGAAAATATCCTTTAAATGGGATTTTTTGAAGGACTGTTTCATTCTACTGCATGACACTAATTTAAGAATCACAAGTTTTCCTGGGAGAATATTTTTTCAAATTAAAAAACAGAAATAAAAGTAGAAATCTGCTTGAGACACAGTTTGCCAAGGACTTCAGTAACAAGTTTAATTACTGGTTAAGAAATCAAAGCAACATTTCATATAATATTCTTGGGTTAGTTTATTACTAGGTTGATGAAAGAAAATAAAAACCCAGAACTCCACTTTTCACAAGTTCAAGAGAAAGGGAAAAAAAATTAGTGGCCATTATATAACAGCGCTTAAAACCCTTTCTTCTTAGGGATTGGGATTCGTATTAGATTAGTATTTCGACTCTGTCTAGGTCCAGTCAGTATTAAGGTGTGTGTGTGTATATAGATTTTTAAGTTACTCACTTTAGTCTCATCCCAAGTAATTCTCGAAATAACCATGTGAAGTGTTAATTACATATTTCTAACTTACGCTAATATATAACCACTAACTTACACTAATACATAACCACTAAAATTCTAAGTGTTTACCCTAAGTCTAAAATCTTTAAAACTATATATATATCAGAAAGCAACATGTGTAGTAAGGACCAGTACTGTCATGTGCAACTTTCAGGTCAGTTAAATATATCTGTGTTTCGGGGCGCCTGGGTGGCTCAGTCGTTAAGCGTCTGCCTTCGGCTCAGGTCATGATCCCAGGGTCCTGGGATCGAGCCCCACATCGGGCTCCCTGCTCCGCGGGGAGTCTGCTTCTCCCTCTCCCACTCCCCCTGCTTGTGTTCCCTCTCTCGCTGTGTCTCTGTCAAATAAATAAATAAAATCTTAAAAAAAAAAAAAAAAAAATATATATATATATATATATATATCTGTGTTTGTACTGGTCACAAAGTAAAGTTAGATCTACTACAACAGGGGCGCCTGGGTGGCTCAGTTGGTTGGGCAACTGCCTTCGGCTCAGGTCATGATCCTGGAGTCCAGTCAGGCTCCCTGCTCAGCGGGGAGTCTGCTTCTCCCTCTGACCCTCCCCACTCTCGTGCTCTATCTCATTCTCTCTCTCAAATAAATAAATAAAATCTTAAAAAAAAGAAAGCTACTACAACAGATCGTAATCAAAAGTATGAGAACACTGCTCTAGTCCATCAGCAGAAACGCATAATCATTGGTGACTAATCTGCCTACATCTTAAAACAAAGGCTTCAAAGGTGCTATTACAATGTGAATAAACTGAACAGGTTTCCACGTTTCACACGCACCATCCATAAAAAAACTCTGAAACTCAATTCGTGGGTTTACCATATTTTTATTACCAGTTTTTTATTACCATTACGAAATAATCTTTGGGTGGTTACTTCTGTTTTTTCTGTTTCTTAGCTTGTCCAATTTTCTTTTGTCCTTTCTTTTTCTTCTTAATGATAACAGCTTCTTCTCCAATAAACAAACTTTTAGAAGGTCCTACATTTTTTGAAGCAAAATTAAGTCCCTGCTTAGGTTTAACGACATTCTTCAAACTGGGATTTGAGCTTGGTTTTAATTTTTCTTTATTAACAGAACGCATGACTCTGAGTTTTCTTCCCATCAGTTCAGAATTATTTAATTTCAGAGCAAGATGAACAGCATCTTTATTCTGCAATAAAAATCAATATATTAATTTCCACCAGAAATTCCTCTGCAAAGAAACTAGTAAAATTGTGACCTAAATGGATTAGAGCAATTTTCAAGCTTGTCCATAGACAGAAACCCCTCCCATTTCCACCTCCACGAGATTCAATCCCACGGGTTTCAGCAACCGTGCTTGAAGTATTGTTTTCATCATGCTCCTCAAGAATTCCCACCCTCCCCACCCCCAGCACTCAGCTGCCTGTCACAACCCAACAGGCTTCATTTTTCTCACTGTAAAAGGCAAGTTTCGGCCAATGACATTAGTCACATGCAACCTTTTAAACCAATCAACCTTGCCTCTCCCAGGCTCTTTCTGCAGAAGCCCCACTGTGTTAGTTGAGAGAAGGGAACAGTCTCTGAGACGTTGAACTAGATGCTTGCAGGCCTCCGTGAAGATCCCAAATTCTATTACTCTTTTATTGCAATATAAAACCACTAAATGCTAACAATCCTGAATATTCATGAGATATTTGGTTTTTTTAAATTTTTTATTGTTATGTTAATCCCCATATATTACATCATTAGTTTTAGATATAGTGTTCCATGATTCATTGTTTGTGCATAACACCCAGTGCTCCATGCAGAACGTGCCCTCCTCAATACCCATCACCAGGCTAACCCATCCTCCCAACCCCCTCCCCTCTAGAACCCTCAGTTTGTTTTTCAGAGTCCATTGTCTCTCATGGTTCTTCCCATGAGATATTTGTTAAGGGACTTCACAAACTTATCAAGTAACAGTAGACAGCAGAGAGACAGTAAGGTAACTCCAATGCAGTCATGATGGAAACAGAAAGCTGTGACCACCTTTTGCAAGAGCTATCTGGTAATAAAACACAGCAAGAGTACTAAACATGGTCATATTTCTTTGATGAGGGAACAGAAGGCAAGCTGAGGACAAAGCACAAGCTGATACTCTGCAACCCAACTCCCAGGTGGGATAAGTGTGACATTCATCAGGCATTCCTGGTTGCCCTTAAACTAAGGGAAGGCAATCCATGGAATGGGAGAAGATATTTGCAAATTACATTTCAGATAAAGGGCTGGTATCCAAGATCTACAAAGAACTTATCAAACTCAACACCCAAAAAACAAATAATCCAGTCACAAAATGGGCAGAAGACATGAACAGACACTTCTCCAAAGAAGACATACAAATGGCTAACAGACACATGAGAAGTTGCTCAACATCTCTTGGCATTAGGGACATACAACCAAAACCACAATGAGATACCACCTCACACCAGTCAATTTTAGCCATTAGTCAGAATGGCTAAAATTAACAAGACAGGAAACGACAGATGTTGGCAAGAATGTAGAGTAAGGGGAACCCTCTTACATTGTTGGGGGGAATGCAAGCTGGTGCAGCCGCTCTGGAAAACAGTATGGAGGTTCCTCAAGACGTTAAAAATAGAGCTACCCTACGATCCAGCAATTGCACTACTAGGTATTTACCCCAAAGATACAGATGTAGTGAAAAGATGGGGCACATGCACCCCAATGTTCATAGTAGCAATGTCCACAATAGCCAAACTGTGGAAGGAGCCAAGAGGCCCTTTAACAGATGAATGGATAAAGAAGACGTGGTTCATATATACAATGGAATATTACTCAGCCATCAGAAAGGATGAATACCCACCATTTGCATCAACATGGATGGAACTGGAGGGGATTATGCTAAGTGAAATAAGTCAGGCTGAGGGCACCTGGGTGGCTCAGTTGGTTAAGCGGCTGCCTTCGGCTCGGGTCACGATCCTGGAGTCCCTGGATCGAGTCCTGCATCGGGCTCCCTGCTCGACAGGGAGTCTGCTTCTCCCTCTGACCCTCCCGACCCTCCCCCCTCTCATGTACTCTCTCTGTCTCTCTCTGTCTCTGTCTCTGTCTCTCTCTCTCTCGCAAATAAATAAATCTTAAACAAACAAACAAACAAAAAAAGAAATAAGTCAGGCTGAGAAAGGTAATTATCATATGGTTTCACTCTAGCGCGGAGGACCACAGGGGAAGGGAGGGAAAACTGAACGGGAAGAAATCAAAGAGGGAGACAAACCATGAGAGACTCTGGACTCCAGGAAATAAAGTGAGGGTTACAGAGGGTAGGGGGTGGGGAAATGGGGTAACTGGGTGATGGGTATTAAGGAGGGCACATGTTGTGATGAGCACTGGGTGTTATATGCAACTAATGAATCATTGAACACTACATCAAAAACTAATGATGTACTACTATAATGCTGGCTAACTGAACATAATAAAAAAAATTAAAATTTTAAAAAATTTAAAAAAAAACTAAGGGAAGGGAAAAACAAATGGTTAACTGACTGAGATCACAGTCCTGCAGGACATGAGTGTCCATCAGTTTACAAATGTCTTAGTTATTTACAAGATAAAAAGCATTCTTATCAATAGCCTAATTTCCAGAGACCCATGGGCTCAATTTCCCAGAGCCCTAACATCACCCTCCCCTCCACAGTGATGGGAAACAGGCAGAAAGGAATGTAAATAAAATTAAATTTCTTTATAACCTGCAGCCTATTGACAAATACTTGAGATAGGCAAAGTAAAACATTCCTCCAGAATGGACTCCAGGGAACTCTCAACTATCTTTATGTTAATGCCTCACTGGAGGGAAAAACAAACTCCCTTAGCTTAACAATAGCCAGGCCTCCAGGATCCTGGGAGTCTTCTTTAGTGTCCTTTTGGACACCTCCCTTTGTCCTTACCTCCCCCTTAACTCTCAAGGATATAATCAGCCACCCCTCACACTTACAATGCAGCCCTTTCAGCCTTCCTGTCCCATGCTTTCATACAATCACCTTTCTGCACCAAAGACATCTCAAGAATTCTTTCTTGGTCATCGGCTCCTGACCCCAACACCAACAATCCAAACACTACGTCATTTGGCCGCCAACGTGGGGCTGAATTTTTTCATCTGGACTCCCGAGCTTCAGAGCAAACTTGGTAATTTCTCTTCTCTTCCTTTACTCTCGTTTCAGGGGTTTTAAAGGAGTATAGTCTTACTGGAACACTCTCATGCTGTTTGCTCAGGCTGCAATCCTCTAGCCCGTGGCTACTCTACCGGGAGGAGAAAGCCCTGCCTTTTGGCTAGAAGTTAGTACCCTGGCTGGAATGGTAAGAAGACCCAGAAACCTGATGCCTTCTCTTTATTCCTGTCCTCATACAAAGTCCTCTGTTTTGGGCACGGGACAGCCACCTAAGTGACTAGCACAGCTGCCAATCTTAAGACTCCCAGTGTGAGGTTTCCTCCTCATTGGTCTAATGTGAACCCCTCCACATCTCTGGTCTAGCTACTTCAGGCCAGGAGACCTCCACTGGGAGCCGGCCGAAACCAGTACCCGACTGAATTAAAACCCAACTGGGGACGGGTTTCCTAGAGAAGTTGGCTGTAAAGACTATATGTGTTGGAATGTCACTTAGATCATGATGGATTTCAATCTTTACTGTTTTCTGTCAATGTCCTCTACTAACTACTTAAATCACAAAATTGGGTAATTTCCCCTTGTAAAATTGGTTTTCTAGTGTTTTCCATGGGTTAAAAATGGCGGGTTCCTCATGGCCTTCACAGCGAGGCAAACTCAGTCCATACACGAGGCACCCATCTATAGCCTAGGATGCAGTGGGGAAGCAGGGGGACGCCAGTATCTCCTACAGGGCCTTTTACAGCCGGCCTGCCTTCATGACAAGGCAGGATGGTGATCAACAGCGATTTTCATTTGAGGGATGCCTCTGGTCGCTTTGACACCCAGAACCTCTGACATATCCTGGTGGGCCACCACCTGAGAGTCAGCCGAGGTGGGGGGCTGGGTTTGCAGGGTGTTTGTGCTTTGTCCTCAGCTTGCCTTCTGCTCCCTCATTATCTCAACCTAGTCAGTAATAGCCTGTTGGGAATCTATCCTAAAGAAGTAATCAAAAACTGCAGGCAACTATTTGAAGAAAAAAAAAAAAAACTACTTCAATTTCATTATTCAGGAAAAAAGAACACTGCAAATTTCCAACATTTGGGAAACATTAGGGAAAAGACAGGATAAATTATTCTACATCGTTTGATGGAACATACTTACACGATAGAAAACAACACAAAGCAGGTTGCAAAGTATGTTTATATGTTCACAGACAGAAGTTCAACTATATAAAAGACACAGAAAAAACTGAAAGGAAATGTTTTAATGGGTGCTTGTAGAGGGAAGAAAAACTTAAGTGCCATCAGGTAGTATGTATATTCGAATAGTATGTATGTTCTAAAGCAATAGGCATGAAACATTGGGTAATAGTGAGCCAAATATAACCAATTTTGTACAAACACTAAAATTTTCCTTCTGCTTGCATGAACAGTCAATTCTTTTCTCCATTTCATGTAAGGTGGAAATTCAGAGATTTAATACCTTAAATGTCCAATGTCTAACACATTATTTAATGACATTAATATGGAGAAAAAGGGAACTAGCATGGCTTTTGGTGAGGTGCAATTACAGGAATAATACTCTATTATGGCAGGGTAGTTTAGGTTTCTGAAGATGGAATTTGAAGGTGACGGTGACAATTTTGTCTGAGTGATGAAAGAGCAGTGACAGCCTGTCCAGCACATTTCAGAGGACAGTGACAATGCACTAGTCTCCCATACCTCAAAGAGCACATAGCCGAACCCTCTGCCAATTCCAGTAGCTCGGTCTCTCACAATCCTTACTGCTACAATACTCCCACAATCCAAAAAGTGCTCCTCAACCACAGATTCTTCAACTTCTAAAAACAAATTCAACCAAGGTGCAAGTAAGGACAAGATCGCCTTAGAAAAAGCTGGAGATGTTAAATAATATAGCAAGTTAATATAATATAGTTAATAGAGCAAGCCCCATGAAAATTAGTCAAGTTAACATTCTATGCTTTTTCATGTTAGTCTTAAAGCAAAACATTAAGTTACTACTCAGTTGTTATTTTCCTGTTATTTTTTTTAAAGATTTTTTATTTATTTATTTGACAGAGAGAGACACAGTGAGAGAGGGAACACAAGCAGGGGGAGTGGGAGAGGGAGAAGCAGGCTTCCCACGGAGCAGGGAGCCCGATGCGGGGCTCGATCCCAGGACCCTGAGATCATGACCTGAGCCGAAGGCAGACGCTTAACCGACTGAGCCACCCAGGCGCCCCTCCTGTTATTTTTTTTTAAGATTTTATTTTTATTTATTTGACAGAGAGAGCAAGAGAGCACAAGCTGGGGGAACAGTAGGAGGGTGAGGGAGAAGCAGGCTCCCCGCCAAGCAGGGAGCTCGACGCGGGGCACGATCCCAGGACCCTGGGATCATGACCTGAGCCGAAGGCAGACGCTTGACGACTGAGCCACCCAGGCGCCCCTTTCCTGTTATTTTAATGATAAATGGGTACTTTATTCGTTTAAACAAACTTACTGTACGGGAGATTCCCCACAAACACTGATCTCTTGTCCCTCTGAAACATAAAGAGGGTTAATAAAAATCACTGGAGCAGAAAATGGAAGTCATCCTAAAATCCACTCTTTCCGTTACCCCACGTATCTGACGGGTCTCCATCTCCTGATCTGACTACACACCAGTCCCCTGTTTGATTGTTTCTTCCGTCTTCCTCCCTGAAAGTGAGTGAGCACCAGAGGAAGTAGTTTTTTGTTCATAGCTAGCTCTTAACACATGGCCGTGCTCAAGAAGGGCATGCTAGATGGGCAAACTCTTTCTGTACCGGGCCAGACAGCAAGTATGTTAGGCTTTGCCGGCCATGTTCTAACTAGCCCCCCTCTGCCCGTCATGGCACATTAACACCTAACCTAATGGGTATGGCTGTGTGCTAATAAGACTTTAAATAACACAGGCAGCAGATAGATCTGGCCCTCAGGATGGGTCAATGATAAAAGCCAGAGAGGTTTACCAGGCCTTGGTCATTTCTCAACTAGGTCACTCTGACACCCAACTCTGATTCTGTGGTGAACTCTTACAACGCAGCCTTCATCCACTGTGAGAGACCTTTGTAAACTGCAAATCTGCATTTAAACCTGTGGGATTGCTCCTGGACAAAATCCAGCCTCCTCAACATGGCAGACCACAGTCTTCATGATTTGGCCTCTCCTATTTCTCCAACAGTAACTCTCAACTGCCGCTCTTCCTCACACTCCACCTGCTCATAATTGTATCAAGCTCTTGCTGTTCCCTAAGCAAATTAAGTTTTGGCCCCCACCACATACACTGTTTAAAATTTCTTCGGCCTAGGTAACACTGACTCATCTTTCAAGTCTGACAGAGCACCTATTCTCCTGGAAGCCCTCCCAAGAAGTCCCTTCTTGCTGGCACATCCCCAAGTCAAGTGTCCCATTCCTAAGCTGACAAAGCATCCTGTGTATTTGTCATAAAATAGTGTCACAACCAGCCTATCTGTCTGTCTTCACCTTTATACCGTGAACCTCTAGAGAACTGAGACTATATATATCTCAGCATTGCATGCCTGACACAGGGTAGGGACTCAAAAACTGTTTAAAGAGCAATTGAACTTTCTCGATCTCAGTATATGAAATAAGGTATTGGCCCTGATGATCTCCAACATCCTTTGCAGGCTACCTCTCTCTGATTACTTGATCTAGGGGCTGGGGTGGGAGAACCATGTTCCCAGAAGCTGTTGACTAAGGTCCTTGTACCACTCTGGGCACCAACACTGACCACACAGGGCAAAAGTGTCTCCTCCTCTGCTTCCCTCACATTCACTGCTGATTCCACTCCTCTCCTAGCAAAAGCTCAGAAGAAAACGTTTCTCTGAGACTTTAGTTAAGTTCTTTAAACAACTCAAGTACTACTTACAGATGAAGTCTCAGATGCAAGATCAACTCTAATACGAAATCCATCTGCAATTTGGGCACCATTTCTGTATTATAAATACGAAGGGGGAAGATGAAAAATGAGCACCAAATATTAACTGTAAATATTCAGTCTAAAGTCAAACCAAAGAATAAAGCATGTACTCATATATACTTAAATACAATCATTCTGTCCAAATCTCAAATAAGTAAAATTACCTTTTCAATGCTTTTGTAGCAGCGCTCTCGTCCTTAAACACAACATAAGCATTAATATTTTTCTGATCAGGATGAATTTTACGTCTACACAACAACAACAAAAAAAGACAATATAAAATCTGTTAATCTCAAAGTCACTGAAACAATACAGCTTGTTCCCTACTCACTCTCAATCAACACATACGACAAGAATTCCTGGGGGAAGCTTCATCTCTTTTTAATAAACCTTTAGTAACAACTCAAAAAATAACACACAACTTTTTACATGTCGCCTGTGCCGTATTAGTCATCGATCACTATGAAAGAGCAAGCAGGACCTCCGTGCAATGCTACAAGGCTAGAAACGAGAATCTTAGCTGGAGCTCTGTACCTAAACACACATATAAGTAGATGTGACAGGCAACTTGATTTGTCCTTTTTACTGTAAAATAAAAGCTACCCAAACCTGTACAGCTTAGAGAAATATTAAAGACCAATACCCTTGCGGCCATTGCCCACCCCAAAGCCTGTCTGTGCCTCCCCTTCTCCAAAGGTAATCACCACCCCCACTTTTACAGAAACCATTTCCTTGCGTGTCTGCACGGTTTTATCATTCAAATGTGTATTCCTTTTTATTTTTATTTATTTGAGAGAGAGAGAGAGGAGCAGGAGGAGGGGCAGAGGGAGAGGGAGAGAAGCAGACTCCCTACGGAGTGGGGAGCCTGACATGGGGCTCGATCCCAGGGCCCAGAGATCATGACCTGAGCCAAAACCAGAGTCAGACACTCAACCGACTGAGCCACCTAGGCACCCCTGCAGGATTCTCCTTTTCTCTCTTTACCTTACTGTTCAACCTATCAAATATTCCAAAGCCTGGACTTCGTGGAGTGCAAGCCCACAGTATAGTTCAACGTGTACCTCTGTCCTCCCTATTTTCTTGGCAAATTGGCAGCCAGACCCTAAGGTGTGATAGGACTCAGACTGGACCCCTTTGTCAGGACTGGAGGCAGTGCTGTATTTTCAATAGGAAGCATGCTATGACTGGTTTTCACTCTTTTTTAATGACTGCAGCTATTGCTGCTCAATGCCTACACCCACTAATTCACTAGGTTTGCAAAAATGGTCATGTAATTTAGATGTGAACAATCAGCAAAAAGGGCCTAGTAATGACCACAGATTCTTCTCTGAAGACATGAATGAACCTATTGTCTTTGAAGTAGCAAAAATGCTAATAAACAAATGAGTACCATCAAAAAAGATACTAGGAAACGTCAGGGCATTTCTCATGGCGTTCTATAATTATATGCTACACTATCTGATAGTTTTATATTGATAAAACCAAGTATGGTTTATTGAATGCCTAATATAATACTGGCACCATGTTAGACATTTTATGTATTTTATTTAATCTCACATCTCTGACATGGGTGTTACTTTCCTGATTTTATGGATAAGGAAGCTGAGACTCAGAGAAGTGCCATGATCACAAGGCAAGGAGTGGCCAGCCTAGGACTTAAAACAAGCCTAGTTGACTCGAGAGAGGCCCTCCTCGGGTCCTGCAACACAGAGCTGCTGAAAACATCCTCATCAGCACGTCCTAGGGCAATCCTAGTGTTGTAATGTTTGCATCCTCCCCAAACTCGTATGTTGAAATCCATTTAATGCCCAAAGTTACGGTAATAGAAGGTGAGGCCTTTGGGCGTAGCTGAGGTCATGAGGGTGGAGTCCTCATGAACAGGAACAGGGCTCTTAAAAAGACCCCACAGAGCTCCTAGCCCCTTTTTTATCTTACTGTTTAACCTATAAAATGTGAGGGCACAGTGAGAAGGCCCTGGCTATGAGTCAGGAAGCTGACCCTCACCAGAATGCAACCATGCTGGCATCCCATTCTCTGACTTCCCAGCCTCTGAAACTGAGAAATTTCTATTGTTTGTAAAAGCCATCCAGTCTGCGGCATTTTGTCATAGCAGCCCACATGGGCTATGACAAACCCCAAGACAAACTAAATGGAAAGTGACTTTAAAAACTCTTAATTGGTGGCACCGGGGTGGCTCAGTTGGTTAAGCGGCTGCCTTTGGCTCAGGTCATGATCCCGGGGTCCTGGGATCGAGCCCCGTGTCGGGCTCCCTGCTCAGCGGGGAGCCTGCTTCTCCCTCTCCCTCCCTCTCTGCCTACCTGTGCGTGCTCTGTCTCTCTCTGTCAAATAAATAAATAAAATCTTAAAAAAAAAAAAAAAGAAGACTCTTAATTGTACTCTGTTACTTGACGATCAAAGACCCTTGCTTGGCACAGGGAATGAAGAGGTCAAGAATGCAGTGCTGCTCCTTTCTTGTGGCAAGAACATGTTTTGTATCAAGCTTGATGGATGATTTAAAAACACTAATGACATCTAGAGTTCTACCTAGAAGGTAGAAAGCCAGGAATAGCATCATTCCCACCCTAAACAGTAAGAAGCCGGACAGCCTACGACACTAACTTTTGCTGAAGCCACCAGAGCTGAAGACGAAGGGAAACCAAGCAGCCTGAAAGCTAAGCAAAGACAGGCCCATTGGAGGAGACAGCAGGCAGCTCTGGCTCACAGGACGGGTGCCAGACAAGCCAGCTGGACCGATTTCAGCTAGGACTTAAAAAATTGCTAAAGCCTAGTGTGGGCTAGGCCTGAAATGCAATCTCTAGAGGCCGCCAACACTGGGGTGCACACCCACTAGGAGGCTCTGCTCCACTGACCTCTGCCGGTGTCCCCGGGAATGACTGAGGTCTGGCATGAGCCCAAAAGCATCCATGGGGGTGTGGGCTGGAGAAGAGAAGGGCCAAGGCCAGTGTGGGAAGGGCACAAAGCCCCACCTGGATTCTTCTCCCTACAGAGAGGGCTAAGCAACTCCTGCATGATGAGTCCATTTACACAAAATTCTAGAAAATGCACACCAACAGAGACAGGGAGCAGGTCAGTGGTTGCTTGGGGACAGGTGGGGGTGATGATACCCAGAGTGATGAAGTATTCAGTATCTTTAAGATTTTATTTATTTATTTGAGAGAGAGAGAGAGCACGAGTAGAGGGGAGGGGCAAAGGAAGAAGCAGACTCCCCACTAAGCAAGGAGCCTGATGCAGGGCTCAATCCCAGGACCCTGGGATCATGACCCAAGCCAAAAGCAGCCACTCAACTGACTGAGCCACCCAGGTCCCCAGTATTCAGTATGTTCATGAGCATGTACATATGCTAAAATCATAAAATTTTACATTTCAAATATATGCAGTTTATTGAACGTAAGTTATACCTTAATAAAGTAGAAACAAGGCTAAAAGAATTGACTATATGAAAAAGCAAAGTAAGTTTTACATGGCAAAATCCTCCAAGCAAAAAAGCAACTGAAAATAAGGAAAAATATTTGCTAACTCAAATTACTAAAGCTAATTTCCTTAACATCCCACAGATCAATGAGAAACAATTCAACAACAAAAAACTGGGCAAATGATAGTAATAATTCAGATAAAAGGAAGCACAAAAGACTCCTGAATATATGAAAAGATGCTCACTCATGAGAGAAATGGAAATTACAAATATCATTTTTCACCTATCATTGAAAAGCTCAAAAACATACATTTGTAAAGGTGTAGGAATACACATAGGCTACCATCTCTGGGATAGCAGTCAAAATTACAAATGCAAATACCCTTTTAACCAAACAATTCCACTACTAGAAGTTTATCCTACAGGCAATTCTCACATGTACAAAATTACACACGAACAAGGTTATTCACTCAAGCATTATTTGTAATGGCCACAAGACTGGAAAAACAGCTCAATATCCATGAGTAGAGAGTTTGTTGACACAAGTTATCGTACACCTTACAGAATACTGAGATGCTCTGAAAAAGAATAGGGAAGCAATTTTTACACTGATAAACAGATCTCCAGTTTATAGTAAGTGGAGAAAAGGAAATGTGGAGTACACATGTTGAATACCACCGCATCAAAAGTTATGTGTGGGGGGAACGTATATATTTGTGTATCAACTTGTAAATGCATAAAATGTCTCTAGGAGGTTATACAAAAAAGTAAAAATAGCAGCTGCCTGGGGCAGGAAATTGGCTGACTAGGGAAAAAGGTCTAGGAGAGAAACTTTCCATTCCATACACTTTTTTTTTTTAAGTAGCCTCCATGCCCAGTGTAGAGCCCAACACAGGGCTCAAACTCACAACCCTGAGATCAAGACCTGAGCTAGGATCAAGAGTTGGACACTTAACTGACTGAGCCACCCAGGCGCCCCCAAAGTATATTATTATATTTTATCTAATATAACTATATCTATATAGAGATGTAATCTCTATACCTATTAATATAACTGTATCTAATATATACACCTGCTTGTAAAATCTATTATTTCATGTCCTAGTTAGAAAAAAAAAACAACATTAGAGATTAATAGGAAACCCTGCATAGAACTGAAAATAAATGAGAAATAAAGGTTGTACACTTTAAACTTACATGTTATATGTCAATTATATTTCAATTTTTAAGATTAATGAGAAATAAAGAAGAGTAAAGAAACATGAATGTCTCATCCTTGGCACCAGTTGGATAGGAGGGTAGGGGAAAATCCCAAGAATATGAACCACAAAGCCACACTACCAGCATGGTCCCCAAACCTTCAGAGAGCTTGAAGTGGTCTTGGGCTGGTAGCACCCCCCAGGTGACTGAAGCAAACTTGAATCCTCTCTGGAAAAACCTGACCAGCCAATAGCAACTATGGGGGGCATCCTGATCTTCAGGTGCATCCTGACATCAAAATGTTAAGATATGGGAAAATGTGTGCCTTAGAATTGATAAAATATGGTATTTAAGATTTACACTAGAATATCTAAGCACAAAACTTTCTTATTCTCTTCCAAACACTATGCTCGATTAAACATCCTTGAAATTTCTCATGGCACATTTTCTACTAAGTTATTTTATGATACTTTCTGTGACTCTACTATTTTTGTTAAGGCTTAAAGACAAACATCTGACAAGTTTACATGCTATTACAAACATAAGAAAATGGTCACATATGATGTCTTACCCAAATATAAAAATCCATGAAAACATGATCTCAACTTTTAACCAAAATGAAATCGAGTTTTAAACTACTCCATTTCTATAATTATAAACTTACTTTATTGCTGCCAACTTTTTGGACAAAGTTCCCTCTGCTGGAATCTTTTAAGAGAAAAAAAAAGGGGTATTAAAGAAAATTCATTATTTGAAATATTACTTCAAATTAATTGTATTTTAATTAATTGAATTCTAAATATCTTATTCTGATGTGATATGATTAAAAACATTCAAGGGAAATGAATGAAATGAAAATGAAACTGAGTCCTGTCCTAACGTTGTATGAATGGGATCTGGTGGCGTAGGACAAAATTTTCCAATGCTATAGGACCATATTCAGATTTCACAGGCATTAACTCTCCATCTAGATGGAAGTAAACATTATGTGCCCTCAAACTGTGTCAGATGACTCAAGGGAGTCTCTGGTCATGAGGGGACACTGATGTTGAAAACACATATGAAAAATATAAGGAAAACTTTTATAAAATAAGCTTGGAAAAAGGCAACATTTCTAAACTAATATTTTATTGTAAATTCTATAGGATTTTAAATATGTTGAATTAAATTGGTAAAAAATGTAAAGACATATTACCCATGTGACATCCATGTCTAAGAGTTGATATATGCCAGCTGGCAAAAACAACAACAACAACATGGTATCTTTAATCAGGCAAATAAGGGAACCCCCTTTACATTCAAGCTCACTTTATTTTCAGTCATATACAGTATTCCTTTAGTACTACTTAAGAGTGAAGGGGGTAGGGAGGGACAATTTTATGGAGGAGATGGAGACTCAAGTCAGCAACTGTGACTGTCAGCGATGTGCCAATATACTCAGGTACTGAGAAGACAAAGGTGAAAAGATACAGACCCTGCAAGTTCACCGACCAGGACCACTATGAATGTCAATTTAATTCAGGGCAGTAACTATAAATCTCCTCTGGAAATCTTTCTTAGTCATCCGATATGTAGCAAAATTAGGAAATTCTCAGTTTGTCCTGTTCAGACTGCTAACATACAGTCAACATGGACAGTTTAACAGTACAAGACATGAGAAATGGCCCAATGAATAATCAACCGGTGAATGACAGTCATCAAAACACATTTACTGGGTGCCTTCTAGAGGCCTGCAAACATCTAGATCCTGTTATTGAAGATACAAATGAGTAAGTATAACATAAGGCAATAAGGTACAAGAATAATTTAGAGGGAAAAAGTACCACTTGATGGTATAAAGTATCAGGAAAAACTTGAATAAGTGACTTTTTATTAAATTTTTTATTATTTTTTTAAAAGATTTATTTATTTGAGGTAGCGCACACGTACATGCACGCAGAAGCGGGGGCAGGGGGAGCAGAGGGAGAGGGAGAGAGAATCCCAAGTGGACTCCATGCTGAGCCCAACACAGGGCTCAGTCCCACAACCCTGAGATCATGACCTGAGCCGAAATCAAGAATCGGATGTTTAACCGACTGAGCCACCCAGGCACCCCTTGACATTTTTTTTTTTTAAGATTTTATTTATTTATTTGACAGAGAGAGAGACAGCGAGAGAGGGAACACAAGCAGAGGGAGTGGGAGAGGGAGAAGCAGGCTTCCCGCCGAGCAGGGAGCCCGGTGTGGGTTTCGATCCCAGGACCCTGGGATCATGACCTGAGCCGAAGGCAGTCGCTTAACCAACTGAGCCACCCAGGCGCCCTTGCCCCTTGACATTTTAATTGCCTGCAGAAACACAGATAGTACCTTACTAGGCAAAATGAGACTTCAAGGAGAATTCCCAACAAACAAATGAACTGAGCAAAGGGACAGGAGTGAGAAAGCCCAAGTGCATGATCAGCAATGAGGGAAGCTCTGGGGCTGCAGCAGAGTGACATGTGGAAGCACACAGGGCCTCGGGACCAGGCTGTGACGAGTGTCAGGCTCAGAACCAGGACAGATTTCACTCACAGCAAGAAAAATGTAAGGGTTTTAGGCAATTCCATATATGTTTGATGTGCACAACGTGCAGGTACTGGTGACCCAGGGATGAGCAAGACAAACAGGGTATTTGCAATCACGGCTTTCAGTCAGGTGGGGCGCACAAACAATGTAGCAATTACGGAACAGAATCATAAGGACTATGATGAAGTACAGGGTGCTGGAGAGTGCACAGCAGGGTCAACACACAGACCAGTAATCCAGGGACAGGGAAGAATCTGGCCAGGCTCCCCAAAGGTAATACCAGGCCGGTGTGTGTGTGTGTGTGTGTGTGTGTGTGTGTACACACAGACCAGTAATCCAGGGACAGGGAAGAATCTGGCCGATGTGTGTGGGGGTGTGTGTGTGTGTACACACACAGGCCAGTAATCCAGGGACAGGGAAGAATCTGGCCGGGGTGTGTGTGTGTGTGTGTGTGTGTGTGTACACACAGACCAGTAATCCAGGGACAGGGAAGAATCTGGCCAGGGTGTGTGTGTGTGTGTGTGTGTGTGTGTGTGTGTGTACAGACCAGTAATCCAGGGACAGGGAAGAATCTGGCCAGGCTCCCCAAAGGTAATACCAGGCCAAGGGGTGTGTGTGTGTGCACGCACACACGTGTGGTGTGGTGTCTATATGTGTAATGATCATGAGTTCCATTAAGAAGAATTTTTAGGAAAATTAAGTTGAGAGTGGGTGTGCTGAACAGAGGTAGACTGAATGTAGGAACCGTAACAAACTTCTGCAACTATTCCGGCAAGAGATAATGAGAACTTTGGTGGAACAATGCAGAAAGAAAGGAAAGACTCCTCTTGGGAAAAAACCACAGCTAAAATATAGGAAGGGATGCAAGCAATAGGCTGGGTGGGCCAAAGAAGGGTCCAAGGCACTGAAGAGGCTTGCAGCCTGGGTGGCACTAACTCATATAGAACATCAGCACACAGCATGGGATGGGGGCCGGGAGAAATGGAGGTGAGCAGAGACATGCTGAAACTGGGGTGCTGAAGATAGCCAAGTGGATGTATCAGGGAACGTTCTGATATGGGGAAATGGGACTCTGAAGGACAGACAAAATATATATGAAAAAAGTGAGTGAGAAACAAATACCATGACAAAAATTATGGCGACCATGCCAAAACCTTGGGAAATGTCTACTTTTAAGATTTTACAGAACGAGAGCTCACACACAGGGGCCAACTGTACAGGGGTGGGGGGGCCAGAGGGAGAAGGACAGGGAGTCTTAAGCAGACTCTGTGCTGAGTGAGGAGCCTGACTCAGGGCTCGATCTCATGACCCTGAGATCACGACCTGAGATGAAACCAAGAGAGTCCTACAATTAACCGATCGCACCACCCAGGCGCCCTGGGAAATGTCTACTTTTAGAGAAGTGAGCAGTTTTGCCCTCTGGGAACATTTGGCAATGAATGGAGAAACTTCCAGTGGTTACAGCTGGGGTGGGGAGGGTGCTACCGGCATCTAGTGGGTAGAGGCCAGAGATGCTGCTAAACATCCTTTAATGCACAGAGCAGCCTCCAACAACAAAGAATTACCTGGCACAAAACATCCACAGTATCAAGGCTGAGAAACCCCATTTTAGAGAATCACATGAGAAAGAACAGTTAGAAACAAGGAATAAACATTTCTTATGTTTTAATATGCATTAATTACGTTTAAAAAATATGAATGAGAAAAAAAAGAATGATGCTATTTCATACTTCAAGGAGCATGGCTATAACTGGTCTACAGAGTGCTCAGTGGGTGAAATCAGATACCATCTATTTCTATAAAGGTTTAGCATTAAATTGATTTATTTTTTATTTTATTTATTTATTTTTAAGATTTTATTTATTTGAGAGAGCGTGTGCGCAAACACAAGTAGGGGAAGCAGGCAGAGGGAAAGGGAGAAGCAGACTCCCCAGTGAGCAGGGAGCCCAATACGGGGCTCCATCCCAGGTCCCCGAGATTATGACCTGAGCCAAAGACAGATGCTTAACCAACTGAGCCACTCAGGCGCCCCTTGATTTTTTTTTTTTTTTAAACTTCATCTGCTGGGGCGCCTGAGTGGCTCAGTCAGTTAAGCGTCTGACTCTTGATTAGGACTCAGGTCATGACCTCAGGGTCATGAGATCAAGCCCTGCATCTGGCCCCACGCTCAATAGGAAGTCCTGCTTGGGATTCTCTCTCCCCCTGCCTCTATCCCTCCCCACTCATGTGTGCACAAGCCCTCTCTCTAATAAAATCTTTTAAGCAATTAAAATAAATAAAAACTTTGACTGCCTATGCTCAGAGTGTAAGTACTATTTGCAGTAGTCACACGAACTTCCTGTATCGAATGCCTAGGATTCTAGAAATGCTATTCAACATGTATTAATGTTTGTTTGTTTGTTTTAAAGACTTTATTTATTTGTCAAAGAGAGAGAACACAAGCAGGGGGAGCAGAAGGGAGAGGGAGAAGCAGGCTCCCTGCTGAGCAAGGAGCCCGATGTGGGACTCGATCCAAAGACCCTGGGATCATGACCTGAGCCAAAGGCAGATGCTTAACCGACTGAGCTACCCAGGCATCCCAACATGTATTACTGTTCTGCAAACAAAAGTCACACATCCACCCTCCAACAACGATATCATTTCACTATGTGAACTCATTAAATTATGAACAGAGTCCAAGTGTCAGCACTATATACTAAGAGCACCTCTTCTCTTGGGCTAGATTTGAACCTGTTGATTCAAAAGGTTGTGCTTCTCCATCTCACTAATACCAACATGTTAATAAGTCTGACTTAAATGCAATACGTTTTAAGATTTGCAATTTCAAGGTGGGGAGAACACATACCAGAGAACGAAATCGTACAGATTCTATTTGTCCATACTCTCTGAAAAATGACTTCAGCTTCTAAAACAAAAAAGTGTATATATACTTTAGTTTACTTTCAGAACATCAAATAAGTGTTATAAAAAGGAATTAAGTACAACTGTCTGATAATCTTTTACTGCCAGGTTTTATTTTAAGAATATTTCAGGAATAGTTGACTATTCAGTTGGAAGACAAAAAAAATTCTACTGAAATTTATACATATTTATGTTCATATAAACACAACTCAAGTTCTTGTTACTACCCATAACGTACACAACATTTTTCTCTTTCAATCTTTTATAATCTTTACTACATATAAATTACAAAAGTAAAGGGCAGATTTCGGGTTTAGGGAACCCCACACAATGGAAGAAAGTTAGGATGTATTCTTTCATTTATACAACATTCACTGAACCTCTTACTACGCGCTAGGCACTATTTTCAGGTTTACATTCTAGTTACGTGTTAACAGAAGAGACAGCTGGAAGGAAGAAAAAACCGGGACAGAAGGCCACCACAATACTTCAAATAAGATTTGCAAAAGCCTGAATTAGGGCAGTGACTATGGGAATGGAAAGAGGAGGGTGTATACTGGAATCAATCTATAGAATGATCAACGTAGTCATTTATAATGAAATTCTATGTTAATAACTTATTAATTATGCACTTATTCAATAAAGGAAGAGTAAACAAAGTTATGAATTATTAACATCTCTGAATCTTTACAACATGCAGGTTACACACTTACCTTCTTGTTACATGTGACAGGCAAATTCCCAACAAACACAGTTCTCTCGTTCTTTAATCTCTCCTCTTCTTGGTTGATTTCAATTTTCTTTCTTTGATTTACAACTGTGTGATCTACATCATCAGGTACTTTTTTATCTGCTACTTTAATACCAGATTGAGAATTACTCCTTTTTTGTCCCTGTTTTTGATGAATTTCTTCTTCTAAATCAGCACTTGCTAGAGCGTTTTCCCTTTACAAGGCCCAAAAAAAAAAAAAAAAAAAAGAGCAAAAAGAAAAGAAGAAGTAAGAGTCATGGAAGTCAGGTGTAGTATTTGGCAAAGCACAAGGATCAAAAATATTTCCCACCTGGGGCGCCTGGGTGGCTCAGTTAAGCATCGGACCCTTGATTTCTACTCAGGTCATGATCTCAGGGTCTTAGAGTTGTGAGGCTCTGTGCTGAGCATGGAGCCTGCCTAAGATTCTCCCTCTCCCTCTGCGCACACCCCCTCCCCAAGCACACATGATCTCTTAAAAAAAAAATTCCCACCTACTTCTGACTTTCCCAAATATAAATGTATGAGTCACAAATATATCTAAATTTATAAAACAGTATTATCAAAAAGTGACTGGTATCTTTAGAAAACCCAAGATTAGAGGGCGCCTGGGTGGCTCAGTTGGTTAAGCGACTGCCTTCGGCTCAGGTCATGATCCTGGAGTCCCGGGATTGAGTCCCACATCGGGCTCCCTGCTCAGCAGGGAGTCTGCTTCTCCCTCTGACCCTCCTCCCTCTCATGCTCTCTGTCTCTCATTCTCTCTCTCCCAAATAAATAAAATCTTTAAAAAAAAAAAATAGAAAACCCAAGATTAGAAAAAATCAAGCTCAATTTTTTGAAAATATGTTAAAACCACCAGGTAACAGCATAGCAACCAAAGTTCATTTCAACAAAAGTTGGTACATTTAAAGCTCTTGGAGATTTAGTTTACACTCTATGAATGCCTAGTTTCATTCTCGGCTCTAGAACTCTAGGGGAACTGCAGCACTCCCAGGGGTTCTATAAAGGTTAATATGGGCTGCAAAATACTTCATAAAAGTAATCTGGCCAATAGGGAAAACCAGATTTCCTATTTATAATAGTTCTATAATAGCTAAAGGACTGCTTGTCAAAAGTACATTCTGAAATGGTGCACACGGATAAGTGAGATCTGAGCATTGCTCCTAACAGAGAACTGGACCAGGATCTTTTTTTTTTTTTTAATTTATTTGTTTTTAGTAATCTCTACACCCAGCATGGGGCTCAAAATCACGACCCCAAGATCAAGAGTCACATGCACTTCCAAACAAGCCAGCCAGGTGCCCCTGGACCGGGATGTTAAGGAGGGGAGAGAATGGATAGTACCAGTCATGGGTAGTAAATGATACATTCACTCAGTAAATATTTACTGGGTTTCTACTCAGTTCCAGCCTCTGGGGATAGAAAGATGAAGAGACTATTAAAGGCCTTTCAATAGTCCAGCCTCTGAAGAGATAGGCAAAGTTCACAATAAAATGGGAACATGGTGTAGAAAAATAAAAGAAACATGAAAGGCTTCTCAGAGGAGGAAAGGCAGTGTCTGGCATATAGTGCTCAGTAAATTTTACCATTATTACTCTTCCACTAGACCCTAAGTTCCACTAAGGAGAGGGTTCGTGTCGAGTTTTTTTGTCCACTATGGCATATAAAGTGCTGAGTAGGAGTGAAGGGAACCAAGACAGTATGGTGAGGAAGGAACCAGGTCAAGGACCGTGGCTGTTAATGCAAATGAGCTTACATTGGAACCCACGGAGAATAACGAGCCACTGAAGACTTTAGAGACTGACTAAAACAGATCATTTGGGCAGCAGAGCAGAAGATAATTAGGAAGGGGGCAAAGCTGGATAAGAGAGATCAATAAGGAGAGAGTTATAACTGCATGTATGTGAGAGGACAACAGACCAACTACAGAAAGGGAGGTGTGGAAAGGGAGAGAAAGATTAGAGAGATAATTAAAAGACAGCATCATCAGGACTTGGCAGCTAATTAGATGTGCAGGGAAGAGAGAGTGTAAGATGACTCCCAAGTCACTGGCTTAGGCAACTGGAAAGCTCGTGGTACCACTCGTGCAGAGGAACAGGTTTGATGAAGATACACAGCTCAGTCTGAGGCATTCTGAACTTGAGGTGCAGCTGACTCTTGAACATGGGTTTGAACTCCACTTACAAGTGCAATTTTTTTTCCGATAAATACGGTACAGTACTATAAATGTATTTTCTCTTCCTTATGATTTTCTCAATAACATTTTTTCTCTAGTTTACTTTATTGTAAGAATATATACTATATATAACATATAAAATATGTGTTTATCGACTGTTCATGGTACTGGTAAGGCTTCCGGTCAACAGCAGGATATCAGTAGTTAAGTTTTGGGGAAGTCAAAGTTATATGTGGATTTTTGACTGTGTGGAGGTCGCTGCCCCTAACCATTCCATTGTTCAAAGGTCAACTGTATATAGACGATACAGGTGCAAATGCCAGCAGGCAAACAGACTCACAGGTCAGGAGATCAGGAGAGAAATCGGAATGATGCAGCCATGGGAATAAATGTGATTGCTCAGAATGAATGGCAGAAAAAAGGCCAGAGAAGGTGACCAAACAGAATGCTGAGGAAAATCAACATTTACAGAGCAGTCAGAAGAAAAGGTACCCACAATAACAGAGAAGGAACAAAGAGACTCAGAAGAGATTGCTATAAAAAAATCTAACAGCTGCAGAAAGAAAAGCAGCCATGTGAAATGCAAGAGAGGACTCACTAGACAAAGGCTTACTGTCTACTAAATATGGCAACTAGGTCAGGACGGCTCCACTGAGCACTGTTTCAGAAGTTTGATCAGATCATAGAAAAACAAACACAACAAGCAAACAATCAGACTACAAGTTCATGGAAGATAAAGCAGATCCAGAAAAGGAAGAGAACATAAGTATCACATTTTTCTGAAAGCTTGACTATGAAGGGAAGGACCAAGGGAATGGTAGATAGCAAACAGGGAAGCATGACTATAGACAGGGTTTGGTTTTGTTGGATTTCTCTTTTTAAGATGAGAATCTTGAGCATATTTGTACGGTAGACACAGAAAAGACACAGGAAAGAAAAGAAAATGCATATACCTGATGGCACAATCCCGAAGGAGGCAGAAGAGGTCTGTGGTATACACAGAACAGGTGACTGAATTAATCTTGGACAAAGAGGAAGACATCTTTCTCTAAGAGAAAGGTAAAGAAATTAAGGATGTGCATTAAATACACTAAGTAGGAGGTTGGAAAAGTGGTGGTCAGTAACTGTTAGCAATTAATAGCTCTCTAAGTAATATCACCTGGGGAGAGAGAAACGCGAAATAAAGGGCTTGAAGAGAGTGGCTTCGCAAACTGAGGAAAGTTACCTGGGAACCTATGATGTTACTTCTAGTTGGATCTTGATCAGATAAACTATAAAGAAAGCTTTTTTATAAGCTAATGGCAGAAATCTGATCTCTGACTTAGGAAGTTTAAGAAAACAAAATTCTTCTTCGTGCTGCAATATTTACAGATAGATTACAGATCTTAGATTTGCTTCCACTTAGTGAGGGAGCTATGAATGGGGTAAAGATGAAACAAGACTGGCCAAGTATGAATAACTGTTGATGCTGGGTATATGAGGTTCTCCTCATCCTTTTCAAATTTTGAATATATATGAAATTTTCCATAATAAAAATTTTGTGGTAAAAATTAGAACTACGAAATGAGAAAAAAAAAGAATATTGCAGGTCCAAAAATCTTAATTTCTTTTTTTTTTTTTTTTTTTTAAAGATTTTATTTATTTATTTGAGAGAGAGAGAATGAGAGAGACAGCACATGAGAGGGGGGAGGGTCAGAGGGAGAAGCAGACTCCCCGCCGAGCAGGGAGCCCGATGCGGGACTCGATCCCGGGACTCCAGGATCATGACCTGAGCCGAAGGCAGTCGCTTAACCAACTGAGCCACCCAGGTGCCCGAAAAATCTTAATTTCTTTACCATCTAATTTAACATCAACTTAAGAGAATTCTGCCAACCTGTTTGCCAACTTTTTGTCTGCATCAGAAAGTTTCTTCTTCGCTTTCGCTTTTTTTGAAGGTTCTTGCAAGAGTGGTCTCTGAATTTGGAATGTACTTTCTTCCTCCTCATCCCGTTTCTTTTTTTTGGTGGTCTCCTTTTAAAAATTGGAAGTTATGTTTGAGAACTCATCTTTTTCAATAATTTAGCAGTCTTTCTAAATTTGCAAATTTTCTCTCCCACTGGATGTCCAGTAATGAACGGTTACTTAAAATTAATCCTATCTGCCCCACTCTAGAAACCAAGCCCTGCGAGGTAAAAAGCCGTTCTAACGGGCCATTCGGAATAGAAGCCGGTGACTTACTTTCGGCACACGCAGATACACGGGTTGAGGCTGAGGCTCTAAAGAGCTGAAGAGGGACGCCAGCCGAGCTGTGCTGTCTCTGCAGGGCCGCTTGCCCTGGAACAAGCTGCTGGCGACTTGTCCAACCACATAGTCTCCTGTCAGATTCCCGCGAACGCCGCCGTCTGGGTCGTCTCTAGACACCGACGCCACAAACTCAGCCACGCCACGCCACGCCCCCCCCCCCCCCCCCCCCCCCCACCGTTTCGCCGCCCGAGCTCCCGAACGCCCACCTTCGCCCGGGTAGACGTGCCACGCGCCACTCACCTTTCCTCCGCACCTCCCTTTTTCTTCCGTTTGTTCTTCCCTCCCAACGGCATTCTCATTCCCAGCCTTCCTGGACAGCGGCCGGCACGCGCGCTCGCACTTCCGGCTCCCGGCTACCTCCGCCCTCGGGCCACGCCCCTTCCGCTCTGGGCTGCGTGGGAGCCGGAGACATCCGGCGAGTTGGGGAAGGGCTTCCGGCACCGGGTTGGACCTCGGGAGTGAAGGAAGTCTTCGAGAGTACTTGAGGCCTTAAGTATAAGTAAGAATCAGCCAGACTGGGTGTGGGGAGTCAGTCCAGGTGGAGGGAAAACAAGGTCGAAAACCCCTGAATCACTGATGAGGAGGGAGAGAGGTTTATCAAGAAAGGAAGTTATAGGGATGTCGGCTACATAATATTAAACAATTGGTGAATCGGTGTGAAGCGTACGTGGGTATTCTTTGCATTGCTCTGGCAATTTTTCTGAAATTTGACAGTGGAGGCCTCAGCCCTAACCTGCTCTGCCCTATTCTACCAGATCCTTGGCACTCAAAATTCTTGCTATTTCCTCAGCCTAACTTCCAGACTCCTCTCCCTCCAAACCCGCACATTCTGGCCTTTTTTATTCCTTGTTATTCCTTTACCTTTTGTTATTCCTTTACCCAAAATTATCCTCCTCTTTACTCATCTCCACCTGCAAAATCATGCCCATCCTTCAAGGTCCAGCTCTGATATCTCACTTACGAAAATTTCCCAGCTATTTGCAATAGATTTTTTCCAGTTCTTCATCAAACTGCATTAGTGTTAATGTACACTCTATCTAGATGTATAAATAGGTGTCTTATTTATCCAATTTCTGTATATTTGTTGTACCTAGTGGATGTCGGTAAATTGATTTTTAGGTAATAAAAGATAAATATCAGAACTTTGGTATAAAATCGGATTGAATTTTGACTCTGAGAATAGATCTTTCTGAAAGCTGCTTAACAGAAGTCATTGAGAATATAGGTGACCTTTCATAGGCCACATCAAAAAATCGAAAAAAAACCAATATTCACCTGCTTGGCCGTGGTTTTGTTTTCTGAGTCTCTTTTTTTTTTTTTTAATTTTTTATTGTTATGTTAATCCCCATACATTACATCATTAGTTTTAGATATAGTGTTCCATGATTCATTGTTTGTGCATAACACCCAGTGCTCCATGCAGAACGTGCCCTCCTCAATACCCATCACCAGGCTAACCCATCCTCCCAACCCCCTCCCCTCTAGAACCCTGTTTTCTGAGTCTCTTATTTAGGTTTCCCCTAATTGTGACCTTGCAGTATTTCACAAAAGATGGACAAATCCAATTGTCCCTATTTGCAATTCAGGCATCTCCCTCCATCCTATACAGTCCAATGAAGAAATCCTACATTTTCCTTCAGAATGTCCCAATCCCATTCCCTCCCTACTCTCTCTAGCATTATTCCAAGAATCATTTTCTTATCTGTA
The DNA here is from genome assembly GCF_004348235.1 of Phoca vitulina. Classification (NCBI taxonomy): domain Eukaryota; kingdom Metazoa; phylum Chordata; class Mammalia; order Carnivora; family Phocidae; genus Phoca; species Phoca vitulina. The sequence continues at coordinate 5,700,729 of NW_022589746.1, forward strand.
ACACTGAAACCTCATCACATCTGGCTTTTCCTGACTCTTCCTCTCCATTCTTGCCTACACATTCCACTTCTAGATGAATCTCCCTTGAATGTTACTTCAAGGTTTGCATCTCCTCTGTGTCACCCTCACATCTGTCATCACAATTCCCATATGCTCATTCATCTCCTCCTTTAAACTCTTACGCACTGGTTTTCCCTGACCGTCCAGTTTAGCACAGATTTTATTAGGTCTTACGTATATTACTTCTACAACTAAACCATGAAACTATTCCTCCAGGGTGTCACATCTAATATACACAAAAGCCATCAAGATGTTAGCCAGAAATCCCTAAAGAGTAGGTTAAAATTAAAAGAAAGGTGGAGAAATGGACTCAAAGAATGAGAGGCAGCACACATTTCTAGAGGAAAATAGGATTAAAGAAGCTGTGGTTGGAGAGTTAAAAAATGATCCCCACTGCTGTTCAGAACTGGTTTTTAAGTGTTTGGAGATCACTTAACCCCTTTGAAGAGTTTAAAATATAAAGACTCTTTTCAGAGGAAAGTACAAATAAGGGGCGCTTGGGTGTCCCAGTCCATTAAGTGTCCAACTCTTGATTTCAGCTCAGGTCTTGGTTTCAGGGTCGTGAGCTCAAGCCCTACATTGGGCTCCACACTGGGCATAGAGCCTACTTAAAAAAAAAAAAAAAAAAAAAATACAAAAAAAAAAAAGTTAGTGGTCTTGTGTATGCTGCTTCAGCTTCCCCAGTTTCCCCAGGATAAGAAAATTAACAAGACCTCACTCAGGTTATTTCAGTAGGGAAAAAAAAGTTTTGGAGAATACTGCAGAAAACATATCCTCTTAATTTTACCAGACACTGTAACTAGGTTGATAAAACATAGTTCGGGTGACCAGATGAAAACTTAAGTCAAATTCTGGTAATACCATGAAATTCTCAAACTCTCCAGAGGAGCTGGGAAGAAGGGAGAATGGGCAGGAAGGCAGAGAGGCCCAAGAGTGTAAACCTTGACTACAACAAAGTGTGGAATCATTCTCTGCTAGAGCACTGTTTCTGTAACATAAAAAGTCGGTTGTATTAGTAGTTCCTTGAAAAACAAGGTTTCATGATCAGGCAAGATTGAAAACAGTAAGGTTAAGGAAGTTTAGCCAGGTATCTCTTCACAGGCCTCCTCAGTTTTTAATATGCTAACAATGGAATCTGCGGAAAAAAAGTGCTATATATGGCATATATATTTGACAACTCCCAAAGCATTTCCAGGAACCAGTATTCTAGAACTTCATTTTGGGAAGCACTGTTCTACAGATTTTAAAACTCATCCCTTAGAAGTTAAATAAATTTCTGTAAAAATAAAGGGTCATCCCAAAGGTGCTTTAAAACTATACATTTGAGCTTTTTAGGCCTTAAAAATTACTGTTTTAAGAAAGGATTGTCTCGGGCGCCTGGGTGGCTCAGTTGGTTAAGCGACTGCCTTTGGCTCAGGTCATGATCCCGGAGTCCTGGGATCGAGTCCCACATCGGGCTCCCGGCTCAGCAGGGAGCCTGCTTCTCCCTCTGACCCTATCCCCTCTCATGCTGTTTCTCTCTCTCTCTCAAATAAATAAATAAAATCTTAAAAAAAAAAAAAAAAAAGAAAGGATTGTCTCTTGGTGGAAAGTTCATTAAGTGGGGCAAAAAACCTAATTACCGATTTTTTAAAATGGGGAGAAAAGCAGTGGTTCTCAACTCAGATGCATATTAAAGTCACTGGAGACCATTAAAACAAGATCGACATCCAAGTTTCATCCTAGACCAATTAAGTACGACTTTTTGGGGGGCAAAAGCTGCCCCACCGCTAGCACCACCACCATGGGCACAGTACAAGTACTGACTATTGTTTTAACAATGCCCAGATGATTCCAATGAGCAGTGGGGCAGAGTACACTAAAAGTAAAAGTCCACTGAAATTACAAGACAGGAAAAAATAAAAAAAGCTGCTGGTAATGGTTCCACATGTTAAAGAAAATATTTTTTTTTCTTTAGACAAACCTCCAACTCATAAATATTCACGTTCAGACTCAAGCAAAATAGTCTATAGTGTATATACAAAGATAAAAAATACCTACTAAATCCTGTGTCTGATTAATGGACTTTTTAATTTTTATAGGTATAATATTTCCTTTCTTTGGTATGTCAATTAAACCCCTTCTGATAATACAGGCTGGAGATGTATGTTCCAGTCAGTCATCATATACAGAAATGAACTAAAATTACTTAATCTTTTAGAAACAAAATCAAGGATTCACAAACTATGGCATTTTATTTCAGAGCCTTTGCTTACATTTGTACAATATATTACATAATTCTTCATTGTTTGCAGATCCTAATATATACTTTATAGCTTTTATTCTATAAGCTTTTTCTTCAACGTTTTGCTGTCAACAAATCTTTACAGTCCTGTACAAATTTGAATAACTTGAAACCATTTTCAACAAAATTAGTTACTGTAAGCACACACTACAAGACTGAAAATGCTTTTCTTAGAAAAGTTGAATGTAAAGGATTCTGACACGTTAGCATCTACAACAAAACGCTTCGAAATTCTCACATGTCGTATTGCCAGAAAACAAAACATGCCAGCCCCATCCAAAAAAAGTACACAGAACTACAATTAAAACGGTAAAACAGTCTGTACAGTAAAGTACTGTGTATTAACAGTGCCAGGTATTAAATAGCTTGAATGAACACATCGCAATATACAAATGTCTTACAAAGGTGTAGAATTAAATACAAGTGCCAAACAGAACAGAGATTGGAATCATACAACATAAAGTCAATACAAGTGAAAACAATTTTGCGTTCATTTTGGATTTTATACAAGGCATTTAATTTTATAGGCCTACCACCCCGATTAGCTATTTATACTTAAAATAACAACCATCCTTTTGAGACAGTTCATATCATCAACCTTGAACCACACTAATACAGTTTACTTGTTCCTGAAATCCTCTTGTTGTAGCTCATAATAAAATAAGCAATACAAATGAATTATCTGTATTTAAGGAAAAAGAAACATTTACAAGAAAACACAAAAATATAACTGTTATAATTCATTATGAATAAATATACACTTTGAACTGGCTAAGTACAATCTTTATACATTGTTTAAGATTTAATACAGTTTATTAGCCATTTTCTTTTTTCACACAATGTATTATATCAAAATTAAAAAAAAATACTGATTTATAGAAAAATGGCAAAGTACAGTAGTTCCATTCCAATTTGAAGGGGCATGAAAAGCCACTGCAAGACCTTTTAGCCTAATTCAAACCTGTAAACATATTCAGTCTTTTTTAAAGAGAATCTTTAATATTTGGTTACCAGGATTGATGTCTAATATCCTGTTAACTGCAGGTTTTGAATTTATTACATGTGCTTGACTTATACAATTAAAGCCACCCTAAGGTGACTTGCTTTAAAAAACAATTAGCTCGTACAAATGAAAATAGGTTCATATTTTTTCATAAATAAATGGAAAAATATCAAATGTTCCAGCTTTAACAAAATACAAGGGAATACATATACAGTAAGTTATCTTAACATGTTCTGGCCCACCGAATTAACTATGCTTACTGTATTGTCTCTACAGGCAGTGAAAAGCCTCCATTTGCCACAGTGGAAGGCCTTCAAGTTACCAGACACACAATTCCCAGACAAGTTGGAAACAATTATTGCTTGAGGAAAAGCAGTTCATTGTACTTTTTCTTCATAAAAAAAGTGCACTTAAGTGCCAAGTCAGCTTGTCAAGAAACAATTTTTAAATATAAAATAGTGCTTGTCTGATTTTTTTTTTGTGCCACTGTGCAGTATAAAAAAAGACGTGGCCCTCAACAGCCATTAAGTGCAAAGTGCTTTAGCAAGTCCTGCTGTCACCTGCACTCAACTGACATTCCATTTTGTGATGCGCTGGACATTGACGGTTCAGCTAAAGTTAACATAACAGCAGCTGTTATGGAACTGGATGAAGGGGAAGAAGAGGATGAGGATGTAGCAGCACCTGAAGAAAGGGAAGACCAAACCAAAGGCTTAATAAACGTATATACAACAATAGAAAGAAAGAAAACACCAGTCCTCTCAACTAAAATTCTGTTGTCTAAAATCATTTAGCTGACAACAAGAGTGGTCTGTATGTCACAATACCATAATGTAAAGAGAGGAAAAACTAGTGTATCTCAAGTAGCTAGACCATGCCAAACTACAGAGTTAATGAAAAAGGACAGATCAGGGAATGCTGCTCCTGCATGGATCAATTAGGAAGAAAAAAAATCATGGGCCCAGTCTATTAAGACATGGAAATAAAACTGAGAATCGACTTTCTGTAACAACAGAAACAAATGTCAAAAAGAGCTTTGAATCCAATAGGAAAAATCTGTAATCCACCCAAAACTCCGCTTCCCTCCTCCTAATTCCTGCATCTTCCTGTGTTGGGAGTTTCTTAGGAATTTAAATGGTGATGAGAATGGAGGGCTAACTGATCTGCATTTTCCTGCACTTCATTTACAAAGCAAATGACACATTTCTTATTTTCCTCAGGGAAATTCTCTCCTTGTTATCAATCAGTATTTGAAAAAAAAAAGTTTTAAGGAATACATGCACAAGGTAAAAGAAATTCCTTCAGTACAGGAATATAAGGTGGAAAAGCAAATCTTCTGATCAAAAACCCTCCTAAGTCCTCCAAATAACACTTCCCCATTGTTACCAGTTGCTTCATAGTCTTTAAAACTCTAGAATAGGGGCTGGCAAATTATTGCCCCCAGGCCAAATCTGGCGCACCTGCTTCTGTTAAGAAAAATTTATCGGAACACAGCCATGCCCATGTACTTACATCTTGCCTATGGTAGATTTCACACCTACAATGGCAGGGTCAAGTTGTTCTAAAGAGACCACTTGGCCAACAAAGCCCAAAATATTTATCATCTGCCTCTACAGAAAATGTTTCCAACCCCTGTTCTGGAGGAATGTTATCTCCAAAGCTAGAGATACGATATGCAAATTTAACATGTGTAGCTACAACGCTACTTTAAAAAAACAAGTGGAAGCATCACAGTATAGTGTTTGACTCTTGATTTTTTTTTAACAGTTAATCTATCTTATGAGACTGTTCCATAGCCATACATATACAAATACCTCTTTTCCTTTTCTATTTTCTTTTAAGATTTTATTTATTTGAGAGAGAGAGAGAGAAAGAGAAAGAGAGAAACAATCGGTGGGGAGGGGCAGAGGAGGGGAGAGAGAGAGAGAAAGAAGCAGACTCCCTGCTGAGCAGGAAGCTGGATGTGGGGCTGGATCCCAGGACCTAGAGATCATGATCTGAGCTGAAGGCAGGCGCTTAACTGACTGAGCCACCCAGGCGCCCCCCCTTTTTCTTTTCAAAGTTGAATAGTATTCCATTATATTATGAATTGTAACTTCTTCAATCCCTAGTCTCTTCCTGTTAACAACAATGTAATGACTATTTTGAGCATTTTAATTTTTTTTAAGATTTTACTTATTTATCTGATAGAGAGCGAGCGAGCACAAGTAGGCAGAGTGGCAGGCAGAGGGAGAAGAGAAGCAGCCTCCCCAATAAGCAGAGAGCCTGATGATGCAGGGCTCAATCCCAGGACCCTGGATCATGACCTGAGCCAAAGGCAGACGGCTTAACCAACTGAGCCACCCAGACACCCCAATTTTGAACATTTTAAATAAAATTTTAAATGTCTACTTTTTCTTCAGTGTAATGTATCACAATTTAAATAATTTCTATCTGTTATTATAAATATTACAACAAACTTCTTTATGGTTACTATTTTTCCTTGAGACCTATTCTTAGAACTCGAATAAGCTAGTTCTCCAAATATATAGTCAAACTGTTTTCCAAAATAATTGTGCCAATGCTTCCAGCAATGTATATGAATTTCACTCTATTTTCCTAGCACTGGTTTCAGTTATACATTTTCGGGGGGGCTAGGAACAGTATCATTTGGCTTTTCTTTGACAACTAGGATAGTCATTTTCCTATTGATATTTTTTTTTTATTTATTTGAGAAAGAGCAAGAGAGAGAGAGCATGAGCGTGGGGATGGGAGGGCACAGGGAGAGGGAGAAGCAGGCTCTCCACTGGGCAGGGAGCCCGACGTGGGGTTAGATCTCAGGACCCTGGAATCATAAGCTGAGCTGAAGGCAGACACTTAACTGACTGAGCCACCCAGGTGCCCCTTCCTACTGATACTTCAATAGTATTTAGGAACTGACTTTAATGCTAACTCCCCAGAGAAAGCATCCATTTATCAGAATCACTTGCTATAGAGAATCTGTGGTGACCACATATACGAAACACTGTTTTAGAGGAGCAGTTTCTGGATAGACCTCTTACTACATAAAAAACACTCTAAAAAGGCTTGGATGACTTTAAGAGTAAGGAGCTCTTTAAATAGTATGCTTATTATAATTGATTTTTAATTATTTTTAGATGGTTATATATCAAATAGAACCCTGATCCCCCTCCTTTGACAGAATGTTTCTGTATATACTTTCTATATATTAACATTTAATTTCTTTTCAAAGTACTCCATAACCCAGACTTTCAGCCAGTGCATAAATTAAAAAGCCTAGACAAAAGGTGGAGAGAGTTATAGGACTTATCGCAACAGCAAAAGAGGGAAGGAAGAACATTCCTCTGAAGAAAAAGAAAATGAAAATCAAAGTGCTTCAGAGAATGGGAGCAGTGTCAAAAGAGGAAGGCTGGGGAGGCAAAATCATAAGCTTGAAATGACACTGTCCCCTCCCCCCACCCCTAATGTCCGCTTTCTGCATTCACTACAAAACTATAAAACGTGAGATTTTCCTAGGGTTCCCTTTCTCCTAGGGTCACCTTCTCTACCTCCTCTGCTTCCCCACCCCTTCCTCCACTGAATCAGCTTTAATACAGCTTCTCCATCTCCACAGCTCACGTAAATGCTCTTGAAAAGGTCACTTTCATTCTGTTTAAAACTTTCAAATAGCTGTCCATCTCACTTAGAATAAAATCTGAACCCTTCATCCTTCCCTACAAGGCCCCACATGATTTGGCTTCTGCTTACCTAACTTCCGTCTCTATGCTTCTGCTTACCTAACTTCCGTCTCTATCACTTTCACCACAGTGGTTTTCTTTCTGCTCCTGAAAGGCACCAAGTGTATCTCCCCTCCTTGGAGCAGTTGTTCTCAATCTGGGGAGATTTTGCCCCCTAGAGGATATCTGAAAAACGTCTGGAGACATTTTTTGGTTGTCCTGAGGGTGGGGGGGGGGCCGCATCCAGTGGTTGGAGGCCAGGGATGAAGGATGCTGCTAACCCATTCTACAGTGCACAGAACAGCCCCCCACAGCAAAGAATTATCTGGCCTAAAATGTCAATAGTTCCAAGTTTAAGAAACTCTATCTTAGGGAATACGTGCTGTTCTCTATGCCCAGGACTCTTACGGACTGAATTGTGTCTCCCTAAATTTCTCTGTTGGAGCCCTAACTTCCAATGTGACAGTATTTGGAGATAAGCAATATATTTCCTGTTGTTTAAGACTCCAGTCTGGGGTACTTTGTTAATGGCAGCCCTGGCAGACTAAGAGAACTCTTTTCCCTCAGATTTAACTTCCTCTGGTCATTCAGCTCTCAGTGAAAATGTCTTGACCACTGGTAATCTAACACAGCCCATCCAATCCCTGCCTTAACATTATTCTCTTCACAGTGCTGTTCACGATCCGAAATCTCATTTTTTTTTTTTTTTAAGGCAGATTGTAAACTCCACGAAAGTGAACATTGTGACTTGAGATAATTGTTTTTCTTTAGATAAACTTTTTCCATTTTATAGATGAGGAAAATAAGGCAGAGCAATTAAAGAACTTGCCCGAAGATACATAGACATAAACTCATATGAGTCTAAATGCAGTCATAAACTGCTTTTTAAGTAATATTAATACTTACTTTCTCTCTCTTTCTTCTTTAAACGCTTTCTCCTCCGATCAATGGAAGCTACTTCAGATTTTAATGACAGATAATGTTTTCTGATTTCCTGAAGTTTTTCTTGAAGAATTGTGATACGTTCAGCACTTGTCATATTTTCCAGGTCCGCTGTGAATTTAAAACTTTCATGAATATGTATTTTTGAACAAAACTGTAGTACATAAAAGAAAGCATATAGTAGGGTTGTAGAAAAAGGTCAAATAAATTAAAACTAAGGCTTGTGGGTATTTGTTTCCCTGAGATTTTTTTTTTCCTAGCCTAGAACATAAAAAGCTATGCCTATATAGGAGCGCCTGGCTGGCTTAGTCAGTTGAGCAAGCTACTCTTGATCTCGGGTAGTGGTTTCAAGCCCCACATTGGGTGTAGAGATTACTTAAAAATCTTAAAAAAAAAAAAAAAAAAAAGGAAAGCAAGCAAGCAAAGCAAAGCAAAGCAAAGCTATACCTATATATGCCTGGTATATATAATACACGTATGGTATCCATTGAATGAATGAATGTGCAGAATTAAAAACCTTAAGACCTAAACACGTATGCTAAAAACTCAACATTCATATACAGTATCACTAAAAATCATACTTAGAAATAAGACTAGAAAGACACCAAAATGTAAAAATCATAATATAGTTTTGAATGTCAGGGCTGTGGATAAATTTTTCTCTTTTGTCCTCTTTTTAGATTTTTATGAGTACGTATAACATTTTTTTTATGTATAACTTTTAAATTGTAGGAAAATTTTAGCTAAATATAAAAAGCAGTTTTCAATTTCCTAAGAATATCTCCATATGTGAGAAACTCTGGGGTAATCTTTTTCAAAAAGTCTTTATTATGGAGACTTCTCATATAAACAAAAGTACACAGAATAATAATGCAGTCCCACATACCATCATCCAGCTTCAGTGATTAGCAATTCATGGCAAATCTTGTCTCAAATGTCTAACATCCTGTCATAAATATCTAGTTAATGTTGGCATTTGCCTGAATTGCCTTGAAATTTTTCTTTTAGGAACTTGTTCATTCAAATCAAGATCCAACTAAGCTCTCTACACTGCAGTTGGTTACGATGTGTCAAGTTTGGTTACAGCCTCTTTTTCAGGGTTATTAGCCTCAAGAGTTACCAGGCTGAAGTTTCTTCCTCTTAACTGTCAGTTTACTAAATGTCACTTACACATCTGAAAACTCCATTTGTAAACTTTGGGTAATCGATTACTGGGTTCCTTGAGATCAGGATCCTTATCTCCATTCTTTCCACATTTTCCTGGGGACTGTGTCCTTGCAGGAGATTTGGTACTGTGAGATTTCATTCCAGTGGAAACTGATTTGACTGGCTGAGTCTTAGTTACACTTTCCCCAGCAGAAAGTTCTTCACTATCACTACTGTTTGCTGAAAGAAAAATAAAAAGAAAAGCATTAGTAAACAGAAAAGTAACAAAAAATTTGTCACCGATTTTAGTAAACAATTTAAAATGAACCACATGAATTCATTACTAAAGTAAATACCTTGCTTTATAGACCCTGCCTAAAGACCTGGAAAGTCATCATGTACAGATACAGCAGCATCTCAGTCAAGGGAAACAAAAACAAAACCAAAAAATTCTTACCTGAATTGCCAATAATATTTAAAAAAAAAAAAAACATTCAAACTAATCTTCCATTATACCTGGTAGACTGTCAAATGTATCATAATTACATATTTGAATGGCTCTTAATTCTGTTACTATTATACAGCATTTTTTTAAATGACTCATTATAGGAACTTAAATTTAATATTTTAGGTTGTATACAGATCATGTTCACGTAACACTTTCCCTACTCCTCTGGCCACAAGCAAACAATGATAAATAATCATGAAATTCAATAAAAAATACTTTAGGTTCCCAAACTCTAAACTTCGATGTGTACAATGATTTTCTCCTCAAGTAACTCCTACATCGTAGCTCGTTGACTAAAATAAACCATCAGTTCGACTCTGGTAAATATATTCGGCATGAAGATTTCACAAATCTATGTAAGAACTATGTACATCTGCCTCTGCTGAGTAAAGCCTCAGTCCTTCAATAAAAAGGCTTAACCTTGCCAGTTTACCATGTGAATAGGTGATGGGATTGATATTTCCATGAATTACCGCTTTCTGGATACAAAGTATTATCTGAGATTCCATGAGTTGGTTCCACTTTACTAAATTATTCTCAGAAAATGGTTTCCTCATCTGATTTACCAAGCCTTTAGCCCAATCATTAAAATGGGAGAATACAATTAACTATAACTGCTACAGAACAGTTATAGAATACAATCAAATTTAACTGCTGTACCTCGAAACTGTAGGAATACATTAACTGACTTGTTGAAGATGAGCCCTCTTAGGAAATGTCATTTAAATGGTAAAGTCTTGTAGACAAAAGTAGCACTGTGTAGTAACACTTTCAATATCCTGTCGGTTATTCCAAGTAATTGGTGATCAATTTGGCATGTATTTATTCTTTATTTAACAACAGCTACCCCCCAAAAAAGCACAGTTAGGCTCTCAAAGCCTGAAAAGTATTTAGATAGAAAAGGTACATAGCAACTCCTCCCACTGTGGTGTTTGGAGAATGGAGAAACTCCTTTCCACACATCTTAAACGAATCCCCTCCCAATCCCACCACTGCTGCTCTGGAACCCCTGGCAACTCCTAGCTAAGCCACCCAAGGCTTGGCCCCACTCTGATGCAGTGGTCTGCCTCAGCCTGGCTTTCACGGCCTTGCTGAGCACAGCCGCCCGGGGCCCCGAGGGACGCCATATTCACCGCCTGGAAGTCATATGGGCTCAGCAGAACCTCGGGGAGCTGGCCGCATAACCCTTTTCTGCACTGAAGTGCAGCCAAGCCGGCCGATAGCAAAGGTCAGGCAGTGGAGGTGGCAGGAGTCTCCTGGAAGAGCAGCAGGAGGTCAGTGTGGGGCACCTGAAAAAAAATTCTTTACATATTTTCTGCTTCTTACTTTGTCTACAAAAGAGAGATAAAATGTGCAGCTCTCAGGAGAAATACAGTATATAAATTCCTGTTGGTCAACAAACAGAGCCATTACTAAAGTTAAATCTTTAGTATTGTATATAGCTGCTCTTGGGACACATAGTTTGGGGTACCAAAGATAAAAGTAATAGACTGGAGCTGTTGGAATTACAGCTCTAAAGCTATCTTGATTCTTCTCTTCCAGTCTGATTTGGCCTTGAAGAGTTACAAAGCAATCAATTTCATTGTAATAAAAATAATATATAATTGAAGCATTTTCAATTATATATGGCACATATAAATGACAAGTGGAAAGAACTGTGGGACATAAAACTAACAAAGATGTTGAGCTTATATTATATTGGCTATTAATTTAAAAAGGATTACCTGATCATTCATCAGCAATCAATACCACTGCTGAATATCAACACCAAACTGCTTAATCCTAGAATTTACCTAGGATCAGAAGACTTCTGTGTGACTTTTTTGAGGGCAGAGACAAAATCAAAATAACTATCCCATATCCTGAATACCCTTTTCTTAATGGGGGGAAAAAAATATCCGCCATTATTTTTATATTTAAATAATGAGAGGTTTCACACTTACTGCCTTTTCCCTTTTTTTTGTTGTTTACCACTGTTGCTTTATGGCTTCGCTTCTGCTTTTTTGATGAACTTCCTCCTCCCTGAGATTCTTTCCCTCTTTTCTGACCTGTACAGGCTACGATGGGAAAGAAATTATTAAGTAACACAAAATAAAATCAAACTTTCCTAGGTATAAATTAATTCCACATTTTAGAAGCATAGAACAATTCCGAAACCATGCATGTTCTTTATGAGATTTATAAATTATCGTAGAAATTACTGTAATTTTTAGAATAAATTATCATTAATACACTGAATTACTGCACGTAATAAAAGTTAGAGTTTTATTTTTTTTTTTTATTTTTTTATTTTTTAAGGTTTTATTTATTTATTTGACAGAGAGAGACATAGTGAGAGAGGGAACACAAGCAGGGGGAGTAGGAGAGGAAGAAGCAGGCTTCCCCGTGGTGCAGGGAGCCCGATGTGGGGCTCGATCCCAGGACCCTGGGATCACGACCTGAGCCGAAGACAGACGCTTAATGACTGAGCCACCCAGGCGCCCCTAAAAGTTAGAGTTTTAAAAAAGCAAAGTATGCACATCCTTCTTAGAAAAATCAGATATAAACTAAAAATAGTTCTCAATTTAGTACTGGGAGTTTATGAGTCTAGTAATTCAAAAACAGGTAAATGCTGAAAATAAAAACTGAAATTTGTTAAAATTCAATAAAACCAAAATAAATATTAAGATTTAATTACAGGTAAAAATATTGATATAATGATATTAATATAATTTTAAAATGGTATCATCATATTAACGGGATAAATTTTAGTAGTAATTCACACTTAGTTATTTTATCAATTTATTTATTTCAACAATGACTTCACTGCCAAGGCACTGGTTAATGCATATACCATTTACAAATCCAGCATAGTAATTCTAAGAAACTTTTCATCTTCTTGGTAGGAAATTATCCCGAAACATCATAAATGTCTCCCTTTTCTTCAAAAGACTAGCTTATGTCCTACATCTTCACTAAGACCTTCCTTGATGCCCAGGCTTCATGACTTGACCACTACTTCAAACGGTAGTTTCAGTACATTTTTCTATACTATTAACTTGGTCCTCAGTATCTGCTGTGTTTCTGTGTATTTCTAAATTATATGTGTCATCTACCAGACTTCTTCAGACATTAAGAAAGTCTCATCTCTATTCAATACAATGTCAGATACTATAATGACATGATATAAATATGATAAAAAAAATTGTCATGTTTCACTAAGAAATATTTCTTAGTCCTGTTACCAATGGTAAAATCAGTCTTGAGCACAGCAGACATGGCTTCCTTGGTCAAAAATGGAATAGGCTATTAACTATTTTGTTTGCAACTTCCTAGATAGTTTTTTAATTACACCTTACTGATCACTTTTCCTAATGCCATTTTAAAATAACAACTTAAATGAAACATAAAGAAGGTGATTAAGATAAGGACTATATTGAAGCACAGAGTCTTAAAAATTGCCAGATTTCTCCCGAAAAGAGTATTAATTCTGAAGCTCTCAGCTGCAAAAAATAAAAAGCTTAATGTAAGCTAATTGGAGAAAAATCCTAAATCTAAATTGTAAAATTTACATTTTTACTTTTGATATAATGTGAATTTTAAGAAATAAAGTTCTTAAAATGAGGCCATATGAAATGAGTGCTTAAGAATTTATTTCTAAAGAGAGATCAATTCTAAAAAACTATTGATAAAGCAGATGGCCTCTGTTATCCTAAATTTGGGAGTACTTCTCAAGTTGAATACTTTTTAACCTGGTCAAGATTAAGATTCTAAAGGGCAGTGCTAACTTAGTCTATCAGAAGACAAGCTCTTGCATCTTTTCTTCATGGCACACATACTATAGCTGTATGAACGTGAAAACACAATGAAGATCCCAATTGAATTGCAACTATATTTTTCACTTAATATTTGTTTTTTAAAAAGAAATGTTTTAAGTCAAGATTTGTGTGACAATATTACATCAATTATATCTCAGTAAAGCTGAAAAAAGAAAAAAAGGGAAACTATTTGTATGAGAAAACTTGGAATTAATTCATTTGAACTCTATCACATCTCCTTAAGTTCAGCTAAAAACATCAGGCTAGCATAATAAAAACTGTATGTTATATAAAATACATATCCTATCTTTATAATGGAAAAGTATGTTTCAAAGCCAAGTGTCAGCGTATATTATATTCATTTGAGGACATCTGAATGAAATGGTTTATAAGAAAAATGATGACAGAAGTATAGCTATGGCAAAGTCAAAAGGCACTAATACTTTTGGGAAGTACTAATTTGAATTTCCACTTTAAACAACTGCACGGAAAATCAAAAAAGTATTACTGTAGGTTATTAACATATACATTGGTCCTTCAATTTGGAAGCTATGCATCTAAGAAAGCATCAAATTCCTTTACAAACTCACACAAGTTAGTCAGGCTTGAAAATCAGTTTGACACGGTTGTCTGAGGAAAGCAGTGCCTGGACAGTTGGTTGCTCCAAACCCCTACATACAGTATTTGGTTAAGGGTGGAGGGGTCTGTCAATAAATCAAAATGTTTATGAGAAACTGCACATTACAATCGCAAAAACAACGTTACAGAAATATATTCAAGCTGCTCATGCCATACAGTCAACCAGTGTATAATAAATTTTCAAAAAGGTTTGGGTTTGGGCCTGGGTGCATTTCTAGCCTGTGTTCTGATCCACTATGAAGTGTAACAGACAGCTCAAGCAAAGGACATTAAGTCCTCATCAAGCTTTTCAATTCATTCACTATGCATTGCTTAAATTACCCTTCAAATTTCCATTTTTACCATGTTCACACAAGTACTTCACTTAAACACCTCACATTCTAACGAGAGACACCGTGAAGCCCTTGGAAAGGTAAGAAGGGCAGCGTGTACTTGCTCCTCACCTTTGTCAGGCTGTTCCGGCTCTGGCTGATTACTACTGCTGGAGCTCACACTTGCGTCAAAGCCGGCCGGTGAGCTGTTCCCTTCCGACTGGAGATCTTGGAGCTCCCCCGCGACACTATCCACCTCAATTGTGCTATCCGTTTCGCTCTTGATACTTCGAACCTCCTCTTGGTTTGGAGCCAGCGGTTCTGATACCGTCACAGAGGACTGCTGCCGACCGGCTTCTGTTACAGTGACCGAGGAAGGCGATTCAGGTGTAGTAGGAGGGGTATTGAGCACGGAATTGCTGCCACTACTCGGAAATTCTGCTTTTTTGTCACTGACCTCCACGGGTTTTTCCTCAGCAGGTTTACTATCAGCACTGGCTGGAGGCGGTGTTTCGAGCTCGGCACTGGGTGAGCAGCTCTCCTCCTCGGCCACAGTCTGCAGGGACCCCTCCGCCGGCCCCTCTTCTGGGGCAGGATGGGGCGGGGAGGCTGCCGCCTCCGTGTCAGAGTCTGAAAAAAGCTCCTTCAGTGTTTTTTTAGGCCATTGTCCCTGAATGCTTGACCAGACGTCTTTTCGATCTTTAGCTCTGCTGTTCTGAAGTCTTTCGTCAGAGTTATTTAAAAGTTTTATCCTTTTTTCTGCCACCTCTGAAAATCCTGAATAGAAACCAGTTGTCCGTAGAGATTTTCTCTTTTCCTCCAAACCGTTATATTTCTTAGTTGGCGTCATCTTTGTTTTTGATTTTTCTTCTTCCTCTTCATCTGAAGAGCTGTTGCTACTGTTCTCTATGCAAAGTGATTCTTTGTTCTTGGGCTTATCTTCCTTTTTGCCAGGTGATCCGGTTTTTAAACACTCCTCTGTATTGCAATACCTTCTTTTACCACGTTTTACTTGTGGCTTTGAAGACTTCTCTGTGGTGTCCTTCTTAACATCCTTTCTCTTTTTTGTGATTTCATCTTCTTCTTCATAATCAGTATCTTCAGATAATCCTTCCATATCTTTTCTTAATCTTTCTGGAGATTTTGACACTGGTTTGGATATTGCCAAATCTGCATGGACTTTGTTTTCTTCTAGCAAAGACGAACTGTTCTGTTCCTCTTTTGCAAGAAGATCATTTCTGGTGTGGGTCAAATGATCAATCTTAGAGTCTTCTTTGCCATTGTTATCTATGTCTTGAGCACCGGTCTCATCCTCCTGCTCACTGTCTTCAGCAGAACTTTCAGAAGCTAGAAAATAAGATGAAAAACTGATGAGTATGATAACGACACTAGCAATGTCTTCCCTGTGCAAGGCAGTTTATAGCCCTCTTGGGTTGCTACATTTTATCCACATTTTGCGGGTGAGCAAATGGAGCTTTGGAGAGGGAAGATACACAAAGATGGTAATGTTTTATACTGGGACAGTGGCTGTACTAACACTACTGTATACTTTTGCCAAAACACATCAAACTGTAAGCATGAAAGTTGTGAATTTTATTGTTTGTAAATTATACCTCAATAAAGCTGATTATAAAAAAAAGTTCTCAAATTTATGAGTGGAATATAACAGCGCAGTCAGGATGCAGTCCCAGGTCCAGGTGATTCTAACTTTAAAGTCTGTATTCCTATGAAATTGTAGGCTTCATTTTCAGTGTAGCAATGATTATTCAAAGATTTGTGAACAATGAATTTCCACGATGTTTAAAGAAAGACACAACTAACTTAAGTAACTGATACCTTATATAAAAATACTTACAGAATTTATTTCTTAAAAATTCATTTTAGTAAATGAATTCAATTAAGTGTAAAAATAATTGCCAGGAGGCCTGGGTGGCTCAGTCAGTTGAGTGTCCGACTCTTGGTTTCGGTTCAGGTCATGATTTCATGGGTCCTGAGATGGAGCCCCGTGTTGTCGGGCTCTGCACTAAGCAGGGAGTCTGCTGGAGACTCTCTCTGTCCCCCTCCCTTTACCCCTCCCCACCACTTGCATGCATTCTCTCAAAATAAATAAATCTTTAGAAATAATGATTGCCTTTGCTATGATTTTAATATACCATTTACTGAGAAAATGCTACATGCCAGATGCTTTGATATGCTTTGTATAGATTGTCTGATTCAGTTTCACAATAACCTGATGAGGGGCATGTTATTATTAACCCCATTTTATAGTTTAGGAGACTGGGATTTAGAGAGGTTAAACTACCCCAAAGAGCTAGTAAAAGTCGAGATGAAATCAAAACCGAAGTCATTTGACTCCTGAATTTTAGAATCGTAATTACAAAACTATGTATGTTCTTTAGCTAAGTTTCTTAAAAGTAAAAAATAATTTACACAATTACAACAGTTAAAAACATTTAAACTTTTCTGTATAACTGAATTTTTTTAAACGGATATCAAAGCAATGTGTATAAGACTACAAATGTAGACTCATAATAGAAAACCAACAGCTCTTTTTCTTTCTCCCTCAGCCTGCAAAGTCTCAATACTATTTCTTCGGATAGTATATTATTAAGAGAGGATAACAGTAACTATTTGTTCACTTAGGAAGTTTAGTCTGCAACGAGCAGTGAGGATGTTTTCTTATTAATACTCCCATCTCCTGCCATACTTTCTATATATAGTTCTCTTTAGTTAATTAAATATGCTATTTGTAATGTACATAAATGTGATTCACTGCAGAAGTAAACAGCACACATGATAAACTTCCATTCTCATAGAGCTGTTTATTTTTCCAAGTTTCCAAAAGTCCTTCTTTTCTATGTTATGTCTTCCTTTTGTAGGCCTTTCACATTTCTTTCTTTTTTTTTTTAAAGATTTTATTTGTTTGGGAGAGAGAGAGAGCACAAGCGGAAGCACTGAGAGAGAGGGAGAAGCAGGCTCCCCGCCGAGCAGGGAGCCCGACGCAGGGCTCAATCCCAGGACCCTGAGTTCATGACCTGAGCCGAAAGCAGACACTCAACCAACTGAGCCACCCAGGTGCCCCTTTTCACATTTATTTCAACTGTTCTGTAAAGTCAAGCACTCCCTCTAGTTCCCTTATTCACCAAATCTCTCTGTCCTAAAGGCCTACTTTCTACTCCATCTAGGTGGTTGCTCTCTGGGTCTGCTCTAACAGCCATCATCCTAGGAATTCCCTTCACTGTTTTCTCTTGACAGAGATCCACTGTTAAGTGAACTGCCCATCTTCCTCCTTCTTGGTTTATTCCCATGGGTTGCAGCACATCATCTAGTACTTTCCTGAAAAAGGTACATAGCAGATATTCTTTGTCTATAGGTCTAAATACATCCTAACCCTCAAACTTCATTGTTTTATGGATAGTTTAACCAGGTACAGAATTCCAAGTTGAAAATTATTTCCCTTCAAAATTTTGAAGGTACTTTTGCTTGTAAGTGTTAAAAACACTACTTTCATTTGTCTTCTCAGTGGTGGTTTTTAATTCCTGGTGTTTTAAAAATTCATAATAATGCACTGGGGCATGGCTCCTTCTTCACTAATTTTTCAGGTGTTTGATAGGTTCTTTCAATATAAAGATTCAATGTCCTGGGGTGCCTGGGTGGCGCAGTTGGTTAAGTGTCTGTCTTCAGCTCAGGCTCAGGTCATGATCCCAGGAATTGAGCCCCACATCTGGCTCCCTGCTCATCAGGGAGTTTGCTTCTCCCTTTCTCCCTCTTCCTCACCACCACCCCCACCCTGCTTGCTGGTGCTCTCACACACACACTGTCTTAAATAAATGAATAAAATCTTTAAAAAAAAACATAAAGATTCATTTCTGTCAGTTCTGAAGATTTTTCTTCTTTTAGGGGGTCCTGGGTGGCTCAGTCATTAAGTGTCTGCCTTTGGCTCAGGTCATGATCCCAGGATCCTGGGATCGAGCCCTGTTGTCAGGCTCCTTGCTCAGTGGGAAGCCCGCTTCTCCTTCTCCTACTCCCCCTGCTTGTGTTCCCTCTCTCGCTGTCTCTGTCAAATAAATAAAATCTTAAAAAAAAAAAAAAAGATTTTTTCTTCTTTTAGTTACTTGGTAATTTCTCCACCCACCCAAGGATTATTCCAGGATGACCCTAGTGATTGATACGTATATGGGGGTGGGGGGAGGAGAATATACCACTGTATATACAGCGCTCACTAAGGAGAGAACATAAGAACAAGCACTATATATATAATACAGCACTCACTAAGAAATGAGCTACAAATCAATAATATAGTTGTGAGACAGTTCATAAGAAAACCCTAGCTGATTTTTTCTTGTTCAGTTCTTCAAAATCCAATTGCTTTTTATAGTTACACATAACCAGGCATGCTGTTTCCATGGCTTCTTGATTCCTCAGGCTGACCGATTCTAGAAGTAATGCTAGTGTCTCTTTCCCCATTGTAAAAAACAAAGATATAAACATATGAGTATACTCAAACAACAGTGGTATGTGTGGGTTACTTGTTAATTTCTTCCCCTCTAATTTCACTATTCCTAGAATGATACTCGATATCACTCATCTTCTAACATTTCCATCACCGCTTTCTTATACTTTCTGGAAGTCTTCCTCAACTTCAAACTCTGCTTTATTGAATTTTAATTTCAGTTTTTATTTCCAAGTTTTTCTTGTTCTTTGTTCCCTTTTCAGTATATCGTGTTCTTGTTTTACAGATGCTTATAGGTTCTCTGAGATTAATAATAACCAGAGATAATAGTTTATGTTTGTTATCTTCACTATCTCTCTCCTCAAGGGTCATTTCTTCTGTTTGTTTTAGTTTCAATCTTTTATGCTGGAGCTTTCCTTGATTATTCACACTGAAGGATGACCTGCTAAAGCTTGACTGTGTTGTGGTAGGGTTTATTAGCGGATAAGCTTTCCATTTGGTGATTCATCAGGGATCTAGTTTACTTAGGGGATCTCTAGTACTAAAATGTGGAAGATTATTCTCTAGAGACATTTAAAATTTCTCCACAGAATTTTAACCATCACGCACTCTCTTGTTCCGTCCCCAGCCCATCTCATGCCAAGGGGATAGACTCCTAGCTGTCTGTGTTCTACACTTGTAGGTGGTCTCACATTATTTTTTATTAAATTTTATTTATTTATTTAAGGGAGAGAGAGAGAGAGAAAGAGAGGGAGGGAGGGAGAGAGCGGGGTGAGGGGCAGAGGGAAAAGCAGACTCCCGGCCGAGGAGGGAGCCCGATGGGGCAGGGTGAGGGGGGTTTCCATCCCAGGACCCCAGGATCATGACCTGAGCCGAAGGCAGATGCTTAAATGACTGAACGACCCAGGTGCCCCTCACATTATTTTCTTTATATATACATGTACATATACACATGCATTCATAGTAACAATCATTTTTTAACTGGAAATAATCTGAAATGTCTTGAACTCAATCTATGGCCAAATCTAAAATAAAATAAAATTTACCACAGAAAAGGGAAAATATGAAGAAGAGAGTATTTGAAATGTTACAAATATGCCAATGTGATGCTCACTGTTGAATTATGCACAATAGGAAAAATAAACGAAGTAACCTAAATATCTTTTTTATCAAGAACTAATTTTTTTAAAGATCTTATTTATTTATTTGAGAGAGAGCAAGCATGAGCAGGGGGGAGGAGCAGAGGGAGAGGGAGAAGCAGACTTCCCGCTGAGCAGGGAGCCTGATGTGGGACTTGAGCCCAGGACCCTGGGATCATGACCTTGGCTGAAGGCAAATGCTTAACTGACTGAGCCAAGGCGCCCAATCAAGAGCTAATTAAATAAATTATGATACAGCTATTCCATAGTATGAATGTGCTGATATAGAAAGATTTATCAGTTAGACTATACCAAGCCCTGCCCCAAAAGGCGGGGTTTGTAGTGTCAATGATCCCATTTATAAAAATATCATATTGTATATGTGTATATACGTATATATGTGTTATTTAGGGATATATATTTATTATAATATATAGTAACATTAATATATTAATAATTATATATTACACACACACACATATTATACATATGGTATGTTAACACTATTTCTGAAATAATATAGCAACAAAAATGGGGACAAATAGAACAGCAACAGAATGTGCAAGCCAGAAAGCAGATGAATGAGAGTCAACAGACCCAAAAAAGACAACCCTTTTCTCAAGTCAGCAGTGAATGGGGCTGAGAATGAAACCAGTCTGCCAGAGACTCAGGAATAACTGGCTATACCATGTACCTATGAAAATGAAAACTGAAGGAGGCAGCCTAACATAAGGAGCAGTAGGTGAACATTATTTGAAAAGTATTTAAGGGCGCCTGGCTGGCTCAGTCAGGTCTGCCTTTGGCTCATGTCCTGATCTCAGGGTCCTGGGATCGAGTCCCACATCGGGCTCCTTGCTCAGCGGGGAGCCTGCTTCTCTCTCTGCCTCTACCCCTCCCCATGGCTTGTGCTCTTTCTCTCTCTCTCAAATAAATAAAATCTTCAAAAGAAAAAGAAAAGTATTTACATTCCTAGGTCCTCACCCCCACTGCAGTTTGCTAGGTGACTACTCTTCTGGAGGTTTATTCTCTGAAGATGGTAAGACAGGGTTCCTGGCCTAGGCAATGCTAAGAACTACTGAAGGCAGAGGTACAGGTGTGATGCTGAACTCAGTGGGATCAGTGAACTAAAAATGCTAAGGCGCACCTGGGTGGCTCAGTCGGTTAAGTGTCCAACTCTTGATCTTAGCTCAGGTCTTGACCTCAGGGTCATGAGTTCATGCCCTGTGTTGGGCTCCATGCTGGGTGTGGAGTCTACTTAAAAAAAAAAAATGCTAAGAATTTTCCCTCCTCCCTTTACCATTCCTCAGCTGGATCCTAGATCTAGCACTGGAAGCCATTCTCTTACCCTCCAGTCAAGACTAGAAGACTCCTCTCTTTAGAATGCAACTAGTCTAAGAAAAAGACCTAAAGATCTGACAGTAGTCCTCTCCAAAAAACAGCCCACCCAGATTACCCTACAGTGAAACTCAAAGTTGACCTGTCCCAACAATGTGCTCAGGATTCCTAATTTGGAGAAGACAGCCAAGGAAAAAGTCCTTCATAAGGAAGAGATCAAAACAACCAAGCAGGAAAAAGCAAACTGGAAGTAAGTAACCATGCAAAAGAAGAACAAACACTTACAATATTCTTTGGAAAGAGCAAAGACAGAAAGGTAAGACATTGTACCCATCTTAAAAGAACAGAATGGTAGGAGGCCATGTAGAAAATAAAGAGCTCTTGAAAATTAAAGGCATTACAGCTGTCACTAAGCATTATAGCAGTAAATTAATAGTCAATAAAAGGATCAGAAGATAAAGCTGAGAAAATTTCTAAGAAATCAGAGAAAAGGGGCACCTGGGTGGCTCAGTCAGTTAAGTGTCTGACTCTTGACTTCAGCTCAGGTCATGATCTCAGGGTCCTGGGATTGAGCCCCACATCAGACTCCCCACTCAACAGGAAGTCTACTTGTCTCCCTCTCCCTCTGCCCCTCCTCCTGATCGTGTGCTTGCACACACTCTCTCTCTCAAATAAATATATCTTTTAAAAAAATAATCAAAGAAAAACATAAAAGAATAATAGCCCCACCCCCCAAAAGATAAACATATTAGAATATTAGAATATGCTATAGAAAGTACAATATTGATATAATGACTAGTCAAGAAAAAAAAACACACACACACACAAAAACAAACAAAAGAGGCGCCTGGGTGGCTCAGTCGTTAAGCGTCTCCCTTCGGCTCCAGTCGTGGTCCCAGGGTCCTGGGATTGAGCCCCACATCGGGCTCCCTGCTTGGCGGGAAGCCTGCTTCTCCCATTCCCGCTCCCCCTGCTTGTGTTACCTATGTCTCTGTCAAATAAATAAATAAAATCTTAAAAAAAAAAAAAAACACAAAAGAGAACAGTAAAATGCAGAGGAGGAAATAATCAACAAAATAATTCAAGAAAAGAACCTCGAACAGAAAGGCACACGTTTCTAGAATGAAAAGAGCCTACCAAGAACACAAGACAGTGGATAAAAATATATCCACATAAGGCATAATCACTGTGAAATTTTAGGACGTTAAAAACAAAGATTGAAGATTCCAAATATACGGACAAGCAAAACAACAACAAAACAAACAAACAAAAAACCCATGTATTAAAACAAGTCACAAAGAAAGAATGAGTAATTGGAAGAGCTCTGGACTTCACAGAAACAACATTAGAAGAAAAAAAGACAATTGAACAATACCAATAAAACACCGAGGGAAAAACATTCAACCCAGCTAAACCATGCACAGAATACATTTTCTCAGACATACACAGTCTCTTAAAAACTTAACCTGCCTTCTCACTCACTTGTTCTTAAAAAGTTACTAGAGAATATGTTCCACCACAATGAGAGTATGCTCAAGGAGGGTAAAAAAGACATGAGATGCCAAAACAAAGGAATCCCAAGGAGTACTCTGAACAGTGATCCCTAGAATGGGATCTATCCCCAGGAAGATATCTGTATACCAGATGCAGAAGGACACCAGTCCATACTAGCAGTGTTGTTTCCAAAGAAGGTAATATGAAGACTACTATCACTAAGATGCCTGCTGCCCCCATACAGTCTGAAGGAGTTTAAATAGGTTTAGCTTGTTTTAACATGTTGATGAACTTCTAGCTTTCCCCTCCATGTCTGCCAGGTGTTACTCCGATCAGCTGACTACATCACTTTACCCAGCAGAAACGTTTTTCTTTGACCTGCACCTGAAAGCTAGAGGTATATTTGGTAAGCCTAGAATCAGAAAATACAGAGCAGCTTACTACTCTCATATTCCTGTTCATCATCCACTACAACTACATCAGATTTTCTGATCATGGTGAGCACCGATATTTCCCAGAACTCCCTTATGACCTTGCCCCACTGAATTCCCTTAGAGATGCTTTTGCAAACTCTCAGAGAAGCTGAATATGAAATAAGAATATGGCCTACAGACTCTATTCAGGTAACATTCTCAGGCAGCCTTCATCTGAGTGGAAATATTGCCTTTTCTCACACAGCAGGGCTTATGCTTGCTACTCAGTTTAAAAAAAACTAAACAATATGCTCTTTAGAAATATATATTTATGTTTAATATAAACATATATGTTTAGTTCTAAAGAAAAGTAAAGGAATGATCACACTAAAATCTGGATATTACAGGCACCTGGGTGGCTCAGTCGTTAAGCGTCTGCCTTCGGCTCAGGTCGTGACCCTGGGATCGAGCCCTGCATCAGGCAGTCTTGCTTCTCCCTCTCCCTTTGCCTCTCCCCCTGCTTGTGCGCTCTCTATCTCGTGCGCCCACTCGCTTTCTTGCTCAAATAAATAAAATCTTAAAAAAATTTTTTTTAAAAATCAGGATATTACTTACTTCTGGGGCAGAAATGCAAAATTCTTTTAAGTAAATACTGTTTGTTCACCACTATGACAGACACACCAATGTTCATATTCGTATTGTTCTTTATATTATATATATATTTTGATATACTGTCTATGTCTGATACATCAGAAAATTATAAAGACTGAACTTAAGAATATTTACAGCATTATAAAATTAGTTTATGTAAATAACCATCTGAACTAAGAGACGTAAAACAATTTGTCACATTCTAAATGAGTAAAAATCCAAACTCTTAAGTAATGAGAAATGTAAAATATTTTTATGAAGATACATACTTCATTTAATAGGTCATATTTCCCCCCTTTCCCTGACAGTCAAATTTATTAAATCCCCTCTCCAGTTTTCCTCATTTTTATTATTTGATAGTTATACTTCATTCTGCCTTAAATATTAAGCAATAATGCCATCATAAAAGAGACCATAATAGATGTAATCGAGAAGCAAAGTTTGGTATTCTTTATGAAAAAAATTCAGTATATAGTCTAATATTGCATAACACAAACCATGTTTTATGTGGCAACAGAAAAGGACAGTACCTGAAAAACCCACAGTACAGTACTGTAGGGTGAATAATAAATCATAACTAAAATTTAATGACACCTTTAGACCTACTAATAATAGAAATATTTCCAAACCTCAATCAATGGCTGATTTTATTTCAAGTAATGG
Organism: Phoca vitulina; assembly: GCF_004348235.1. Taxonomy (NCBI): domain Eukaryota; kingdom Metazoa; phylum Chordata; class Mammalia; order Carnivora; family Phocidae; genus Phoca; species Phoca vitulina. The sequence continues at coordinate 5,725,283 of NW_022589746.1, forward strand.
ACAACAAAATTATGGTCCAATTAAAAACAGTGAATTGCCAGGGTGCCTGGGTGGCTCAGTCGTTAAGCGTCTGCCTTCGGTTCAGGTCATGATCCCAGGGTCCTGGGATCGAGTCCCGCATCGGGCTCCCTGCTCCGCGGGAAGCCTGCTTCTCCCTCTCCCACTCCTGTTCCCTCTCTCCCTGTCTCTCACTCTCTGTCAAATAAATCTTTAAAAAAAAAAAAACAAAACAGTGAACTGCCTTTATAGAATTTGACTTATAACAACTAAAAACATATAGTTGCATGCAACAGGATATTTGCTATGTTTACCTTGAAGTCCATTAAGGATGGAAGTAATTTCTATGGATTTAATATGAGCTGTATCAGAGTTTTTGGCATCAGTAAGATCCAGTTTGGATACCATTTCAGGAGATGGATTTGTCTGGAAAGGTGGTTTTGACAAGCGCCGAAGTTTACAGTTTTTAGGAGAGTATTTTTCATCTTTGTCTTTTTCTTTGTCTAATTTATTCTAGGTTAAGAAAAAAAAGTATCTCATGTTAACCATAATTTATCATGAGGCATTTATTAGTAACAATGTTAACACACATTTTAAATTCAAAGTTGTATTTTATATTATTAAATAATATGAAAAGAAAGAATATAAGAAGCTCCTCAAAAACAGCCAGAAATGTTTTTCCAAAGTTTTTAACAAATGCTACAGGATAAACACAAAACGTTTTTGTCTAATATTTAAATTTTAATAGCGAAGGTAAATTAGTGATCCCATAAGCAATTCAGACTAACAAACCTCATACTGCTAATAACTGACATCACAAATTCTTCAAAATTAAATCCCAAAAGGCTTAAATATTCATTAAAAAAAAAAATTTCAACCTGGTAGTTTCAAAACTTGTAACATTTTCAATATAAAATGTGGGTTGGGAATGACAAAATTCCAAACATCTTCATTTAGCTGACAACTGGGAATAACTGTAAACAAATGATCTCTTATAATGTGAAGTCGCGAGGCAACCTTCCTGCCTCGTTGATAAAAATTAACGTTTGAGGGGAAAAAACTGTTTACAACTAAAATGAGGAGAAGCTAACTAAAATACTTCCTGGAAACTGCTTTTAACTTTGTTTTGAAAACAATTTATAGGAAAAATCATTTAGACAAGGTTCCTAAATGATGATGTAGAGCATGATGGAGCAGTAAACAACTCTGAAATCCTATTATAGAGACAGACTATAGAATCTCAGTGACTATTTTCACACTTCTCCCAAAGATGGTACATCACTATCATGATTCTGGATTCACAGAAGGTAATTCATTACATATTGCAGATGCTCTGGGGTAATGGTTCTCCAAGTGTGGTCCATGGGCCCGCACCATGAGCATCTTACGGGAATGTGTTAGAAATGCAAACTCCTGGAACCAACCTCACATCTAGTGAATCAGAAATGCTGGGGATGGGACCAAGCCATCAGAGTTCCAACAAGTCCTCCAGATGACTGTGATAGGTGCTCAAGTGGGAGAGCCACTCAGTTAAGACATCTGGGCTTAATTCTCAGAATGGACTGAAAAGCCTGATGTGCAGGTAGATGACCCCAACCTACCAATAATTAGTGCTGCTCCATTTGTCTCCTGTTGCTAGCCTTTTCACTACTTCATTATTTTATTCCAGAGATCATAATGTAACATGTATTCTGAGGGCAGAAAAGGTCCACCCGATTCAAAATTCAAATATGACTTTTAATGGCTATCAGAAGACAGATGAGACAGAGTGAGAGAGGGGTGTGCAATATCAGAATGTTAGGTAGGAAGCTTTTTCAAAATTTACATGCCTCTTCCCTAATGACCAGGAACTGTAATATGCCCTGGGAGGGGCCAAGAACTGAATTGAGAATAAATACTGAGGGGAAAAAAACTCCCTAGGGAATATTCTAATACCGCTTCTCCCATCCCTACCCCCTCCTCTACCTGAGAAATACTCCCTCCTAAAACTTGCTTTGTATACAGAAACTGGCTTTTTTTAAACACCACTCGCACACAACTCTTCCAGTAGCTAAAAATAATGCTAAATATCCTGATTTCCATACTTGCCAATAAAGACCAAAAGTGAAGATGAAAGGGGTTTGAGAAGCCCTAGTTGTAGTTCCCGGGTTGCTACACCAAAACTTGAAGGACAGACCGAATTTTACAGTGCGAAAAGAACAACCACTCTGGGGGAAAGCTTGCACTATTTGGGGCCACCAGCAGGAAAGGAAACAGCTTCTCACTGTGAATACGAAGATTGAATTTCAGAAAAACTACTGAACACCTCAACTACATATATCATTCAAAGTTAAAAAAGCCATTAAAAAGATAAAAAACATTTTAAAACCTAGTTAATGGTCGACTTTCTAATAAAACAATTAAAAGACTTAGAATAAATAAGAGTAATTCTATCATGCACAACAGTAGCATTAATTTCCACACAAGCTCATTAATAGATTCCCCATGGTACCCATCTATGGTGGGGCTAACAGGATCCTGTGAACACATTCTAAGCTCCTGCGAATAGAGTCAGATAAAGAAGAAGAGAAACAGAGGAGGTGCAGAGAGGCTCTCCTCTGCCTTCAGATACCTCCCCTCCTTTTCTTCCTCTGAGTAGTTTACAGCCATTACACTAAACCAGGCTCCCAGCCACACTATTTTATGGCTCCTAGCTGGCGAAGAGAGGGGCAAAAAGGACGGGAATAAATAAGTGAAACCTGGCTGGGTGGCCTTACACAATATTGGGACTAAAAAAGCCTCAAAGATCATTTAGTACTGTTTCCAAAAGACCTTTCCATAAGCTGACAATTTTAACTATACCCAAATCTAGCATTTGATAAATTCGCTGTTCTAAGAGTATTGCTATCTCTACTAACACTAAAGCACACACGCTTAATGCATCATTTTAGAGGAAAAGTTCTTTAATTAACAGCTATGATGTAGCAAAATAAGCACTTACCTTTATTTTCTTCCGATGTTTTATCTTTGGCACATTTTTATCAGCAGGTCTTACTATTTTATCTGCTTTAATCCATTCGTCATATCTAAAATGAAAGGAAAACTTGTGTAAGTACACAAAACATCACAGAAGTAACTATGCCATATTAAAGAGAAATTCATAAATAGAATCATCACATTTTAGAACAGGAATGGATCTTGGAGACCAGTTAGTTCAACTTCCTGGGTCAATGAATAAAGCTACCAAGACCCAAAAAGAGAGATGAAGTGATCTGCCCAAGGACATAATGTCAGCTACCGGCTGAACCAAGACCAGAAAGATTTCTTGATGTCTAAACTAGCGCTCCTTACTCTGCTACCAAAAAGAAACCAAATTTGTATTGTAAAGAAACCACAATATTTTCTACGTTTTTTTTGTTTTACTACTTTGTTTTGTTTTTAAGCAGTAAATAGACAGTTTTTTTTCCCCCCAGACATATCAGGAAGCTAAGGTAATATGCTCTAGTTTTTTTAAAGATTTTGTTTATTTGACAGAGAGAGATACACAGCGAGAGAGAGAACACAAGCAGGGGGAGTGGGAGAGGGAGAAGCAGGCTTCCCTCAGAGCAGGGAACCAGAGTGGAGGCTCGATCCCAGGACCCTGGGATCATGACCTGAGCCAAAGGCAGACGCTTAACGACTGAGCCACCCAGGCGCCACCGATATGCTCTAGTTTTAAATGACATTGTGTGATAGAAGAGCATAATATTATAACTTACAGACAATGCAAAATCAATAGAAAAAAAAAACCTTCTCATAAAATAGTAGGAAAGCTTTACTCGGCCAAGTTTTTCAATATTCTGAGACGCTTCCTACAAATACACACAACTAACAGTCAACAGCTCTGATGGCCTTTCCACTCAATGCTGACAATCTGTGTGAGTTTCTCACGGTGCAACTTACTCCTGACTGCAATAAAGCTATTTGTTTAAAGCAAAAAAGAATGGCAGTTTGTAAAAACTCAACTAGAAGGAAGAAACATTAAAAATGAATTAACCTCTTTTTATGTTCAAAGTTATATACATTTATTGTACAAAATGGAAAACTCCCTGACGTTTTCAACTCCAGAACATGAACAACTGAAAATGAGCTTTTAAATTAAAATGTCCTCATTATTAGAGGTACTAAATGAAGTATAAAGGCCCTAAGCCAGGAAGTAAATGACTTGGGTCATTACCTGACTAATAAATGATATTCTTGCTCTAGAGGAGGCCTGGAAAGTACGCCTGTAACAACGCCCAGGCAAAGTGCTACCGGCCAGTACACATTGGCATCAGTAAAGCTGAGGGCACACCCCCAGGCAAGGGATTATGTCTGTATCTGCTGGAAGCTGTTGAGGGCCACAGTGATAATTAGAGAGAATGAGGAAGAATGGAATGAGTTCTAGGAAAGTCTTCACATAATCCCTGCAGGCTAGTTATGTGGCCCTGGTCAAGCCATTCTCAACATCAGACTTAGTGTATTCTGTATCGAATAAGACTATATTTAAAAAAGAAAAATAAAAAGGTAAGACTGCATAGCACATATAGTTTTCAAAAATCAATCATGATAAGAACTTTGAAAAGTTTTAAAACAAATACTATTATTCTACTCAACACACCCCTTTTGGTACTTTACTGGTACAGTAGCACCTACCTAAATATTTATAGTACTTTTAACTTTCCATGAATACTGAAAATTGCATTATGCTTGAGATGAAAGCAATTTAGTTCCTTCCAAAATTGGAGTGAAGGTGGAAAATGAACAGAAAATATCCTTGCCCTTCACAAAGTTGAATGAAAACTCCTAGAAGTTGCTCTTACTTGGATATAGTTATGGAAGTCAATGCTGTGTACTTTGTTTAAAAGAAAACAAAACAAGCTTCCTATCTTCTTATGAGATAACTGAAGATAGTTCATGATGGCTATACAGAACATCAATGTAAGCTAAACAAGGATATAGTATTTTTTACCTTTCTTAACTGAAGACTGTTATGTAGTTAGTTCTGTAATATCAGACATCTTTACTAGTCAACTTGGGTTTCTGACATGAATTATATTTCAAACTAGGGCAAAATAGTAGCTTTCAACTTAAGATCATCACCACGATATTCTTATATTTGTCTATCTTACGTGGAACACCAAATACATCAAACAAGCAAAAAAACAGTTATTGCCTCCATAATTAAGATGTTCACTATGAGGGAGCAAGATTTCTGTATGACTCAGAGAGAATGGATATAACTTAAAAGAAACATACACATCAATAAAATAAAAGCTCCTGCCTTGGTACAGGCTGATGCCCACCGCCTAAGCTCTATCAGTGTACAGATGCTATCTGGTAATCATTTTCTATAAGAGTCCTATAAGAGGACTGGCTATCAGAAGAACTTGAAGTAGTGACTGTGGATGTGGAAAGAGCGTTGGACCAGGTAGAAAAGAAAAAAAGACAAATTCTGGAATTAGATGAAAGGAACTACACACACTTCTAAAATATTGGAATAGTAGTACTTAAATACTATGGTTTTACTATTTTGGATGACAGTTTTGTTTTAAAATAATGAATATTCTGTATGGTTTTAGGAGATGACTTGGAAAATTCTTTAAATATGTTTCCTATTGAAGTAATAGGTACTTGGTACATGGTAACTTACAGTCCTATAAATATTAGCTAATCTTATTACTCCTTTATTATTTGCCTTTTTCTGTTCTACTTTCTCAGTGTTTTTTGTTTGTTTGGGCATTCCCCTGTTCTGACACTATTCTTTTAGATTTTTTCTTTTCTCTGCCAGATTTATTCTCTATTTTTACAAAATGTAGTAACACAACATTTATATTGTTATTATAATTAATAGCCTTTAGGACTAGAACATGCCTTAAAAGTCTATCAATGAATTTATTTCACAGATTAAGAAAACTCAAACCATGAAAGTAAATTGACTTTGAGAGCAATAGGCTTGCCAAAAAAGCACCAGGTAGGGAGTTAGAGAAACATGGGAAAGGGACTGCCTCTTAAAACATTCTGGTCAATACCAGAATAATGGTAGAGGGCATGGATGACAGGTCCCATCCAGAGTAAGCACAGAGAAGAGTAATAGATCAGCAGCTGGAAAAGCCACATTAAAAATGCACAACCCGTGATGAGGGAGAACTGAAAACAACGTGAGAATTTTGGTTAAGGGAGAGCTTTCAGGTTACAAATGCCCTTACCAAATAAAAGTTGAGATCGCTGACACAAACATTAACCCAGACAAATATTTCAAAACTTAATGAGGTCCTAAATGGCACTTTAGTTGTCTGATTAATCTTACAAGGAACAAAGATCAGAGAATAAACTGAGAGCTATAACTGATCACTGTATTTTTTTTTTTTTAAAGATTTTTATTTATTTATTTGTCAGAGAGAGAGAGCACAAGCAGGGGGAGCAGCAGAGGGAGAGGGAGAAGCAGGCTCCTCACTGAGCAAGGAGCCTGATGTGGGACTCGATTCCAGGACCCTGGGATCATGACCTGAGCCGAAGGCAGATGCTTAATGACTGAGCCACCCAGGCGTCCCATGATCACTGTATTTTAAAAGTAAGAAATGTTCCTTCCCTTTATGTAAGTACTCAGAGTAACATGCAAGTGTCCCATTTTCTTTACAGAATACTTTCAAAGAACAGAAAGGAGAGATACATAAGTTCATGTGAGAGAAAAACAAAAAAACTGTGCAAAAACAAAACAACAACAAAAAAACCCAACAACCCCACAACATTTCCTACAAACACTAACTTATGTAAGAAAGAGGTAGGCCAATTTAATTTTGACTTTACTAGTGCCAGATACTTAAAAAAAAGGAAGCAAAATTAGTGGGTCAAGATCTCTGACTCCCTATCAAATACCAAGAATAAATACTTGAATGAAGGGAATCTAGTTCAGAACTACAAGAAATTGATGCTGTTCATTCTATATAAACTTTGACTTTTAATACAGTATATTTAATATATATTAAAAAGAGACCACACATTTACTATAGGCATAATAAGGAAGTAATCAATGAAGATAGAAAATGAGAAAATTCAGCTCAAATCCAAATATCTTGAATACCATAAAAACTGAAATTACTGGAAGTGGCTAAGAGCAGAAAATTGCAGCTAAGAAACAGAATACCATAAAATAGTTCTCAATTTCTCCTTAGGGTACCATATTAAGATATCCATTCATCCTTCAAAATACATTCTTAAAGAATACAAGAATCTTAATAACTGTATGCAATATTTTTTTTTAATTTGAAAAGGTTTCTAGTCCTTTTCTCAAACATCCTCAAATACACAGTCATGCTGTCCTTCCCTCAGCTACGATAGTCAGGGGCTCTCCAATATTCTCGATTCTGCTTTAAGTACCATGGAGGGCATCAAGAGCACATATTTGGATGGGGTCTCTCCACTTCATAGGAAGAACACTTCTTAACAGATATTTTGGGTTAACAGGACTTCAGACTTCAGAGAAACCACTTTTTCTCATTAAATACCTAGATTTCTCTTCAAGGTTAGCGGGCCTGTTGCTGTCAGTTGTCATGTTTAGTGATCATGTAGTCTGAGAACTAGGAGAGAAATGTAAGCTAAGCAGTGGGCCTACAAACAAAATGACTTGCAGCTTTGGATCCAAGCAATAAAAGAGTTCTATGACAATGTCTGAAGAAAACCAGGTAGTTTGGATTATTGATAAAAACTGTCCTGCCTTTAATTGGACATTACCTTTAGAAATTATGATCACAAGCCAGTAATTGGCCTCTTTGTGACAAAAGGAAATACAGTTTGCCAGGGCACAATGAAAAGATTACTGAATTCTTCTATTTAAAAACAAATACTGAGGGGCGCCTGGGTGGCTCAGTCGGTTGGGCATCTGTCTTTGGCTCAGGTTGTAGTCCTGGGATCCTGGGATAGAGCCCCACATGGGCCTCCCTGCTCAGCAGGGAGCCTGCTTCTCCCTCTCCCACTACTCCCCCTGCTTGTGTGTGTGTGTGCACTCTCTCACTCGCTCACTCTCTCTCAAATAAATAAATAAAATCTTTAAAAATAAATAAATAAAAACAAATATGGAAAAACTGAGAAAAACAAGTATTAAAACAAATACTGAATTAAAAAAAACAAATACTAAATTAAAAAATTAAGTCTGTTAGTAATTAGACCATACTTTTTCAATGATCAATAAATCCACTGTAATTAATGGATAAAATCTAGACAAGTATCTCATCAGATATTTAACTAAAGTATTAAGGAAAATATTTTCAAAGTATATATATGGCATACCTGAGAATATCTCTATTGAGATCATCTAATATTCAACTAATGGAACAAACATGAAAGAACAGATGCATGAGCAACTCATTTAACTTATAAATGTCTGCTCCCTGACCTATATAAAATGAAGGAGCTAGACCAGATGATCCCTAAAGTAAAAAATTACATGAAACTCCGTGACTAAAAGTATGCATGAGGACTTACTCATTTGATAAATACTTCTTAGGTACTATTTATGTGACAAATTCTGCACTAGGCACTGAGTATTCAGGAATGAAAGCAGCATGGCTCCTTCCCACAAGGAGCTTACCATGTAACAGAGAAGACAACACTAAGCAGTAATTACAAAATTAACAATACAAACCTTCTGAACTTTCTGAAAGAAGCAGCCACACAGATATTTGAATTTTTAAATGTGTTGAGTTAAAATACTCATACAAAGCTAGAAGGAACCATTCAGAGACCGTAACATACTTGCTCTCACCAGAGAAAAACAGAGAAAAACAGCTTTCTGATTTTTGTTTGGATGTGTTGGCAAATCATCTAAGAAATCACTTAGCAATGATAAAAACGGAAAAGAATGTTAGTCAACCAGATAAGAAACCAAAATGGTTCTGTTGCCCACATCAATTCAGATTTTGGTTCTTCTTAAACCCAACCAAACCACTTTCAAAGAAATATTATCAGTGTGCATTAATACATACCCCAAAGACATAACCTTAGAGATTTAAAAAAATAATAATTACATGCAGAATAAAAATATTTAAAAAATAATTTCATAAGCAAAACCAAGTGACATATTAAAAAGCTCACTATTTGAAATATGTATACAAATTATAAAAAATATAAAATCTAAAAACCATTAATTTAGATAAAATATTGAAATCATCTGTATTTTGTTTTCTGTAAGGATTAGACTCATTTAATAACAGGTGAACAATATGTACTTTATATCTTGTCTATCTATCTAAAAAGTTAATATATGTCATATAACTAACTCAGAATTTAAAAATCTCACATCTAAAGTGGAAATTTAGGCTATCTTAGCAAGGAAAGAAATTTTTCCCCTTCCTTAAAGTAAAAAAATATAGAAAAAAAAAAAAAGTATGACACTGTAATAGGAAAAAAGACCAAGTCATATGAACAGCAGCAACAGTTATTAAATTATAAACTTTATAAACCATTTTATCAATATTTGCCCACTTCATGAATTTTCTATAATAATCTCAATTTACACATATATTTTTAATCTGAGAGAATATCTAAAGCAAAATTTATAAAAGACCCACTGAACATAATTTAATGCCTTCTGTCATGTTCTTGATATAATGAAACAAAAATAAAAGCATTATATTATTGAAAAAATAAAATTCTAAGCATGTCATTAACATTTCATATTTCCACTTCATATAACACTTAATATTAAATCCACATCAAAGACACATGGTGTTCAGCATAATTAAGAATATAACAGAATGACAATAACTTGAATATTATAGCATAATCATATTTAATATTTGACACAAGTAGCCCAAGAGCATGGTATAGTAATTATATCAATTGGTTTTCCCGAAGAGTTTAACTTTGTAAAATGAAACAAAGGTATAGGTCTTTAGGCAGGGGTAATATGTAATGTTAAGAACACATCACAGAGCATTGTACCAGGCTCATTTATAGAGATCACTGCAAATGGTTAACAACTGCGGCATTCACTGTATTTTGTGACGCAGATACTGACTTTTAAAAGTACCTGAAAAGTTTACTTTCTTAACCCTTGATATGTTTAGGGGATTAGTATTTATGCACAGTTAGACAAATATACTGATGGACCTACCCATCTACAAAACCACCAAATGAACAGGTCCACATTTATGTTTTACATTAAATGTACCTGCCAGTCTACAAAAACTACTGAATGGAACAGGCTCAATTTAGTAAACACTCTAAGTAAACACAAAGAAAGAAAGTCCATCTGAGTGCAAAAATACCCGAGTTACTAATCTTTTTTCAGGAAGGAAATATTTATATTCACTTGCACTGAAAAACCAGTCGACTCAAAAGTCTTTTTTTTTTTTTTTTTAAGATTTTATTTATTTATTTGACAGAGAGAGAGATAGCGAGAGAGGAACACAAGCAGGGGGAGTGGGAAATGGAGAAGCAGGCTTCCTCCCGAGCAGGGAGCCTGATGGGGGACTCGATCCCAGGACGCTGGGATCATGACCTGAGCCGAAGGCAGACGCTCAACGACTGAGCCACCCAGGCGCCCCTCAAAAGTCGTATTTTTAAAGTACAAATTATTATGTTCACTTTATTCACTACTTTAATTGTCTCTACAGGTAGGACTGCCTGTATTGATACAAAGCATCTTCATACTGCATAAGAATTTTTCACATGAGTGGTAACACAGTCCTCTGACTGCCATAGTACTTTTTAATTTAGTATGTTTTCCATCCTAAAAAGTGAATAAGCTGGGAGACTGTGACAGAGGGTTGGGGAAGTTGAGAGTTTTGAAAACATGACAGTGAGGTACGAAGAAAAAATGAATGGGACACAGGAGGAAAAACATGCAAAGGGAATTGAAAGTCTTGGTTAAAAAGACAGGGGCAATGTGTCCTCCCCGCCCTCTAAAACAAGTTTGCAGATATTCAGTTGGAAACCACTGTCAAATGGTCTTCATTTATAGTTCTTTAACTTCCGTACTATAGCAATAAAGCAGAAAAGTTCCTAGAGTACTTTGCTTTTCTTTCTATCATTACCAAAATAATCATTTCAAAGCACAGGAACAGAACAACTCTGTACTCTTTTATCAACATTCCTAAGACCAACAGCTTACACAATGAAAGTATGACAAAGATCAGATTACGTGGAAATAAAAGAAAAAAAAAGTAAGGCCGTAGAACATTCTGCAAACAGAAGGAATAGAGAAATTAGGCTGAAGTGACATAAAAATTCTTTAAGGAACAAAAGGAGACAGAGCCAAAGGAAAGTCACAGAGCAGGAGTATTTCCAGTCAGATTCATTCTAGTCTCTCACCCTCAACCCCATTTTGGTTACTAATTAGGAGATGGGCTCTTCATATGACAAAAAGAGATCATAAAAAAGAACTGACTAGCATATTTACATATAAAAATTAACTCAAAATGGGTCAAAAACTTAGGTATTAGAGCTAACACTATAAAATTCTTATAAGAAAACACGGGGAAATTTTCACAACACTGGATTTGGTGATATTTTCTAGGATACACCACCAAAAGCATGGACAACAAAGAAAAAATAGATGAATTTGGACTTTATCAAAATTTAAAACTATTGTACATCAAGACACTATCAAGAGAGTGAAAGACAATTCTGCGGGTTCACAGAATGGGAGAAACTATCTGCAAATTATATATTTGAGAAAGGATTAATATACAGAACACAGGAAGAACTCCTACCACTCAACAACAAAAACAATTCAAAAATGGGCAAAGGGCTTGAATGGACATTTCCCCAAGGAAGACATACAAATAGCCTATAAGTACACGAAAAGATGCTCAACATCACTAGCCATTAACATGCAATGTTAATGCAACATGCAAATCAAAACCAAATGAGATACCCACTAGGTTAGCTATAATAAACATTTTTTAAAAACAGAAAATAACAAATGTTGGTGAGGGTATGGAGAAACCAGACCCTGATACAATTCTGGCAAGAATGTAAAATGGCCTTTGTGGAAAACAGTTGGACAGTTCCTCAGAGAGTTAAAGAATTACCACATATAAAAGCATCAAGAGGCTCCAGTGAGAGAGCCAGGCCACAGCCGTCCCAATCCCCCATCAGTCTCTATATTCTATATATCTATATTCTATAGGTATCATTTTATAGACCAGTCCCTTTTATTTAGATTTTAACTTCTGTTCTACTTCTATTATGTTGCTGGGAGGTCCAATTTAGTTCAGTATTTGTTTCCTACTTACCATATGCAGGCATGTACTTTTCTAGATGTGGTAAGGGATACTAAAGGAATGAATATGGAATTGGGATTTTTTTCATGTTTTAAAGTTAAATGCACTTCTGTATTGGAAAGTAATGTGGTCCTGATGTAGAAAGCTTGAACAATTAAAAAAAAAAACAAACTGCCCACAGTCCTAGGTGTAAGTTATATTCCAGAAGGTCAAATCCCTTTAGCTCCAAAAAATAATTTGGAAAAATTCAGTATCAGAAAAGTGACTCAAATTAGGACTGGAAAAATAGGAATGGAATGTAAAAAAAGCTAAAATGGGTATCAGAAGGATAAAAGAAGAGCACGACTACACAGAAGAAAACACAAGAAAAAAGAGGATAACTGAGGGATGGTAGAAAAGGAAAATAAACAAGAAAAACAGTTGTCGCTGTCGCAGCTAGAACACAAGTGAAAATTATCATGGAAGGAGCGATCAGCTGGGTCAAATACCACTGATGAGACAAGTAACAAGAGGTCAAGAAGTAAGGATGGAATTCAGCTATGACAGGGAGGTGTGATAGGGGCAAAAGCCTTATTGGAGTGGGTTTACACAAAATAACAGGAGAGAAACTGGGTGACAAGTGTAAACTCATAGTTTTGCTGGATGGAAATGAAGCAAAGAAATGGCACAGTAGGAAAAGCAGGTAAAGCTCAAGTGAGTTTTGAGATGGGAGAAATAACTGCAGGTCCAGACGTGGATGATTCAAAACAGAGCGAGAAACTGACAAAAGAGAGGGTAAAAAGGGAAAATTTCTGGGCCCATGTCTCTGACTTAGGAAAGAAGGCATGACAATTAGAAGAATGCCTTGAGATAGTAGCATGCTTGTTTTCACAGATGACTAAAGAGGAAGAGGCAGAGAATGTGGCAGCAGATGCAGGTAAGAAGGCAGATGTGGAAATCTGCAAAATTCTCCTCTCACTTCAATTTTTCAATGAGGTTATAAAGTAAGGTCACCAACTGAAAATGAGGATGGAAAAGAGATGCTGGGCATTTGAGGAGAGATAAGAAACAGTATGAAACAGTCTTCTGAGAAAGTAGGAGAGTGAATGGAAGAGAGACATATCATGACCACTTGAAGTTCATAGTCATGAATTTAAAAGAAGTCAGCGTGGTTGTTTGCTTTCTCCAGACAGGATCAGCTGCACAGATGCAGGCCAGGAGTAAGAGCGTGAGATTTAAGCAGCGTTCTAGCGGTTTTGTCAAGGAAGGAATACAAAGCAACACAAGAGCGACAGAAAAGCATGTGGGTCAAAAGAAATGATTATAAGGAGTGACTGAAGGTAAGCAACACAAAAGGAGAGCTGAGAGCCTCGGGAGGGAGAGTGTAAATCCTGGTGGGGTAATTCCCTTGCCTGGACAATCAATTCCTTAATAGGGACCACTTCTTTTTATCTTCAGTCCAAGAATAGTATTTTGCACATGATATTGAACTTCTGTATGCCAAATAAAGGAAGAGATGTTTGTTAAAAAGCTGCTAAATGTTAGCACAAAGTGGGTCTGAAGCCATGTGTGAAAGCTTTTGACTAGTTTCCCCTACCCCCATTCCCTCAAAGGAGGAGCCAATTTGCTTCGAGAGGTAAAATATTTTTTAAACATTTTTTTATAAATAAAAAATAAATAAATAAAATAAAATAAAAATATGCATTTTTATTTCAAGTAAAATATTTAAGTATAATTTATCTTATTTTCAGTTTCCTATAACTTATAATATGGAATAGAACTAACTTGTTACTTAGGAGTTTTACAGTTGAAATTTCAGTGTTGCTTTTCCCTTTCTCTTTTACTTGGGGCTATCTTTTTAACGTAGTTGATGAATCTCAATATTAAAAAAATCTCAAATCAAATTCCCAACCCCTTGATTATGGAAAGCCAAACTAGAAATGAAGAAAAATAAATCAGCCTCAATACATAACAGAATACTGATGTATTTTAAATCCCAAGCCAAGCAGTCTAGATAGCTGTAATACACTTAGCTGTATCACTGAACGGGGGATAAACACAACACGTGCAACAGAGATTATAGCAGTTGAATTTCAAAGTGTAACTTTATTTTCAAAAATCACTCCCACGTTTATGGCATGACTTAGAAACTTGAGAATGAAAGGGATCAATGGTACTAAAAACTTCTATAAAATATTAACATCACTAAGAGAAAACAAACAGAAAGGCTACTATTAAAAATTACTAAAGTATGATTATAATTTTTAAAAACATATGAGCTATGTTTTTTAAAAGACTGAAAGAGAACATACTACAATATTAATAGTTGTCTTTCTACTTTTATATATTTTGCCATTTTTCTAGATTGAATGTTATTTTTAGGAGAGTTAAAAACAATTTATAAAAAAAGCACTGACTTTTCTCCAAGCACGTGACAATCTAGCCAAGTTTACTTGTATCGGACAATAGTTTGATATACGACCACCTCATCTGAAAAATTCTGTAGCAGCATTATACCATTTATAAGCCAGTATGTGGTTTAAGATCCAGAGTTCTGGCTATTTTCCATAAAACTGGATGTAAGCCTTTTTTTTCTGTTGTGGTAGTAAAAAACAAATTGGCCCAAACACTATCCTCTGTGTAATAAAAATTAACATTTTCAATTGTGAAATAGGGGTACAAATAAAAATATCAATATAAAGGTTTACACAGCACTTTAGAAAAAAGGAAAAATGTAGAAATTACCAGAAAAACAGTATTTTTTAAACTAAGACAGATATTCTTATTTTCTTTAAGAAAAATTTCTTCACTGGAAAGTGACCTTTCAGGATCAAACAAAACTCACATAAATAGCTTCATATAAAATTTCCTAAATTGCTATAGTAATGAATGACTTCTACTGAAGATAAAACTATTTTCATGAACTTTCGTGCATAAATCTTCATTTCTAATTTCACGTCTCTTAAGTGTAAATTCAAAGATCAAGCTGAAGATCACCGGAATAATAGGAAACTTGTTGTAGAACTGGTGAGCATTTGTTGCAGTCCCCATTAGATTAGCTTCAGAGAGAAATAGGAGCACTGTTCTACTGACTCAAAGAAAATTAACTGCTAATCTACAGAAGTACAGTCCTCTCTATGATGCTGGAGTGTGGAGAGATCCACTCTACAGGTCTTCATCAAGTTGGTTAGTTTTCTTCTTTTGAAAGTTCAGACCATACAAACGCTTGAGGTGTGAGGAGTAGATGGCATCCTTCTCAGCAACATAAGCTTGTCTTGTTGAACTAGGTTTCATTTTCTTTTCTCTATTATTAAAAACTTGAAGGCCTCAATTCGAAGTCTTCCCTTACCCTACCCAACCCCCTAGCAGTTTCAAAGCTAAAATACCGACATTCTCTTTCTACCCTCTAAAATCCAAGTGTTCCTAGGATAACTCTCGCCTTTAATCCATCTTTTCTTAACAAACAGAAAGTTGTATATCTTCCTTGCAGAATAATTTCATGAGTGTCTCAATTCTTTCACCTACTAGGCCTCCTCTCTGTTTAATGAGATAATAGAAAATAATCAAGCCCCGATAATACTGCAAGTTGGAGAACACCTAAATTCTACCAGTCACACAATTTAAAGCATTTAATAAAGGCCACTAGAAAAACTGCCTCATTATATAAACCAGCAGAATAACTAGGACTGAAGAACTCAAGGAGAGGTAAAAGATGATGTGGCTCTTATCTATCCCTGTGGGTGTTACTCAGTAATTATTAATTTTTCCTGATTCAATTTTTTTCCTTCCTAATTTTAAGCTAACATATTCAACATTTACAGTTACATCCTAGGCATAAATGGAATTCCTTCTACATTTATATTAATAAGATCATTTAGTAAGATCAAAATGATTAAATATCAAAGACTGGGCAAAATATTCTTAGAGCAGCTATATCTGAGATCTCAAGTATCTTCCTTTGAACATGATCAGTAACAGCCAGCCCTTCAGGTGAGGAAAATCATGCACACAGAGGTAGCATAAGAGCCAACAAACAAAAGGGTAAATTACACATGATGTTGAAACTGATTCTCTGGAAAAGCTTATGTTTCAGGACAACACTTAGGATAACAGCATTCTTAAAATCCAAAACTTTATCTTGCTGGTCAGAAATAATAAAGAACGGGTCCCAAACAAAACTTCTGAACATTTCCTTATGACTTAAATTGTTATTTTCTTCCAAGCTTCAGAATGGATCAGAATTGTACTTTTTTCTAAATAAGAAAGGTAATCAGATTAGCCATGCTTCCTAGAGCTTCCTAATGCCACAACAGGACGACACAAAATGGACTTTTAAGAAACAGAGACTACAGTTTTTTTTTTTTAAGAAACAGCATTTGAGATGATGTTTTAATAACTTTCCAAATCACAGAATACAATTTAAATAAAAAGCATGGTAACTATATTCCTCCTTGAAGACACTACGCACACCTTGAAACCACCACTTAAAACTTCTATGGTGAACTTTTCAAGGGCAACAACCCTATCATTGGCTGTATTTCAAATATAATATCAAATATTCCAAAATGAACTAAGTTTTTCTTAAAAGATCCTCTAAATGACCAGATCCTAAAACAGGCTTGCCAATTTTGGATAAAATTCAAATACAAAATCTCTGGATAAACCAAAGAACTCTTGTGTTAGAAAAGAACTTAAGTCATTGAACACAACCTAAAACCAAACCTTAGTCTTCCCTTTCATCCCCCTAGGGTTAGCAGCAGTCAGAAAGTGCACTCTATTTTAGTCAAGCGGACTTGCTTACACTTCCACCATATTGTCTCAAATAGACAAATTTCTGAGGCTTCTGAAGAAGGCTGTAACGCAAGAGCTGTTAATGAGGAAATAAAGGCCCTCTTAAAATGGCTAAAGCTTAAGAAATCACAACTTTAAAATCCCTGCCTACTGGATGACTTAAGATTACAAAGAAGAGGTTATTGTGGCAATGTAGTTGAAAATGCAAGAGAGCAAGAAGCCTAGTAGTAACCTGCAGACATCAAGAAGCTCAAAACTCTTTTAACTTTAAAAAAGATTTTTCTGTAATTTCACCAATGTTGCCTCTGTTAATCTACATGTATAACACAAAAATCAACTGGATAGATTTCAGTTTTCTAGACACTAAGGATATCTTGTAAGTATTAAAAACAGTAAGTAGGAAGTCACTACGTGAGGCATTTACATGCTAAAATCTACATTTTTTTTACTATGACCTCAATTAGAATACTGACAAGTCTGTAATTCGTTAATTCAATTTTAAAATAGAAAATTATTTTATAAGTGTTTTTAGGTAGTAATCACTAGCTAAAACTCAAGTTACCTCACATTCCATCCGCAGTAATGCACCAAGTAAAGGACCTCTCCACCTTCGACATCAGAATCTTTAATACTAGCTTCATACATTTTTTGATTTTTCCCTCGTCCATACCGCACTTGGACTTTCATGCCTGGTGGATAGCATTCAAACTCCTCTTCCTCATTGTTGTCATCATCCTCTTCATCCTCTTCCTCCTCCTCCTCCTCCTCTTCTGCTTCTTCATCATCTTCATCTTCCTCTTTATTCGTTTCATCTCTTGAAAGGTTTAAAAAATTGCAGTTAATAAAAGACACCTCATAAGCTTTTCAGTTCCAAACCACATAAAATGATAAAAATCGTGGCTGTGACTGCTCCGGGAACAGCAGGTTCCATGTGTATGAAATTCTGAGTTTCAACGTAACGTTAAAAACTAAAACTGTATAAGATGACCATGGTTACAGAAAGATAAATTTAGAGAAAATGAAGATTGAAAAATGCATTAAAAGAAAATTTCCAGCAGCCAGAATAGAAGTTGTATAAGAAACTAGTAAGGTCGACTGTAACAACTTTTTCATGTTTTATTATAAAAATGTTTTATACAAAAGTGTTGACAAAAACAAAAATCATTACACCTGAGAGCCATTTTCAGACTAAAAGTTATTTTTATTCAAATATTTCCAGCCTCATGTTGTTTAAAACAAAACTTTTACTAGCCAACAGCTAGTCTTACTGAGTTCAAAAGGTGCTCCAACCAAAATTTCAAAAGTTATGCTAACTGAAATATTATTTTACCTTTCATAGGAATATCTGATTAATTTCACATCAATATCACATCAAGTTTTTTCTTTCTATTCTTCTAAACTTTGCTACAATTTCTGCTTTCTTTACCGTATATTTACTGAAAGTCTTCTACCAATTCTCTCAACTTTGAAGTTCCAATGAAATATGTATATAAGGCCAAGTCCAAGTAATATCAAACTAAAAGTCAAATCATTCTAGAAGCAGCACTGCGACCATTTCAATCTTCTCAATATTGTGCACTTTTTAAAATTGAGCATTCGCATTCATTTTATATTAGCCACAAATCTGTATTAAACAAGTTGGAGAAAATCTTAAATTATAAATCGTTCCAAACACTAGATTTATTTTTAAAAAACTTCAAAATGAAATTCAACTATATTTAGTTCTAAGTTTTTATCTGCTGTACAGTATAAAAACTATGTCTATACTTTTTACAATTTTTCTCTCAAAAAGAATCCATCACTTTAGAGCTGACAAAGACCATAAAACAGAACCACAAGATAGCTAAGTAATTACGTTTTAAAAGTTGATTAATATATTTATATAAAATGCTTTCTCCACTGATAATTGGTTTTATATTCTTCTATGCAAACTTTTTAGCAATAACATACTTTATTATCATTCCTAATTATGCAGTTGTGTAAGCAACAAAAATAATCTATAGTAACATAAGCAACACTATAATGATTTTTTATTCTTCTATGCCTTTGCTTCTACATAGTGAACCAGGAGGGATGAAAGGAAACCTAATAGTCTTGTGAAATTAAGTCTAAGTTTACAGAAGTAACAAATGCATCAGTTTTCTCTGAAATACATCACAAAGTCTACAGAATCTCAAGAATTATTTCTATTTTTAAAGACTCATTTATATTCAAATGAATAGGTACTTAAAAATTAAGACCTAAACAAAACCAGCTATAATCTGAGGTAAAAATAGGAACTCTATTATTAAAAATACATTAACATGTCTATAATGAAGAAATAATTATTAGCAAGGCTAAAATATCTAGAAAATTACCAGAAAGGGTATTATGGATGATAAACTATTATTAACAATTTTAAATAAATAAATGTTTATATATATATAAATTAAAATGCTTAAGACATTTTTTGGGGGAAGAATATTACTTGTTTAAATCATAAACTTATAGCTCTGCATATCAGGGAGAAAACGAAGTGTATTTTAGTGGCCACAACAAAAGAAGCAATTTACTATGCACTGAGGAGATTTATCATGTACCTCAGAATCATCATATATTGGGAAAAGAGAGATATAGAATAAAACGTCTAAGATATTTTTAAATGAAAACAAACTCTAAACTAGGTCTTACATTATACAGTGCACTGAGCACAACTGGTAAATGCCAATAATAGCAAGCACAATCCTACTTTAAGTAGCAGCCAGGGCAATCTTTAATCTGGAATAAAACCCTAATACTCTGTAATAATAAAGCAATCAAAAATTAAAAATAAAATTTTGCATTGAATATCAACCTCAGACACAAACCAAATGAGGAGCACTTAAATAATATACTAAAGTATAAAAAAGCAAACAACACAATTACTATCAGCCAAATAAAATATTCTACTCTTTCCTCTAGTAATTCAGTGGCAAAAATCAGAGGTAGATGCACTAAACAAGATAGAACACAGAACAAAGATACCCTTTGAAAGTATAAAAAGTAACCAGCATACAGATTTTAAAAATTAAATTTATATATATAACTCACTCACACCCACGTGCATGCTGCACCTGCGCACGTGCATGAGCATGCGCACACGTGCGCGCGCACACACACACACACACACTGTTACTTATCGTTTAAAGAACTGTATTTTGAGAAACCAAATGTATCAGTATTTTTCATCTGAATTCACAAAGAAATACCAAATTTTCCCATTTTGATGTCACACTCCTTACAATGGAACAAATTTTTTTAAACCTGTAATTTATTAATACCTACTATGAGCCAGGCACTGAAACTGGCATTTTACCTGAATTAACTTATTTAATCTCCTATACCTAGACTATAAGAGAAGGACACGGAAAGTTCTTGGTAGTAGCTAATTACTTAGAGAAAGTTTACATGCTAGAGAAATACATATGATTCTTTATAATTGTAAAATTTTCTATTGCACTTATCTAATAAA
Organism: Phoca vitulina; assembly: GCF_004348235.1. Classification (NCBI taxonomy): domain Eukaryota; kingdom Metazoa; phylum Chordata; class Mammalia; order Carnivora; family Phocidae; genus Phoca; species Phoca vitulina. The sequence goes on from NW_022589746.1 coordinate 5,745,764, forward strand.
ATTCAGAAATCAATCTTAGACATTCCCAACACACAACACTTCTGAAGAACATCTACCAAATTAGGGCAGTCACAGCAGGAAAATTTCAGTTTGTGGTATGAAACATTTATAAATATATATAGTAAATTAAAAAGCTATAGAGTTAAGGAATTTTTTAAAACCTACAATATATAGTTTACACTATAAAATCAGCGGAAACACCAACTTGAAAAATTAATTATTAGTAACAAAAAGAAAATACAGGCTTATCACAGTGCCTCCCACACAGTAGATATTCCAGAAATACATGCAGATATGAAAATCAGATTTTTAGGCAAAAAGCTGAATCCTTACTAAGTTTCTTAAGAGTTGAAATAGTCTCCAGTAGCAGATACGAGTACTTCAAATATACACGTGCACACAGGACTACAACACCAAGTATAATGAGAAAACACTTATACTATATTTATCTAAACCCAGGTTTTCCTTCCATGTTTATCTGCATGCTACAGCCAAAATTTCAGAGGACACTAAAATGATCAAGAGATTTTAGGCAAAAAGCTAAGTACTTACTAAGTTTCTTAATAGCTGAGATAATCTCCAATAGCAGTAAGGAGTACTCGATATACACATTTGTACAAAGATATATAACAAAGTATACTAAACAAACACCTTTCACTATATTCAGGAAGCATATTTTGCTTCCCTTCCCTGCTTGTCTGCATGCTGTGGCCAAATTTCAGAAAAATACTAAAATGATCAAAAACATTTGGTTGTACTTATTTAAATGGACCATTAACAATGGAGATGTTTAGGTTGTTTAAATCTCAGAAATAAGACCAGATGCCAAAAATCACCTACAAAATCCAGGGGTTCACTGGCAGTGCATAAATTACATTGCTAAATAAATAAGTTCATCATTCCAAACTGACCAAAACAAGAAATTGCTACTGTCACATTAAACACAATATAACAATTTTGGCCTTTTGAAAACTAATTATTAGCACTTTTCCATTCTTATTTTTTGCTTAAGAAATTAGTACAACTCTTAAAATCTAGAGCCAACATTCCATCTACAAAACATTACAGAAAGCCATCTTCCCAAATTTATATTATCTGGTTATTCAGAATAGCTTAATGTAGTAAGAAGGACTTTTTCTCTAGCTCAAAATTTCATAAATTTCCATGATGAGAGCAAGAAGAATGGATCAAAAATATGACCTTTTGCTACAAAGTAGCATTTAGCAGGGTCTCTGAAGGAGGCAAATGGTACTTACATAATAAATGCAAACCACTCAATAATCCTGTATTTTGTCAAATTTAGATTCAAACATGCACACACAAACAAAAAGCAAATTACTAGAATTCATTCAGCCAAAATGCATCTTAACCAAAAACAAATTTCTTACCCAGATTTTGCTTTTTCTTCTTCAGCTTCTACCTTTATGCTGAGGGATTCATCTACCCCAGTTGTCTCTTCGTCTTTATCCTCCAGATTTTCATTTTCTTCTGTTTTTTTCATGTTAACTTCTTTTTCCTGATCAGACTGTGTAGGTATAGAGTCTAATAAATTCTTTTTACTTCCCTAGAAAAAGATCAGAGGAACTAAACCAACAAAAGTATACACTGTCAACCTAATTTCATGATCTAATTGTTAGCAAAAGGAAGTGCCAACCAATACTAATATTGAGAAAGGTAGTAGTTATTTTAAGAAACTCCTGCCATTCCTAAAACACTAAGAAAAAATCGCTAACAACTAATTTTAAATGCAAAAATAGCACTTAATGAAGAAAACGCACAAAAAATAAAGTATAACATTTTACAATAAATAAGCTATGAAAACTTTACAGACTAGGTAGAAAATATACCAAAGAAGGCATACACTATTAACAGTATCTGATTTACCAGAGAGGGTTTAATATTTTCCTTTCTTTCAGTATCATCATCAGTAGGTTTTTCTTCTTTTGGTATTATGTTCTCCTCCTCTTCAATCTTTATTTCTTTGATTTCTGGTTCAATTTCTTCCTTAACTTTTATTTCTTTTACATTTTCACACTCTTTACATGGCTTGTTAACAACTTTCTCTGGCAATGCCATCTGAAATTCAATATTGGCCGACCTACAGTACTCCTCAAAACCATATAAGTATCTGGAAACACGAAGAGAAATTACATTTGGGAAAACATTTCAAAATATTGCTGTAGAGTTATGGTTTTTAAAATGTGTTCTTTTAAGTTCTCAGATACTCTCGTTTATTCTAGTTCAGTTCTTCCCAATCTCTTTAACCCAAATAGAAACATTTTTCAAAGAAAAAAAGTCATTAAAAAAACTACACTAGGGGCGCCTGGGTAGTGCCGTCAGTTGAGCATCCAACTCGGTTTTGGCACAGGTCTTGTTCTCAGGGTCCTGAGATCAAGCCCTGTGTTGGGCTCCATGCTCAGCAGTCTTCCTAAGACTTTCTCTTCCTCTCCCTCTGCCCAGCCCCCTCCCTCTCTCTCAAATAAATCTTTTTTTTTTTTTTTAAAGATTTTATTTATTTATTTGACAGAGACACAGCAAGAGAGGGAACACAAGCAGGGGGGAGTGGGAGAGGGATAAGCAGGTTTCTCACTGAGCAGGGAGCCCGATGTGGGGCTCCATGCCAGGACCCCGGGACCACGACCCGAGCCGAAGGCAGACGCTTAATGACTGAGCCACCCAGGCGCCCCTCAAATAAATAAATCTTTAAAAAAAAACTACACTAAAAGTGAAAAGATAGTCAGAATGTTAAATAGAGTAATGTAACAACAGTAGTTATTAAAGGTATTAGTAGAGTATCAATCTGTTGAGCACTTCTTACATGCCATGCACTAGGCCTCTTCATTCACATGAAATCTCATTTAATCATCAGAGTAATCCAACGAGGCAAGGACTAACATCCCATCTTACAAACGAGGAAACTGAAGCTTAGGAGAATAAAGAAATGGTCCTGGAGGCACAAAAGCTAATAACTGGCAGAACCAGGATTCAACCCTTGACTTTTTAACACTTTGGCATTTTAACTTCTACACAGTACTTTCCAAATTTACTTGGCCACAAAAACTTTCTTCATAGAATATCTCCTTGATCTAGTATTCGTAGAATACACTGTAGAAAATGCTATTATAGAGTGATTAGTCTAGTAAAAATTTCTGATTTCTTCTTAGAAGAAATAATTAGCCTCAGTTATACAGTAAATTCTAACCTGCTTTCTAGATAAAGTAATGAATGTAGGTATATCAAGTACACTGACTTACTTTTTATAAGCACATTTAACGTTGTATCCTGCAGCTGAATTTAAGACGGGGATTCCAAGATCTTGGTAGACTTGTTTCCAAACAGCTCCACTTTCAATCTAACAGACAAAGTAAAATGAAAACTCCCAAAGTAAAAGGTGGGAATATAATAAAATTTTGATTAATGCAGCATATATATGTTTATATGTGTTGGTTCTGGTCTCAAAGGAATGAAAAATAACTAGCTTAATAAATTCTAAATAAAAAATTTGGTATACAACAATATTTTAAAGTAACTTTTAGTATTCTAACAAATCTCAGAATTACAAATGTTGAAATATTAGGCCATTTGATTTTTAAATTAGCTCTAGCGTAGTACCTAAGAAAATATTCAGGTTTCTAAATCAAAATTTGTAATGAAGAGACACAGATAAAATTCTTTAAGTAATGTATTAGTTCCCATAAAACCTGTAAGCTTAATAAATCAAAGCAGTTCTAAGGATCTTAGTAAAACATTTTATCTACAGAATACTTTTTCCCCCCAGAATAATCTTAATTGAATGGACACCATACATCATGGCGACCTTAAGTTAATTTCTTCAGTTCAACGATGATTTTTCTGCATGTTTCTACATATACATATGTGCATGTACGTGTGTGTGTGTGTGTGTGTGTGTGTGTCAGACACAATGGAAGAGATAAAGGATATAAAGAAGATTAACTCTCAAGGACCTTACAGTCTAGTGGAAAAGAAACATAGAAGGAACTTCTACCAATATGGTTGTGCGGTGACTCAGACATACACAGGTGGTTTATGAAAGTTTGACAAACTTAACAGTAAATCAGAAAGTTCATTTGAAAAAATCCTTAATTGAATTTAAATTTGGTCTAAGGAAGCTACCTGTTTCTAACCTGTGCTTTCCATTTTCTTTTCCTTCTACTCTTAAGTTTTTATTAGTATACAATTCTAGGTAATTTTTAGATAAGAAAACATGTATGAAAAAACATGTTTCATTTCTAACTGTAATACTTACATTATCAAATCCTCCAAGCTTGTGTACAAGTCTGAATAACTTAAAGAGATTCAAATTTCGATATCCAAGTACGGGCCGTTTGTTAATAGGTGTGCCTATTAAAGAAAATACAAAATATATTATAACCATGCTACATTTTTTATTTAAAATTACAAAAGATTCAGATATCACCACTGAATATCTGACTATATATAGTGCAAGCTGTATATATATGAGAAAACAAATCCCTTGTTAATCAAAAACATGATGTCTACTACTTAAGCCCATTTCATTTTTAAAAATTTCTCCTACCAGATTTTCAAAACCTTATATGATTTCACTCAATTTTCATTTCCCTAATGAGCAAAAGAGTAAATAGCCGATAAACCAAAATAAAATACCAACAGAACAAAATTTTTTTAAATCAAGGAAACAAGGTTTAGTAGAACTGAAGAAAGGGCTAAGATAATTAATGGGCAACTGCTTCACAATGAGAGTGATTTTCATGATACTTTCTTTGTATGTTATTAACTGGTGACTAGTCTAAACAATGATTCCAGGGTAAGACTATATGGTTTTGTTTCTTTCTAAAGGTATTTATTTATTTGAAAGAGTGCGCGGGGGGGGGGGGGCGTCAGGGGCAGAGGGAGAGAGAGAATCCCAAGCACACTCCCCACTGAGCACAGAGCCCAACATGGGGCTGCATTTCATGACTCATGAGATCATGACCTGAGCCAAAACCAAGAGTCAGACACTCAATCGACTGAGCCACCCAGGCACCCCTAGTTTTGTTTCTTTCTAATGTGGACCATGCAAGGCAAGGACACTAAAACTACCAAACCATCAGAAAGTGGTAGAGGAAATAATGGGATGGAGATGCAACTGTGGCTCTTTCAAAACAACCTATGACTGGCACGGTCATATTTGATCACTCTTTCTAATATTAGCTTTTTAAATTTTCTTTTTTATTTATCTTATATAAAAGCCTAAGAAATTGCTTACCTTCTTAGGCGAAGCCTCCTTTCACACAAAGAAATAAGTCAGAAAGCAAAGACATTTCATATCAAACAATAAAAAGATACCTACATTACAGTAGCCACTATCACTTATGAGAGCAAAAGACAAACCGAGCCACCTTCTACTTAATCAGCAATACAAATGAGGATTTAAAAAATATTAATTCCCATCCCACAAGAAAATTAATTCCCAGGGTACAGAGTGGTACTTCCAAATATTATTCATTCATTTTGTCCTTCTCCTCAAGCTAAAAAGCTTTCTGCCTCTCCCCTCTCCCTTTCTAGCATCTTCCCAGGAAAGGAGATACTATACTCTCCTTGAAGAGCAGATAAGCAACAGAGTAACAGGGCCATAGTTACTAGAGGACTAGGTCACTACCGTAAATTAAAGGTTAGCACCCATATCCCTTTCCCTCAATCCTTGCATTTCTTTAACGACATTAGGCAGATTCAAACAGCTAAGCCAAGGCTTACCTTGAGACTGTCACCTTTCTCTACGTCTAACTCTCTTTGGATGGTTTAATTCTCTGCTTAGTTCTGTGTGGCTGGGTCACAAGAAGACTTATGGCATCTTAGAGTATGAGGTCTCTCTCCCTCCCTCCCTCTCTCACTCACATGTACACATAACACAGACACACACACACACACACAGACACATCCTAGGTATATCAAACAGTGATTCTGGAGAGGGAGGCTTATAACATAAAAGCACCCACGTAGGTGCAAATAAAATGGTACTATGATTCTCATTCTGCTACTGCTCCCTAGTATTAAGCGCTCTTTGGGGACCCATGGATGGGTGGCCAGACCAGGACAGAAATCAGGCCATATGGGTCCATAGCCATAATATCCATCAGAATACTGTCAAAGTCCTCATTCCATTTACTATATGACAGGTATGATGCTAGGTGCTGGTGACGCTGGCAATCAAGAAGAGGGCCATGATTACTACATGACATGAAGCTTAATGAACAGAATTCTTAAAGTATTAATTAACTATATGATACATTATAATACTAATCATGAATAAAAAAAACTCACCTCTATCCTCCATAAATTTGTATAACTGCTGAAGAAAATTCTCCCTTTCTTCTGGAAATGGTTCTATTTCTTCCTAATTTTGGTCACAGAAGAAGAGAGTATTATTTTCCTCAAGGAAGCATTTTAATAATGTAAGATTTCCTACCAACAGCAGAGACTAATATTCACTAAAATATTTCAAAGGCTTGTTTTACCAAGTAAAAATTATTTCTTAACACTAAGCTGTTCAAAACCAGGCAAGTCTAGACATTTTATGCTTTCCAAAGGAATATGTCCTAAAAGGTATCTCAATAGTGACAATTCCAAATGTAAATTCTCATATAAGAAATGAGACTTAGCAAGATGGCTCATGAGCTTTTTACCATATCAGATATCTATTCTTTAAATCAGGGCCACAGGCTCAAGAAGACCTACTCTCACTTATATTAAATTGGGTCAGGGTTTAACACCAAAACTGACTCTCTTGTTGCTCCTCCAGAACTATACAAAGTGTGGGTCCCCTTAGCTCTAACTACAAGTATCCTTCATTATATACAGCCCCACTGTATAGCACTTCAAGCTTAGAAAATCAGTAAAGTGGGGAACAAACTTGATCTACAATACCTGAAGATTCAGACTTAGGGAAATCTTCAAGTAATAAAATAGTTCCCCGATTTATCAATTACAAGGGAGGGACTAGCTTCTTGCTGCTGTGGCCAGGGGCTGTGGCAGTAGGGAGCTGGTCCTGAAGCAACCTGCAAGGAGCAGGGTAGTAGGTGAGATGGAGGAACTCATCAATTCAGTGACTATCATCCATTCAACAAACCACTTAATGAGCACCAGTAAGTGTAGGCACTATGCTAGGTGCTGAATCAAATAAAAGAAAAATAAGCGATGGAGCCTTTCATTAGAGAACATGATCAGGAGTAACTGCAGAGAAAGTGATACAAAATCCATATCTTAAAGTTACTCGGCTGAAACAAATGTATCTCTGATGGTAAAACTTAAGAGCATGCTTTTCAATTGATAGTCTAAATAACTCTATCATTTTAATTTTAAAAATCCTCTGTCTAATGCCACTGTTTTGACATTTACCCCTTTATTTCAAAAGCTGGCAGAGCAAAGGCAGGCAAGTTAAAAACCAGAAACAAAATCCATGTTGATAAACCTTTAGGTCTGCTGGTTGAGCAGAGAAAAATAAATGACAATTATTATTATAAAAAAAAAACAACACTGCACTTCTCAATTTAAACATGGTCCACAGAGCTAGGCTTTGGTAAAGTAATCAGATATAAATCTAAGATATTATCTTAAATGCCCCGATACAATATTTGACTTTCATAAACTGCCAAATGTATTCCTGTCACAAAAATCTTTCAGTGAGGTTTGTATTTAACTTAAGAAAATGTTTAAACTAGAAATCAGATTTGCTTTTACAAAAACATTTATAGAACACAAATCTAAGCAACAAAAATTTTAGTAACTAATATTTATTGACCCTCATTTATTTACATGTTATACCTTCTGACAGACACTATCAAGTTAACACAGGGTCCTTTACCCTTGAGGAGCTTATAGGGGAGAAAACAGACAGTAAGTGTGGGTGGGGGGAGGGGTTTTAAATGACAAAAAAATGCACAAGGAATGATATCAGGTTAGATTAGCAAATGGAGTGATTGACTTTCCTTGGGTGAAGGAGGTGATACTTCACAGATGGCTTCCCTTTACAGAGGTGACATGTTAGTAGGGTTCTGAAAACTGAACAGGAGTTTGCCAGGCTAAGTGGGGGAGAACAGGGAAGGGCACTGTAGGTAAAGGTACTGGTATGTGTACAGGTTGAGCAGAAACAAGGTATGTAATTTAATATGGCTACAGCATCAAGTTCAAAGTGGCAAGGGATGCCAAGAGAAGCGATATGAAGGTGGGGCCGGACTGTAAAGGAGGTTCTGTAAGTGAAACTTGACTTTTAGGGTGATAAGAAGCTATTGGGGAGGTTTTAAGCAAAGGGTTGCTTGTTCATTTTGGCATTTTAAACAGAAAGCAGTGGGGACGACTGAAGCTGAGAAACTTTTACACTACACACTGTCATCATAAAGCACTATGTCATAAAACATAAACTCTAGAACAATCCTATTTCATCAATAGTTGTTCATTAGAGTTAGATGGCAGAATTTAATAACTTACCTAAAATACTACATATTGACATTAACTTATTAGTTTCCTGAAAACATTCAGTCCAATTTGCTTGATGGTCAAATATACAGCCTTCACTATCTGCACCATTCACCAATAACTTCTAGGAAGTATCATTAACAAGTACAGTGGTGCAATGTCACTAGTAATATCATGGACATCTTTTTTTGGTACTTATCATTGCTAGACCTAAAGTACCATTTACAGTAATCTAAAACTTTATCTCCTTGATCCATATAAACTCATAGATGCTTTATTTATGATCTAATTAGAACTATCCACCCATTTGTATTAGATATATTTAAGATTCTCTAAATCAAAGAGATATTAATCCTTTTTTGCTGATTATTCTTTTAATAATACTAGATAGAAGATATATTTTATACTTCTCTAGGTATTTCAATAAAATATGCAGATAAAAACACTGTAGGAGGTGACGGCTGGCCACACAATGATGAAAAGCATCACTTTGATGAAAGCAGTGCTGAAAGCAGCACTTTGCTATATTAGGTGGGTATTTCCCTTATTATCTGATAAACCAAAAGCACGGCAAGATTAAGAAACATTTCTGAGGTTACTGAAATAACTATACTTAATATTTTTAATTTCCCAAGACCATATTTCTATTTTAAATAAGCAAGCAAACTACTTGGTTATGATGGATAGCACAAGCACATATTTATTACGAAATATTTCTAATACTAAAAACACTGAAGTGATTGATGACTTTGTGCCAAATCCTAACTCACAGAGGAAACCCAACTGTTACTCTGAATTTTAAGACATCAACTGTTTGTCCTTACCTCTTCTTCACTGCTATTATCCTCCTTTTCTTTTTCATCATCTTCCTCCTCCTCTTCTTCCTCCGCCTCACTGCTAGAACTATCTTCCTTCAGTTCAGTCTTCCAGTTAGCAGGAATAGTTCTACTTTTATGAAACTCAAGGGCCTGATCGAAGGCTGCAGAGAGGACCAAAAACTATGTGAACTGGAGAAATTAAGACAACTGATTTGTCTAATTAAACAAGATAAAAAATTAACCGCTGTGCTAAAAGCACGGACATTTGTTTGCTGTGTGCCAGGCACTGTTCTGTAGCGACTCATTTAAAACCCAGCAGTCCTAAGCATCGGGACCCAATTTATAGATGGCAAACTACTGCTATTAGAAGATGACTTAGGTTCAAACAAATACAAACGAAAAGAGCAGTTTTCTTCTTTTAAACAAAAATTAAACATGCCTAGTATAAACAACTTTAACATAGGTAAATTTCTGATCATTGGTCCAACAAATGACTATTAAACAGCATTATATATCAAGCACAGAGCCATTGTATTGAACACACAATAGCTGAAAATGTACTATAGATATGTTATCCTCATTCCTAATAAAACATGAATTAAAATTATATTAATAATTAGCTTAAACCAAAATTGGTGAGACACAATTATTTTTGTTTTACAATACATGGACATGAACTCTAAGCCACAAATTCTTGGTGATTTTTAACTAGTCTACATAGCATATTATCAGATTTCATGAACTGGGCAATAAGAAAGTTGTCTACAATGCCAAAAATCAAGTAAGAAAGGCAATTACGGCATATTCCTCAATAAAATATAACTATTGTTATACTATGAGAAATGCCAAATCAAAATTACTTTTGATTCCTGTTTCTACCATCCTCAGGAACTAAATATTCTATTTACTAGGCAAAGCAAGTCTATGGTAATTGGCTGATGATCTAGTTCCTTCCCAATCTTAGATTACTGCCCCTGATTATAAGCTAAAAAAGAAAAAGCAGCCCTATAATAGCAAAAGACACACAGATTTACAAAAGTGTAATTCACACAGAACCAAATGGAACTTCAAAGACAGAACTTCAAAAATATGTATTTTTTTAAAAAGCAAAAGAAAGTCTGATCTTCAAAAACACTTCAGCAGTTTTTAAATTAACCATAAATTATTCCAAGATTATCCTTACCTTGTTTTAATATAGCATCAGGCTTTGGTGCAGTGTCACTAGTAATTTCATGGACATCCTTTCTTGGCACTGAAGTACTACATTATTTTTTTTTTTTATTTTAAAGAAAAAAAAAGCCACAAAAACACAACAGAGATTAAGAGTCCAATTACACACCACAGAAAGATACTGAAAATATGGAAACATTAACATTTACAATGAAAGTGACTGCAGAGTGTTGCAATTCCCAAATGAAATGCTAGGCAGGATATTAAAATATGTAATCATCTACAGAACGACCCCTCCTTGAGAGATGTTTTACGAGGTATTCTCAAATATCAAAGAGTCCCCGGCTAAATGCAATAAGGAAAATATTGATCCTGCTATCCAAAATAATAATAAATGAAAATATTTGGAGAGCAGGATCAATCCAATAAAAAAGAAGTCAAATAGTAAGAATTTGCCATTATCTTGGGATAATCACAAGAGATTACTAAATTTAAGACTGGAAGAAAATGTACTTGTTTATAATATAAATGTTCTTCTAATAACTGTTTTTAAACTGGATTCTAGGCTCACAAGCAAACTTCTAATATATAATTTAAGATCCTTCATGGAACTCTCCAACCATAGGGAGGGGGTCAGATGCAAGCAACTGGGAGAGTTTCTATCATATATATCACACATACCTCCTATTTTACAATAATAAATCATTGTTCTACATCATTCAGCTCTTCTGCATTTGGCTTACATCAATCAATCTACAAAAGCCTGAAAACTATTCCAAATACATTTTTCAACCTGCCTATTTTTTTAACTTTTTATTTTAAAAATTTCAAATACATACAAAAGGAAATAGAATAGCGCAATGAACCACCACATACCCATTACCCAACTACAATAATCATGAACTCATAGTCACTGTTTCATTTATATCCCTATACTTCCCTCGTGGATTATTTTACAGCAAATCCCAGATACTATATAATTTGATTTATAATATACTTCATTATGAAGGTTTGAAAGAAGTCTTTTTAAAAATCATAACAAATACCATTACTACACGTTTAAAAATTAACAGTAATTTCTTACTATCATCAAACCAGTATTCAATTTCAGTGTTCAAATTTCTGATTATCTCAGTTTTGTTAAAGTGGATTTCATAGATTGTTTTTAAAAATCACTTTTCAGAACCTGAAAACCCAAACACCAATCTTAAAACATGATGATCATTTTAAGGTATAGACACGGAATAAGGCAAAGTATAAAATATATGACTTTTCTAGTCGCACAATTCTAAAAAACAAAACAAAACAAAAAAAACCCATAGAAATCCGTAACTCAGTTCCAAAAAAGTTCTATAGGAAAAATCACTTAACACTTAACATACATTTATAGTAATCCATTTTAACCCTTAGAACTGCAGAAGTCAAATGTTATACAACAGGTATCAGTATAACCATTGGACAGAACTAAAAATATTAGAGCCCAATTAAACATTCCAGAATAATAAACACATCAATAAATATAGCAATCAAGTATTATAGTAGATAGATCTAAATTTGCCTCAACAAATCACCAGCTACTATACAGGCAAATATCAACTAGGTAATACTGAGGGTCTAGAAACTCTGGGAGTTTTAAAAAAAAAAAACCAAAATGAACAAGGAAAGCAGACTATAAGATCACTTAAATGATAATATGAAAAAGATCATACTTTGTTTAAAACATTCTGTATGATGAAAAGTAAAAGCATAAGTCATTAGAAAAAACTAATTTATCATTTATCTTCCTAACATGGAAAAACAGCATACTTTTCATCCCTAGTGAATCATACTTACAATTTGCCATCTTTGAAAGATCGAACAAGAATATTGTCTTTTTTCACAGCAATTTCATCACTACAATCAGGACAAACCACCTTTAAAAAAAAGTGTAAAACCATTAGAACTAAAAGCAAAATTTACAGATATTTACATAAATATCAACTATTTAAATCCTTTCAAAAAACAGTTTCAGCTTAAAGTTTAAAAACTAATTTTAGTTTGTAGGGTAAACAGCTACACACATGTGGGAATACACACAAGTAATTTTAATTTTACATCCTCTATCCTTCCAGCTCTCTGGATTCCCCACACGGTTTTTGGCACAGGCTTGTGTTGAAAGCAGAAGCACGGCCATGCCCAGACTGACGCTGTGGACCAAGTTCTCGTCAGAAATAGAACACCGGCATGAAAGTGGAGGCTGGGGTGGAAAACGGAGGTAAAGCCCGAGCCTTAACAGAGGGTGTGCAGCACGGCTAGGAAAACAGCGGGAACCAAAACGGGAGCCAGTATCAGAACCTCAATCAGAGCAGTCTCGATCTTAAAAAAGATACAGATGAGGTTCTACTTATTATTTACATTTAAATATGTATAACAGGCACCAAAATTTCTTCATAATACTACCCACTCTAAAAAGTAAACATTTTTAAAAAGACATGCAGGCTGTGTAGGACTGATCACTCCCCAAGAGAGGACTTAGCTGGAGCTGCCTCAGCTGCTATTTAAAGTGAGGTCAAAGTGGGCCTTCCCAAAGGCTAATGCAAGACACCTATAAATTTTTAGTATTTCAATTCCAAGACAGCCCACTCTGTACACCAAGAACAAGTTAAAAGAATAGTTATATTTCTAAATGAAAAATGAGCTAAGTAAGTATGACAGGTTTGTCCTAAGGATGGGCTTATCGGCTCTGAAAAATGACACAACAGTACATAAAGGCACATACTCTCACCACAGGTCAGAAAGGAGCTAGAAACAGGTTAGTTCTAATTCAGTCTTTAAGAAGTTAGTTAACATTTTCCATAACTGCAACTGCATTGCACTAAGCATTCTTTAAATGTTGATGGCATTCTGAATGAACTCCCTGATGAAAGTCTTTTATACATTATTAACATCGAGGGAAACTTCCCTGTCATGCCAAAAAAAGTCTGAAGTAAATACTAAGCATTTGCTCATATACTCATCTTGTGACTCTACAGATACTGACTGCCACCTCGAGGTACTGTACTAGATGCCGGAGAAAAAGAGACCAAGTCAGTCACTGCTCCTCCCCACATGGAGCTTGCACCCTATAGAAGACAAGCACTGAACAAGTAAGTGCACGTGTATTTAACTGCTACTACGTTAAGTCCTTATCTAGGTAATCAGGGACCACTTTCCTGAAGACCCAACATTTAAGCTCAGCTTTTAAGACTGAGTAGAAGGGGCACCTGGGTGGCTCAGTCGGTTAAGTGTCTGCCTTCAGCTCAGGTCATGATCCCAGGGTCCTGGGATCGAGCCCCACATCGGGCTCCTTGCTCGGCAGGAAGCCTGCTTCTCCCTCTCCCGCTGCCCCTGCTTGTGTTCCCTCTCTGTCTCTCTGTCAAATAAATAAATAAAAATCTTAAAAAAAAAAAAAAAAAAAAAGACTGAGTAGGAAATGGCCTGACAAACAATGTGCCTAGATGCACGTGTGTGTCGTATAAGGGGTGCGCTGCAAGCAATGGGAACAAATAACGGGAAGGGCCAGAGACAGCAGGCACTGGAACCTGCCCCAGAGAGCAAAAGAAGGTCAGTGTGGCTAACTTTCTGCCTGGACTGATTAAGAGAGATAAGAAGGGTTCAGGTTTTTCCAGTCTTTTAGGTCATGTTAATTCTTAGGGATAAAATCTAAAATCTTTAAGGAAAGGCTCTGAAGCAGGGTAATGTTATACTAGATTTGCCTTTTAAAAATTACTTTGAGGGGCGCCTGGGTGGCTCAGTCGTTAAGCATCCGCCTTCAGCTCAGGTCATGATCCCAGGGTCCTGGGATCCAGCCCCGCCTCGGTTTCCCTGCTCCGCGGGAAGCCTGCTTCTCCCTCTCCCACTCCCCCTGCTTGTGTTCCTGCTCTCGCTATGTCTCTCTCTGTCAAATAAATAAATAAAATCTTTTTTAAAAAATTAAATTAAAATTACTTTGAAAAAATGAAAATAAAAAAATTAAAATTACTTTGGGGATGCCTGGCTGGCTCAGTCAGAAGAGCATATGACCCTTGACCTTAGGGTCTTGAATTCAAGCCCCACATGGGGGGTAGAGATTTTAAATAAATAAAACTTAAAAAAAAAAAAGAATAAAATAAAATTACTTCGGCTGTTTTTAAGAAAATGGGCTAGAGAAGGGCAAGAGTTGAAAGAGATGAAGCCACCACAATCACCCAGGTGAGAGAGGTGGTGGTGACTCGGATGGAGAGTGGTGGCAATGGCATATTAAAGGAAAGAGAATATTAGAGGTAATTAGGGAAGTGAAGAGATGAGTGAGCAGAGGATGCTCAGGTTTTTGTCTTGTGCAAATGATGTCATTCACTGTGAGATGAAACACTGGAGGAGGGCCAAGTTTGGGAAGGAGGGAGGAAAGAATACATTTAGTTTTAAACTTATTAAGTGTTGAGATGGCTGAAGGACAGCCAAATGGAGATACTAAACAGATACCCAAGTCCGGAGCTCAATGGAAGTCTGAACTGTTAAGATATAAACTTGGGAGTCAACAGCCTAAATACCAGGGGCTTAAACTTGGGTCTAAAACTGTGAACAAAATCTACCTTTTTCTTTTTTTCTCATGGGTTTGGCAGTCCGCCACTCTACCACTGAGCTATCGAAGGACTCACACTTTCTCATGGGTTTCAAAAACTACACATATGGTAGCTTTGGCCAGTGCTGCTGCTGATGTGTTAAGTGGTTCGCTTTCCATTCTGCCACAGGAATGATAATCCATATTTCATCCTGTTCACTCATGTGTGTGATTTTCTTGGTCCCTAAGGCATTTCAGTTTGTTAACTCTGCAACTGATGCTATAAAAGGGGATGAGATCACCCTAAAGAGAATACAGAGTGATATATTCTGAACCTTGCACGGCAACATTTAAAGGCTGGTTAGAGGAGAAACAGTGAAGGAAAATGAAAAGGAAGACTGCGTGAGTCATGGAAGCTAAGATTTCCTTCTGTTAAAATGGGGTGAATACCCCGTATTTTTCAGTCTCAGGATTCAATGCGACTACTTATGTGACCAGCTTCATACAGTGCCTGGACATGGTAGGTGCTCAACACATGGGGGCTACTTACAGGTCCTAGGAGTACAACTGTTTCCTAACACAGTGATGTTACTAAACACTTGTAAAATTTACTCAATTTATAAAAACTAATTTTAAAAATTGAAACCCAAATACTATTTATGTGATTATGTTGACTGTTCGATCGAGAACACAAGTTCACACTCTAATTGACAAAAATTATTCATAACTGTCCAAAAGATCTCAATTTGGGGGGGGGAGGATCTCTAAGATTCTTTAAATAATACTGTGATGGTTCCTACACCAATTACTGACAATTCAACATCATAAATCCTTAAATATTTTCCTTATCATCAAGGAAACTATTTAGAAACTATGGGCGAGAGAATCTTAATACTGAATATACTAACAGTGAAAAATTAATATTCCTGTTATTTTAGAAAAAGACACACAAAACTGTTTTTTAAAACATGTTTTCAAAAGAAATTCTTACAAAGAATCTTAGTGCTTTAGGAAAAAAGAAATGATCATATACACTGACATTTGTTTTCAGCTCACCATTAACCAAGTTACTTAACCTTTCCAATAATCAGTCTCCTGATCTCTAAGTGAGGATAAATAATATTACCTGCCTCACAGTCCTTGTAAAGGTCTTAACAGTCCTTGCAGATAGCAGGCATCCAATAACTATTAGGCTGGATAGATGGGTATATGCAGAGGTATGAAGGTATCATAAAGTATTTATATTTATTAAAACAAATAATTGCCCTCTTTAGTTTTAATTGTAAGATACAATATAAGTTTTAATTATAAGAGCTAGCCATTTATTGGGCAATTACTTGGTGCAAAACACTGAACTGATAAGTATTCAGGATAAAGAACACAAATCATGTTCACTGAAAAGAACGATAAATAGACATCATTTGCAGACAACAGTAGAAAAAGATTCTCTTCTTCTGCAGTCTTTTGCATGATGAATTTAGAAGTTTTAAAAGTTTGCATTATGAATCTTCTACCCAAAATAGAGAGAGCAGTATAATGAACTCCCACATACCTACCCTCTAAAATTACCATAATTTTGCCTTTCTTGGATGACTTAAAAGAATTCTTGGTACTCAAAGACAATTTTGAAAGTAATCTTTGTGTAAACTAAATGACACTAAAACCATTTCCCTACTCTGTACCTATGAAAAACACTAGTAAGATTATCAATTGTTTTCTTCATGAACCTAAATAGTTGAATTTTAAACTCCTTTATACTGAAGTTACTCACCAATGCAGGAAACCATAGTGCTTTCTTTTTATCCAAACTAACGTAATCTACACATACAACTTTTCCTAGTAGTTCATCGATCTGTTTCCTATCATCCTCATCTTCATCACTGGAGGATGAAGACGACTCTTCCTCTGGTCTAGGGAAAGAAAAAAATAAGATATTTCCATTTATCTTCACAAAGAATGAGCATACCAAGTTGATAAATATAGGTAGTCTAGAAATCTTACCTCATTTTCTAAAACCTACAGAATGGCAAATTTAAATTTTTAAACAATTTTCTAAATTTCTAAAGAATAACAAAAAGGGTTATCATTAGAAGGAAGCACATCATTTTCCTAAACATCCTTTGCGTTTATTTAGTGCTACTCTAAAAGGTTAAGGGGGGAGAACAGAACAGAGTAACAATGGTCCCCAAATTCTCAAAAAGCTGAAGGCCCCATACGAAACATCCCAGTACTACACTAAAATGTATTAGATCCAACTCTCAGATTAAGGAAGTTCTAAAGATAGTAATTTTATACTCCCAGTACAAAGCTAATTTTAAAAAGGGGAAGAAAGGTCTTTATTTATTGGGGCTTAGGGTGGGAGAGAAGACAATCTGATAAGAGATCACCAATGCTATCCTTAATATCAAATATACACAAACCAGGAATTGATAAAATGTACAATACTGTTATTTTGTATTATGTTAGAAATTCCTTTCAGTTTACATTGTATATTGGACTAATAAATTAGAAAGAAGTTCACTGTCAGCAGAAAAAGGAACTATCTAAAACCATCCATTTGTTAGACAAAAGCACAGCAAAAAGTAAAACTAAAAAGGAAAAAAAAAAAAACATAAAACAAACAAAAATACAGCTCTGAATCTGGTTCCAAGAAAGCCCACAATCAGTGTTAAAGAAAGATTCTAACAAGTGAGTGCTCAAAACGCACAGAGTAAGCGAAGACACTAAGAAATGAATAGACTACAATGTACGTTCTTTTTTACAAATTAAATAGAAGAATGGTTAGTATTAATTACCTATAGGGATGAAAACATTTTTGAGATAGTTGGCAATGACCAAGTTCACTGACAAAAAATGTAAACTGACAGATTATTTTAAAACCTTAAACATGATTTAACTATTTGGTTGACTGGGACAAATCTAATATACTCTAAAATTTGTCTTGATGCCTTTCCAAAGGGATGGCAACATAATGTCACTCCTTTATATATTTCAACATAATTATAAAAAAAGCAAAAACTACTATAATAATACTAAACATTTTAGAGTGATATGGGAAATATCACTATTTGATTTCAATGATCAAGGGACTTAAAAATTGTCCCCTGGTAAAAACAAAGCAAATTTTCAAGTTTGCTGCTGAGAACTACTGTATTTCAAATGGCACTTAAAGCAATTTAAAGTAGGGACATGGAAAGTAAGTAGGAGGTAGGAAAAACAAATATACCTTCATATTAGCAAAGCATAAAACCTTAAAAATAGGCACACAGCTTGGGACAGTAATGAAAGACCTCCCAAGTCTGAGTTCTAATTGATTAGAAGTGTTTCTCAAGGGCAATGACTTTTATCTCTTCACTTTCTAATGACTATGGAAGACATCCAACCTTAAAACCATAATTACTGCTTTTCTAAAGCAGCCATAAAAAACTTATTCAGCTAGGATTTAATGGACACTCTTCATGTCATTATCATTAGCAAGATAGAAAGTCCCAATATCACGGATAACATGTATCAAATCTGTAAAACAGAGAGAGAGAAAACTGGGCTTTATTTGCCTAACAAAGTCATCTGCATCTTTATGAAGATTCTCATTTCTTTCTTAAGACTTAACAAGTGTGAAGACTTCAGACATCAGAAAGTGACATATAAAAAAAAAGTGACTGCCTACATAAAACACCTATCCACCTTTCATATTAAATGTCCAAGTTCCACTCTAAAACCATTGCCCATTTACAGACTAGATTTCCTGTCCACCCCCAACCCCGACCCTGGCAACTGAAGACTTTGTTCCAAGAGCACTCATTTCTCCTGTATCAATTTTTCTGCCTCTACTACATTGAGTCCCATCAGCATACTGTTATTTCCATCAATATGCTATTATTTCTCCCACTTAAAAAAAGAATCCCTTGACCTCACCTTCTCCACCAGCTACTGCCACCTCGTTTCTCTACTCCCCTTTGCAGCCAAACAGCTTGGAATGTTCTACTCCTTGACATCTGGAAACGTTTTGACTCCTCTAAGTCTCTGTTCAAATGTCATTTCAGTTAGGTGACCCTGACCATCTCATTCAAATTTACAACCTGCCTGCCCCAATCTCTCCTCACTTTTATTCTTTACCCACAGCATTTACAAATCCATCATACTATATAATCTACTTAGTTCTTTCTTACGTTTTCTCTTTATTGCCCATCTCCCCTATATGAGAGAATATAAGCTCTAAGGGCAGAGATTTTATCAATGCCTGTTTTATTCACTGATATATCCCAAGTACCTGAACAGTGCTTGGCACAAGCACAGATATTCAATAAATATTTGTTGAGTAAATAAATGAACTGAATAGATTTATTTCTTTCTACGATGGTTATTTTAAATTTTATTTTTCCTGAAATCACAAAATGTATACAAGCAGTATAAAGTACACAACCAGTTAAAACCACACCACTATATATACCTAAGGCTCCTTTAACTTTTCCTCTTGGAGGAGTTTAGCCAAGAAATAATTTATACAAGACACTCAATAAACTGGTGAACTAAAATAAATGAGCATCAAAAATATTTTAAGGGGTGCCTGTGTGGCTCAGTCGGTGAAGCATCTGCCTTCGGCTCAGGTCATGATCCCGGGGTCTTGGGATCGAGCCCCACTTTGGGCTCCCTGCTCAGCAGGGGAATCTGCTTCTCCTTCTCCCTCTGCCCCTCCCCCTGCTGTGTGTTCACGCACTTCCTCTCAAATAAATAAAAATAAAATGTAAAAATAATAAACAATAATTTTAAAAAATATTTTAAGGGAGCAAATACAGAGCAAGCAGAGAACCTACTTGGTTTTATTCCCCTCTGACAGCGTTGCTGCTTCAGTGGTAAGGTGGTATTTGTTTACAGAGCCAGAACAAAATAATGCACTGTTTGTGACATAACATCTGATGCTGCCACTGGAAACAAAGCTAACTACTCGGGAATGTTTACCACCACAGACTAATAGCTAATTATTTAAGGGGACTGCACATCACTATTAATTGTAAATTAATTGTAAATTAAGTAGGAAGAACTTTAGACAAGACGTGTGCCAAAGAACAGCAAATGACAAGATGCAAACAGGAAACTGACTTCAATCATCCTTATAATTTCAGGCAAGTAACTCAGTTTCAAATTTTGTACACTAAATTAAAAAACCTGTATTAGTAAGTATGAGAAAGTCTAACAAGGTACAGCTCCTTAGAAATATGGACATGTATATACTTACCAATAAAAGGGTTTTATTTTTTCCCCAATTTTTAATCAAGAAGGAAACTAGAATCAAATTCTCATCTCAAAATAAAACAGCAAACAATAAAAAAAAATCTTCTAGAATTAGTGGTACTGGTTACATAATCTGTGAATATACTAAAAACACTGCAAACTATACACTTTAAAAGGGTGAATTTTGTTATGTTAATTATATCTCAATGAAAAAAAATTTTTTAAAGATCTGCAGACCTATAAACGCCAGATACACATCACTACTTTACTGGGTAAACTTAGTACTGTCAATAGGTAAAATCCCTCCCCACAAATAATCACTATCAAGAACCATTATAAGCTTTCTTATGCTTTATTCTTTTTCTGAAGGAGAAAAAAAATAACAGCAAGCAGACTGATTTCTACTGTAGCAGCTGCATATACACTTTTGCCAGGTTATTGGAAAACACTTTTGAGAGGTGAGGGTACACAAATGTTTCTATAATTTCAGGTATTCTATTCTTTAGGCAGAATCAAACAAAACATCTGTATATGATGGTTAAATTATAAGGGCAAAATTCAATCAACTTATACACTGAATGATCAGTAACTTTAAAAAATTAAAAGAGAATGATAATCTTAAGAAAATAACTTCAACATATTAGAATTAACTAATTAAAGGTAGAATATAAATAAAACTCAATTGAAGGAAGGTGTCAAAAATAATTTTTGAATAGCTGGAGGCAGATTAACTGGTATGTGGATTAACAGTTGTTAAAAGAAAATAAAAGTAGTGATATACTCATTAACAATAGAGTCTGGGGAATCCTGGGAAGAGATAACCTTATTTATCTCTGTACAAAATTAAATTTTAAATGACAATCAGAGAATCAAAATGAAGACTTTTTTAGTTGAGTAATGGAAGAGGAAATGAAGGTCAGATAAATGACCTTAAGGTCCAGGTCCAAGACTTTGTTGTAGAAAATCACTCAGAGAGGGGTGAAAGAACTTTGAGGAATTGTAATTAAGGAGAAGGGAATTTCCAACTGTGGTACTTGCCTGTGGTGTCTACATACTATGATGTTAAGATCTCTTGGCAATGAGAATGACCACCATAGTGAGGGGGAAGGAAGAGCAAGTAAAACAAGATTACAAATGAGAGGGGCTTCGTTTCCTACAATAGTTAATTCTCAACCTCTGATCTGCCTTCCTACTTTGCACATATGCTATACAATCCCAACAGCAAATCTTTCATTATACAGAGATTCTCAACAGGAAAATCACTAACTTAGAATGTTTGCGGGAGTCTTTAGAAAGCAAAGATCAACTTGCTCAGTGACAAATGCATGCTTTAGTCTCATCTAAAAGGGAGACCTCAACTTATAGATTTTTTAATACATCATAATTCTGGGTCATTTTTGAAGATCACTCTAGGTGATAATCTATAAATTATCTTACTTTAAATTTATTTTTACACGTGTAGATGACAGTTGAAGAAAGATAAAACATGTCTAAATGTTAGATGCAGTATTTTTAAAAAGAATTTTTGGTAGACACAAAAACTTTTTCCTACAATATGCATATAACATAATATGGAAATGTTCTAAAAAATTCAAATAATATAGCCCAAAACAGTTCCACTTATCAGACATAAACACTGTAAGCAGAATTTTTATATACTCACATATAAACACATTTTTATGAATGAAGTCACGTCACATACTGGTATTTCATGAAAATTTTTGCATTCAATATATGATGTTTGATATCTAGTATTTACACAGTGTTTCCTATATAAATACTTTAAGGATATGAATTCATTTAATCTTCGCAACAACTCTGAGAGATAGGTTATACTATTATCTCAATTTTACAGATGAGAAAATTGAGGCATGAAAACTAAGTAATCTGCCCAGGGTTATATAGCAAGGAAGTGGCAGAGAGAGTTATTCACACCCAGGCCACCTGGCTCCACAGTTCACACTCTTAACAATCAAGCCACACTGCCACTCTCGAAAGCTAGAGAAGCAGAAATCTTCACTAATGAAATAATTTTACATTAAATACACCCCACCTCACTATTCTGACATCACCAATCATAATTAGAAGTTGACTACAGAACTATGGAAGACTCTAATGAGCAATGGTAGGTAAAATTTTAATACATAATTGAAATCATTAATTTTCAAAGAGACAGCAAAAGGTTTATCTTGTAAGTGCTTCAGTGAATATTCTACGGCAAGAAAATATCCCTCTGGAAAAACTGGTAACATTATTAGATCACAGTAGCATCAAATAATCACAACACGATTCCTTCATATGAATAATGCTATCATACATTTTTCATTTATTTTTCTTTCTGGATAGAACAAGTCATATGCAGAAGAGTAAATAATTGTTATACCCTGAATACCCTAAAGATAATCAAGTCATCAGCAAGCTAAATGACAAGTGAGAGAAATTATTCACTTAGTAATTAACTGAAAAACATCTTCTAAAAATTTCAGAGAGTTAAAAAAAAAAATGCATGGTCTGAATCACAAGTATAGTAGGAAAATATTAATATGAAATATTTTTTCAATGCAAGGATTAGTCTTTTAATTTCCTCCCTCAAAGGAGTCATTATTTATTTACTGTTAGAACTAATTTAGGAAGTAACTGAAGTACTACTCTATCTAAATAAGAGTCAATCAGTTGAATGGGAAAAGGCCCATAGAGCATGGGTGAGTTCAAGTCCTTGTCCTTTCCTTCCTGTGTTCCTTGGATTACTTACTGTCCCTGAGCCCAATTCCCCCAGTTTTTAGTATGGGTAAAAATAATACCTATCTTCATGAGTTTGCTCTAAGGCTAAAAGTAAGCAATATGAGAGATAGCGCTTACCCAATTTCTATCTTCAAAGCTCAGCCACAATTAGATTTAATATGTGATTCTAAATACTGAATGAAAGCATTCACTTACACTAAAGATTTCAACTCAACATTTATTTTTAACAGCCATTCTGACAATATTTGGGCTTAGACATGTTAAAATTTTTTCAATTTTATCCAAGTGAAATGTTCAAAATTGTTTTTAAAATAACCTCCAATGGAATACATTAAAATCCCACCCCTTCCCATTTTCTTTGCCTCCTATGGAGGCAACTATGTTTTTAACTGTTTCAGCTATTTCTTTGATAGTTACTACCTTATCTCTAAATAAAAGTCTTATACTAATTTATACATTGTATACATTATTCTGTTGAATTCCTATTGTTACTAGGACTTAATTTTATATTTAAGCCACCTCCTCTCCCTCCATCTTACTAAGTTTTCCTTTCTGATGTAATTTTCAGGGTGAGTTACTTAATGCCTTTGCTATTTTTTCTCTATTTGTTATCATATTATCTTTAATTTCCCCCCAATGTTCCATTATATTAGGTAACTGAGTCCACCTTTTTAATAGAGACTTTCATTCTTCCACTCTGCATTCTATTGGCTACCATTATCTAGTATTACAATGGAGAAGTCTGATGCTATTCTGCTCCCCAGTCCTTCGCAATAAATTATTTTTCTTTCTGTAACTGTTTGAAAATTGTTTCTTTATCTCTGATGACCCTATGATCCTGTGATCCTTTTTAATTTAGGGCCTTCTGGAGCCTAAGCATGGCCCATTAAAAGTAATTTGTTAAATAGGTAGAATATATGTCACAACTGTAGGACATGAAAATAAGGAAGACGGTTTCTGTCAAGGAGATTATTAGGAAGAGAAAACAAATACTACAATGACAATAACAGGTGAAATACTGTTTTTGACATTAGATAAATGCAAAGAATTTAGAGGGTTCAGAGGAAAGAAAACAGGTCTGTTTTCAAGGGAAGAGTAGGGAGACAAAACAGTTCACATAAAGGTGGGAGCATTTCTGTTGGTGATTGAATGAGTGGGACAATGACATGTATGGGTGGATTTGAGAAAGAAAAAAAAGAGCATGAATAAAAGCATGGTATCAGGAAAACAAAGGATGTATTCAGCGAACGCTGACTGGTTCCATTCTGACTACAGCATCAAGATACATGCAGGGAGAAATGGGAGGTAGATATACAACTGTTAAGGTTGGCTGAGCATGGAGAATCTCAAGCACCCGTGCTAAGGAGTCTGAAATTACTATGAGATCCAGTTAGCATTTTGCAAAGTACAATTTCAAATTAGTTAACTCTTAAAACAATACTAGAAGGAGAAATGAATTCAGGTTCAACTAACAGTTATGAAAATGGACTTACATATGATTAGATCTTCTTCCTCTATTTGTTTTCTTCCCTATGACAGGAGTGCCAAAATGTTCAGGGTTGGTGAGTGGGAGCTGGTCTAATGTCTGTGGGTAAGAACATAAACCCATCAAAGTTACGACGTAGCAAGTTCTTTTTCCCTTTTAAATCAAATCAGTTTAAGAATATGCTTAGATTTGAAGATTAAAAACTGCCCCAAGGAAGACTAAAATACAACTTTCCTAAAGAGAGACAACTGTCATTTCAAAGATATTAGAATAAAGATGAATGAACCCATTATTGGGGGGGGGAGTGAAAGAAATTCAGTTGTTCTTTCTTCATGGTTTCATTATCTATTTGAAGGCTGAAAGACTTCTAAGAATGATTAAAATACAAAACAAAACACAGCTCAGTAGAAAATAGACTGGAGAGATACGAAATTTATATGTAAGGACCTAGCACCTGCATTGGAGCCAACTGCAAATAAAATTTCTCTTTGTTCAAAGGGAATCATAATCCATAATATAAAATTCTTAGTAACAAACAAAATTATCCAAAAAAAAGCATCAACTGTTTGAAAAAAGGCTTTAGGTAGGATATATTATTACTCTGCAAACATTTTCTGCAATCAACTTTTTTTAAAAAATATGTAAATATTGACTTTTCTAAATTTAATTTTCCCTTCCTTTTTAATCTGCAGCATCCAATACGGTGCTTGGTATGAAAATAATGATCGGTAAATAAACATGTCTTGTTGTCAACTGACAGTTCATGTCAAACCCTTTGTCCCTCACCCCATCCTAAAATAATGATTTCCAGGTGAGGAATTGGTTGTTGGTTAAAAGCAGAATGAAGAAAAAAGGGATCCTGGAATGATTCCCTTCATTTCTCAATATCAGATACTTCTTAGATTTTTCTTGTCA
This sequence comes from Phoca vitulina, assembly GCF_004348235.1. Taxonomy (NCBI): domain Eukaryota; kingdom Metazoa; phylum Chordata; class Mammalia; order Carnivora; family Phocidae; genus Phoca; species Phoca vitulina. The sequence goes on from NW_022589746.1 coordinate 5,771,139, forward strand.
TTATTTCCTGAAAAGATTTATATAACTAAAAAGTTAAGGTCTCAATCTGAAGACGCTATCCTAACTAACTGAATTCTCTGAATATCAATTTTGATAATCCTACTTTTTCTGCCTTTTTAAGATCTTCCACACAGTTGCTATTCCTTTCATCCAACAGAACCTCTGCTATTACAGATAATTTCATGAATACCAGGGGAACTAAAGACCCCACAAAAACTGTCAGGATGGGAGTGAGGGTGAGAAACTACTTCGGATAAAGACTTCTCAAAGTTACAAACCAGGGTGTTATATGAAAGGGTATATATCAATTTGGATTTAAAAAAAAAAATCAGACTACCTAAATATAAACTGTTAATATTTAAAACTTTTATTTTTAAAACAGATAATTTTGTTGAAACAATGATGAACTAAAATGTGAAAGGGGAAGCATATTAATAATCTTGCATAACTTATTAGATTGCATAACTTCTGAGAATATATGTAAATGTACCTGAGGTACACAGATCTATGTATCCAACAACAAAGAATACTGATATAGGTAAAAGGTACTACCCATAAAACATAAAGATCAATTCCTTCAGAAGACAAAATATATTAACTTTTTATAGGGCATAAAATCTAATCTTTCAAATCTAGCTTAAGTCAGGCATTTAAAAGATATTTAGAGGGGCATCTAAGTAGCTCAGTCACTTAAGCATCTGACTCCTGATTTCAGCTCAGGTCATGACCTCGAGGTCCTGGGATCGAGCCCCGTGTCCAGCTCCACACTCTGCGGGGAGTCTACTTGAGGATTCTTTCTCTCCCCCACCCTCTGTTCCCTCACTCTCTCTCTCAAATAAATAAAATTTTAATAAATAAATAAATAATAAAAAAATCTGGAGGCAAAAGTTGGTCCAAATACAGTAATATACCAAACAAAACCTCTTTAGAAGTCACTTGTCAGGGGTGCCTGGGTGGCTCAGTCGGTTGTGTCTGCCTTCGGCTCAGGTCACGATCCTGGGGTTCTGGAATCGAGCCCCGCATCGGGCTCCCTGCTCAGCGGGGAGTCTATTTGTCCCTCTCCCTCTCTGCTTCTCACCCCTGCTCGTGCGCTCTCTCTCTCTCTCACTCTGCTCTCTCTCTCAAACAAATAAGTAGAATCTTTAAAAAAAAGTCACTTATCATTAACTCCTAATTATGCTTCCCAAGAGCAAAAAATTTCAAAGTACTATATTTGGTAAACAGAGAAAATAAATTAATCTAGATTCACTTTCGGTCAAGCTAACAGAAGGATTAAACGCCCTGCCTCACTCCCCTAAAATTAAGATTGCTCTTGTGAAAGCAGAGACTTCTATTAAGTACTGTAATTTCTATTTTAAGCATCTGGTATTCACCAGTTACAGGAAAGAAAATATCCAGGATTTCTGATTTCTCTCCCTATGTAATAAAGAGTTAGAACAGTAAGAAGCCGTATCTCTGTCCCTGGCCTTAAACCATGTCCAGGAAGGTAGGAGCACCTTTATTTCAAGTGAGAGAAAAGACTGCGGGGAGGGTAGAATGTGTTGCGTCAAAACCTAAAGAGCAAAAAGCAGAGACTCCTAGCTATACTGAAGCTAAAAGAAAATTCCATAGGCCTAGGGGAAACATGCCTATGTCCCTGTTTCTTAAATGGGCTATAGGAAATATGGAGCTGAGATTTTACCCAACTTTTCTTTAGAGTTTTCAACTGCACGTAGTAAATGCACAGCAAGTAACAGCTGATGAAACTACTTCTGAATTATATGCTCTGCAGAAATGCCCCAACCCCCGGGCAGTGGCAACACTCTCACTAAGCTGGTTAGGGCTAGAATCAGTGATGTTAGTGCTGGAATTCAGACTGACAGAAGTGCTGTTGTGATCTCTTATTACGAAATCTTTTAAATTTAAGTCTTTAAGTATGTAGCTTATTAATGGAATTAGTGACCCCAAACACTGCCAGTGGCTTTTTGCTCAAAGACCAAAGTTATTACTGATAATAACAATGCTCTGAATAATTTTTCAACAAATTAAAAATGTTTTTTGAAAATATGAAAAATATCAAATAAAGGGAAGGAATACACAGATGGCAGATTAAATACACTCCTGGCCATGCTATCACAGAACTCAGTACATTTATAATCTTAAAATATTTGATTGTTTGATTAATGCTTTTTCTCCTCCAACAGATGGTAAGTTACTCGAGGATAAATTCCATGTCTACTTGGCCTATCCTTGTGTCTCCAGTACCTCACATAACACCTGGCTTATGAGAATGGGATATGGAACAATACACCAGTATTCTAAGTACCCTCTAGCAAAACATAGAATCTAACACATATAGACACACACAGTAAAAGTGGTCCACCTTGAAGATGAGAAGGATACACTGAACTACTTGCTCATATTGCTTCAGCCTTTACACTACAAATGTCTTATGAACTACACAATTCTACTAAAAAAAAAAAAGTATTTTAGATATTTTAGATATTTCTCTGGATTAAATAAATAAGGCACATGCCTTCACTAAGCATATGAAAAATCAAGTCTTCAAAGCCCCCATATTCACTCACTGACCTACTATAACTGTACACATATTCTAAGGGAAATGAAATTATTTTTAAGAATTATATAAACTTAGGGGCGCCTGGCTGGCTTAGTCGGAAAAGCATGCAACTCTTGCTCTCAGGGCTGTGATTTTGAGCCCCACACTGGGTGTAGAGATTAAATAAATAAACATAAACAAAATTACATAACTTATAAAGAATTGTTACTTTATCACTGCAAAAAGCCAAATTCACTGCAAATTCTAAAGCTGTATTTCCTATATTTAAACCTTCACAATTAATTCAACAAATATTTACTGAAGGCTTTCGTATAGAAAACACTGCTGGGAAAAGAAGAGCCTATCAAAATGACAAAAAGATGGCTATTACCCCCAAAACAGCTTAAAATCTTACAGGGAAAATAAGAAAAGTAATAAAAAAAGACCATCAAATAAGAATAAGAGAAGTGCCAAAGGATCAAAGGATAAGGGATCAAATCTGGTTAGAAAGCTCATGAAAGACCTCATGGAGGAACATTAAGAGGAGCAGTACTCAGCAGAAACCAAGAAAAGAATATGAATCATAATCTGAAAATACGAAGTAGTCTTATAAGACAGAAGTACAGGAAAATGGGGCACCTGGCTGGCTCAGTCAGAAGAGCATGTGACTCTTGATAGTGGGTTGTGAGTTCAAGCTCCACACTGGGCATAGAGATTACTTAAATAAAAACTTAAAAAAAAAAAAAAGGGGAAAGAAAAAATAAGTCCAAGGAAATGTTACAATATGAGACTGAAAAAATAGGCTGGTATCATAATACACAGAACCTGTCCCAAATTCTGAACTGGATTAGGAATTCAATTATTTAAGGGAAAGGAAAAAAAAAAAAATTATATATATATATTTTTAAGATTTTATTTATTTATTTGACAGAGAGAGACACAGTGAGAGAGGGAACACAAGCAGGGGAGTGGGAGAGGGAGAAGCAGGCTTCCCGCGGAGCAGGGAGCCGGATGCGGGGCTTGATCCCAGGACCCTGGGATCCGGACCTGAGCTGAAGGCAGATGCTTAATGACTGAGCCACCCAGGTGCCCCAAGGAAAGTATTTTCAAAACAAGAAAATATAAAATAAAGTTTAATAGTTTAATAAATAATATAAAAACATCCCCCAAAGAAACACTGTTCTAAATAGTGACAAGAAGAAAAGTAATCATGGTTTGGCCACACTGTGCATTAATTAATATTTATAGGCTGGATTATAGAATCTGGATTATAGAACACTTTAACAATACGTCCATTTTTAAAATTCTGGATTGCAAGCTACTGATTTACAAAACTTTGTGAACCCTCCCTCCATTCTTACTAACTTAACACCTTTCAATTCTAGAGCATGGCTTTGGTACTAGAAAATCCTGGTTTCAGAACCAGCTCTGACCATCAGTTTCACCACTTGTAAATTGAAGATAATAATGCTATCTACTTCATAGTGTTATGAATGTGATGATGTAGGTAAAGCAGTGAGCAAAGTCCCTGGCAAATATAAGCACTTCATTTATTCATCTGACTACCATTTATTCAGCTCCTACTCTATGCCAGGCACTGTCCAAGGAACTGGGAATGAGTGGTGAAGAAAACATATAAAATCCCCACCCTTGTGACACATTCTAGGGAGGGAGGCAGACAAATAACTAAGCACATACATATCCTGATGTCAGAGAATGACACAAGCTTTGAAGAAACCTCGGTCAACCTAGAAGGATTAAAAGGATGGCAGGGACTAGTGTAGAAAGGGCAGTCAGGCAAGGCATCTTTGAGGAGGGGCTATAATAATGTCAGCCAGCAGCAGCAGAAGCAGTAGTAGCAGTAGTAGTTAGGGACTGCTTACAGTAGCTACAGATCCTTTCATGATGAGGGGGTTCAAGTGGATTATAAATGGAACATCTCTTTTCTACAATTATTTAAAATTAGAGTCTACATAAAAGTTGCCTGAAGATAACAGTTAAGCAAGATCATTGAATTTTCATTGTGGACAAATGCTAAAATATTCTTTTTTTTTTTTTTTTAAGATTTTATTTATTTATTTGACAGAGAGAGACACAGCGAGAGAGGGAACACAAGCAGGGGGAGCGGGAGAGGGAGAAGCAGGCCTCCTGCCAAGCAGGGAGCCTGATGTGGGGCTTGATCCCAGGACCCTGGGATCATGACCTGAGCCGAAGGCAGACGCTTAACGACTGAGCCACCCAGGCGCCCCAATGCTAAAATATTCTTAGAAAAAAAAAAGGATATATCACCTGGTACTCAAACACAAGGCCTTAAAAACAGGATTCACAGATTACATGATAATGGTATTAATGAATTTTCCTGATTAACAAGTAAGTTGCCTGAGTTGAGAAAGAAAAATATGCTCCCCCTAATACAAAATATGAAGACACAGTCATTCATTAAATGATTACTTACTTCACTTTCAGCAAAATGCCTCTCTCCTTTCAGGCACAGTGAAGATCGTCTCAGTGTCTTCTCATCTCCATCATCAAAAACTAGGAGAGGAGGTAAAATTGGAAACTACTGAAGGATTTTTCAAAGATTAACACGATGATATAAATTATCATTTAATTTTCTGAGTGCAAACAGAACCAGTGTTTCAGAAGATTACATTTGAAATTCAGTTCACATTTTATGTTTTCTAACTGACAACTTCAAATACAGAATATGCTTTCCAATTTCTAGCAATAAGGAAATAATATACCTGAAATGAAAACATCTTCCCTGACCCAGAAAACACCAAAAAAAAAAAGAAGTTAGCATTTTAGGAAGAAATAATTTAAATGCTAATTAACCCTTCTCAACATGGTAAAGGAAAAGCAAGTTTTCCAACTGGTAAATACTGACAGATTTACCGAGAAAACAAAAAGAATACAAATGTATTTATTCCGACTGCCCCTAAAAAATTACTCTGCTTTTACTATTTAAAGCAGGGTTTCTAAACCTGAGCACTACTAGCATTTTGGGGCAGATTATTCTCTGTCGCGAAGGGCTATCCCGAACACGACAGGACAGTCCGCAGCTTCCCTGGCTGCTAGCCACCGGATGCCACTAGTGGCTCCGCATTCGCGACAACCAGAATGTCTATGGACATTGCCAAGTGCTCCCCACTGAAAACTACTTATTTAAAGTACTAAAATGCTCCAGCAAATTTACTGTAAGTTTATGCGTACACAGAATATATGTATATTTTATACTGTAATTTTATAGCATATACTTACATTCCTCACAAATCATGGGGAAAAAATACATCTATTCTAAATAAAGTTACCAGGCTTTGATTTTAGAAATAGCAGTTTTTACCTAAGTAACAAAATTAGGTTCTTATATATTAAGTGAAATTTCATGTGAGACTGGATAAATAACTTTTAGTACAATGTTTTAATGTTGTAACTAAAATATTCAACGAAAAAAATGCCACATTTATGAGACTGACTACCATACATAATTACCATCTAGACTTACTGCACAGAACATGCTCACAGTCTTGTCACCTACATAAAGTCAAATTTTCCTGTCTCAAATTAAAATTTCCCCTCTCTTCACCAAGTTTTTCCTCACCCCACAAAAATATAGAGAAAACTCATCTATACTATTTCAAAGGTCCATCAAATTTTGACAACATCAAAGACATTTTAACTAGGTGTTTACTCTCACCCATGAGGTCATTAAAGAGTAAGAATTATTCCCATTCAATAAATAATACCAGGATAATTGGCTATTAATTGGGGGAAAAAATATGACATTTCAGAATGTCCAAAAAATAAAAAATAAACTGTAGATGAAATAAACAGCTATTTGCAAAACAAAAATAAAACTATAAACTGAAGAATACAATGGAAAATAAATTTATAACACTGATGGAAGGAAGCCCCTTAAAACAAGATTCAAAACTAAAACTACAAAGGAAAAGGTGACCACAGGAAAAACTGACAATATGAAAATTGATAGTGAAAATAAAAGTAAGTAGGAGAAAAATACTTGCAACTAAGGTAGCCAGGGGTTAATATTCAGAATATACAAAGATCTCATGTCCTAAAAATAAGAAAATGTAACCATCCCAACAGGACAAGGGGGAGACTGGTAAGACACTCTAAGATGGTAATTCAAAAGGGGCGCCTCGGTGGCTCAGTCAGTTAAGCCTCCAACTCCTGGTTTCAGCTCAGGTCATGATCTCATGGATCTTAAGATCAAGCCCCATGCCAGGCTCTGCACTCACCAGGGAGTCTGCTTTAAAATTCTCTCCTTCTGCCCCTCCCCCCACTCACGCATGTGAGCCCTTTCTCTCTCTAAAACAAGTAAGTCTTTAAAAAATAAAAAAGATGGAGGGGCGCCTGGGGGGCTCAGTTGGCTAAGTGTCTGCCTTCAGCTCAGGATGGAGCCCCACATCGGGCTTCCTACTCAGCAGAGAGTCGGCTTTTCTCTCTCTCTCTCTCTCTCTCCCCTCCTCCCTCTGCCCCTCCCCACTGCTCGTTCTCTCTCTCAAATAAATAAATCTTAAAAATAAATAAATAAATAATAAAAAGATGGTAATTTGAAAGAGAGAAAATACAAATGAAATGATGTTCCTTTCAATAAACATATGAAAAAAATGTTCAATCTCACTTAATCACAGGAGGGGAGTATTAAAACAAAACTGAGATACTACTTTGTATCCAGATGGGCAAATATTTTTACAGATTACTAAAATCAACTTTTACCTGGGCTGGGAAAATGAGTGCACTCACACACTGTCCATTGAAGTGTAAATGAATACCCTCTTCTAGAAAGGCAGTTTTCACTACCTAAGTTTTAAAGTACATTTCACTTCACTATGCCTGGTCCTCAGTGTACACATACACCAGGAAAATACAAGAATAATGTACATGTACAAGACATTCAATCCAGCATTTATTGTAATGGCAAGAAAATTGGCAACACCATCAGTAAAAGAAAATAAATTATGGTACAACAAATATGAAACATACTACTATAATTAAAAGAAATTTCTCTGTTGCACAACAACATGAATACACTTAACACCACTGAAATGTACATTTAAAAATAGTTAAGATAGAAAAAATTTCTTTAAGATATATTTTGAAGTGAAAAAAGCTACAAATTCAACTGTATAATATATACACTAATTTCAAATTATACTTTATGTACATACTTATGAAATAAAAATTTTTAAGACCTGGAAAGATTAAAAAAACATTAACAGCAAAACAAAAACAAAATATATTAACAGTAATAATATCTATGGCATTAGGGGAGGAACTGAATCAAGGAAATTTTGATTTGTATTTTTTGAAAATACATTTTTAAAAGATTTATTCCCTTACCTACAGTGTACCAACTTGCATCTGTTAACTTATTGATAACAGCTTCCTGATATGCACCATCAAGATTCTTCACTTCCACAATAGCTCCGACCTAAAGTATTTTTAAAAAGTTAGAAAAACTTTTAGAAGGTAAATGAATAAAACAAAAACTAGCTCTTTTTTTTTTTTTTTTAACTGAGTGCACGGTGGCGAAGAATAAAGAAACTACTGATTTGATCTGTCTTAAGGCGCCAGCAGTTTTACCTACCACTGTTTTTGTACCATCAGTGAAAATGTCAACACAGTAAAAAAGGTAAATAATATCTAAGTATTGTTATGAAAATAGTTTTGCCCTTACAACCTCCCTGAAAGGGGTCCTGGGAGCCCCCAGAGGTCCTCGGACCATACTTTAAGAACCATGATCTCTGAAGTTGACTATCCTTGCCTTATATTAGCACTCATCCTTCAAAGAGGCCGAGGAAAGGTAGAAACAAGAAAGAGCTTTGACATTTCCTTAAGCGTTATAATGTTCCACTAATGACAATCATTTAAAATATTTTCCATCTAATCAAGAAAATGCCGATAATTACATTTATATGGTCTTTGTAACTACCTCAAACTAAGAAGTTTCTGCACAGTGGAGGATATCATCAACAAAATGAAAAGGGAACCTACTGAGTGGGAGAAAATATTTTCAAATATTTTATCTGATAAGGGGTTAATTATCCAATATATAGAGAACTCATATAACTCAATAGCAGAAAACCAAACAATCCCATTAGAAAATGGGTAGAAGATCTGAACAGACACTTTTCCAAAGACACACATGTGCCCAACAGGTACATATAAAGATGCTCAACATCACTCATCATCAGGGAAATGAAATCAAAACCACAATGAGGTATCACCTCACACCTATCAGAATGGCTATTATCAAAAAGACAACAAAAAGCAAGTGTTAGCAAAGATATGGAAAAAAGGGAACCTTTGTGCACTGTTGGTGGGAATATAAAATAAATTGGTGTACAGCCACTACAGTAAACAGTATGGAGGTATTTAAACTAAAAATAGAACTATGACCCAGCAATTCCACTACTGGGCACCTATCCAAAGAAAATGAAAACATTAATTCAAAAAGGTATCAGCACCCCCATGTTCACTGCAGCATATTTACAACAGCCAAGATATGGAAACAATCTAAGTATCCACTGGTGGATGCATGGATACAGGAAAAAATATACAGATAATGGAATACTATTCAACCATAAAAAGGAAGGAAATCTTGCCATTTGCAACAACATGGATGGACTCTGAGGACATTATGCTAAGTGCAATAAGTCAGATAGAGAAAGACAAGTATCATATGATATCACTTATATGTGGAATCTAAAAAATAAAATAAACAAACAAACGACCAGAAGCTCATAGACACAGAGAACAAACTGGTCATTGCCAGTGGGTGGGAAGGGAGTGGGGAGTAGGCAAAATGGGTAAAAGTGGTCAAAAGGTACAAACTTCCGGTTATAAAATAAATTAAGTCCTAGGGATATAAGGTACAGACAGCATGGTTACCCTAGTCAACAGTACCATATTGCATATTTGAAAGTTGCCAGGAGAGTAAATCTTAAAAGTCTCCATCATAAGCAAAAAAAAAAAAAAAATTAAACTATGTATAGTAATGGATATAACCAGACTTACTGTATTGATGAAACATTGAATCAGTATGTTGTACACCCAAAACTAATAAGATACTATATGTCAATCATACCCCAATAAAAATAAAATACAAGTATATGTCTTTATGATGATAACAAAAAATAAACTTGTTCAGAGAGAGACTGTTAGCCCCACACAATGCCCAAAATGGGGAAGGAAACTGGAGAATTAATAGAGCTCTTATTAAATGACTACAGTCAATAAATACATGATTTAATAAGTGGTCTAGGTATTACATTTCATGTGAACTCATTAGAAAATATATTGAGATCAAATGACCATCACTTTTGGTAGGTTTATTTCCTCTAAGAGAAACATTTATCCAAATGTTGACAGTTTCTATCAGGTAACAGAAAGCTATGAAGTATATTAGGGAACAATTTAAACTCTATACACACGCAAAAAAAAAAAAAAATAGACCAAAAAAAAAAAAACTTTAACAATCTTGAGACCAAAATTTAATATACCTGCCTATGTCAAAATCAAAATTGGTCCTTAGCCCTAATCACAAAGAACAATTCAATACAGTAAGAAAAGCCAAACAAGTAAAATAAACCAACTGTGCCATAAAGAGGTGGGAGCAGAAGGAGAAAAAGAGGGCCTGAGGATACAAAGTGGTTGCCTTTTCTATCTCTTCACAACACTGAGCATATTTTGTAGCTGGCAGGAGCTGGCCCAAGCCAATGCAAACAGGGCACCTGTCAGTGAGAGCTATGCTGGTGTGCTTCTGAGGCAAAAACACAAATAAGGCACAGAAGTGTATGTGTTCTGAAAATTCAGAGGGCACATGCTTCAATGACAAGGGGGTGACCCTATCAGAATTCTAGCTCTGTCATTACTGGCTGTCATGGCCAGATTATTTTATGTCCCTTTAGTGTCTTATGTAAAGAGCTGTTAGGATTATATAAGATAGTATGTGCAAAAGACTTATCAGCACAGCACTAGCACATACTAAGTGCTAAACAAATGGTGACAAGCATCATAAGTATACATGTTTTGTCTTTTTTGTCCCTGAAAATGATGAACATGTACATGTAACATTAAAAATGGCACCTACAAAACAGAAACGGTGGAAAATAATTTTTATAAGGCAAGATTTTTTTTTTTTAATTACAAGCTTTAGCTCTCTATAGTGCCTACTAATGCTCTGGGGATCCAATTAAAAGTCTTAAAAAAAAAAAAAAAAAGGGCGCCTGGGTGGCTCAGTTGGTTAAGCGACTGCCTTCAGCTCAGGTCATGATCCTGGAGTCCCGGGATCGAGTCCCGCATCGGGTTCCCTGCTTGGCAGGGAGTCTGCTTCTCCCTCTGATCCTCCCCCCTCTCATGCTCTCTGTCTCTCATTCTCTCTCTCTCTCAAATAAATAAATAAAATCTTTAAAAAAAAAAGGCTTTAAGTCAACCACAAACAAACAACTGGCAGATACACATATCTAATTCCCCCCAAAAGTACAGCTGTGTCAGTAAAGGATTTTTCTTGTATCTATAAATGTTTCTTCAATTTTGTTAGCATTTCTTAAAACTCACCCAGGCAGGCCACTGTCCAATTTTCAGACATTCAAAAGGGCCAAAGAGCACACCGTGGCTACCCACATATTCCCTTTAGCTTGCTCACTAGTAGAAAGAGTGGTACTCATTTCACCCACCAGTGAGGAGAAATGAAAGCAAATAAATAAAACTATCTGTATGTAACCTGCTTATCAATTTAATTGCCTGATAACCCTTAAAAAATTTCATTTGCCTGTAGTTGCTTCAACAAATTAGCACTCTAAAAGCTCTTTGTGGCTCAGTCAGTTAAGTGTCTGCCTTCGGCTCAGGTCATGATCTCAGGGTCCTAGAATCAAGCCCCATGTCGGGTTCCCTACTCAGCAGGGAATCTGCTTCTCTCTCTCCCTCTGCCCCTCCCTGCGCTTGTGTGAACACACACACACACACTCTCTCTCTCTCAAATAAATAAAATCTTAAAATAAATGAATAAGGGGCGCCTGAGTGGCTCAGTTGTTAGGCGCCTGCCTTCGGCTCAGGTCATGATCCCGGGGTCCCGTGATCGAGCCCCACATCGGGCTCCCTGATCAGCGGGAAGCCTGATTCTCCCTCTCCCACTCCCCCTGCTTGTGCTCCCTCTCTTGCTGTGTCTCTCTGTCAAATAAATAAATAAAATCTTTTAAAAATAAATAAATGAATGAATGAATGAATAAATAAATAAAAGCTCTGAGGTTCTTAACGTGTTGGGGTTTTTCCCTCACTTTTCACATCATCACAGAACCTCTGTCACTTAATCCCTAATTCATCACCTATTAATTCTGGAAGTGCAACATGGTGAAAACTAAACATGTGAGTAAATAAAAAGCAGTCAATGCTTCCTTGATCATTTCTGACCACAGGTTTTCCTATCACATCAAGTTTCACTGAACATTCTATTGTTTTCTACTGGTCTAGTTAGAGAGAATTATGTTTATCAACTCAGTAACAGCCAATGATTAAAAAGAAATGACCAAGTATAATTTTTAATGTCTCCCATTGAAGCATCAGAATTAATAATGAATAAATAAATGAATTACCTTTAGTGGGCCCTTTATGTGGTCATCCTGAACTTCCACTGTTGAAGAATCATGCCTAAATGTTACCTAGAGATCACAAATTTAATTAGCAACAAGCCCACACAAAAAAAAAATCAAGTGACACAAGCTCACCAACGCATGAATTCGTTCTCCTTACAAGTAATCTAACACAGCTATCTAGTATATATAAAATCTCAATCCCTAAGCAGATTAACTGAAAAATTTATTATTTAAACAGACAAATTCCCAGACTAAATCAGTTGGTGTTTCATGGATTAGACTTTATTCAATACTATTAGCTATTACTTTAGTAGTATAATTTCTTTTCCTAAAAAATGGGGGGGGGGGAAACAGGTAGAGACCTTAGGCTATTAGATCCTCTATCATTCTGTAAAGGCCTAGTTTAATAATAAGCAGTAGCAACAAACATTTATTGAGAGCTAAGCATCAGGCTCAAGCACTAAACATATAATCTTTACAACAACCTTATTAATAGGTAGGTATGATTGTTCCCACTTTGTTGATAAGAAAACTGAGGAGCAGAAAGTATAAGTAACCAGTCCAAGATCACAGAACTGGTACATGGTAGAGCTGAGATTCAAACTCGGGCAGTCAAGCTCCAGAAGTTTACTGTACTCTGTATCAGTACAGAAATCAGAGAATGGGAAACCAGATGTGAGGAGATTAAGTTAAAATAAGGGTTCAGGTTTAAATATTTCACATTAGTTGGTGAAAAATAAGACAGCTTCCAGTATTCAATGTAGAAAAAGTTGTTTTCCCTATACAAAGCAAGAGTTCTTACAGGGATTGAACCATCAACATGGTCTTATCAGATGTCTATGGTAATCAATCTACGTAATATGCTCACAAACAAGTTATGAAAAGAGATGTCCTATACTCACAGCATCCCAGGCATTTGTCTCACACAAAAGCATTACCATGCTTTATTTAAATTATGTGTTTAATTATCTCTGTCACTCACTCAGACTGTAAGCCACTTTATGACAGAGATCAGATTTTAACACTAGAGTTTCAATACCTAATATAGTACTTAGCACACAGTAAATGTTTAATAAATGAAAATTGATGAGGAATAAGTATATCAACAAATTGTTGGAAATGCATTAACTTTGTCTGAATCATAAACAAACCAGAAATATACCACTATATCTGTTGAGAAAATAATTAACTTTGAATTATAAACAGATTTTTAGAGCAGCCAAAAAAATTAACAAGTTTTAGCTATCCGTTATTTACAAGGCACAAGGTACTTGTACTCTGTGCTATCAACAGAAGCAGTAAAGACTAACAGTTCTCTTCCCTTGATTAATAGCAAGAAATGGCAGGAGTGATACATGCCATTTAGCTGGTTCATTCATTACACAGCAACACCCAGCTGAGACTGCAAGTCAGGGCTAAAATTCAGCCTGTGCTCTGCAAACCAAAGCATGGGTCCTGGAGTAAAACTGCTCCTGTCCTAAGGGAGGACCTTTTTCTACCTAACACAGAAGTCTTATCTGTAGGCCAAGCTCCCCTAAAGAAGCTATCTACCAAGAGGGAGGGCTTTTGTCTAATTCACAGTAAGATATTCCATGTGTTAGTAGGAGCCCTGTCTGGAAGAATGAGGAAACTAATAAAAAGCTTTCTCTTCATTTCCAAGATGGTAGTGGCAAAAAAATGAGTGCTCAGGGAACACCAGTGTGTGAAATCAGAACAGGGAATGCCGCTATCAGAACACTGTAAGAGTACCCACAAAAATCAAATCACGGAAGAGCTCACAGATACCACACATGTGAAAACTAAAGGCATGGTGTGGCCAAGACTAGACTCCTACAGATTTACAGTTAATTTAAAGGTCTTATCACAGTGGATCTTAACTAGGAGTGTAAATCAGAATCACAGGAAGCTTTTTTCAACACATCCATGCATAAGGAAAGAACCTAGGATATAGGCATGGAAAAAGCTCCAGAAGAAAACCTGAAACTCTCTACTGGACATACACCTCTGTGGCCTTTTGACTTGGTGATATTCAAACCAATGTTTTACAGGGTATCTGCTAATCTGCACCATAAATCCCCTGAGGACAAAGATCAGGCCATCCTCATATCCCCAACCTCCTTCCACCTAACAGAGTACCCTGCACAGTTTACCACTCAGTAAATAATTGACAAATGAATAAATATCTACCTTCAAATATTTCACCTGTCCTATATTTTTCAACACTGATAAATTTACTAAAATGTAAACAATTACATTTCTTTTTCTGCACTGAGACAAAACACAAGTATTTAAGAAAGGTTTTTTTAAAGAAAGAAGATAAGGAAATCAACAACTAGATCTACCTTATTTTACTGTTATTTAAAACACCATCAAATTATAAATCACATCTCAACTTAATGGCTAAAATGGTGGGGGGTCTAAAATTAAGAATTAAACTACATGACTTCTAAGGTCCTTTCCAGCCTTTTAGAAAAGGCTAAAAACAGGGCGCCTGGGTGGCTCAGTCGTTAAGCGTCTGCCTTCGGCTCAGGTCATGATCCCAGGGTCCTGGGTTCGAGCCCCACATCGGGCTCCCGGCTCGGCGGGAGGCCTGCTTCTCCCTCTCCCACTCCCCCTGCTTGTGTTCCCTCTCTCACTGTGTCTCTCTCTGTCAAATAAATAAATAAAATCTTTAAAAAAAAAAAAAAAAAAAAGAAAAGGCTAAAAACACAAACAGTACCAAGTCTGTCAATATTGAAAGGGCATTCAAAATATCAATTTGTAAGAACCTAACTTCATTCTAATTAGAATACTTTAAAATCCCAAATAATGTTTTGTTTTCAGGTATTTGACAACCCTTATATAGAAACTAAACTCATCTTGCAGGAAAAAAAAAAGTCTTAAATACACCCACCAAGTACTAGTTTAAATATCAAATACTGAACATATAATTTATAAGATCTACATATACTTACCTTGACTTTGACAAGTCTTTTTGCTGTCTTGATCTTAGCTTCACAAAAGGCTCCTCTGTATTTAGCACTCACATCAGTGCCCACTGTCAAATAGGGAGGCTCATCAAGGGCCTAAAAATGCAAACAAATATAATTAGATTTAAAAGTCTTTAATTCTTTAGCACAATTAGACTTCAGGCTGGCAGATCTAATAATCTCACTATAGCTAAAAAAAAGTTGTAATAATTGAATGTATTTGTTAACAAAAACCATCCACAAAATACTATAACTTAAAAATAAGTAAAATCTATGTATCAAAAAATCTATTTAAATGTACATCATATAAAATAAAAATGCATCTTTTTTTCTCTATATAAAATACATATAGCCCATGATATGAATCAGCTTAATCACAAATTTATCATTCTATCCACCCTTCCATCTACCCATTCATTCAAATATTTACTATATGACCACCTAAAGAGAAGGCAGATCCTTAAAAGCCTCAAAAATTTTGGCTACATCTTAGAAGCCACCCAAATTCAGAATAGCTTTGTCATATCCCTACCTAGACAATTCTAAGGTAGAATAATAGCACAGAAGGGGTGGGAAGAATTACATGTATTTCAAACAACTGGAGAAAACTATAAGAAATCCAATCTGGGAAATCTTATATGCTCTGGCATGAGTTCACTGTTTATTTACCCTTATATGTTAAATATTTTAAGTTTCCTCACTTGTGATTTTTTTTATTGTGTGTGTGTGTGAGATTTAGTTTTTAACAGTCCTAATCTAGCCGCTCTGACTCCATAATCAGGTACACTTCTGTATAAGATCTATAATTTTAAGGAGTTCTGCTTATATTAATCATTGCATAATCAAGGAAAGATTATGTAGGTAACTTTGCACAAAGTATTTTACAAGAAATACTAATATCCTGAGATGTTCCACCAAAAAGAAGAGGAGAAAGTTTGGGAACATCAAACCCCTACTCTGCCTCATCATCCAAATAAACCTTTTTTCTATTAACATCTATTAACATCTTGCAGAAATTCTATAGAACATAAGGTGGAAAAATGCTGTTAATATAGCAGTGAATGATGAAAATATAAATTTCATTTGGATCTTAAAATAAATTCATCCCAATAGTTGTGGATAATACACACTGGGAGTGATCAAAAAAAAAAAAAAAAAAGATATATTTTCTAATGCTATACCAAAAGTATTATAATCAAATAATTGTAATTTTTTTTAAAGGTGGGAGGTAGCACATAAACCAAAACAAAGGTACTACAACTAAAAATACCACGGTGAACTCCTTAATAGCCATTTGTTTCACATTCTATTTATTTCATGAAAAGTATTTTTATTTTTATTTTTATTTTTTTTAAAGATTTCATTTATTTATTTGACAGAGAGAGAGACAGCTAGAGAGGGAACACAAGCAGGGGTAGCGGGAGAGGGAGAAGCAGGCTTCCCGCGGAGCAGGGAGCCCAGTGCGGGGCTTGATCCCAGGACCCCAGGATCACGACCTGAGCCGAAGGCAGACGCTCAACGACTGAGCCACCCAGGCGCCCTCATGAAAAGTATTTTTAAAAAGAACACAAAATATATCAAGTATATGGTTTTTAAAATCTACATGGCGGGGGGCTGGCTGGCTCAGCCAGTAAAGCATGCGACTCTTGATCCTGGGGCTTTGAGTTCAAGTCCCATGTTGCACGTAGTTACTTTTAAAAAAAAAAGTTAAAAAAAAAAAAAATCTACCTAGGAAAATGCCCATATTTCAATTCATTTATGCCATAACAGAAGTATACCCTCACAGAAAGACAATAATTTCTGAATTACTACTACTTAAATTTGTTATCATTGACTACAACTTTGGTAACTTTGTACTGCTCTTGCACCTAAAGTTAATAAATGTATTTTTCTACTTTACCTACTTGCCTTAACCCTCTTAAAATACCATTTTCTTTGGTCAAATTCTTGGTTAAATTCCAGACAAGCTAGTGGCTTTATTATAGCAAGTATATGAAATGGACACATAGCATTTCACCCAGAAATTTTAAGAAAATTTCAGGAAGACATCAATTCACTTTGTGGTTCAATTGGTATTGTGTGTTACTGCTACAAAAGCAAATGGTGGGGCTATCTTCATGACCACAGACATTAATCTCCACAACTTGCAAACCTCTCCCATTAACACATCCTGCCTTATTAGCCAGTAAATTTTATTTTCATAGACAAATAGTATAGTTAAAATAAATGAATACTGATGAGGAACGAGAAACTGTGAAATGTAGAAAAAAACAAGAAAACTAAAAGTTGCACATTTATGCCTACTCAGAAACAAATGTTTAAGAAGTGAGAAGTTTTTAAGATATTTTTATTATAGAGAATTGTGAACAAAAAAGGGAATAGAATAGTAATATATTTAGACTACTTATATACAGAAACCCATATACATATTCTTTTCATTAATATTCATACCAAACCCTGGCAACATGCCAATGATAGCAAGCTATCAATATGTTTATTGAGCAGATTCATTCAACTTAAATTTGAATGAGATTTTTTCCCAAAAGCAAGCCTATCTCACATCCTTACCAACATAAAAATCCATGCTTACCAACATAAAAATCCATGCTAACAGAAAAGAGTAATAATTACCTTAAATATTGTGGAGGCAAATTATTATTATGAAGGGTAATATTTCCCTTCCTTCAAGATAGAACACATGAAAAGGAATTAGCAAAACACATAAAGAAAATGTCTACTACAAAAATACTTGAGAAGGGAAACCGAAGTCTAATAAACACCTGCTAAACTGAAATGTATTGTTAGAACAGTGTTAATCTGTTAAAGGCAATACATGAAAAGCAAAGATCTATGGTCTGATCTTACTTCTGCCTCTACTGTTTTGTTTTGCATCATCTTAGGTAAGTTACTTTTCTGTTCCCGAATTCTCATCATTAGATGAACATAAGAATTTGAATTCTGTATACCTCTATTAAGTGTTTCTCAAAGCAGGGTTACAGAGATGGCCAAAATGGGACACTGAGACACATAATCATCTAGAAGTGAAACTATGCTAACCAAAATATGAATGAGAATTTCTACAGAAAAACAAATGAAATCCATAACCTACCTACACGGTCAGATTTGTATACATAATTTTATCAGAGCATAAATTATCATTCTATCATTAGTATAATATAAGGTAATAAAGCAGACTAATAGCACAGGCAGAAAAGACAAGGTCCTTACCCCAGCTCTATTCCTTACACTAACTAGATGAGTTTTTGTAGGCTACTAAACCTCTCTAAGCTTCAGTTTCCACATCAGGAAAACATGGTCAGTATTAAAAAGCACTCGGGGCGCCTGGGTGGCTCAGTCGTTAAGCGTCTGCCTTCAGCTCAGGTCGTGATTCCGGGGTCCTGGGATGGAGCCCCGCATCGGGCTCCCTGCTCCGCGGGAAGCCTGCTTCTCCCTCTCCCACTCCCCCTGCTTGTGTTCCCTCTCTTACTGTGTCTCTCTCTGTCAAATAAATAAATAAAATCTTTAAAAAAAAAAAAAGCACTCAATTATGATGCTTCAAGCATTTAGCTATTAACAATTACTATTACTATTATGAAACACTCAAGGTAGGCAAACAAGTCATTAAACTGATGTAAATTCAGATTTGGCACCCCCCCTTTTTTTTTAAGATTTTATTTATTTATTTGAGAGAGAGAGAGAGAACGGTGCGCACACGGGGAAATGGGCCGAGGGAGAGAGAGTATCTCAAGCAGATTTCAAAGTGAGAGCGGAGCCTGACACAGGACTCGATCCCATGACCCTGTGATCACGACCTGAGCTGAAATCAAGAATCTTTTGCTTAACCAACTGAGCTATCCAGGCGCCCCAATGAGCAATCATTTAAAATGAGGTTTTGCCTCTAGCATTTTAAAAAGAAAAAAAGGAGGCACCTGGTGGTTCTGTCAGTTAAGCTTTTTCTAGAAATGCAAAAATAATCAGATATATTTATGTTATTTTATACATATGTAAAAATATACATAATAAAGATAGGAATAACTGCTTTTAAAAAGGGATTAACCTATGGGAAAGGGAATGGAATGGAGGGGTATGGGTATAAAAATATTTCATTCAAAGTAAGTCTTCCTGTTCTTTTTTATTTTTGAGAGAGCCCACGCGCATGGGTGGCGGGGGGGGGGAGGCGCAGGGATTTTAAGTAGGCTCCATGCTCGGCACAGAGTCTGATGCGGGGCTCAATCTCAAGACTCTGAGATCATGACCTGGGCCAAAATCAGGAGGTGGACTGCAACTGAGCCACCCAGGCGCCCCAGTCTTCCAGTCTTTAAAAAAAAAAAAAAAAAAAAAGGTTTCTTTGTTACAAGTGGCATGTATTCTTTGCTTTTTAAAATGTATACTAAGAGGCGGGGGGGGGGGGGGGGGGCCTGGGTGTCTCAGTCTGCCTTTGGCTCAGGTCATGATCCCAGAGTGCTGGGATGGAGCCCCACGTCAGGCTCCCTCCTCAGCGGAGGCCTGCTTCTCCCTCTCCCTCTGCTTGTGCTCTCTCACTCTCTCTCGCTCTCTCTCTCTCAAATAAATAAAATCTTTAAAAAAAAAAAAGATTCTCCCACTCCCTCTGCTCCCCGCCCCGCCCCCATGTACATGCGCTCTAAGAAAATAAAAATGAATAAAAATAAAACGTATACTTCAAAACATATACAAAAGAAGATGGGACTGTATAATAAATCCCCCATATACTCATAATCTGGATCCCACAATTATCAATGCAATTTTGTCTCATCTATACTCCCACCCACCCCTCCTATACAATGATTATTTTGAAAGAAACCCAGATACTACATCACTTCATGAGAACAGTAAAGAGTATTATAATCTAAAGGGGGGAAAAAAAAGTATTCTAATCTGCAGTGATTGGGATTATGGGTTATTTTTATTTTTCTTATTAATACTTTCCTGTATTCTTTAATGTACTTAGAATGAGTATATTAATAAGAGTCAGTACAATATAGTAAATTAAGAGCACAGGCTCTTGAATTAGATGCTTAGGTTCAAATCTACCACTTAGCAGCTAGATGACCTTGGGCTAGAACCTCGCTACTTCAGGATAAAAGAGTGACTATCTCACAGGGATGAGACGTGAAATGCTACATGTAAAGTGCTTGGAACGTGGCTAGGCATACAGTGCTAAATAAAGACTGTTATTATTACTTAATAATTTGGGGGGAAAATGTGAGTTAAAAAAATTCTTTAAGTCCTATACAAAAGATATTCCACACAAACAGAAGAGATGCCAGTATAATTGTGTATAATACGGAGGAGGTTGGGAGGAGGTGTTTAAATATTATCCCCCCTCATTCAATTCAGAAATAAAGTAATCCTGTTGATTCTAGTAGCAACAGAGGTTAAAGTGTTTGTGGTGTTGCTCCATTATGAAGTACATCACAACCCTTTAGTATAGTAGAAAGACAACCAAGACTATATACCTATTCTAGGGCTCCTGGCCTTCGGTGCAACAGAGATATACAAAGAATTATTCAGCTGGTTAATTAAATTACCTGCACCAACACTGACCCTGTTAGATAAACATGTCTTTAAACCAGAAAAAACTCTTCTCTTTTTGCTTTGATTCTCTGATTTTGGTCAATAATACAGACCAATTCAGAGGCTAAAATAAAATGTTATTATGCAGCACCTCCATGCCAAAAAGGAAATTAAACTACTAAATTACCATCCCTTTGTTTAGCAAACAGAACCGTTTTCTAGTTGTCAAGGCAACAGCTACCTCACAGTTATCCAGCATTGCTTAAACAATTATTTTTCTAGTCAATCTACCAAATGCCCTAAGTGGCACCTAAAAACCATTGAATTCCATGGGAACACTAAAAAGCATAAGCGATTTTTAAATTAGCTATTGGTGGATAATAACCATTTAAGAAGCCAAAATGCCAGTGAAACATACAAGTGCCCAAAGGAATCAACAGTAATTTCTAATGTGCCTTGGGCTGCAGTACACCAAATGTTTGAAGTAAGCTTCAAAAAGACAATAGTTGAATCAATTTTCCAAATGGCTGACTAATGTTGACACTGCCTAGGAAATATTCAGTTATTCAAGATCTATTTTTTTTAAAAAGTAAAACATGCCTGACGCCATTTTATTGAGGTAGTTTCTTCAGAAGGGTAAGCATTCAAACTGGCTGTGGCAGTGCCGATGCAGCCAGGAGAAACAGAGATTTGATGCTACAACCATCAGTAAAGAAATGTACTTAAACAACATAGTGTAACAATAAATCTAGGAAAACGACCTTTTGTATATGACAATCTCAAAGAGGCATTAAAACAATAGCAGAGATAATTCTAACAGATGAATGAATGAAAAATACACCTATACGCCAAAGGGTATGTCATTTAAAAACAAAAATGCACAATTTTTTAGAACATAAAAAAAACTAAGTACATTGAAGAAATAAAGAAAACCGTGTAATCTAACTTTAAAATCTTCTCTGGGACCATTTCCTCTCTTCCTTTTCATGTGGTACTAAGGACATGGGGTAGTGAGGGGTAAAGTTTGGGGAGGCACAGAGGGACAGGACAGACGCTGAGTGTACAAGGTAACGAGGAGGTGGCTGTGGGAGTCACACGCAAGCACAGGCTGACCCTGTGGCTAAGGACATGGTGGGAGCTGAGCAGAGACAGGAAATGAGCAGCATAATTAAATTTGTTACACTCACCAAATAAGTAAACTGACTGATCAAATAAGTAAATATACCGAGGATAGTAGGGCCATGTTTCTCACTGCCAGAGAAATGTAAAAGGAGGGATGGAAAAAGGCTATAAAGAAGTCTAAGGTGGGGTGCCTGGGTGGTGCAGTCGGTTAAGTGTCCAACTCTTGGTTTCAGCTCAGGCTGTGATCTCAGGGTCGTGAGATCCATCCAGTCCTGCATCGGACTCTGCGCTGACGGGGAGCCTGCTTAAGATTCGCTGTCTCTGGGCGGCGCCTGGGTAGCTCAGTCGGTTAAACATCTGCCTTCATCTCAGGTCATGATCCCAGGGTCCTGGGATGGAGTCCGACATCAAGCTCCCTGCTCAGTGGGGAGTCTGCTCCTCCCTCTCCCTCCGCCCCTCCCCCGGCTTGTGCACGCTCTCTCTCTCTCAAATAAATAAAATCTTAAAAAAAAAAAGAAATATGAATTCATGGTTGCATAATACACACATATAGAAAAATGAATAGTTACAGATATGTGTGTATATTATATATATATACACACATATATTTGTGTGTATGTGTGTGCACATATATATGTACATATATTTTCCTAACTCTGTCCACCTAGAAGGCGCAATAGCAACCGATAGGCCAGCAACAAAAACATACCAATGGCCCATCTCTTGATTTCTAAATCCCATCCTACATTAAAAGAAACCAAAGATCTTTGGAGAAATGGCTGACTTCAAAGTTGGACAGGAAAACTACAAGAAGAATCTGAAACCTCTTGAGCCAGAAAGTAAGGAAATGTTCAACAAATGATGGGAGACATTTCAAAGAGAGACACAGGAGCCAATTGAAGGGGCTCCTACTGGCCAAATGGGGGAAACCAAAATAAATTTGGTTATCCTTGACAGGCATGTCTATGTATGTCAAAACTGACTTAAGATGTATATATTCCACTGTAAGTAAATTGTACCTCAGTTTAAAAACTTAATAACAAATTACAACCCACTCATTAAAACTGGCATCCATGATCCATACTGACAAGTGAATGAATGATGAATAAATAAGTAAATGCAGAAAAGGGAAAGTTCTTCCTTACAGTAAAATGTTCATAAATGTATCAGGAATGATGGAAACAGAGGATCATCTTTTGGCAGCCATCTTAAAGGTGATAGATTCATAGTGTTGTCTACAGATGCTAAACTGATGAGTGGAGGTCTGATGAACAGCGTATTAATATAATTCTGGAATATTACTCAACTGTCAGTGGTGCAATGATGGAATATACTGAAAACAAAAGAGCAACTTTCTGTGTGGCACTTGACAATGAGAAAAACTAGAACCAGGTTGAAGAAGTTATCCTACAGAATTCCTTATTCCTGTATTCCTTAAAACTCAAAAGAATATGAAATATAGGGAAAACTAGGAAACAGTTTTAGATTGAAGTAGTCTGAAGAAGTAGGACAGTCAAATGCAACATGAATTCCTGGATAAAGCATGGACCAGAAAGGAAAAAGAGACATTCTTAGGAGAGTTGGTAAAATTTAAAAGGGATCTGTGGATAGGATGGCAATATTATACCCATGCTGACTTCCTGATTTAGAGGGCTGAAGGCAGGATAGGTACAAGAGTGGCCTTTTTATTGGGAATTACACAGTGGAATATTTAGCAGTGACAGGACATCATGTCTGCAGCTTGCTCTCAAGAAATATGAAGATAAAGATAAAGGTACAGGGCGCCTGGGTGGCTCAGTCGTTAAGCGTCTGCCTTCGGCTCAGGTCATGGTCCCAGGGTCCTGGGATCGAGCCCCACATCGGGCTCCCTGCTCAGCGGGAAGCCTGCTTCTCCCTCTCCCACTCCCCCTGCTTCTGTTCCCTCTCTCGCTGTGTCTCTCTCTGTCAAATAAATACATAAAATCTTAAAAAAAAAAAGATAAAGGTACATACATATGTATACATATATAGGTTATATTAATTATTTGTACTACAAATTCAAAATTCTTTGAAAGTAAACTTTTTTTAGGTAGTATATATGTTTATTGGGCATCTGTATATCTTTTCCTGAGTTGCTCATTTGTGTTCTTTATCCATCTTTTTGAGTTACTTTTTTTTTTTTTTTTTAAAGATTTTATTTTTTTTTATTTATTTATTTGACAGAGACACAGCGAGAGAGGGAACACAAGCAGGAGGAGTGGGAGAGGGAGAAGCAGGCCTCCCGCCGAGCAGGGAGCCCGATGCGGGGCTCGATCCCAGGACCCTGGGATCATGACCTGAGCCGAAGGCAGACGCTTAACGACTGAGCCACCCAGGTGCCCCTGAGTTACTTTTTTTTTTAACTGGATGTAAAAGTTCTTGCATATGTTTTTTAAGTTCTTGCATATTAAAAAATAATCAGGGGTGCCTGGGTGGCGCAGTCAGTTAAGCGTTCGACTCCTGGTTTTGGCTCAGATCCTGATCTCAGGGTTGTGAGATGGAGCCCGACACTGGGCTCCACACTCAGCACAGACTCTGCTTGAGGCTCTCGCTCTCTCTCAAACAAACAAACAAAACTTTCTCTCTCTCAAACAAACAAACACAAAAATCTTCTCTGGATGCCACTTTTTTTCCTAATATTTTCCTAAAATTTAAGTTACTTTATACGATGGAACCACAAATTACTTGTAAGTAAATTTTACTCCCACATCTACTAACCGAAATTTACTCGTATCTACTAGCCAGAGAGATACCTGCACATTCACAGAGGCATATTCCTGGAAATTTTAAAAGCTCAAAATAGACATTCTAACTAGACTATTCATCATCAGCAAAGAAGTAAGAGAGAAATATAGGAAGGATATTTATTAAGTGCCTACTGTATATTTAAGACATTATTCTATAAGCAAAAAAAGCACAGGCACTTTCCTCATATAACACAGAGGTAGCCAATTTATTTTGCCCTCAGAAGAGGTTAGTCTTATTTGGTATCTTGCTGGTGAGGTTAAAACTTTATTCAAACTAAATGAAACTGCTTCAGAATAACGTCACTCTCAGAACATACCATGCTCATTTATAATATTTAAACTTTAATGATCTGCAATTTAGAGGAGCCTGGTGGTGCAGCCAATTCAAAAAATCAGAATTTATAAAGAGAAACCATAAACTGGCATTGTTACAGTTTATGTCTATTTGGGCATGTTAGTAATATCTACTTTGGCATGAACTGAAAGGCAATAAGTAGAACATTTTGAAATGTCACAAGATAAGTCACTAAGGATGCATCTAGAGAATATTTTCTAAGAGTCTGCTTGATTACCAAAAATAATAATCCTTGAAAGTCCCCATTAATCAAGTTTTTTTTAGATGACCTGAAAACAACAATATTACATTTTTGTTTTATTACCAATAAAAATTACAGTAGAAAACTAAGGACAAAAATCAGATTAGCAGATGCGTCTGTCTTCTCAGAGATGACTATCATTATACTATTCCAGATATTTTCCCCTAGCAAAATAACCAGAGAGAGAGATGACAGTTTGATCAACTGCTCTCACTTCATTGTAAACTTTTGTTTTTCACTTAGTAGAGCCTGAATGTTCTTCCATATCTTAAATGTGATTCAATAAAGTGACTGCTAATCATTACATAGTCTTATCTGTGCTGCACCAACTTTTATGTACTGATTTCTTCATGACTGCAGAGAGAGAGATAGAAGCAGGGAGGGAGTGGAAGGAGGATGGATGAAATAGAGAATGACAAGGAGATAAATGGTAGAGGCCAGAAGCAGAGAAAACAAGGAGGAAGCAAATCCTATGGATATAGGGTTTGGTACTTGGTTCACTAGCTCTCCTGATGAAAACCATCTCCTATTTGTTGTCTGATTTCAGAGTGGCTGTACAACTTAATGTACTGATTAAGACCCTAGCAAATCTGAAGAATCTCTGGCTTTTGAGCTAGAGAGACTGCTATTCACTAAGTAACTTTCTATCTTGAAGTATGTCACCTCCACCATTTTAATCTTTGGTTTCCTCTCTATAGACTGGAGATTTATCTTGTAGGGTGCTTGCGAAAGTTTTAAGTTAAAATTAGGTAGTGTATTTAGACTCTTTAGGAGACTGACAAGCACTCAGCAAATATCAGATTAAACCATATGAAAGTGCTATTTTTATAGATCAAAAAGGTCAAATATGGGCAATTTATATAGCTCAATCTAATGTTGGTTTTGTCCTTTTCTTTTAAACAGGTGGGAAACCAGAGACCAACACCTCAGACACCTAACAGTACAGTGCCATTCCACAATCTGCTCAGACCCTGCTCCTACTCCATTGCCCAAGAGCAAGACTACTCACCTCTCTCAGTCCCACAGTACTCCACTTATGTATATTTCCTTTAGATGACTGAGCCCTGGATCCTGGGCAACCTGCATCTGACCCTTATACCACTAACAGGGGTATAACAATTTGTTCCCACTTGATGGTTGTCTGGCCCACCAACCAAGCTTTTATCCTGTTTTATAGCCTCAAGAATATAACCTTGAAAGAAGCCATCAAAAGGGAACTAATCAGGCGCCTGGGTGGCTCAGTTGGTTAAGCGACTGCCTTCGGCTCAGATCATGATCCTGGAGTCCCTGGATCGAGTCCGCATCAGGCTCCCTGCTCAGCAGGGAGTCTGCTTCTCCCTCTGACCCTCCCCCCTCTCATGTGCGCTCTCTCTCTCAAGTAAATAAATAAAATATTTTTAAAAAGGGGGGGAGGACTAATCTGGGGCACCTGGGTGGCTCAGTCAGTTAAGCGTCCAACTCTTGATTTTGGCTCAGGTCATGACCGCGGGGTCGTGAGGTCGAGCTCCATCTTGGGCATGGAGCTGTTTAAAGATTCTCTCCCCACCCCCACGCTCTCTTTCTAATTAAAAAAAAGGAAACTAACCTTTGATTGCTCAAAAACCTGTCCATTACTTGTCTAATGACCAAAACAAACTGACCCACATAATATGTAATAAGCACTCTAAGCCCTAGAATTCATTCTAATTTCAGATCACTGAATATTAACTCCTTTGGTAACCAATATTACAATACTCACTGTTACACTATATACTGGCTTTGCTTGTCCCAAACAGATACAAACATTCTGTAAAGGTGAACATTTCACACTGTATTTTAATGAATTGTGTCTGTTCTCTCTCCTAGATTGAGCAACTTCAGGCAGAAATAGCCCCTTACTCACCTCTGGATGCCCTGGTCCTAGAATTGCACCTACATATAGGAGGAATTCAGGAAACATTTACTGAACCAAAGAAGTCAGACATTAATTAAGCCTGGCTAAATGAGAGTTCTCTTAAGCTAAATATTTATATTTCAAAACACCTTATAATGAGAATCATCTTACAGTGAGAGGTCAAAAGCATGAGCTCTGGAATCAGAGTACCTGGTTCAAACTCCAGGTCTATGACTTACTAGGTATGTGACCTTTGAGGCAGATTATTTAACTTCTCTGAGCCTAGCTTCACATGTGTATAGTGGGACTGATAAATAATAATATAATAAGCATATAATAAAAATAATAATATAATAAGCATATAATATGTATTTATATATAAGTAAAATATAAAGTTGTGATCTGTTACATAGAAAATTATATCATGTGCTGATAAATCTAAAACAGTTTATAACTTATCAGTTAACCAAACTGTTTAAAGATTTATTTATTTGAGAGAGAGAGGGAGAGTGCGCACATGAGGGGAGGGGTAGAGGGAGAAGGAGAGAAGCAGACTTTGCTAAGCGTGGAGCCTGACTCGGGGCTCAATCCCACGAAGCTGAGATCATGACCTAAGCTGAAATCAAAAGTCAGATGCTTAACAGACTGAGCCACCCAGGTGTCCCTCAGATAACCAAATTTTTACACTAAAAAAAGACCATATAGTTTCATAAAGAATAAGCTGGTAACGTGACAAGCATCATTATTAGATAATTTCTCCTAACAAAGAGATATGTTCTGGCAATATATTTTGCCAACAAATTGATTATACTGGTAGCCAGACACCTGGTCCAAACTGGGCAGACCAAGTTCTCTCTCCTAGGAATTTAATGCTGAAATGCTAATCAACTTGTTGGTAGAGCAAAATAATATAGCCTGTAGCCATTTTCTGACATGTGTAGGGAGAAAAAGAGAGAAAACTGGTCCGCAAAGAAAGAGTAAGAAATAAAGAAGGACAAAACAGACATACAGAGGAAAAAGGGACACATAAGAGACTGTGTGTCCTCTGAGTGCCTAAGGGAATAGCTAGTTCCTGCTAGCTCTCCAACTCCCAACTCACTTCAATCCCTCCTAAAATTTGACTGGATTTTCTGCTCTTGGATACTATGTATCCTTAAAATAAATTCCCTTTTCTGATTTTGATAAGCTGAGATGGTTTCTATTACCAATAATCAAAATAGTCTTAATTAAAGCCCATCAGAAACTTATCAAAGTAGAAATAATATAAAATTTAACTACAATTCTATAAACATTTATTGAGCATCCATAATGCCCTAGGATACTGAGGACTTAGATCACATCTATACAAACATTACACCAATTTCAGTTTAAAATTTTAGGCTAAATTGTCACAATATAGGTCTATGACACTGAGAAGACCAGCTGGACACATTTAATGCTGTACACTCCAGCTAGCGCGATTGGGACTGAAAGGAGGCACTGCCAAAGCCTTCAGACCAAAATCTCAGGAAACTTAAAAGTACTTTGGTCCATGGTTTTGAAAGATTACACTGAAAATAAGATTTCAACCTTCTATGAAAAAATAAGGTCCAAGTCTATTAACCTATTAACTATTCTTTTCTCACTTTCTCTAGAAAAACATTAATTCTGAAGAATAAAATCACTTACAAATATATGGTCCTTGCCTCCTATGGAGTCTCAATTTGTATTAAAACTCTCACTAAAACTGGAAAGAACTTTCTGATACATCTGATCCAAGGCTATCTATCAGTCTACAATACAGAATAAACAGTAATATTAAAGACAATAATGTGAGACTTTTTTAATGCCTTATTTTCTTATGTGCATATTTTAGGGTTTTTGTTGTTGTTGTTGTTGTTGTTTTGCTTTGGGGTTTGGTTTGTTTTTTCCCCTGATCGCCATCCTGGTATCTTTCAAGTTTTTAATGGTAGCACCAAATGACTTTTATTTGGCCATTCCTACCATACTACATCACACTAAATGGGGATTCTGTTAGTTGTTGAGGAGATCTCTTCACTTAGAACCAAGAGAAATTATTTCAGGACAGGTGTAGAGAAACATACTTATATCAAAACTATCTCCTGGCTCTGCATATGCACCTCATCTTATTGCTAGGTCACACTGGTTGTCCTCTGGATCACCAGAAATTACTGTTACATCAGAGTCAGTATCAAATAGTTCCAGCCATATTTAAAGAACTCTTTACCCTTCCCTACTGCACAGTTATTTAAATAAATGAACACAAGATATCACTAATGAAAGCAGGTAGAAAGGGCCACACTATATACAGGGATCTGTAACAGGCCCTCCAGGGTACTTGAGCTTGCCTTCTTTCAATGGGCTCTGAGAACAAAGCAGACAATCCTCAAGGCACTCTAACACCATAGCTTACATCAGACTGCTCATCACCAGACCTGGACTTTTAAAAATGTATACCAGCCAAACGGGTGACTTATCAACCTAGGATCCCATGTGGATCAGAACATTTTCAGAATTTCATTACTAAGCCTGCCCTGCCACCTATTGTGATGACCATGCCCACACCCTGCCACCAGCTAAACTCTGCCTCCTTGGGATTCTCTGACCTCAATGAGGTCATGAAAAATTTTCAGTGAGATCCCCTTTCATAAGCATTCCTAGCTGGAAAGAAAAACCAATATTTTTTCCAAGAAAATGTTGAAGAAATAATCCACTAGGTCTGATTACTCAGGTGAGATGAGAAATTGCAAGTAGTGTGGGGACAATTCACTGAACATATAAAAAATATGGAATCTTTTATTTATTTATCTTAAAAACAGATTAGAAAGTAAGCTTTTTATTTTTTTAAGAGTTTATTTTTATTTATTTAGGAGAGAGAAAGAGAGCATGCACACTCATGCAAGAGAGAGCACAGAACAGGGGGTTGGGGCAGAGGGAGAGGGAGCCCGATGCGGGACTTGATCCCAGGACCCTGGGATCATGACCTGAGCCAAAGGCAGACGTTTAACCAACTGAGCCACCCAGGCACCCAGAAAGTAAGCTTTTTAAATACATATCTAAGTTGATCCACCTGAGCCATGTGTCCCATGAACAGATATGTCCTGAGTGAAAAGTGGCAGTTAAGGAACACAGAGGGGTTGAAAATGGTCCATTCACTTTCAGCATCTTTAATCTGTGTTCAGTATGCCTATAGATGTATATTTGGCAGATGACAAATCTGGTTTTCATGGGAGTTGTGGATTATATTACAGATTAGGAAAGAGGTTCTCAGGTGTGCTCCCAGGACCAACTGTGTCAAGCATCACCTCCAAACTTGTTAGAAATGCAAATTCTCAGGCTCTACTCTGGACATCCTGAATTAGAAGCTCTGGGGAAAGGAATCAGCAATCAGTGTTTTAACAAGTCTTTCCAGGGAACTCTGACACACCTACTGTTTGAAAACTTAGAGGTTATTTCTGTAGGTCTTCACTAGAACTTGTAATAGATAGACTGAACAACTAACAGAATCTCTATTTGGTTTCCTGACCCATGTATTATGAGATACTATGGTGGGAATGGCCAAAGAAAAAGCCATGAAAGATATCAGGATGGTGATAATGAAAAAAATATTTAACATACACACAGAATGAAATAAGGCAATAAAAGCAGACTCATTTAAAACAATATACAAATGTGGCTTAAGATTCTAGCAAAGAAATCAGAAACTGAGATAAAACTATTAATGCAAAAAGTAAAAACTCTAAGAAAAATGAAAACTAATACTTCTCTGCATAAGAGTTAAATACAACAGGCCTGACTGCTATTGTTGGCCTGCCTGCCAGGCAGGCCCTGAGATGGCATCTGGGAACTTATGGGAACCTGGATTTCAGAAGCATTCCCACAATTCACTGATAAGAATGGCTCACTGTGCCTAAACTGTATTACAAACAATACAGTTTATGCTAAACACCTGTTTTCATTCTCAGAGTTGGGCATTTGGATATGTGCCAAGCATGGGGTGCCTATGTAACTAGCCACTGTAAAAATCCTGGGTGCTCAGTCTCTAACAAGCTTTCCTGTTGGCAACATTTCAGATATACTGTCACAATTCATTGTTAGGGGAATTGAGGGCCTCCTGTGTGACTCTACTGGGAGAAGATTCTGGAAGCTTGCACCTGGCTTCCCCCAGACTTCACCCCAAGCATCTTTTCCTTTTGCTGATTATGTATCCTTTTGTTTTAATAAATTACAGCCTAAACATAACTATACACTGAGTGCTGTGAGTTCTCTCCATGAATTACCAAACCTGAGAGTGATCTTGAGAACTCCCAACACATTCTCTTCTATTATGAGCTCTTTGACAGTCACATAACAGGGTTAAAAACACTGACAATACCATCAAATCTGACATGTTTGTATTATTTTTACTTGATGCATTAATAAAATAAAACATTTTAATAGTATTTTATTTCCATTTTCTTACTTTTTAAAAATATATCCAAAAAGTCTAATCTGAATGACACGCTCAGTCCTTGGCCAGTCAAGGACAGGGCACCTACACTGACAGTCCCTTCAGGGAATCCAGCATGCTGTTATCAAATGAAGGGAGAATACATGCTGGGCAGGCCCACATAGGAGAGGACCACTAAAATCAGGCTATTGGACAAATCCAAAATTTACTTCAAAGAAATTGGGGCAGCATCTCAAAGAAGACAGTCATGGTCTCCCACAGTTCAAACTAAGTTATAAAGAGTCCTGAGTAACTTCTCATAGTAAGACATAAAAATAAAAAATAAAGTGGCTTCAAATGCAAACTCAAAATAAAAAGTCGCAGACTGCACAGACCGCACAGTGATGACTTGCCATCAGACTGCTTCTGA
Organism: Phoca vitulina; assembly: GCF_004348235.1. Lineage (NCBI taxonomy): Eukaryota > Metazoa > Chordata > Mammalia > Carnivora > Phocidae > Phoca > Phoca vitulina. Next base: position 5,803,014 of record NW_022589746.1, read on the forward strand.
CCAGGGCAATTCTATAGCGTATGCCCCAAAGTGAGCAGGAATTAGTAATCTAACAGCAGTTAGCAATTCTAAGGCAGCTAGGTAATAGCTAATAAAAATTTATTGTTTATACCATTGAAAAGACCAAGGAGAGATGTTAGAAATGTTAGAGATACATAATGAAAAGAAAGTAATATATTACTAATCGTATTACATATCAATATTATCAATAATGGAATAATTTTCAGGCACAAAATGGTCCTTAAACTTTCCTATTTGAGGTAAAATATGGGCCTAGGGACATATACCACAGTTTAGGAGACGAGGGATCAGGTATGAAATAAAGAGAAACACTGAAATAGTAGAATTCAGTGGTATATTTGAAGGTATTAAAATCATCAAAAACACAATCACTATGTAAGCATAATGGTGCCTAACAATGGTCTCTAGTGGGTCCTAGTTAACCCAGTATTTACTTGGTTTGCCCTTAACACTATGATATTGCATGAAAACTGTTTATAGCCCTGATTGCTTACTTATATCCTCAAGAGCCTAAGTTTTTACATGCTCCACTAAACTCAAGATCCTCCTTTAGCCCTCACTGCTGCCTCTAACTCACAGAAGGTAATATTCTGCTCCAGATTACTTCATAGGATACAATCAGCTACAGGCAACCTCTGTTTGGTAGACTTTGGGATAACAGTATGTAAATTTAGTTAATGCAAAAATTAGTTTCAAGTACAAGTAGGTAAGCACAAATATGTAAGCACAAGTTGGTAAACCTGGAAGCACAAGTAGGTAAACCAAGGTGCTGTGGACAATGGATGCAGACTACTGTATACATAGGAGCAGTTAACCTGGAAGCCATAAAAGTGTTTCTGTAGGTCTCTGACAACCCTACAGTTACAGACAGAATTTTTCAGAGATTTTATATATGTATAATAAATATATTTTTTCATTAACACTTTTCATTAAGGTTACCCAATTAAAATGCAAGAAAGGGAGAGAACAAGAATACTTTGAAGCACATTAATCAGATTTAACCAGAGATGGAAATATTTACTACTCTAGATAGTATTTAACATTATAACAAAATAATAAAACTGATTAACACATTCCTTTCTATAAAAACAAACAAACTCTGTCGGTGAATAGGAAAAGGACCATTACTCACGGACATAAAAAAGCAAACAAAGGCAGAACTTTAAGTGATTTTAAGGACACAACCAATTAGAGATAGGAAAAGGGCATACACCCAAATTTCTACTCAGTTACTGCATGCTGCCTTGTAACACCAGCCTTGATCATCCTTTAAAACTCTGTGGGCGCCTGGGTGGCTGTCAGTTGAACAACTGACTCTTGATTTCGGCTCAGGTCATGATCTTGGCGTTGTGGGAATGAGCCCCCTGCTGGGTTCCACACTCAGGGTGGAGTCTGCTTGGGATTCTCGCTCTCTCTCCCTCTGCCCCTTCCCCCCTTCTCATGCACATGCACTCCCTCTCTAAATAAATAAATTTAAAAATAAATAAATAAAACTCCATCTGTAACTAATATTTAAACTGATCTTCCCATTTAGGAGACAATATTAAAAAATATTAAAAAGAAGAAAAGTTATTACTACAAATTCTGTTTAAAAAACGTGTATATGGGGCGCCTGGGTGGCTCAGTTGGTTAAGGGACTGCCTTCGGCTCAGGTCATGATCCCAGAGTCCGGGGATCAAGTCCCGCATCGGGCTCCCTTGCTGAGCAGGGAGTCTGCTTCTCCCTCTGATCTTCCCCACTCTCATGCTCTCTCACTCTCATTCTCTCTCTCTCTCAAATGGACAAATAAAATCTTTAAAAAAAAAAAAGTGTATATGTAAAGACTTGGAAGGATATACTAAAATGTTAACAGTAGTTATCTCTGCAATGTCTTCAGCTGGTGATCTTTATCCTGTCTAGTTTTCTAGATTTTCCATATTTTTATGAGTTTTTAATAATCTTTATAATAACCAGAAACTGTTTAAATCAAATCTTTTTTATTATAGAATTATTAATATTAAACACTAGTATTTAGTATTTACTTAAGAGCAGTCAATTATGAGACTTCTTGTCAACACTGTTCTTTTCTTTTTCTTTTTTTTTTTTTTTAAGATTTTATTTATTTGCGAGAGAGAGAATGAGAGACAGAGAGCATGAGAGGGAGGAGGGTCAGAGGGAGAAGCAGACTCCCTGCTGAGCAGGGAGCCCGATGTGGGACTCGATCCCGGGACTCCAGGATCATGACCTGAGCCGAAGGCAGTCGCTTAACCAACTGAGCCACCCAGGCGCCCTGTTCTTTTCTTTTTAGAAGTTAACTTGGACTCCTTCATAAAAGAAATAAAATTCATCCTGTATTTTAAGTGGATCTCCATTAATTCTGTGAAGTCTAACATCACCTGTTTTCCAAGCATACTGTAAAATTATCTTAAGATGAAATGTGATAAATTGATCAGATAGAGAAATTTAATTACATTTACTTCACAGGCTTTCATTTGTTTGTACCTACATATAACAAGTGTGTCTTTAAAAATATAATGTGACCATGGCATATTATTTCAACTAAAAATTAAGTGATTGAATTCTAAATGACATGTTTTCACTGCAACTTAGTTTTTATTTTAGCTTTGCAAACATGTCACTATTTTCTGCATAATTGGCCCTTTTGTCATTTCCATGGTTATCAAAAAGAAGTGATTATACTTCTTCCACACAGATTAAAATACTGTATTTGGTTAACCAGAGAACACAATATATCATCTAACATATTACTCTTACACCTCATTTTTACATGGGTGCTAAAGTTTATCAATAATACAGTCACTATCATCAAGAAAAGGGTTAAATTAAGAGGAAACTGAGGCAAAAGCCAGAGGACTCCCTGCATTGAAGCAACAGAGGTAAGAGTCTAAGGAAACCAAGGTGGCTAGAAGTCCTAAAACAGACTATCAGAGAGGAGAAGGCTACCCAGAAAGAGAACCCTGGAGATCTGTAAAAGGTTCTCCTCAAGTCTTCAACAGAGGACCTAGTAACATATGTATGTGAGGAAACTACACAGGACCATGGAAGAAACGATTACAGGGAATGCTGCCCGGTGTTCACACAGGTCCAAAAAAGTGCTTGTTCTTGCCAGCTAGATTGGAAAGACTCATAACTTATGGGTAGAGTACCCAGGAAAGTCTTGTCTTATCTCAGTAGTGGAGAATAACTACCCCTTGTCTGTGTACTGCTCCTGGCCTGCCTAACAAATTTTAAAAGCAAGACCCAAAAAGACCACACTGTTTCCAAATAACTTACCTACTTCCTAAGAAAAACTTTAATAAGATTTACAGGACTACAGAAATATCCAGCACACACAGGGCAAAATTCACAATGTCTGCCATCCACTCACAAATTATCAGGCATGCAAAGAGGGAGGAAAATATGAACCACAAGAATAACCAATCACTCAAAACTGATCCGTATCTGTCACAGATATTAGAATTTGCATCTAAAGACATCAAATTCCATATGTTCAAAAAGTCAAATAGAGACATGGAAAAAAAATTTTAAAGACTCAAATCAAACTTCTAGATATGAAAACTATGATGTCTGAAGGGTGCCTGGGTCGCTCAGTAGATTAAGCATCTGCCTTCAGCTCAGGTCATGATCCTGGGGTCCTGGGATTGAGCCCTATGTCAGGCTCCCTGCTCAGTGGGGAATCTGCTCTCCCTCTGCCCCTCCTCCACGCATGTGCGCATGCACGTGATCTTTCTCTCTCTCTCCCTCTCCCAAATAAATAAATAAAATCTTAAAAAAAAAAACCTATGATGTCTGAGATGAAAAATACGTTAGATGAGGAAAAGATTCATGAACTTGGAGACAAATAGAAAAAATTCAAAATAAAACAAAGAAAAAAGAAAACCCCACCTGTAAAAAATGGAAAGAGCATCAGGGAGCTGTGGCACAACTTCCAATAGCGTAATATATATGTAACTGGAATCCCCAAAGAATGAGAAAGGGGATAAACAAAAAATTCTTTTGAAGAAATATGGCCAAATTAAATTGTTTCTAAACTAGATAAAAACTATAAACCTAGAGATCCAGGAAATTCAAAAATCCCAAACACAAGCAAATAATGCAATCAACCAAGTTGACCTAATTTACATGTATAGCACTCTACCCAACAAGAACAGAACATTCTTCTCAATTGCACACACAACATTTATCAAGACAGAACATATTCTGGGCCATAAATCAAGTCTCAATAAATGGGAAAGCACTTAAGTTATACAAAATATGACTACAATGGAGTTAGAGATCAATGACAGAAAGATCTCTGGAAAGTCCACAAATATTTGGGAACCAAGTGGCACATGTCAAAATAACCCATGGGTCAAAGAAGAAATCATAAGGAAAATTAGAAAGTATTTCAAACAGAATAGAAATAAAAATAGAACACATCAGAAAGTGTGTGATGTTGCTGAAGGAGTATTTAGGCATGAGTCTATAGCACTAAACACCTGTATCAAAAAGAAGAAAGGTCTCAGATCAATGACCTCAACTTCCACCTTAAGAAAGTAGGTAAAGGTAGGAAAAGGGAGCGCCAGGGTGGCTCAGTTGGTTCGGAGTCTGCCTTCAGCTCAGGTCATGATCCTGGGCTCCTGGGATTGAGCCCCATGTTGGGCTCCCAGCTCAGCAGGGGAATCTGCTTCTCCCTCTCTCTCTCTGCCCCTCCCCCTGCTCGTGCTCTCTCTCTCTCTCTCTCAAATAAATAAAATCTTAAAAAAAAAAAGTAGGAAAAGAAGAGCAAATTAAAACCTGAAGTAGAGGGCGCCTGGGTGGCTCAGTTGGTTAAGCGACTGCCTTCGGCTCAGGTCATGATCCTGGAGTCCCTGGATCGAGTCCCGCATCGGGCTCCCTGCTCGGCGGGGGGTCTGCTTCTCCCTCTGACCCTCCCCCCCTCTCATGTGCTCTCTCTCATTCTCTCTCTCTCAAATAAATAAATAAAATCTTAAAAAAAAATAAAAAATAAAAATAAAACCTGAAGTAGAAAACAAAAAATAAATCAATATAGGGGCGCCTGGGTGGCTCAGTTGTTAGGCATCTGCCTTCGGCTCAGGTCATGATCCCAGGATCCTGGGATCGGGCCCCACGTCAGGCTCCCTGCTCAGTGGGGATTCTGCTCCTCCGTTTCCCTCTGCCTTCTGCTTGTGTTCCCTCTCTTGCTGTGTCTCTCTCTGGCAAACAAATAAATAAAATCTTAAAAAAAAAAAAATTAAATAAATAAATCAATAAATCAATATAACTATCAGTGAAATAGAAAACAGGAAAATAGAGAAAATCAATGAAAACAAAATCTGACTTGTATTGAGATCAATAAAATTGCTAATCTAGCCAAAAGCATGTGGGAAAAAGGGAGAAGATACAAGTTACCATTATCAGGAATGAGGGAGGTGACATCACTACAGATTCTATAAACATTAAAAGGATAATAAGGGAGCATTATGAACAATTCCATGCCAGTGAGTTCAGTAACTCATAAAATGGACAAATCTCTTGACAGATACAAATTATAAAAACACATTCAACAAGAAATAATAACTGGAATAGACCTCTACCTATTTTAAAAATTTAATAGTGGAGTAGTGGAGTGCCTAGGTGGCTCAGTTGGTTAAGCATCCAACTCTTGGTTTTGGCTCAGGTCATGACCTCAATGTGTGAGATCGAGCCCCACGTGTAGCTCCATGCTCAACACAGAGTCCTCCCTCTCCCTCCCTCCACTCCTGCGTGTGTGCGCGCACTCACGAGCTCTCTCTCAAATAAATAAATAAATAAATAAAATCTTAAAAAAAAAATAACTGAATCTGTAGTTAAAAACCTTCCCACAAAGAAAACTTGAGGTCCAAATAGCTTCAGTGGTAAATTCTATGAAACATTTAAAGAAGAAATATCAACTCAACACAAACTCTTCGAGAAAATTGAAGAGGATAAAATCTTCCCCAGCTCATTCTATAAGGCCAGGTTTTTCCTTATATACAATGACATTATGAGAAAAGAAAACCACAGACTATTATCTCTGATTAGCATAAATGTAAAAATTCTAAAATTTTTAGCAATCAGAATCCAACCATACACTAAAAATACATCAAGTGATGTTTATTCTAGAAATGGAGGATGGTTTAAAATTCAGAAATCACTCAATGTAATTCAGCATATCAACAAATTTTTAAAAGAAAAAGCATATGATCATCTCAATAGACACAGAAAATGTATTTGACAAAAAATCCAAAATGCATTCCTGATAAAATTTCTCAGCAAACTAGGAACAAAAGGAAATTTCCTCAACACAGAGGCAACCATGAAAAACCTGAAACTAACATCATACTTAATGGTGAAAGAATGAATGCTTTCCCCTAAGATTAAGAACAAGACAAGGGCCCCTGGCTGGCTCTGCCAGTAGAGCCTGCAACTCTTGATCTCAGAGTTTTAAGTTCAAGCCCCACATTAGATGTACAGATTACTCAAAAATAAAATCTTGAAAGGGAAGGAAGGAAGGAAGGAAGGAAGGAAGGAAGGAAGGAAGGAAGGAAGGAAAGGAAAGGAAGGAAGGAAAGAAAGAAAAAGAAAGAAAGAAAAAGAAAGAAAGGAGAAAGAAAGAAAAAGAGAAAGAAAAAGAGAAAGAAAGAAAAAGAAATAAAGAAAGAAAGAAAGAAAGAAAGAAAGAAAGAAAGAAAGAAAGAAAGAAAGAAAAAGAGAGAGAGAGGGAGGGAGGGAACGAACAAGACAGAGAGGTCCACCAGTTCTATTCAGCATTGTCCTAGAGAGGGGCACCTGGGTGGCTCAGTCAGTTAAGCGTCTGACTTTGGTTCAGGTCATGATCTCAGGGTCTTGGGACAGAGCCCTGCCATCGGGCTCCGCACTTGGTGGGGAGTCTGCTTGTCCCTTTGCCCCTTCCCCTGCTCATGCTCACACACTCTCCCCTCCTTCTCTCTCTTTCAAATAAATAAATAAAATCTTAAAAAACAAAAAACAAAAAAAAAATTGTCCTGGAGATTCCAGCCAATGTAACCAAGAAAGAAAAACAAAAGGCATTTGGATTGGAAGAAGAAAAACTCTACTGGCAGGTGACATGATCAGCTAGCTATACAGTAAATCCAAAGTAATCTACAAAAAAAGCTACCGGAACAAGTAAGTGGTTTTATCAAGATCACGGGATACACAATCAATACAGGTAAATTAATTTCATTCCTATAAACAAAAACAATCAGAAATTAAAATGATCAAATGTGGAAATTTTACAACAGAATAAAAAATTACTAAATAATTAAGGATAAATCCAGCAGAAGATGATAGTTAATCATTCTGAGAGTACTAACTGGTACATGGGAATTCCCTCAGTGTTTTTCAAACTAAGGTATGATCGATTAATGGACTGTGAATATAGTTTGGTGGGTCCTGACCAGCATTTCAAAAAATGAGGTAGAAAAGAATAGAAAGTATCAGAGTGAAATGAACATGGAAGAATTATTATTTTGTGGAATTTCTGTGTCCAGTGTCTATGTGTACATGTATTGTGTTGCTATACAAAATCTATGCTCAAAGAAAGTTTGAAAGAGACTTAAAGAGAGCTGTTTTTTACTTGATGAAAAACCCAAAAGATATATGGCCGAAGATTATGTCCAAAAACAAAAGCTCCAACTCCAAGTCTTGGCTTTGAAAGAGAGATATGGGTACTTAAAGTGTTATGCTAATATAATATTCGGAGGTAAGAGCTAGGCAGGCATAGGTTTTGTGTTCCAGCCATGTTAGGCTTTTCAACACTTCAAATTCTCCCAGCCTATTGGATCTTTGGCCACAATGCTATCTGTCCTTGAAGCATCCCTCCCCCTACTCTCCATCTAGAACACTATTCATTCTCCAAAGTTCTGCTTAGACATAAAGACTTCTCTGAATTTTCTAGACAATGTCTCTGTATTCTTCCAACCTTTCGTGTATCCTCAGGTCAGAACACACAGATTCTACCATTCACATGTTACTCTACGTAATTTATGATATACCTTTCTACCATCCTTCTATCTGTGAATCATTTATATTTAAAGTAAATGGCAAAAAATTAATAATAATAAAGTAAATGGCAGAAGACTTCCTGGTTCTGTTCTGGCCTGTAAGGAGACTGGAAGTTACCACTCCCATCCCCAGAAGAGAAAAGCTGAACAAACTGAAAATCAATGACTCTTCTTTCTCTATTAGGGAAATGACACCACAGCTCCCAAAATTGAAGAAATGAACAGGCAAATACAGAGAATTACAACTTAACCAGAGAAGTAATGCAGGAGTAGAAATCTGTGCTGGAGGTAGTAAGGCATAGGAAAACCTAAATTGTTATTGAAGAATTGCTAAAGGCTCCGTATGGACAGCCTGAGCTGTCCCATACTTTCATTTTTTTTTTTAAGATTTTATTTATTTGAGAGGGGACGTGAGCGCGTGTGCACCAGTGGGGCAAGGGGCAGAGGGAGAGGGAGAAGCAGACTCCCCACTGAGCAGGGAGCCGGATGCAGGGCTTGATTCCAGTACCCTGGGATCATGACCTGAGTCGAAGGCAGACGCTTAATCGACTGAGCCACCCAGGCGTCCCTGTCCCATACTTTCATGAATGACCTACCAGATTCTCACAGACATCAGAGAAAAATCCCCTCGTGCTTCTGGCAGGGGGTTAGGAAAAATTTTCACCACTTTGAAATACACCCAGGGCATTGTTTTTCTTTACAAGGCTGGCCCTCAAAAGAAACTATTCTATCAGAGCCTAACCAACCTGGGGGAAGGAAAATACCCAAAACCAGCCCCCTCAAACCTTTCAGTCTCATCCCAGGAGAAGGGCCTGAGAAACACTTGTGAAGATCACAACCCAGGGACACTAGCTCACTAAAAGAATAAGACCTGATTGTAAGACTACAGAATGCTTCCTTCTCCTTCCCCCACACCTTTCCATCATATGAACAGAACTCCTTACAGTAACGGAGGATTACAAGTGAAAGAACTGCATGTATAAGACCTTATGTAAGAAAGTCTCTTAGAAGGGGCACCTGGCTGGCTCAGTCAGTAGAGCATGCAACTCTTGATCTCGGGATCATGAGTTTCAGCCCCACATTGGGCACAGAATTTACTTAAAGAAAACCTGAAGTCAAAAACAAAGACACCAGGGAAGATTTTAGCTTCTGACACCCACAGCCACAGCAAACAGTATATATAGCCTAAAACCTAGCCAATAAACATAAAACCTTACATTAAAGGCCCATATACTTCAGTTCCTTTTACCCAGTACACCATTACAAGTAAAAATTAGCATAAAAATTTACAGTAAAAAATTACAGGGCATACTAACACATTTTGAAGAAAGAGACTGGATCAGAGCCAGACTCAGATATGGCAGAGATGTTGGAATTATCAGATAATTTAATTTTTAAAATATACTTTATCCCAGTTGCATTTATTAGTTTTCTAATAACAACACTTAATTTTTGTTTATTCTGTCAATTTCTTGTACAATTTAAAATTTGTGTACAGTCAGATCAATGTTTTTTGGTTTATTTTTAAGTAAACTCTATGCTGAACGTGGGGCCTGAACCCACAACCCTGACACCAAGAGTCACATGCTCTATCAACTGAGCCAGCCAGGTGTAAGAATTTAAAGTAAATGGCAGGGGGCACCTGGATGGCTCAGTTGTTGAGCATCTGCCTTTGGCTCAGGTCAGGATCCCAGGGTCCTGGGATCGAGCCCTACATCGGGCTCCCTGCTCTGCGGGAAGCCTGCTTCTCCCTCTCCCACTCCCCCTGTTTGTGTTCCCTCTCTCGCTGTGTCTCTCTCTGTCAAATAAATAAACAAAATCTTTTAATAAATAAATAAATAAATAAAGTAAATGGCAGATGTCAGAGGAACTTTCCCCTAAATACTTCAGAATACATATTGCCTTTTTAGTTTTTAAACTAAAAATTATATCCCTTGCCTAGAAATCTGAAAATAGCAAACGTCCATTCTTTGTAATAAAAATAATAAATTCTTGTATTCTTTCTTGGCAGGGTAGGGGGGGAATTAAGCATGGAATATTAAGAACCCAGCACACAAACTTTCCTCCTATTCTTCAGTTTGCTTTTTCTTTTACCCTACCCCATTTTTTCCACTAGGTGGGGAAAGAACAAGAGAAAAGAAAGGTAAGAGAGTAAAATTGCTGAGAGTTAAGATTACATAAGATTAACTATTCATTGACTCATATTTTACCTAAAGCCTATAATATACCAGGCACTAGTTAGGAACCAAGGAGACAATCTAAGACTTAGTCTTTGTTTCCAAGGAGTCCAGTGGAGGAGTCAGTTAAACAAGTGAGCAATTACAATACAAAGACAACTACTGCAATCAGGCTCAAGGGGAGCACAAAGAGCAATGTAAATCAGTCTTAGAATAGCAGACAAGGATACCTGAAGGATGACTAGAAGTCTAGGAAAAAGAATCAAGATGTGTAATGACCTGGGGGCACCTAGGTGGCTCAGTCAGTCAAGAGTCTGACTCTTGATTTTGGCTCAGGTCATGATCTCAGGGTCAAGCCCCATGAAGACTCCATGCTGGGTGTGGAGCCTGCTTAAGATTCTCTCTCCCCACTCTCCCTTTGCCCCACCCCCCAAGCACACATGCACTTGCTCTCTCGCTCTCTCTCTCTCAAAAAAAAAAAAGGAAAAAAAGATGTGTAATGACCTGAAATGAGAAATATAGAGTCTGGAAAACTGTAATGCAAGGGGAAAGGTAGTTATATAAGAGTCTACAATTATTAATGACCATACTGAGAAGCATTTTGATAGTCAAGGGAGAAGCATGGCCTGAGAGCAACAGGAGAACCATCACAAAATTTTATGCAGAGTAATATGATCTGATGTATGTCTCCTATCACAGTGGCTGCCATGTGGAAAATGGACTCCAAAAATATAAGACAGAATCAGAGAGAGACAAGTTAGGAATCTCTTGTAAGGTAGAATAAGATATAAGGTAGGGATAGAGAGAGAAGGAATGACTAAAGACATCTTCACAGGGAGGCAAACCATAAGAGACTCTTAAAAATAAAAAACAAACTGAGGGTTGCTGGAGGGGAGGTGGGTGGGGGGATGGGCTAAATGGGTGATGGGCATTAAGGAGGGCGCTTGTTGGGATGAGCACTGGGTGTTATATGTAAGCGATGAATCACTAAATTCTACTCCTGAAACCAATACTACACTATATGTTAACTAACTTGAATTAAAAAAAAAACAAATCTTCATATTCAGTGACCAACTGAATAAAGGAATAATGAAGAATTGTATCTTTTTTCCTCTCACTGCTGATTCCCATTTCATTAAAACTGGACTAGTGAACTAGGGTAACTGAACTAGAGAGATATCCAGAGAGTGGGAGAGGTTGTAAAAGCACGGGGGAAGACAAGAGACAATTCCAGATGAGGCTACAGGAAGAACAGGCTCTATGTTTACTATCTTGAATGTATTACAAGCTAGAAGTATTCATGATGATATATGGGAAAGGGTCTGCATATTTTCATTCTTGTATTTGCCCTAAAGTGATGAGCATGCATCATATCAAGCAAATTAATGCCCTAATTATAATCAAATTAGTAAACTTTGCCTTTATTCTCTACCTAGTGATTCAACTGGCAGCTACTATTTTCATTAAGAACAGTTAAATGAGCCTGACAAAATGAGATCATATTCTCATATGAATTCCTGGTCCCAAAGAACCTAGTCTTTTTTTTCATCATACAAGTTAATACATGAATTCATCTGCTTTATAAAAATATATAGATGTATACAGAAAGTAAATGCTGTCTCCCTTCACTTTCTCCTCTTCTCACATCCCTCATACTAATTCCTTTTGCCTCTTTCGGGTCTCCTTCAAGTCTCCTTTCTCTGCATCTACAGGGATCTATGCACAAAATGACATACTTTTATTGCCAACAAATGTTTAAAATTAGCTTTTATTTACACAGCCTATGAATATACTATCCTTGTACAAATAAAACATTACCATACCCAGTCCCAAACCTTCCCATTGGTAACCACTTTTATCATTTTGGCATATGTCCTTCCAGATCTCTTCCAGACTTTTCCATTTATATACTCGTATATGTACCCATATACAATATTTCTGTGAATATATTTTTACATAATTGGTACTAAATTGAATACACTCTCTTTCAACTTCTGTTTTTCACTCAAAAAATGTTTGAGAGATCTTTCCAATCAGTAAACACTGATGATCAAATTATCTTTTTGGTATTTAATGATATTAAATGGCTTCCAGCTTTTCACTATTACAAACAAGGCTTCAATAAACATATTCATACACGCTTCCTTGTGTACCTACCTATACCAGTGTTGCTCTAGGACAGATGTCAAGAGGGAGCACAGAATATGCACATTTTTATTTTAAGAGGTAATGCAAATGCTCCAAGAATTTCTAAAATATAATTCTGGTGCCTTGAAGACCAATACATAATGAAAAAAGAAGATTCTCAGTGTTCTACAACTAAGTGTTCTACTTTCAACAAAAGCTTTCCTAGTACTGGAGGAGTTTAATGATCTGGCATCTTGAACACAAATCACCACTTATTTCTTCACCAGTTATTAGCAATGAAGTATTTTAACAGTCTTAAAAGATACATGTATTCAATTTGAATTTGATGACAATTATCAATATTAAAAACACATATATCCCTAGCCCTAAGAATGTACACCAGAATTCATCCAAAGATACATTTGTACATGTGTGAGACAATGTATGTTCAAAGGTATTCATCACAAATACAAGTCAATAAATCTGGCTAATTTAATTCAAAGTGATAATGAATTATGACCTTGGAAGGGTATTCAACTTATGCCTTACTTTAAAGAGTAAATTAACTCGAAGTTCAAAAGCTATAAAAGAAAACATTGATAAATTTAACCATTAAAAAAGAAAACCTCAGGGGTGCCTGGGTGGTTCAGTCAGTTAAGCATCTGCCTTCAGCTCAGGTCATGATCCCAGGGTCCTGGATTGAGCCCTGCTTCAGGCTCCCTGCTCAGCAGGGAGTCTGCTTCTCCCTTAGTCCCCGCCCCCCCCCCCCCCGCATGTGCAAGCTTGCTCACTCTCTCTCTCAAATAAATAAAATTTAAAAAACACCCTCTGGGGGCGCCTGGGTGGCTCAGTCATTAAGCGTCTGCCTTCAGCTCAGGTCCTGATCCCAGGGCCCTGGGATCGAGCCCCGCATCAGGCTCCCTGCTCGGCCGGAAGCCTGCTTCTCCCTCTCCCACTCCCCCTGCTTGTGTTCCTTCTCTCGCTGTGTCTCTGTCAAATAAATAAATAAAATCTTTAAAAAAAAAAAAAAACCACCCTCTGCATGGCAAAAAATAAAACTATACAAAGCAAGCAAATATAAATAAAAATAGCAAACTCTTTAAAAAGATTTGTAATCCATATCACTAACAAAAAACTAATCTATGGACACCTAAAAATTAATTTTTAAAAAAGACTAACCATTCGAAAGAAAAGTGGGCATATTATAGGAAGAAGTAATTGACATAAAAAGAAATGCAAGTAGCTCCTGGGGCGCATGGGTGGCTCAGTAGGTTGAGCACCTGACTCTTGGTTTCAGCTCAGATCATGATCTCGGGGTCCTGGCATCCGGCCTGGCGTTGGGTTCCACACTCAGCACTGAGTCGCCTTGCCCCTCTACCTCTGCTCCTCCCCTCAATGGCACTCTCTCCCTCTCTCATAAATAAATAAACAAAATCTTAAAAAAAAAAAAAAAGAAAAAGAAACTCAAGTGGCTCCTAAACACATGAAAAGATGTTTAAACTCATTCATAAGAGAAATACAAATAAAAACTACTCCAAGATAGTATTTTCTACTTTCAGATCAGCAAAAGTTCAGAAGACTGATAACATGATTGGCTGGTAAGGTTTGGAAAAACAAGCAATCCTATTGCTGGGGAGAATGTAAATCTATTTAACCTATATGGAGAAAATACCAAAATAAAAAATATATATACCCATTAACCAGTAACCCTACTTTTGGGATTTATCCTACAGATACTCTTGCACATGTATAGAATAACATACGTACAAAATTACCTCATCTCAGAACTATTTATAAAAGCAAAAGGTCACAACAACAACCCAAACTCCAAAAATGGAGGAGTGGTTAAATAAGTGATATTACATCCATAAAACTGGCTAACACAGAGCTGAACAAATAAGTGAGGAGATTTGGGCTTGTCTAGGGCAGAAGATGAGAGTGAGGACTGACTACAGATGGACAGGAGGAACTTTTTAGGGAAGATAAAAATGTTCTAAAACTGGATTGTGATAATGGATGCATAACCTCACACATTTATTTAAAAATCATTGATTTTTACATTCATTATGGTTTAATATGTTGGTGTAAAAATTATACCTCAATAAAGTTGTTTAAAAAAAACTCCACAAACGAGGGCATTCACTGTTCACCTTCATATGAAAACATCTCCCAGATGTGCCAAGCAACAAAGCTGAAAAGTGCAGAACGGAATGTACGATTTAAAAATCCAAGGTAGGGGCACCTGGGTGACTCAGTTGGTTAAGCGTCCGACTCGATTTCAGCTCAGGTCATGATCTCAGGGTCGTGAGATCGAGCACAGACTCCCTCAGAGGGGAGTCTGCTTGAGATTCTCTCTCTCTCGTCCTCTGCCCCTCCCCCAACTCTCTCTAGAAATAAAATCTTTTAAAAAATAAATAAACAAACAAATAAAAATTGAAGATAAATGGGGCGCCTGGCTGGCTCAGTCAGAAGAGCATGCAACTCTTGATCTCCAGGTTATGAGTTTGAGCCCCACGAGGGGTACAGAAATTACTAAAAAAATATAAATTTATAAATAACTAAATAAATTTTTAAAAATTGAACATAAAAAAGAGAGAAATAAGGCAAATTTGTGTCTGCTTTTCTATGCATAAGCAACACTGGAATGATACACAAGAAACAACAGTGGATACCTGTGTGGAAAGAAGGGAAACTCAAAGAGTGGAAAGAAAAAGTGAACGAAAGGTTTTTTTACTATATTCCTTTACATGTTTTTAACTTTTCAGCCATGTAAGTATTCTAACCACTTGAAAAATTAAGTTAAAAAAAGACATTTGGGGGCACCTGGGTGGCTCAGTCAGTTAAGCATCTGCCTTCGGCTCAGGTCATGATCCCAGAGTCCTGGGATCGAGTCCCCCATCGGGCTCCTTGCTCAGCAGGGAGTCTGCTTCTCCCTCTGCTCTTCACCCCACTCATGCTCTCTCTCGCTCTCTCTCTCATTCTCAAATAAATAAAATCTTTAAAAAAAAGACAGACAGGGGCGCCTGGGTGGCTCAGTCGTTAAGCGGCTGCCTTCGGCTCAGGTCATGATCCCAGGGTCCTGGGATCGAGCCCCACATCGGGCTCCCTGCTCAGCGGGAAGCCTGCTTCTCCCTCTCCCACTCCCCCTGCTGTGTTCCCACTCCCCCTGTTGTGTTCCCGCTCTCGCTGTCTCTGTCTCTGTCAAATAAATAAATAAAATCTTTAAAAAAAAAATAAAAAAAAATAAAAAAATTAAAAAAAGACAGACATTTGGACTTCAACAATATGAATATATCCTCTAACGTAACTTGTCTGCTTTCACTTTTCATTATATATTATGTTTGATATAAGTTTGCAATCATCCTAACATTAACAATTAATGCATCTCAGTAAAAATGTTTTTTAAAAAGACCATCTATATACCAGTCTATACCCCTTAACTAAATTAAACCAGTAAGAATTGACAAAAACAAAATCAGTAATCTCTGAGGTAAAACATCTGACTTACCTAGATAGTACAAACCTAAGCGAACCACTGCCTAAACCTAATTAAGTACACTGGGGTTTTATCACACAGCGTATTCTAAAAAGCACAGATACTGAAAGAAAAGAGAAAAAGAGAAAGGATGAAAGAAGATAGAGCCAAATAAAGTCTAGCAACCCAACATAGCAGTATAGCAAGTTTATCACCACCTACTACTCAAGAGCTGATTTTAACATTTCCGTGGTAGACTGGCATTAAACAAGACTATACCTACAACAGATCTCCTCCAGTAGAAAAGGGCCTACTCTGGCAAATTTGAGCCATATAATCTCTGAAGTCTGGCTCTCTGTCATAATTTCAATATATTAGCCTGCAAAACTAAGAAAGAAAACGAGAGAGCAAGCAGGGGGAGGAGCAGAGGGAGAGGGAGAAGCAGACTCCACACTGAGCAAGAGCCTGACACAGGGCTCAATCCCAGGACCCTGAGATCGTGATCTGAGCTGAAATCAAAGGTCTGCCGCTTAACTGACCGAGCTACCCAGGCATCCCCTGCAAAACATCTTTATACAGTTATTAACTGATGGGAGAATGGAATTACAGGAAATATTTATTGTTTATCTGCAGATATCACAACCACAACTTTTAAGCAATGATAGTTCCATCTGCCTTCTAATGACATGTAATATGTTCAAAACCAAGTAAAATATTTGAAATTAAAAAGCAATATATAGGGGCACCTGGATGGCTCAGTCAGTTAAGCATCGGACTTGATTTCCACTCAGGTCATGATCTCAGACTGGTGAGCTCGAGCTCTGTGTGGGGTTCCGTACTCAGTGGGAGTCTGCTTGAGATTCTTTCTCTCTCTCTCTCTCCCTCTCTCCCTCTGCCTCGCCTCCATGTACTCTCCCTTAAATAAATCTTTAAAATAAAAAAATAAAAAGCAATATAAACAAGAACTATTTACTGCCATCTAGCAAACATTTGATGACTTGAAAAATTTATACTGGACTTTTAAATTTGAACCTTAAAGAAGTCATGCAAGCATAAATTAGATTTTAAATAAAAAATTACTGTATAGTAAAAATTTAAAAATCAAAATAAATATAGTAAACATTTAGAAATATAATTAATTATATATTTATATAACTATATAATTTGTACAGTAATTATATTAACATAATAGTATAATTAATTATACAATTAACAGAATTAATATTAATGTATTTAACACAGTAAAATACAAATATAATAAAAAATAAAGTTTACTGTACAGTAAAATACTTCCTTTCTTTAGTGACAGAATATGAGAATAATGATACGCCAACCACCAGCATCTTTTTAGAAATGCCCCAACATTTGAAAACATGTAAATATTTACATCAAAAAAAAAATAAAAAGGAGGGGCACCTGGCTGGCTCATATGATATAGCATGAGACTCTTAATTTCAAGGTCATGAATACAAGCCCCATGTTGGGCATAGAGCCTACTTAAAAAAAAAAAAAATTAAAAAGAAGAAAAATATAGTAATCTCGAAAAATCAAAAACAAACTGAAATGAACTGTTTATCAAGGTGGTAGGATAAGCACATAGAAACAATGATTTCAAGTCACTTTAAAATAAGTATTCTGGGGGCACCTGAGTGGCTCAGTCAATTGAGCATCTGCCTTCGCTCAGGTTGTGATCCCGGGGTCATGGGATCGAGTCCCGTATCGGGCTCCCTGCTCCACGGGGAGCCTGCTTCTCCCTCTGCCTCTGCCACTCTGTCTCTCATGAATAAATAAATAAAATCTTTAAATATAAATAAATAAGATAAAATAAAATAGGTATTCTGGGGCGCCTGGCTGGTTCAGTCAGAAGACCATTAGACTCTTGATTTCGGGGTTGTGAGTTCAAACCCCATGTTGGGCACAGAGTTTACTTAAAAAGAAAAAAACTACAAAGTAAAATAAAGTAAGTCTTCTGTTCTTATATTCCTCAGTGGAATATAGCCTAAGGACAAAAAAAAAACCCACAAAGGAATCTTTTTTTCTTTTTATTTATTTATTTATTTTTATTTTTTGGAGAGAGAGAGAGCACGCACAGGCAGGGGGAAGGGGCAGAGAAAGAGAATCTCAAGCAGGCTCCACGCCCAGCACGGAGTCCAACATGGGGATCGATCCCACAACCTGGTGATCATGACCTGAGTCAAAATCAAGAGTCCGATGCTTATCCAACTAGCCTCCCAGTTGCCCCCACAAAGGAATCTTAAATTGCATTAGTCTTAGTATTACTAATAAGACTGATATTGTTATTTCAAAACATATGTATGTTATATGTAATATATGTTAACGTTATTAGGAACAAAGATTTTTAGCATAAAATTAAAAAAATACAAATGTAAGTTAAATCAAAACTCTGTAATTGTTCATGGGAATTGGAAATATCGGCATAACAAGCAAACAAGGGCACCTGGCTGGATCAGTCAGTAGAGCATGCAACTCTTGATCTCAGGGTTGTAAGTTCAAGTCCCACGTTGGGTGT
Source organism: Phoca vitulina (assembly GCF_004348235.1). Taxonomy (NCBI): domain Eukaryota; kingdom Metazoa; phylum Chordata; class Mammalia; order Carnivora; family Phocidae; genus Phoca; species Phoca vitulina. Next base: position 5,821,368 of record NW_022589746.1, read on the forward strand.
AGAAATGGCTCAAAAATAAAATTAAAAAAAAAAAAAGCAAACAAACCAAAACAAAAACAAAAAACCTTATTTTCTGGGTATAAACACTAAAAAAGCCTAGAAGCAATAAAAGGACCAGTAGCAGTGAACACACCTAACACCCTGATTGTGATCTCTAAAAACCATTTCCCACTTGAGGAAACCAGGGCTCCTCCAGGAAAAATCTGATTTCAGACCTGGAGCAGGCAATGTACATGACAAGCCCAAGATCCCCTGTGCCAGCGAGTAAGGAAGTTATCAAAAACTAACAGGATCATATTCAAAAGAACACAGAAACCATTTGAAAGAACTCCAACTGCCGCTGAAATGTCAAACAGCAACCACAGTGAATTAAAACACATAGAAAACATTTAAAAAAAACCCTAAAACAAAAACCAAAAAGCTTCATTGGTCATTTTAGAAGGGCACCTACTAATTATTCTAAAAACCAGCAAAGTGAAGGGAAAATAGTCATTTAGCCTGTATTTTTTTTTTTTTTTTTTTTATTTGATAGAGAGAGAGAGAGCACAAGCAGGCAGAGGCAGGCAAGGGGGAGAGGGAGAAGCAGACTCTCCACTGAGCAGGGAGCCCGACGCGGGGCTCGATCCCAGCACCCTGGGATCATGACCTGAGCCGAAGGCAGCCGCTTAACCGACTGAGCCACCCAGGCGTCCCAATTTAGTCTGTATTTTTGTATTTTAGAGTCACTACATAGAATTTCAAGTAACAAATGCAGTAACAGTGATATAATTATAAAATCATTTTGCAATCCTTGTACAATGGACAGGCAACAATCATTAGTGGCTGCTAAAACCACTGAGTGAAAGTTAACATGAACTTTGTAACAAATAGGTAAGGCTTACAACACCTAAAACCACTGACCAATCTTAGTAATACTAAAAAAAAAAAAAAAAAAAAAAGTGAATCAACCTAACATTATGTGCCTCCTGATGATACATAATAGAAATACAACACCTCTTAGGAAGTATGCTCATCAAAAAAAGTCCCTAGAATTACCAGTTTACAAGAAATAAAGGGGTTAAACAAAACCACACAGACATAAATGAGCTATACTCTGAATTTAGGAAATTCTACAGGTTAAATAATATGGTTCCTTCATCAAATAAATGGCATGAAAAGAGAGGAGACTTTATAGAATAAGAGACTAGGCTTAAGAGACGTATCCTTCAATTGCAATGTGAGGACCTTATTTGGATCCTAATGTAAGGAATCCAATTGTAAAAGACATATGTGAGACAATCAGAGAAATCTGAACATGTTCTAACTATAGGATGGCATTAGGAATTATTGTTAACATTATTAGTTGTGACAATGGCATTGTGATTATGCTCTGGAAAAAGAGACGAGTGAAATGATGGGTGAAATGATACCTGAGATTTGCTTTAAAATGCTACACGGTGAGGGGGAGGGGAGAGAAGGAGCAGTAAAGTGAAACAGATAAAACTAGAATGACAAAATGTGAACAATGCTGAAGCTAGGTGATAAGTATGTGAAAATTCACTGAACCTCAATTTTGTATGTTTTAAATTTCCATAATAAATTTTTAAAGCTGTTATCACCAGCATATTCGTCATACTAAAGTGTACTCATCTCTAATCATCTATTTTCATCACTTGAGGTCTCCAGAATTTGAGTATCATGGAATTTTCTAAAATTAAAAAAATTATAATGTTTCAAATAATACAAACCAATTACCATATATTAAATCTATACAAAAATTACTACTTGCATTATTAACAGTCACTGTACCTATCCACAGACTGGTTAAATATTTATTTAGCAGACTGGTCCTTACGTAGTATATGGCTTCATTTCACTTCAGTTTTACTTGAGATCTTCACTGTGCTTAACTAGGACCCTACATTTGTTTTATCAACACTTAATCACAGCTAAAACTGCAATCAGGACAATGTAAGTTATAACTTCAGTGGTGTGGAGATGGGGAACTAAACCACTATTAATGTTTGCCATAAAAGCTGGCTTGATCCACACACAGAGGCATTTCATTCATTAAAAACTGCAGTCCTACCTGGCTGGCTCGGTCAGTGGAGCGGATTAACTCTTGATCTGAGTCATGAGTTCAAGCCCCACATTGGGTGCAGAGCTTGCTTTAAAAAACAAAACAAAAAAAACCTGCAGACTTGTAAGTTTTTCATTGTACATTCCAGAGTCACCTTAAAGTTTGAACCTAATCCAAGTTCATATTCATTAAATACTTGTTAGTGTTTTTCGAGGGGACAAACTATGTTTTTGAAATTATCCAAATGTTTAATGTGCTAACAACAACTAACAACTGCTGAGAGTTCAGCCTAGTCAAAAATTAACACCAGACACTAATTCATCAAGGAAATAATTACTCATAGAAATGCTTCTTGCCCATCACTGTGGACACTGGTTTGGCACTGGTTTAGAAGTAGATGGACCTGTTCTCTGGAATACAATGGAATATAATGGAATACAATGGAAAGGAACACTGGTTTATAAGTCAAGAGATCAAATGAGGAGGCTGGTCTACACCAGTTTGAATTCCTAATTCTTACCCATCTGAGATAGCTGCCTAAAGCACTATCATGGGAAGGAATTCTAAGGTTTCATTCATGACCAGCAGAAAGTCTTTATATCATACATTTAAAAACTGTCAGGGACTCTAAAGAATCTGGGAGTAGAAAAAAATGTGCCTTTATTAGGTATCTTTTTATTGTCCCAGAAGAATTTAAATATTTAGTCCTATTCTTTTTTTTTTTTTTTTAAAGATTTTATTTATTTATTTTGACAGAGAGAGACACAGCGAGAGAGGGAACACAAGCAGGGGGAGCGGGAGAGGGAGAAGCAGGCTTCCCACTGAGCAGGGAGCCCAATGCGGGGCTCGATCCCAGGACACTGGGATCATGACCTGAGCTGAAGGCAGATGCTTAACGACTGAGCCACCCAGGCACCCCAGTCCTATTCTTAAAAACCCAAATGAATGGTTAAATACAGTGCTCCCCCTCCCTCCACATCACTCCACTCCAGCTCCCCCATTAGAGAATCCCAGAAAAACTACTAAGGGGGAAAAAAATACTCTTTCCTTTGCTTTTTCACTCTATCCAGAAACTAATAAGGAGGTCGTGTGGTTGCTAAGAAGGCAAGATCTGGAGCTGGGTGAAGTTCAAATCCACGCTCTACTATTTTCTCCTTATCTGTAAATAGGAAATAAAAGTATCTATCTCACAGTGTTGTGTGAAGATTAAATGAGATATCTGTGTTTAGAAGAAGACATAATACACATAAAATACTCAGTAAACAACGGCTGTCATTTTTTATTACTGCTTCTGTTACTATAGTTTGTTCTTTAAAAAAAAAAAAAGATTTATTTATTTATTTGCACACGAACACAAGCATGGCGAGGGGCAGAGAGAGAGGGAAAGAATCTCAAGCTGACTCCAGAGCTCAGGGATCTATCGATACCATGTCCCCAAGACGACCACCCGAGCCAAAATCAAGTGTCAGGATCCCAAGTGAATGAGCCACTCAGGCACCCCACTATAGTTTGTTCTACATTAAAGATGCCTTTCTGGAGAAAAAAAGAAATAGCCACAATACATTTTAAATAAGTGTTTTCCGGGCGCCTGGGTGGCTCAGTTGGTTAAGCGACTGCCTTCGGCTCAGGTCATGATCCTGGAGTCCCTGGATCGAGTCCCACATCGGGCTCCCTGCTCGGCAGGGAGTCTGCTTCTCCCTCTGACCCTCCCTCCTCTCATGTGCTCTCTCTCATTCTCTCTCTCTCAAATAAATAAATAAAATCTTTAAAAAAAAAAAAAAAAAAATAAATAAATAAATAAGTGTTTTCCTTCAGTGATAGAAGTTCTTTTCCTTCCCTTCATATCATTATTTTAAATATTTTTAAAGGTATTTTTAATCTCTAGTGCTTCCTTTACACAGGAGTTTCATCTACAGAATCTTCTTAAAAGTGTATAGGCTATCTGTGTTAACTTTTGGAATTCAAATAAAAACTTAAAAACTTCGGGGCGCCTGGGTGGCTCAGATGGTTAAGCGTCTGCCTTCGGCTCAGGTCATGATCCCGGGGTCCTGGGATCGAGTCCCGCATCGGGCTCTCTGCTCCTTGGGAGCCTGCTTCTCCCTCTGCCTCTCTCTCTCTCTCTCTCTGTCTCTCATGAATAAATAAATAAAATCTTAAAAAAAAAAAAAAAAAAAAAACTTAAAAACTTAAAAAGAAAAAAGTGTATAGGCTATCTAGAGTATACTGTGGTCTCTAAGTTTTTGTTTCAATTTAAACACAAATATTAAACAAGGAAATAAATCCTGAAAACTTAAATCGCTAAAATGTTAAGTTTCCCTTTAAAAAGTATCCCCCGGGGCGCCTGGGTGGCTCAGTTGGTTAAGTGACTGCCCTCAGCTCACATCATGATCCAAGGATGGGCTCCCTGCTCAGCGGGGAGCCTGCTTCTCCCTCTCCCTCTGCCACTACCCCTGCTTGTGCTTGCTCTTGCTCTCTCTGTGAAATAAATAAAATCTTTAAAAATAAATAAATAAATAAAATAAAATGTATTCCCCCAAAAGATCCTGGTGTAAAATCAAATTATGTATTAACAATAAAATCAATGCATTTACATTACATGTAAATGTACAAAGTTTAGTATCTAAATGTAATTTTAACAACCAAAAAAGTACCTGGCACATGACAGATAGTATCTACAGACTATTTAAATGTATTTTAACAAGAGTATTTTTAAACAAAAAAAGCTTTTAATGTAATCACCATAACATAATTCTGAGAAGAGCCATGGAGAACACAGGCACACAGGGACATCCTGTGACGTCAGATGAGGAGCCACCAGCCACAGGTGTACCTGAAATGTGGCTACAAAGGAACTGAATTTTTAACTTTATTTAATTTTAACTTAAAAACTATGTTCAATTCAGTTATGAGAAAACTTTTATGTATGTTTAGAACAACCTGGATATATGAATCTACTTTTTCAACTGTAAATTTTATGAGCTGCAGTTATAGATCAAGTATCTCCAATGAAAATTTAGTGTCCAAATTAAGATGTGCTGTAGGTGTGAAATACACACCAAATTTCAAAGACATAGTGTGGGGGGAAAAAAGGTAAAAATCTCATTAGTAATTTTCTATCGATTACATGTTAAAATAACAGTATTTTGGGCGTCTGGGTGGCTCAGTCATTAAGCATCTGCCTTCAGCTCAGGTCATGATCCCAGGGTCCTGGGATCCAGCCCCGCCTTGGGCTCCCTGCTCAGCGGTAAGCCTGCTTCTCCCTCTCCCACTCCCCCTGCTTGTGTTCCCTCTCTCGCTGTGTCTCTGTCAAATAAATAAATAAATAATAACAATATTTTGGATGTGCCAGGTTAAATATTAAAATGAATTTTACCTGTTTTTTTTAATGCCACTACCAGAAAACTTAAAATTTCACATAGCTCCCATTATATTCCTGCTGATAATGCTGTTCCAAACAATACACTCTAACATCTGAATACTTGCCCACTATTTATCCCTTCTATTTATCATTATTAATAGTAGTAATTAACAGCTGTTGTTCAGTAATATTAGATACCATGCTAAATGCTTTACATGGAGTATGTCACTCAATTTCTCCAAAGTAGGAGGTCGGTTTTTTCTTTATCCTCATTTCAGAAATTTTAAATTAAGAATCAGAGAAGCTTAAGTCATTTGCCCAAGGTGAGAGGATTAGAGAAAGTATCCACCAGGGGCGCCTGAGTAGCTCAGTTGGTTAGGTGACCGCCCTCAGCTCAGGTCATGATCCAAGGATGGGCTCCCTGTTCAGCGGGGAGCCTGCTTCTCCCTCTCCCTCTGCCACTACCCCATAAAATACATTTAAATAGTCTATAGATATTATCTGTCATGTGCCAGAGTACACTTTTGGTTGTTAAAATTACATTGAGATACTAAACTTTGTACATTTACCTTTTATCTCATTTGACTTAAAGAATGTGTTGATTTTATTATTGATACGTAATTTAATTTTACACCAGGATCTTTTGGGGGATACTTTTTATTTTGTTTATTTATTTTAAAAGATTTTATTTATTTACTTGACAGAGAGAGCAAGAGCAAGCACAATCACCATTTGCCAATGGTGAGAGGATTACAATTCAGTCTCAGTCTGGTGTGAAGGGTTATATTCTTAACCACCAAGGCTCTTCTATCTCCAACCCTAAGCTTATATTCCTGAATTTTACATCATTAAAGACACTGCCCCCGAGGTGCACAGTCACTTCCACCCTCTACTCCACTCTCCAACCTTGCCGCAGAGCACCTCAGTTTTGAGCACTGAAAGACTTTAAGTCAGCAAAGTAAAAAGGTGGCTCTAAGAAAAATTAACAAATGAAACATTAAAAACTGAAATCCTCCAAGATTACTTGGGATATTCAAACAAGAATAACAACTAGGCACACACAAAATAATCATATGCAATAGTGATTTGAAACTGCCTACTACTCAAAATTCCCCCACCCCTTTTTTTTAAGATTTATTTGAGAGAGAGAGAGAAAAAGAGTGCTAGAAAGAGTGTGAGCACAAGCGGCGGGGAAGGGCAGAGGGTGAGGGAGCAGCAGGCTCTCTGCTCAGGGGCTCCATCCCAGGGGTGGGGCTCGATCCCAGGACCCCGGGATCATGACCTGAGCGAAAAGCAGACGTTTAACCAACTGAGCCACCCAGGCGTCCCTCAAAGCCCTCCTTAATTACTGTCATACCAGTCCTTTGAAAAATCATAGTAAGTGGAAAAGCCTACTGCTTAAAAAATGTTATCTTTTAGACTAAAACAGACTCAAATCATAAAAAGATGAGAGTTAAGGGCCCCCGGCTGGCTCAGTCGGAGGACTGTGCGACTCTTGATCTCCGGGTCATTAGTTTGAGTCCCATGTTGGGTGTAGAGATTATTTAAGTAAATAAAACTTTTTTAAAAAATCAGAGTTAAGCATTCATCTATTTTTTCAACACTGGGCTATAAATCTTCACCGTCCTCAACAAACAAAGGTCTGGAAAGGTCAAATTCTAAAACAAAAAGTCACGTAAGAGTCAAATTAAAAGGAAACAACAGGGGTGCCTGGCTGGCTCAGTTGGTTAAACATCTGTCCGACTCTTGATCTCAGCTCAGGTCTTGATCTGAGGGTTGTGAGTTCAAGCCCCGAGTTGGACTCCACACTGGGCGTGGAGCCTACTTAAAAAAAAAAAAAAAAAAAAGTAAACAACAGCAGTGAAGCTTCACTCTCTGGGAAGTGTCTTGAGTCACTGACATTTTGTTCTGCTTCTAGAGGCCAAACTTAACTCTAGTATTCAGACCAGAGTTTACCAAGCCCACTGGTTACCTATCCCCAAGCATCTACCCAACAGAAACGGTAAAGATCAACCAGTAAACATCTGTTAATAATTCTGAATGTATTCTATGCATGATCTGTCTGTACTGGCAGAGAATTCCCATTTTCATGAAATTCCTTTGTGGTAAACAATAAATACAAATCTCATTTTATAGAAAAGCCTAAAAGGCTAAAGGATTGTGCTAAACTCACGAGCCCCTGGTAGGCAGAATAATGGCCTCCCCAGAGATGTTTGTATCCTAATCCCCAGAATCTGTGAAAATGTTGCTAAATAGCAAGGAAGAATTAAGGTTGCAGATGGAATTAAGGTTGCTAATCAACTGACCCTGAAATGGGAAGATTATCCTGGATTATTTGGACCGGCCCAACGAAATCACAAGGGTCTTAAAAAAGTGAAAGAGGAAGGCAGAAGAGTAGGGTCAGTCAGAGATTTGAAGATAGAGGATAGGTCAGGAGCAAAGGAATGTATGTGTACAGCCTCCAAAGGCCGGAGACAGCAAAGAAACATTTCCCATCCAGCCTGCAGATGGAATGCAGTCCAGCAACACCCATTTCTGCCTTCTGACCTCCAGAACTGCAAAATAATAAGCTTGTGTTGTTCTAAGCCACAAATCTGTGGCAACTTGTTACAGCAGCAATAGGAAAGAAATACGGAACCTAAATCTGTCACTGCTCTGCAAGAATTTACTAGTTTTATAAAGAACCTAAATAGTAACATTTAGTAATGATTTGCTATAAAAACCCCTGTTGCATTTAATCCCTCAAAATTCAACTTGTATACTCTTACATAAAAGTTTCTTGATTCTTAAAGAAAAGTAGTGATTAATCCTGAATTTTAAAATACACTTTAAAAATGTAACAGCAACTTATTTGCCCAGTACCAAGGAAGAATGAAGTATTCCACAGAAGTTAATTTTTTTATTTTTTATTTTTTTAAAGAAGATTTTATTTCTTTATTTAATTGACAGAGAGAGACAGTGAGAGAGGTAACAAAAGCAGGGGGGGTGGGAGAGGGAGAAGCAGGCTTCCCGCGGAGCAGGGAGCCCGATGCGGGGCTCCATCCCAGGACCCTGGGATCATGACCTGAGCCGAAGGCAGACGCTTAACCAACTGAGCCACCCAGGCGCCCCAGAAGTTAATTTTTTTAATAAGTGAAATTTATACTTTCCAGAATACAACCCTATTTTTTATGAAAATTTAATGGACCTTTCTAAATTCTTGTGCTTCCCTTGTTCCATAAAGAGAAGGAACAGGGGTGTCTGGCTGGCTCAGGTGGCAGAGCGTGCAACTCTTGATCTCAGGGTTGTGGGTTTGAGCCCCATGTTGGCTGTAGAGATTACTTAAAAATAAAAACTTAAAAAAGAAATGGAACTTATTAAAACCTGACAGTTTAAGGTCCACATGTGAAAACAGAAAGGATTACTGAACGAGAATACATTCATGTATCTTAGTTTTTAAAGTATCTCCCTTTTCTCTTCCTTCAGTAATCCCAGAGCTCACTGTGCCCATTTCAAAATCCCTCGCCCAAGGGTGCCTAAGTGGCTCAGTCGTTGGGCGTCTGCCTTCGGCTCAGGTCATGATCCCAGAGTCCTGGGATGGAGCCCCGCGTCGGGCTCCCTGCTCCGCGGGAAGCCTGCTTCTCCCTCTCCCACTCCCCCTGCTTGTGTTCCCTCTTGCTATATCTCTCTCTGTCAAATAAATAAATAAAATCTTAAAAAAAAAAAATCCCTCGCCCAAGACCCTTATATGTACATATAAACATAAACACACACACAGACACTCACAACTCATAAAGAACTGGATACTTCTAAATCACCTGTGGACTAAGCAAACTAGACATCTAAGGAAAGACATGTATGTTAAATGAGAGGCAGAACAGTGTAAGTATTGGTAAGAGCTCTGACTTGGGAGTAGCTTAGGTTTAAAACCTAGCTCTACCACTTAACTAGTGGCATGAATTTACTTAGGTCAATTACATAATCTCCTCAGCCTTACTTTTTTCATCTGCAAAACAGGGATATTCATATGTACCTCTCAGCATTTTTTTGAGAATTACATTTTAAAATGTAGAAAATGTCTGACACATATTAAACACTAAATAAGTAGTAGCAAAATTACCATGATAATAATAATAATGATGAATTTGATGATGTCATGAAGAACATGATGAGGGCAGAGGTTGTGTGATAAATATTTTAATACTATTTCAAAACAAGATAAAATTGATGACAGCTTGACTGGGATAAATGGGATATGTCTATAGCAGTAAAAAATGTATTTAGAAATTGCATGTTTATTAAAATACAGGATTGTGCTAATTACCAGAGTACATAAGGATTAACCATTACTTATTATCACAGACTTGTAACTCATGTCAAAGCATCTGTCTTAACACTCCAAAAGTGAATATATAATTTTCTGGCTCTCTATGATCCCTTCAATTAAATCTCTTTACAATAGTTGCCTATTATGTGAAAATTTCCCCACGATCTCCCTCTATCAACACAAGATTACAGTTAGAATTCTTTTCAACTGGAGGGGTGCCTGGGTGGCTCGGGTTGTTAAGCGTCTGCCTTCAGCTCAGGTCATGATCCCAGGGTCCTGGGATCAAGCCCCACGTCGGGCTCCCTGCCCCGCAGGAAGCCGGCTTCTCCCTCTCCCACTCCCCTTGCTTGTGTTCCCATTCTCACTGTCTATGTCAAATAAATAAATAAATAAATAAGTAAAAATCTTAAAAAAAAAAATTATTTTCAACTGGAAAGAAAAAAGGCTGCATATAAGAAAAAATAGTAATTATTATTATACTGGGGGAGAGGGAATGGAAAAATAGAATCAAGTCCAAACAAGTAAACAGAGAATGTTTCCAATGGACAAGAAAACTTAGAACTTAAGGGATGCCGCCCAGACTGTAGTTTTTTAGTCTAAGTAACCCAGTTTGTCACTTGCTACAATAGTTGGGGTCTAAATGCACAGAGCCAAACGATCTTTGAAAGTCCCTTCTAGCTCTATAGGCCACAGTTGTTTCCACTCAAAATTACTTGGCAATATAACCTGAGGATTCATTTTTCTCCTACTATAAAATATTAACTCTTCAAAGCCTTGTACCATTTTCCTCTAATTTACAATACTAATTTTCAAGCCAGTAAAGGTTCTCCCAGAAGAACTAAGTCCACTGTAGTTCATTTTAATATGTTTTCCTATGATTTTTTCTATTTTTAAAAGAATAGGATAAATTTACATAAAATATTTAATACTATGATACAGGTAAATTCTAGCTTTATAAGGATTTTCTTTCAATAAAGAAAGTAGGTAAAAGGTTTCTAAACTACATTCACTATTCCATAAAGCCATCAAAAGGTCACTAAATGGAAACAACTTTATTACTCATTTATAACTAGCAGAGAGGCAGCATGGTTCAGTTTACTAACAAGAGAACAGATTCTGCCATCAGTTTAATGTGTGCCTGTGGGCAAATCACTCAGCATCTTTGCATCTGCTTCTCTGACCATAAAAAAGGAAAAATGCTGCTGACCTACCTCAAAGGGATATTATAAGAAATAACTTAACGACTATGAAACTTTAAAAACATAATGTGCCATTTAAAAACATTATAACGCGGGGCGCCTGGGTGGCTCAGTCGGTTAAGCGTCTGCCTTCGGCTCAGGTCGTGATCCCAGGGTCCTGGGATTGAGCCCCGCATCGGGCTCCCTGCTCAGTGGGAAGCCTGCTTCTTCCTCTCCCACTCTCCCTGCTTGCGTTCCCTCTCTCACTGTGTCTCTCTCTGTCAAATAAATAAATAAAATCTTTAAAATAAATAAATAAATAAATAAATAAATAAATAAATAAATAAATAAATAAAAACATTATAACGCTAGTGTTAAAAAGTCCTTTCTAAACCACATACTCTGACCCGAAGCATCTGTGGGGGTCAATGCCTACAGTAGTCTGTCCTAAAATTAACCTTTCTAATAAATGCTACTAGGGATCCCAAGAATAGCCTTAGCTTCTCTAGCAGCAGCCATATAGCACAGGGATGCTCCCTCACTAACTTCCCAGCTTACCTTTTTTTTTTTTTTAAAGATTTTATTTTATTTATTTGAAACAGAGAGAGAGAGAGAGAGCGCGCACACAAGAGGGGGTAGGGTGAGAGGGAGAAGCAGACTCCCCGCTGAGCAGGGAGCCCGATGCGGGACTCGATCCCAGGACTCCGGGATCATGACCTGAGCCGAAGGCAGACACTTAACCAGCTGAGCCACCCAGGCACCCCCCAGCTTACCTTTTAATAGCAATCTCATGCAATACGATTTCATTATTAGTTAGTAGCTGTAATAATAATCCATAGGGCCACAAGGGGCTGTCATAAATGCTACAGACGACTGGGACTATTCACCACCTAGCAGTACTACATATTCAAATAAGTTAATAATACTTACTGATTACTTACTGAATGCTAAATACTGCTCTAAAGGAGGTTTCTACACACTTGCCAAAACTTAAGGCTAAAGAAACATAGTGGTGCCCTATACGAATCATTTGGTGGTAGAGAAAAGAGCATATCGAATGCAAATAAAATCTTGCTAAAAGCCATCAAAAAAGAGTGACAAAGCTCTGTTATGTACTAATGCACAAGGACAGTTTAAAAGTCACAGAACGATACTTATAGTATGAGCCCATTTTTGAAAAACCAAGCATAACAAAATAAATCCTCTTTTGTAAATGTATATGTGCAAAGAAAAAGGTATGGAAGAATATATTCCCTACCGTTAGCTCAAGTTGTCCACAGGAAGCGAGACTGGGGAACATAATGACTTTTACTATTCACTGTACGATTTCTGTAATTTTTAATGTTTATAGCAAATGTTACAAGCAAACCTGTATTGCTTTTATAATAAAAACTTATTAATTTATTTTTTATTAAAATATTTTATTTATTTGAGAGAGTGAGCGAGAGAGAGAGATTGAGCATGAGCAAGGGGAAAGGCAGAGGGAGAAGCAGACTCCCTTCTAGGCAGGGAGCCCAATATGGGGCTCGATCCTAGGACCCTGGGATCATGATCCGACTCAAAAGCAGATGCTTAACCAACTAAGCCACCCAGGCGCCCTAAAAACTTATTAATTTAATTTTGCTAGGAATAGAACTAGTTTAGAAAAATAGGTCTCCAAATTCAGGTAATAATCCTGATCCCTTAATCACAAAATTAGGTGACTAAGTGTCAAAAGCCCTCAGACACGAAACAACTTTTCTTAAAAATCACTGGACAACTTTCAGGAAGGATATTCAGATAAAAAATAGAGATGGGTCCTTTGGTGAGATACCCTTATCAAGATAAAATTGAAAAAATGGAAAGCTACATTATTTTAAAACTCCCAAACAGGCATAAGACAAGCTGCCTCATTTAAACTTTGACAGCAATAGTAGCTCCTTTGTCTTCAAGCCTGTTCAGCTTTCCTTTTACTCCTCTCTAGAGTCCAGACAGGCTTGGCAGGGCCCCATCACTCATCTGCCCCACCCCCACAGGCTCCCGATGCCAGACCAGCTTCAGGTGACTAACTGCCACATCAGAACAGTGATCGGATCAAGAGAAGAAAAAAATGTTTGCCCTACATAAGCAACGCTAGAGGCGGATGCTTATCCAGAAAATATATATCTCCAGTGGTTCACCTAATCCAATAACAACCCTCTAGGCTTGGAAGTAAAATTTACTTTTCCCTTGAAAAAAAATCCCATCTGGACAAACCAGCTGCAAATTAGAAGAGAGGACAAGTATTATATTTACTAAGAGAAGCTTCTGCATCAGGAAGGGAGGGCTGGGATAAAATAAAAGTTTGAAATGGGAGCAAAGAGTTCTTAGAATAAAGAAATCTGGTTTTCCCCTTCCATGAAATAGTCTCTTTTTTTTTTAAGATTTTATTTATTTATTTATTTGACAGAGAGAAAGAGAGCGAGCGAGCGCACAAGCAGGGGAACGGCATACAGAGGGAGAAGTAGACTCCTCACTGAGCAGAGCTTGTTCCCAGGACCCCCGGGATCATGACCTGAGCCGAAGGCAGATACTTAACTGACTGAGCCACCCAGCTGCTCCTAAATTTTGTTTTTAAGGAATTCATAAAGACAAAAATAACAGGTTTTAACCTTAATCACAAAATTACAACTTTTCCACCAAACTTCCAAATCAACTTTTAAATTAAAAAAGATTAGTGACTATATCACCCTGAAAGCCTACTTTAAACTCACAAGAGTTTGCACATTCTTTCCACAGAACTAATAATAATAGCTACAATTTATTGAGAATTTACTATGTAATAGATCCTGTTTATTACATTTAGGCATCCCCCATAACCCCATGAGGTAAATACTACAAACGTTCCTCATTTTAGGCAAGGGCACCAGCCTTCTTAGAAGGTTTAAGAAAACTGCCCACAACCCGGATAAGTAGGAGAGTCCCAATTCAATCCCAAGGAGTCTTGATTAAAGAATCCTCACTCTATCAGTTTACAAAAGACATGACAGGCTTTTATGGGAATAATAAAGCTACCACATACTGACTGCTCAGAACTATGCCAAGTGCAGTATAAAGCATTTTAAATGATATTTCATTTGGTACTTACACAACTTTGTAAGGCAACTATTATTATCCCCATTTTGCAAAAAAAAGAAAGAAAAAAAAAGAAACTGATGTTTCCTTTCATTGCAAAAATAAATAACTCTGCCCAAACTTCAACAGCCAAGTAAAGAACAGAGTGAGACAGTACTGGGAACAAGACCTCTCTTTCCAAGCCATATGCTCTTAATCATTTACACTGTTTATTGGGCACTTTAACTAAACAAAGATGGTTTTTATAGTCATATTCAAGTATAGCTTTTTACTATTGGTATAAAGTGAATCTTTTCTTTAAATGCCACTTGCTCAAAGTTTTGTAGTTTATAATCTTCATTTCTGCTATTAAAGTAAATGATTAAAAAATGAGTGATTTTCAAAAAAACGTATTAAACAGGTATCTAGGATTATGCTCTCATAAATGATTATGCCCAGCAAAATTATCAAATTAGGAGACAGCAACCTGTTCCTTGGCAAAGCCTTGACACAGGACTTCAGATATCCTAGAGCTAAGTCATACTGCCAAAAATTTATCTATAAATCAGAAGAAAATGGCTTAAATAAGTCTACATAAAGTATCCATACCACCACCCAAGATACACTACATATAATCTGACATACTTTAATAGCATAAAGCTATTACAGAATTATTATTCTCTTAATTATAGCTAAATTTATCATTTGATATAGGAGCACCTGGGTGGCTCAGTCGGTTCAGAGTCTGCCTTCGGCTCAGGTCATGATCCCAGGGTCCTGGGATCAAGTCCTGCATCGAGTCCTGCATCGGGCTCCCTGCTCAGCAGAGAGTCTGCTTCTCCCTCTCCCATTGCCCCTCCCCCCCCAGCTCATGCTCTCTCACTCACTCTCAAATAAATAAAATCTTTAAAAAAAAGTGATATACACTATTTTCTGTAAGATTTTCTTCTGTATAAATCATAATGGTCCAGAGAATCAGCTTCTGTACCACGTGACTGCCAACATCAATGTTAAGCTGGAAAGACACTCACACCAGCAAGAGTAATATAATCTCTAACTGTATCCTAAAGCTAAGTATATCTGGATATTCAGTTAGACATTATCCTTGCTCTGGATGACCCCATTTGGCAAATAAGTGAATGCGGAAAAAGTAATAACAAACATACATTAACTTTTATAATAAATAGTTTCATAAGTAAAGCCAGCATGCTAAAAACTACACTTCCAGATTTTCAGAGCAACCTTTTACAATTATTTTATGAAATGTTTCCATGAATCAAAGGCTATTTATTTATAATTGAAAAATTCAAATTCGTTCCAGAAATTCAAAAACTCAAATATTGTAAGCTATATATGCATTTCATATAAATGCTAACATTTCAAAAATAAAAACTCTTTTCTGATTGTACAGTGATCTAAACAAAAAAAAAAGAAAAGAAACTAAGTAGTAACCACTTGATTACCTGCTTGTTTAAGGATAAGATCAGAAGGACACACAAACAACTATTCCTATTAAAATGATTACCAGCATATCAGCAAACAGGTGATACCACAGAGTTGTGTTTCTTAATATCTGTATTACAGGTTCCACTGAGAAGCTGATGAAAGCTATGGTTCATCTTCCCAAGAAAGCATATGGGTATATGAAATTTTGCACATAACTCTGGGGAGAGGAGAGATTCACAGCAATCTTGAAGCCCATACTTGGACCTTCCCAATAGAGTATGAGCAAATATTGATTAAGGAATACTGAGAACGGGGCGCCTGGGTGGCTCAGTCGTTAAGAGTCTGCCTTCAGCTCAAGTCATGGTCCCAGCGTCCTGGGATGGAGCCCCGCATGGGGCTCCCTGCTCAGCGGGAAGCCTGCTTCTCCCTCTCACACTCCCCCTGCTTCTGTTCCCTCTCTCACTGTCTCTCTCTCTCTGTCAAATAAATAAACAAAATCTTAAAAAAAAAAAAAAAAATAAAAGGAATACTGGGAACTATACTCAAAGTAAAACATGTGTCATTTTAAACTTTCCCTTTTTCTTGTCTTTTATTTTGTCCCTTGCTTCTATTAACCAGCCAAAATATGACCATTAGCACAGAAAGTTAAACATGAAGTTTGGTTTCTCTGTCTCTGTAAACTGATCCCTGTAGATCTGCCTTTTATTTTCTAGTAAACTGTTCATATACTTTCATAACCTCCGAACCTGAATGCTATCTCGAATCTTAGTATGAAAATGATCAGATTTCTAGAAACACATCATCTTCCATAGAAAACCTGAATGTCAGAATTTCCAGTACTTCTGAAAGCAGAAATGTAACAATTTTTATACAAAAGTTCTCATTTAAAATTAAGTTAAACATACCGATTAGAAGTTTAAGAGATAACAAATATGCATACAGTCTTATTTTGATGTAAAGTAATTATATGAAAATATTTCAATTATCTTGGAAACAAAAGCTAGTTATATAGCTTGTTTTGTTCAATGTCCATTAGGTGTAAAGGAGGCCCAACTGAAAAGAAAAAAGACTGACATACTTTCTTTAGAGGCCTTATCAAATTCATACCTTCTATAATCTACATTTAAATATCAAAAGGATGAACAGGACTATGGGTTCCACCGCTTACTGTTAGTGTCATATAGAATACTAGATCATAATTTTCATGAGTGTAGAAACATCTTTGTTCTGTGACACCAAAAGGAAGGCAGAAGGAGTCTTATTTTTAAACAATTCATCAAGAACAAAAGTTTGTAGGGGCGCCTGGGTGGCTCAGTCGTTAAGCATCTGCCGTCAGTTCAGGTCATGATCCCAGGGTCCTGGGATGGAGCCCCTCATGGGGCTCCCTGCTCAGCAGGAAGCCTGCTTCTCCCTCTCCCACTCCCCCTGCTTGTGTTCCCTTTCTAGCTGTGTTTCTCTCTGTCAAATAAATAAATAAATAAATAAAACTTTAAAAAAAAAGAACGAAAGTTTTAACTGTTTTAAATTATCTATTAACAAAAATTTAACATAGCATACCTGTATCTTTTTTACAGCCATATTTCACAGAGCAATACACCACTTAGCATTTTTCACAAATATAAAATATAATGCTATTTCCAAAAATTACACAGCCCTAACTTCATCCTCAACGCCAGTTTTTCATTATTCAGCCAAAAAATCTTGGTGTTCTCCTCAACTCTCCTTCCTCTACAATCAATCTGACCAGAACTCCTGTTGGATCTACCTTCAAAAGAGATCTAGACTTTGACCACTCTTCACTTCCCTGTGGTAGCCAATATCCCATCCCACCATCATCATCATTACAGCTATTATTAAAATAGCTTCCTAACTATATCCCACCATCATCATCATTACAGCTATTATTAAAATAGCTTCCTAACTGGTCAGCTTCTATTCTATCTTCAACTTGCCTTCAGCCTGTTTTTAACACAGCAGTCAGTGATCCCTTAAAAATATAATGAAACTCTGTCACTCTGTAATGAGACTGCATAACTCCTCTGCTCAAAACTCACAGTTTCTATCAGAGTAAAACTCTAATTCTTTCAGAGTAAAAACCACAATCCTTAACAAAGGCTGTCAAGGTCCTAGGTGATCTGATCTGCTCTGCCCCGAACCTTCATCCCCTTTATCTGTCTGACCCATCCCCTCCCGTTCTCTTCTTTCCTTACTCTACTCCAGCCACTTTGGCCTCTGTGCAGTTCACTGAACATGTTGAGCTGCCTTTTAAGCCACATGACTAACTCTTTCACATCCTTCAGTCAAGTATTTGCACAAATGTCTTTTCAGTATGCTTACCTGACCACCTTATTTAACACTATAACCTGTCCCACCCCCCCCGGCATTCCCTACCCTCCTTACCCAGCTCCCCTCTTATTTCCATACTATTTGCCACCTAACAAACTAGATTACTTATTATGTTTATTCCTCTTTGTCTGTCCCCCCACCTTAAAATGTAAGATCCACAGGGCCTGGACTTTCTGTTTTGTACACTGATATATCCTAAATGGCTAGAACAGAGACCAATACATAAGTGTTCAATAAATGTTGGATAAATTTTTTAATGTCCAAATCTTCGGTGGCCATGTGATACAATGGCACAAAGTATCTGAAGCTAAACACTCAGCTCTCAACAGGGTTATCAAAGATAGTATTACTACCCTGTAAACAGAAAGATCCACTCCTAGGACCCAAGAAAACTGAAAACATGTTCACACAAAAGCTTACATACAAAAGTTCACAGCAGCATTTATTCATAATAGGCAAAAAGCAGAAATTATCCACATGTCCAACAGCTAATAAGTGGATTAGCCAAATGTGGTACATCCATTAGATGAAATATTATTCACCAATAAAAAGGAATAAAGTACTGCTACAAAATGAACCTTGAAAATATTATACTAAGTGAGGGTGCCTGGATGGCTCAGTTGGTTAAGCGTCTGCCTTCAGCTCAGGTCATGATCCCATAAGGTCCTGGGATTGAGTCCCACATCAGGCTCCCTGCTCAGTGGAGAGTCTGCTTCTCCCTCTGCCCCTCCTCCCTGTGTGTGCGTGCACGTGCTCTCTCTCTCTCTCGCAAAAATAAATAAAATCTTAAAAAAAAAAATATTATGCTAAGTGAATGAAGTCAGGTACAAAGGCCACATATTATATGATTCCACTGATAGGAAATGTCCAGAACAGGCAATCCCCTAGAGACCGAAAGTAGATTAGTGACTGCCTGGGGTGAGACAGAGGAGGAGAACAAGGAGTGACATCTAATAGGTACAGGTTTCTTGTTGGGAAGACAAAAATGTTCTGCAGTTAAACAGTAGTGAACAGATGCACAATCTTGTGAAAATACTAAGTACTGACCTGTACACTTTATTTTTTTTTTTTTAAGATTTATTTATTTGAGAGACAGCACGTGAGCGAGAGTACTTGAGTGTGTGCGGGTATGGGGAGGAGCAGAGGGAGAAAGAATCTTAAGCAGACTTCTTTGCTGAGCATGGAGCCTGATGCCGGGCTCGATTCCACGACCGTGAGATCATGATCTGAGCCAAAATCAAGAATCGGACACAACCTGGGGCGCCTGGGTGGCTCAGTTGGTTGAGCGACTGCCTTCGGCTCAGGTCATGATCCTGGAGTCCCTGGATCGAGTCCCGCATCGGGCTCCCTGCTCGGCAGGGAGTCTGCTTCTCCCTCTGACCCTCCCCCCTCTCATGTGCTCTCTCTCATTCTCTCTCTCTCAAATAAATAAATAAAATCTTTAAAAAAAAAAAAGAATCGGACACAACCGACTGAGCACCCAAGCACCTCCGCACTGTAGACTTTGAAAGGGTGACTTTTATCTCATTTCCTAAAATTTAAAAACAAAACAAAACAAAAAGATGGAAAGGACTGTTCATTGTTCATGGCTCAATGTTCATGGCTCCCTAATAAGGGAAGGCTAAGAGTTGGGAATGCCTTCTTGGCTGTATTCAATCCTAAGAATCCATTCCACCAATTAATCACAGAAGACATATTTTAAAAGGGGAAGGGGAGAGACTAGTCAACCATAAGTAGCAGCAAGAAGCAGAACTTTTCTTTCACATCCAATCCATTCAAATCCTATCATCCCCATCTGCAACACACCCACCTTCCCACCTGGTCCACCACCATCTCTCACCAGAACTAACTTGGCAGCCTTGCCATTGGTGCCCCTCCTTCTACTCTTGCTCCCCCACAGTCTAGCCTCTGACCAGCAGTTACCGCTTAAAAATATAAATCAGATCACTTTACTCTCTTGCTCAAGACCCTTCAGTAACTTCCAATACACTCAGGTTTTACTCCAAGTCCTTCCCAAGACCTACAAGGCCCTACACTGAACTGGTCCTTGTGATCTCTCTAGCCTCATATCCTACCACTCCAGCTCTAAAGGCCTTCCTGTTCCCTAAGGTATGCCACGGTCAAACAGGCCAAATACATTCCTCCCCAGGACCCTAGCCCTTGTATTTTCTGCATAGACCACTCTTCCTCCAGATAACTGAATGGCTCACTGTATCACTTGTTTCACATGATGCTTACATGTCATCTCCAAAAACAGGCCATTTATTACACTTCACCTAAAGTTTACACCTTCTGTCACTGTAACCTCTTATCCTGATTTTGCTTTACTTCACAGCACTTATCACTTTTTTTTTTTTGCTTGGTGTCTGTGTGTCCTAATTTAAAGTAAACTCCATGAGGGGAAGAACTCTTGTTTTGTTTACTGCTGTATCCTCAATACCTAGAAGCATGTCTGGTACATGGAGGGTACACAATTATTTCTTCAGTGACTGAATTCACAGACTGAAGTAGCAGGAACACATTCTTTAGTGAAATATGTACTCAACCAACATGCTTTTTTAAAAAATTACAAGAGACAATTAGCAATTTAGACAGAACACAAGTCAGTATTTTACAAAATTACCTGTTCGTCAAGAAGACCACAAATTCATAGGACAAAATACATACGCCACATTATAGATGTAAATCCTCTCAAATATTACAGTTAAAAGTTAATTCACACTGAATTAACCATGCCTCTGATTTCTCTTCATCCTACCTGCTCTCTTAATCTTACATTTTAACTAGAGAATGTGGACATCCTACAGGTCCCTTCAATACTCAAAACCCTGTACAACATCTTTATTTCAATTCCAACAATACTTCAGGTGACAATAATATCAATCTCATGCCCCACGACAGAAACTTCTTCCCACCCTAGGGCAAGTTACTAGGTCCTGAATTCTGTTTCCTAGATATCTCAGATCTACCCCCACTGCATTAGTTCAAGCCCCTACTCACTTCTCAGTTGGACTTCTCACCTGGAATCTCCAGATCTTCCATTCAGATCTCCCATTTCGCGTATTCACTACGATACTACCAAAGTGACCTCTCCAGAATATAAATCCACCAACTTTACTCCTTTCAAACAACCTTCAGTGGTTCTATGTACCGTTCAAGAAAATTTTCAACTGCCTAACTTAGCCTTCTCCCATCCTTGCCCTCCTATTTCCATCCCAAACACATCATGCTTTAAGTTAGGCACAGCGAACAGTTTCCAAATACACTATCTTGATTTTTTTCATTTTCCAACATGTAGTCCCTTATCTGTCTCACTGTTTTTTTACCCTTCTTTGCCCAATGAAAGCTTTAACACTCAGCTTAGATGTCAATTCTACCAGAGAACTTTCCATGACTCTGATTTAGATATCCTCTTCTGTCCTCCCACAGCACTTACCACAATTATTGTATACTGTGGTCAATACTCTTATAATTCAATATGTGCTGTTCTGCTTTGTTTTTGTGTCTTCTACTAAATTGTGAGCTCCTTGAGAGCAGATCTGATAGTTTATTCACCTTCATTCCACACTGCCTGATGCATGGGGTTGTTGTTAAATGAATGATTTATGAAAGAGGGTAGAGGGAAGAGGAAGAAAGAAGGGGAAAAGAAGGGGGTAGAGAGAGTGACGGGAGAGGGAAGAAGCAAGTGAAGAAAAAGAAGGAAGAAGGGGAAAAAAGGAAGGGAAGAAAAGAGGGAAAGGAGAAGCCAGGGAAAGGAAAGGGGGAAGGAAGGTGGGAGGAAAGGGGAAGGGGGTGAGAACATGCACACAAGCAAAGGGCATTTGTAATCAATCCATTTTTTTTTTTTTTTAAAGATTTTATTTATTTATTCGACAGAGAGAGAGACAGCGAGAGAGGGAACAGAAGCAGGGGGAGTGGGAGAGGGAGAAGCAGGCTTCCCGCCGAGCAGGGAGCCCGATGCGGGGCTCGATCCCAGGACCCTGGGATCATGACCTGAGCCGAAGGCAGATGCTTAACGACTGAGCCACCCAGGTGCCCCATCAATCCATTATTTTTGTGTGTTCTAAAGCCAGTGATTACTGAAGATAATGGTAGATCTGAAAAAGCCCACTCTCCCAAGATTCTAAGCACAACCATCTAAATCACTTATCCCATAAAGATTCTGAAATCTCCAGCCTCTCCAGCTTCTCCCACTTCACTTGAAAATTTACTGCAATGTAATGAGAGATGTTAATAATGTGCACGATGTATAAGCAGGAAAACAGTTTTAGTTAGAAAAAAGTAGGAAATGAATCAGATATAATTAAGTCTTAGAATCATTTACAAACTTTCAATAATCTAGGATTTCCTGAAAATGTGCTATCACTGACATTGAAAGACCTATAAAAACTATAAAAAATCCGATGTAACCCCAATATCATGACCTATGTTAAGAACAAAACGGCTTTTGTGTTACAGTGCTATTTCTCAAAAACACACTGGGCAAAAATATTACAAGACAGAATATACTAGTGAGTGAAGGGGCTTTATTTAAATAAACTCTTGAAGTAAGTACTACAGCAAAATTGTTTCTAAAATACTTAACATTTAAAATGATATATACATTTTTCTTTATTTTGGGACTTTAAAGCAACAACCAGAAAAGTATTACTAAACATTCTTTCAATGACATCAATACACTGCCACTTAATAAAATTTAAAAATTTCTTGTGACTAACAAAACAGACAATAAAAACTTAAAAGCTTGCCTCAAAGTACTAGTATGTTTGGAAAGATCTGATAAATAGCATAAATCCTTCTATAGCTCAGTTGTCATTACAATTTAGAAACTGGGAACACACACAAAAAAGAGAAAATGTGAGCCCAATATAATCACTACTAAATACTTTTTGAATTACAACTTTGTTACAGCAAAATACCAATCATGGGCAACCTCTCAATGTTCACCATGTAAGAAATTACGTTATAAGAAATACGCTAAGTTTGTAGTACTGCTGATTATCAGTAGATTCCCAATGAGAAGACTTACTATACATACAATAACAGGAAGTTCTTCTTGTATAAAATTAGAAATTTAATAACTCTTCCTTTGAACATTAGTAGTACCCCTTTTTAAAAAGGCAATGTTAATGGAAATGCTAAGCACTTAAAATTAGTAGTTCTAAAATGATACCAAAAATTTGCATTTGCCTAATACTATGACACTTTTAAGGCTAAAGTTTCCAGTGTAGTTTCATTTTTTAAACACACAAGTTAAAAAAAAAAGGGGGGGGGGGAATGAAAGGAAGAAAACAAAAGAAAAGAAAAGTTAAATCTTAAGGACCTTCAACTTACTACATTTCTTTTAATCAAACGTTAACAGAGTACCCAAGATGTGCCAGGCAGTACACTGGGAACTATGACAGATTGCAGTATCTATCACAAACTAAATCCTGTATTAGTCAGCTTCTGAATTTATTATATGTTATTCAACCCAACACTTTTCTTAAGAAATTCTCACCCAACACCAAGGAAGATATACGGTTTTTCCTAACAAATTCACTTGTCACTGTTTTACACAGGTCCCAGGAGTTATAGGTAGCATCTGTGACTAACAAAAGGGATCTGTTTCTGAAACATAACTGATTATTTTTTTCATTTACATGAAGATGAGACAGGAATTCAACAGATATAAACTGTTTCAGGTAGTTTATAGCACCCCAAACCCAAGAAGAAAAAAAACTAAAAAAAAAGAAAAACTAGACTAAACTTAATTACTTTGTATAGCTGATACATATTTAAGTAGTCACAGCTTTTACTTTCTTCCATAAACACAAGCATTACGAATTTTCATTTAGATGCCGTACTATAAAAGCAGTTGATCCTGAACAGAAGAAAACTTGTTTTCAAATAATTCAAAGGAACTATCAAAAGTAGACAACATTTACATTTTCACATACTATTCTATGCATTTCTATACTTGTGAACACACCCTACCCTTTCAAGCACTTCCGAATTTGTCATGGATGAAAAATATCTCTAGTTTCTGAGTTCCACCAGTTGAATCTCGAAAGGCCAGATATCTAAGGCTTTTTATTCTCCAGTGTATTAAAAAATGACAGCATTCAATTACATAGTCTCTAAAAAAAACAACCTATACTTTCACTGCCATGATCTCTTCCACCAATTAAGTAAATTCTACTTTTTACACACTATCCTCCATTCAGTTAACATGTTTACATTTAAGAGTAACCTGGCCATGGGTTTTCCACATCAATCCACATTGGTTTTATCACAACATCTAACAATTTACAGACTAAATGGATCAACAAAGAAAAATAAACCATATAATCCTAAATCCCAGGAAATACAAGGAAAAACTGCTATCTCTGAGTTGTGTAAAGATCACAAAGATTCTCTTTAAAAATCTTTCAATTCAGATTATTTTCATGGCTAACCGAATAGGTCTTCTGCTAAAAATTCACAGTACCGTTCACACAATAAACGAGATTTTCTTTCATCAGTGTAATCGCTAGAACCACCATACAGTTCAGTTTCTAGAGTCAGATTACTTGACCTGCTTTTTCTGTTTTACCTTTTAAAACACTTTATTTCATGCAGTTACTCCTGCCTTACCCTGCAAAAAGAGACGTTCTATATGGGAGAATTATGCTCAGTGCGACATCCTATAAGTGGCCCCAACTCCACAGCTAAACCGACAGAGAGCCACACCAGCTGAACCCCATCGTCTCCCGGGAAAGGGGCTCGGGCTCCAAGCTACCAAACACACCTTCCTCTGCAAAACTGGGAGGCCCCACACACGACCTCGATCAACCCCCCCCCCCCGACTTCCCCAATTCTACAACCCCAGAGGTCATTTTCTGTAAGCAATCTTACCTTCATGATGATTCCGGGACCGCGATCCCCTCGAAAACACCAGATTCACCTGCACCTGGAGGGGAAACAAAAGACACCCGGTCAACACCACAGGCACCCCTCTGCACTGGCGGAGGCGGTGGGAACCGAGCGAAGCCTGAACCCCGAAGCAAGAGCCGTAGCGGACGTCAGCCTCCGAAACACGAAACGCCGATGAGGGGCTCCCTGTGGCCTCGCCAGCCCCGCAAACCCAGCCACCTACACAGCTCGGCAGCTTCCCGTCCCCATTGTCGGGACCCGACGGAGTTTCCCGTCTCCGACAATGACGCCATTTCTGTCAGAGAAGAAACTCACAACAAGCCCGGGGGCCGGCGCGGGGCCGGCTGTCCTCCCGGAGGGCCTCCGGGCCCGGCCGAGCGGGTCGGCGCCCCAGAGGGTCGCGCAGCCCCGCGTCCGAGCCGGAGCAGGCCCGGGCCCAAGGGGCCCCGGATGGGGGCGGCGGAGAGGCCAGGCGGGCCGGAGGGCCGCGGGCAGGACCGACCCACCGCACAACCGCTGCCCACGTCCCGTTCCGAGGCGGAGACCAGACAAGTGCGAGGGGGATCCCCGGCTGCCGGACCGCGGAGACCGCCAGAGGACCGAGGGGCCGGGAAGCGGCACAGCCCCCCGCGCCGGCCCGGGCCCCCCATCGCGGCCCGGAGCCGGTAAAGCGCTGAGTGTGCGGCCGCCAGGCTGGGGGGCGACTCGGGCTCGGCAACTGCACGGGGGCGGGGGCTCCCGGGAGGCCGAAGCCCCGAATCCGGGCGCCCGGCGAGACCCCCGAGTGATCGTCCCCTGCTCCTCGGCTGGGCCCGGTGACTCCCGAAAAGACCCCCTTACGAGACGGTGAAAGCCTCAGAAAATGCCCCTACCTTCCGCGGAGGCGAGCTCTGACCCTGGCACGTCCAGAGTTCCCTCCCCTACTCCCCCCCAAAACCAGTAGGCCCGGGGGAGAGATGGGGGAAGAAGGGCGGCGGGTCCAGCGGTTGCTGAGGCTGAAGCTCCGGCTCCTCCTCCTCCCGCGGCGGCGACTGGTACCTTTGTTTGGCGGCCGCTCGGGCTCCCTCGCTGGGGGGAGGGGGGGACGACGAAAAATCCCTCCCGGACTGAAGGTCCGGGCACCGAATCGCGCTGCCCTCCAGAGGACGGCGGCGCCAGACCCTCTGCGGCTCCCTCCGGGCAAAGGTCCAGGCGGTGGCCGTGGCGGCGGCAAGCTTAAGCTCAAGAGTCTCCCTCCGCTCCGGCGCCCGAGCTCCTCACTCCGGACTCGACTGACGGGCAAACATCGCTTCCCCCCCCCACCCCCAGTGTCCCCCCCCCCCTCTTTCTCCCCTCCCCTAGATATTTTCCCCTCCCCTACCTCTTTCCCGGAGGGCCTCTTAGACGACCTCGGATTGGTTAACATTCTTTAGAACCCGCCTATACCCTATTCTTATTGGTCCCCGGGATACAAACAACGACGCCATTTTCCCACCACTTCTATGGAAACAGAAAGTTACGCCTCAAAGCTTCCCGGGAAATGTAGTCCAACCTCCAGGGCCAATGCGCAAGCCCTTGCCCAGGAGAACTGCAAGATCCGCAATGCTCCGCGTCTGCATGAGACGAGAAGGGGGGGGAGGGGCGGAGCGACAAAGCAGTGGGGAGGCGGCAACGACGCCTGCGCAGTGTGACCGGGATGGCGCATTTTCTTGCACCGAGTAATGCGGTGTCGCTGGCGGCTGAGGAGGGTGGAGAGTTCTGTGGTGAAGTAGGGGGAGGGATCCATGTAGGCGTCAGGCGGCGTCTTGGTGTGAACTATAAAGTGGGAAGTTGATGCTGGGTACTACTACTCCCGGACCGGCAGCGCGAAAGTTGTGATATCACCGTTGAACCGTGAGCGGCTGTGGTGGCGGCCGGGGGAAACCCGGATGGGAATGAGGGCGGGGGAGGCTGGAAGGCGGGGTCGAAAGGAAAGAAAGAAAGGAGGGTGAGGACCCGGATGCTGAACCGGATTGTGTATGAATTTTCCATCCTTGCTAGAGAAGGGGAGGAGCTGTAGGTGACCGAGTAGGGCGGAAGGAGGCATCTGAGCGGAGAGGAAGCAGGAACCTCACCGACCCTGCAGGCTCTGGACTAGCAGAGTACACCCTTGAAGCACTTTTGCCAAGTCTGTTAAAAATCGGCCTTGAAGTTATTTAAATCCACTGCCTGTATCTCGGGCAATTTTCTTCAGGTTTATCATCTCCCAAAGTTTGAGTGGAAGGATTCATTCGGCGTTTCACAGCTACACTTATTTTGTATGTCAGTATTTAGCGATTTTGAAACCAGATCATTCCCTTAAAAAAAAAAAAACTTGCACGGTATTTTAACTTTTTATATTGCAAGGGTGCGCCCTGATTTCGTCCTCTAGCGCGTTAGAAGGCAATTTCTGTTCATTCAATCCTTCACATATCTATTGAACACCTACCATATAGAAAATCCGTACAGACAGATATGAAGTAAAATGGACACACGAGTGTGAAACTGGTAACAGTGGTGACTGCTACAAAGGAGAGTTACGTGATGATTTAAAATAGGGAATTTTGCTTAAGGGAAGTAGAGTGAGGATCGAGCTGAGAGTGGGTTAGCAGGAGTTAACTAAGGAAAGAACATTCCAGGCAGAAAAAATATGTTGGAAAGCCTTGTATCTAGAGGGAGCTTTTAAAGTGTGAAGAACTAACATAATAACAAAAATAATAATGAGATAAAGTATGAAGAACTGAAGTTGGGGGTGGGGGAGGCGGGAGAGTAGTCCAATCTTAGTTTGTTAAGGAGTTTTGTTTTTACCTTAAGAGCAAAGGGATGTCTTTGAAGGGTTCTCGGTTGGGAAATAGGGCGAGATCTGAATTTTGCAAAGATGGCTGAAGAGTAGAGGTCTAGATTGAGGGGCAAATGCAGGGAGCCCAACTAGGAGATTATTTCAGTACTAGTCCACACACAGGGGATAATCTATTTTTATATTAATATTCATCCATCAATTGTAGGAACAAATTAAAGGCACTTTTCCAGTTTTGAAAGTGAGTAGTTTCAGACTCTCTCACAGAGGCATTCTGTAGTTATTCAATCTAAAAACAAGTTAGTAGATTTCATGTAACACTAATGCCTCAATATATTTGAGTCTAGTACCTGATGGCTGAAATTTCTAGCCATAATAGGAGTCCTTTGTGTTTAAAAAAAAAAAAAAAAAAAAAGGGAAAAAAAAATCAGATAGGGTATAGGCCACAGTGTGTAGAACCCCTGAGACTTAAGAAGACACAAAACAGATTACTTTTCAATACCTAGAAAAATTGAGGTTCCTGTGTTTTCCTGCTACTGAGAATACTTGTGTATAAACATCCTCTAGGAAAGGAACATTAATTCACGTAATAATTAGTATTTTTGTATTTTAATGGCATCAACCAAAGCCTTAAGAATTGGAACAAAGATTAGTTCGCTCTGACGTCTGGGCAAAGTATACTTGTCTCCAGATAGAGACAAAAGAGTTCTTGAAAGGTGGACACATAACTCGTAAGTTAAATGTGTTCTGGAGGTTGTGAAAAAAGATAAACATGATTATTGCTCTCAACCTAGTTGTGAAGAGATGGCTACCAACTGTTTTAAATGCAGAAGTGTATAAAAGATGCCCTTTTTTGTTTATCCTACCCCTAATTCTTTCTGTTCAGTAATCTTTTATGTAAGTGATTATTCTTCCTGCTTGTCACCTTTTTTTTTTTTTTTTTTTTTAAAGATTTTAATTTATTTGACAGAGAGAGACACAGCAAGACAGGGAACACAAGCAGGGGGAGTGCGAGAGGGAGAAACAGGCTTCCCGCCAAGCAGGGAGCCCGATGCAGGGCTCGATCCCAGGACCCTGGAACCATGACCTGAGCCGAAGGCAGACGCTTAACGACTGAGCCACCCAGGCGCCCTGCTTGTCATCTTTCTTTTTTTAATTTCTTAAGAATGGGGTAACATGTCAAAGTTAAACAGTATAGATAAGAGGGGTGCCTGGGTGGCTCAGTCGGTTAAGCGTCTGCCTTCGGCTCAGGTCATGATCCCAGGGTCCTGGGATCAAGTCCCGCATCAGCTCCCTGCTCAGCGGGGAGCCTGCTTCTCCCTCTGTCTTGGGCTGCAGCCCAACCTGCTTGTGTTCTCTCTCTTGATCTCTCTCTGTCAAATAAATAAAATCTTTAAAAATAAATAAATAAAATAATAAACAGTATAGATAAGAGATTACTAATTTTTAGATAATTTCAAAATATTTTCTGAACTTTTTTTTCCGCTGTGACATACTGGGTATTAATTGTCAGTCAAGGCAGGTGTGAAACTTTTCTACATGGAGTGTTTGTCTTTTAGGTCATACTGCTAAGATGATTTCCTTTGCTGGAATGCTCAGTTCTTAAGATTGTTTCACCTAGTTACTCAAGAGGAGATTACTAAAAACTCACTTTTCAATCCTTTTGGTTCATGATCCTGAATACCAAATCATTGTTATAGAAGCAAAAGAAAGCAGATAAAGGTGAGAAACCACCTAAAATGTGCCCAAGATGTCAGAGCAATGAGAAAAGAAGATTCCTAAGATAAGGAGAAATAAAAATTGCAAAAGATACTTACAAAGAAACCAAGTGGGGATTGGATTCAACAGTAAAGAAGTATTGTAGAAGACCATGAGGGGTATTTCAGAAAATATTGAAGTGAATGTAAAACTCAGATAATAAATCACTACAAGGGAATAGTGTGTGTGTGTGTGTGTGTGTGTGTGTGTGTGTTTGTAGGTACAGGCTAATATTTTTGATAATTGCATTCAAGTTAATGCACGTCTTAAATTAGAATCTCTGAAATGGATTGGTTGTAAAGAAAGTACAAGAGAGAAGTTTTCCCCTTAAAGTATATAAAATTTATTCATCTTAATGCTCATTGAAAAAAGTATGCTTACTAATTTATGTAATAAATCAAATATAGAAGTAACTAATTCTGTGGATTTGTTTTGACATTGATTTGATGTCAACAATTTAAGCCTTTATGGTTGAGTAAAATAAGAAAGGCTTAGTATAAGTTTTTTAACTAAGGCTGACCAATGAATCACTTGAAGATTTCCTTTTTTTTTTCCTTATGAGAGATAATTTACATATATAGTTCACCCGTTTAAAGTTTAAATTTCAGTATATATACAGGGTTGTGCAACCGTCACCACAATCTAATTTTAGAATATTTTAATCCCTACAGAAAGAAGCTTCATACTCCCTGTTCTTGCTACCCCAACTCTAGGCAATCATCAGTCTACTTTCTGTCTTTATAGATTTGTTCTGAAGACTGGCTCCTTTCACTTAGCATGTTTCAAGATTTCATATATGTAGAATTTTCTTATACAACAAAACTGAAAGTCTGCCAGTACAAAAACACCTTGAGATACAAATTCCTTTGCATTTGAAACTCAAAATTAATTTAGTTATTAAGATTATATTTCTCCTTTTTCACAGATCAGCTTTGAAATTTAAAAACAATGGAGAAGACTCAAGAAACAGCCCAAAGAATTCTTCTAGAACCCTATAAATATTTACTTCAGTTACCAGGTAACTGTTTAGTTATGGTCCTTATAGGGTCTTGTGATAGAGTAGTGGTCATTCAAATGCTAGCATACAGAAAAGGTTAGACTTACCAGCTCTTAAGATTTCCTATTTAATAAGGTGATACATATGAGGAAAATGACAAATAGAACTTTTTAGTTTTTTGTTCTTTTTTTTTTTTTTTTAAAGATTTTATTTATTTATTTGACAGAGAGATAGTACAAGTAGGCAGAGAGGCAGGCAGAGAGAGGGGGAGAAGCAGACTCCCCGCTGAGCAGGGAGCCCGACGTGGGGCTCGATCCCAGGACCCTGGGATCATGACCTGAGCCGAAGGCAGGCGCTTAACAACTGAGCCACCCAGGCGCCCCTAGTTTTTTGTTCTTAAAAGAGATATTTTGGGGATGCCTGGGTGGCTCATTCGGTTAAGCGTCTGCCTTTCACTCGGGGTTGAGTCCTGCATCGGGTTCCCTGCTCAGTGGGGAGCCTGCGTCTCCTCTGCCTGCTACTCCCCCTGCTTGTGCGCGCTCTCTGACAAATAAATAAAATCTTTTTAAAAAAGGATATTTTTGAAGCTCCCTTTTAAAAATGTCCAATTATACAACATAACAAAAAAAAAATACTGAAAACATTTGAGTACGTCATTGGAGGTTTTATTCTTTAGGGATGCCACACATTCCTATTCCCCACTATTTAGATATCAGGGGTTTTTATGCCAATTTGTGTAACAATAAAAAGCTTTACTCTACTTTCCATGTTCATGTTTTCTACTACCACGCATACACTGCATTTCTTACGCTACTAGTTCCTTTAAGAGCCAAATAGTAATGCATCTCTAAGTCACATAACTTGGAAACATAGCCCACATTATTCCTATATAAAGATAGGTCACCTGAACATAGCTTCTTAACAGTAACACCTGCCTAATCATGTATATGCATGTTTTATTTTGCTATTTTTTTAACTTGGTCTGGAAAATGGTAATAACAAGTTAAAACTCATATATATAATAAGTGTGGGTTCTTGAATAAAATGAATAAAAATTCATTCACAAACCAGTTACTTGAAACTTGGAATGCTCTTTCTTGTAGAAATTATGTGAAAGATGATAAGTTAGTTGACAACCATAAAAACCTATTTAGCCCGTAAGATAGCTAACCTATAGACCCAGTGATGTTCTCAACTCAATCACAATAAACACTTTTTCATTTCTGTTCTAAAGTGCACACCTTTCTTTATGGGCACACCTCAGTGGTATTATGTGTGTTTCTATTCTTCCTAAGCCTGGAGAGGATAAATATGGTTATCTAAAGCAGAAGAGTGGTAGCTCCCCAGCTACATCTTGAAAGCCATCATGATTAGTGTCATTTCTATTCTGGCAGACCTAAATGGAGACGTACCTGCTAATGTCAATGCTTCGAAGGAATGGAGGGAACCATCTACTCCCCAACTCAAATTATACCCAGCCATACTGTCTGATATAACTCACCAAAGCTTATTAAATGAAATTTAATTGACAGCATAAAGATACTCCATAGTACTATAGAAGCAATATGAAAGGATCCTAAGTTTTTTGGATATAAATTACCTTCCACCATGATGATTCCAGAGACAAAAAAAAATAAAATCCTTCTTCTTATAAGTTAAAATCCAAACGTTTTAAAGATGAAATCCTCAAGATCCAAAGGACAAAGAAGATACACACTTTTTTAAAAACTAGTCAGTCTGTTACTATTTTTATATTCATTACAGATAGTGCACCTCTTTATTGCCTACACCCAGGGCAGACAACGTCGACTGCTTGCCCTTGGCTTGGTGCTTCTTTTTATTGATATATAACTGCATAAACAATGATCGTAAGTACACTCAAAAAGTTAACCAGGGGGTTACCTGGGTGGGTCAGTCAGTTGAGCATCTAACTTCAGCTCAGGTCATGATCTCAGGGTCCTGGGATCAAGCCCCATGTTGGGGCTCTCACTCAGCAGGGAGTCCGCTTCTCTTCCTATCCTTCTGCCCCTCCCCTCATCGCACACGCACGCGCGTTCTCTCTCAAATTAAAAAAAAAAAAAACGAATCAAAGAAAAAACACAAAAGAAGAATAATGAAAAGGAAAAGTTGCCTGCTATTTAAGAAAAAGCCAAGGGGTGTCTGGGTGGCTTAATCAGTTAAGCATCTTGACTCTTGATTTCAGCTCAGGTCATGATCTCAGGGTGGTGAGATCAGATTCTCTCTCCCTCTGCCCCACCCACACCCCCCCCACAAACCCCCCCCCCCAGAAAAAGAAAAAGCCAAGAGACCCCTTTTGAGCGATATTTATTCAGCAGCTAGTAACTACACTTATTTCAGAGTCTCCTGCTGAGAAACATGATGTTACTCCTGCACTCTACTGTTGTTGGACTTATTTTGTAACAAGTTTGCAAACACTGGCTAGAACTGGGCTATGGTAAAACATGCCAGTTATCAGTGCTGTAAAGAGTCTTAAAGAGCGTCTCCTGTTCTGCTACTGTGCAAAGCAAGGACTGTCTATAGCTACATTTTAGCAATACTGTTTACCTGTGTAATGAACTTCTGTAACATTTTTTTTTAATCATTATCTTGAAGTAGTATTTTAAGCCATTAGATAACAATTAAACCTCTTGTTATGTCTCTCACTTTTTTTTAATTTAATATAATCTTGCATCTATTATAGAATATAACCTCAGATGATTTTCCTAAAGAAATAGAAAATTATGAAGCACCTAGCTGACTCAGTGGAGCATGTGACTCTTGACCTTGGGATTGTAAATTTAAGCTCCACAGTGGGTGTAGAGAATACTTAAAAAAATAAAAATCTTCATGTTGCCTGGGTGGCTCAGTCAGTTAAGCGTCTGCCTTTGGCTCAGGTCATGATCTTGGGGTCCTGGGATCAAGCCCCACGTCGGGCTCCCCACTAGTGGGGAGTCTGCTTCTCCCTCTCCCTCTGCCCCTCCCCCCGACTTGTGCTCTCTCCCTCTCTATCTGAAATGAATAAATAGAATCTTTAAAAAGTAAATTACAAAACAAATAAAAATAAAGATCTTTAAAAAGAAATAGGGAAAAAAAATAGGGAGTAGGGGATTGGGTGATGGGGGTTAAGGAGGACACTTGATGTAATGAGCATTGGGTGTTATATGCAACTGATAAAATCAGTAAATTCTACCCCACAAACTAATAATACAGTATAATGTTAACTAAATTGAATTTAAATTAAAAAAATTTTTTTTAATGGGGGGTGCCTGGGTGGTTCAGTTTGTTAAGCGCCCATCTCATGATTTCAGCTCAGGTCATGGTCTCAGGGTCATGAGATTGATCCCTCATTGGGTTCCATGAGGAGTCTGCTTGAGATTCTCTCCCTCTTCTTCTGCCACTTTGCGCGTACATCTGATCTCCTCCCCTCCCCCCAAATTAATTAATTAATTAATTAATTAAATCTTTAAAAAAAATAGGAAATTGCGTTATGGATAATAAACCTATTTTTCACAGAGAACTTCGGAGTTCCTAAAGTGACTTAAAGGTGGTCCAGGCCATTTATTCTGTTGGAAAGTTACTCTTGCTAATAAAAGATTATAATAATTAACAATTATTAATATTAGGATTTTCTGAAATTTGTGAAATCAAATGACTTTTATTTATTTGTCCTAGTGTAGGTGCCCAGGCCAGGAGTTAGTAACATTAAGGTCTTTTAAAGAGGAAAGCTAATTGGGGGCACCTGGGTGGCTCAGTTGAGCATTAGACTCTTAACTTCTGCTCAGGTCATGATCTTGGGTTCATGGGATCAAGCCCTAGCTTCGGGTTCCGCACTCAGCACCGAGTCTGCTTGTCCCTCTCCCTCCCTCTCTGCCCCTACCCCCAATCACACACTCTCTCTCCTTCTAAAATAAATCTTTTTAAAAAATAAAGAGGAAAGATAATTATCATTTGTTTCTTTTAATTTTGAGGGATCTCTATGACTAGTACCTGTTAGAAACTATTTGGGGCCTTAAAAATATCAATCCAGACCCCAGAATCTGGTTAAAGGAAAAAAATATTAAAACACAACTGCATTACCTATAAGTTAAGCCATTTATTGTGCTGTTTTCTAAGTACATTCTAAAGCAAAAGGGAAAATGTGGCTCTACATTGATTCTTTGTGTTCTTCATCTTCTGAACTTGTTTTTTAGGCAGTATGGGTTACTTTGCACAGATGTGCTTTGTAAGTATAGCTCAGATTGGCCTTTGTTAAACTGGAAAGTAAATCAAAAGTATAAAGTATATAGCTGCTACCCAGACCGTGCTCACCTTAAAGGTTAGTAGACAGAAAATACTGCTTCTTGAACCTTAAGAGATCCTTCCCTTTTAGACTTCTCACAAAAAGTGCAACTTTCTTTCATTTGGATATGTGATGAGAGTTTATGTATTCATTTGCTTGGGTGACTGGTGCAGAGAAAACAGATAGGTTTTTGTTCACACACACAAAAAATAACTGTTTTTGTTCACTGAAACTTTTTATGTAACTTTTTCTGAAACCTCATCTGAAATTAGGATGTTACTGTGCATTCCCTCTAGCAGGAAGCTCATAGAACTTTTTTTTTTTTTTTTAAGATTTTATTTATTTATTTGACAGAGAGATAGCAAGAGCAGGAACACGAGCAGGGGGAGTGGGAGAGGGAGAAGCAGGCTTCCTGCCGAGCAGGGAGCCCAATGTGGGACTCGATCCCAGGACCCTGGGATCATGACCTGAGCCGAAGGCAGACGCTTAACGACTGAGCCACCCAGGCGCCCCTCTCATAGAACATTATTAAAAGATCTTGTTGGGGTTTTTATCTACCATTCCTTTATATTTGGGCGAAAATGACTTCTATTGATAACTACTACCCAAAAACCTCTTGAGCTTTCCATGTAAGAAAATGATAATATTGGAAAACTAATGGCCCTAGTCAAAATAAAGAGATTAACTTTTGACCAAACTGGGATGCTAAAAAGGAATACTTCAGGGAATTGTCATCTCATTTTTTGATAGGAAAGAAGCAGAGTTGTACAATCTCTAAAACCTTAATTTAAAGGAATGGTAGATAATTTTAAGAGGTAATTTTATGAGATTTTATTGAATTCAATAGCAAAGTACATTTCATTAGAAATACCTATAGTTCTTGGGTGCCTGGGTGGCTCAGTCGTTAAGCATCTGCCTTCAGCTCAGGTCATGGTCCCAGGGTCCTGGGATCGAGCCCCACATCAGGCTCCCTGCTTGGCGGGAAGCCTGCTTCTCTCTCTCCCACTCCCCCTGCTTGTGTTCCCTCTCTCGCTGTGTCTCTGTCAAATAAATAAACAATCTTAAAAAAAAAAAAGAAAAGAAATACCTATAGTTCTCTGAAACAGACATTGCTAATTAACTGCCACTGACTAGACCGACTTATTTTTCAAAAAAGGAATGAATTAGATCATAGTTCGTAAAATGCCCATTTCATTCCAAAATTGTTGATACAAGTTAAGATGAAAGGAGTGGGCTTACTAGTGGGCCATTTGAATACTTTAGAATCTCTTTGCATGTCCTAATTTCAAAAGGCTGTGAGCTTTTAGAATGTGAATTTTGGTAGAGGGGGCAGTAGGGGCCCAGCAGTGATGGGGCTGGATTCAAGTTTGAACAGTTTTCAAGGAGGTTTCTGAATGTATTTTTAATAACTGAAATATTAATTTTATTTCCAAATTTTATTCTTTAATTTCAGGTAAACAAGTGAGAACCAAACTTTCACAGGCATTTAATCATTGGCTAAAAGTTCCAGAAGACAAGCTACAGGTATTTAGGCAATTCTAACCTCATTCTTAATCCCTAATAAATTAATAGATGTCACATAAAATACCTCTTGCTCATAATTGAGTTTAATGTGCATACTTGTATTGTTTTATATTGAGGTTGCTAAATAATTATCCATTGCAAAAACTAAGAAATCTGAGACTCTCATAATCTGTTAAGTATTTATAAGCTGTTTTGAATAGCTCAAATAAAATGAAATTATCACTTGTCTTTTTTGTTAGATTATCATTGAAGTGACAGAAATGTTGCATAATGCCAGTTTGCTCATCGATGATATTGAAGACAACTCAAAACTCCGACGTGGCTTTCCAGTGGCACACAGCATCTATGGAATTCCATCTGTCATCAATTCTGCCAATTATGTATATTTTCTTGGCCTAGAGAAAGTCTTAACCCTTGATCACCCAGATGCAGTGAAGCTTTTTACCCACCAGCTTTTGGAACTCCATCAGGGACAAGGTCTAGATATTTATTGGAGGGATAATTACACTTGTCCCACTGAAGAAGAATATAAAGCGATGGTGCTGCAAAAGACAGGTGGACTATTTGGATTAGCAGTAGGTCTCATGCAGTTGTTCTCTGATTACAAAGAAGATCTAAAGCCACTACTTAATACACTTGGGCTCTTTTTCCAAATTAGGGATGATTATGCTAATCTACACTCCAAAGAATACAGTGAAAACAAAAGCTTTTGTGAAGATCTAACAGAGGGAAAGTTTTCATTCCCTACTATTCACGCTATTTGGTCAAGGCCTGAAAGTACCCAGGTGCAGAATATCTTGCGCCAGAGAACCGAAAATGTAGATATTAAAAAATACTGTGTACATTATCTTGAGAATGTAGGTTCTTTTGAATACACTCGGAGTACTCTTAAAGAGCTTGAATCTAAAGCCTATAAACAAATTGATGCACGTGGTGGGAACCCTGAGCTTGTAGCTCTAATAAAGCACTTAAGCAAAATGTTCAAAGAAGAGGATGAATAATATTAAGCCATTCTTGATTAAGCCTGGTAGCTTATTGCAGTTGACTATTTTTTTTTGTCTTTTAGCCTATCACTTTTTAAAAAATTTGGACCAAGCTGTCACTCTCCACAAACTGAGTGAATAGGGGTGATGTGAATGAGGTTGTTTCCATTTAGAACCCCTTTGTACAGATAATCATCATATACAAAGTTGAAGGAATCAAAAGGAGCCACATTTAAATAGGTCTAATTTGAATGTCAGAATGTGCTATGTTTGGACCTTATGGACAACTGCCACAAATGTTCTGTTGATTCTGTCAATAAAGAAGACTTCAGCTTCCAGGAATTTTTATCCAGATACTTCCTAACTGTACCGTATGGGCAATTCCCCATTCGTCTACCCCAGTTTCAAGCCAGTGACTCCTTGGGACCAGTTTCTGTAGCGAGCTGGCCCAGAGACCACTGGACCTCCTCTTTCTTCCTAAATGTTGCTACTTAGAATATCTCAGTCTCTTCTTGGAAACTCCCTCACTGAAGTCTTCCATGAAAGAGCTGACCGTGATACTCAGTAAGTGCACTGGTCTTTCTTCTTACCCCCTTCCTTTTTTTCTTCTTCCTGCCCAGCAAATTCTGCTCTTTAACCAAGGAGTCTCCACCTAATGAAATTTATATGCTAGCCCAAATTCATTCATTTTTCCTTGTAATTTGTGATCCAAAAACTGATTAATATCTGGATACAGCAATGGCTTTCCATTTGTGAAGAAACAAGGGTATATGGAAAAAGTATTTTAGGAAGGAGCCTTAATTTAAGCCTTTTTATATTTTCCTATTGGTTAGTAGTAAAAATCATAAAAGAGCTGTTTGCTCACCTTAAGTACAAAAGCAGGGGGAAATGTTCTTTTCCTTGCCACCCAGGTCACTACTTCCCCTTGAAGGCAATTGGTGCTTGAATAGAAAGGGAAGTAGGTATCTTTAATCTCTGTGATTAAAGGAACGAGAAGTGTTAACCTGAGAGCTAGTGCCTGGCTGAAAAGTAGTCAAAGGCTATGCTATCAGGCACTAATTAGCTTTATAGTGCTTTAACCCTGACTCTCTATCCCTTTTGTGTACTTTCCACCACCAAGCCCCTGGAGCCATCTGGCAACAAGAGGTAGGAGAAAAGAAAAGAAAAACCCTGATTCCTTCATTTACAAGTGTTGCTGACCTCCCAAAATGAAACTGTGTTTTTCAGAAACATTGCATTTTGCTTGTTTGGTTCCATTATAATATGTTATATCAGATTTAATCACTATGTACTTATATGAGAAAATCTCACTGAAGCCTTCAGCTGAAGTCGTTGAAGAGTTGGGTACTACATTTACTAGCTTTTAAAATAGTTTGAATC
This sequence comes from Phoca vitulina, assembly GCF_004348235.1. NCBI lineage: Eukaryota > Metazoa > Chordata > Mammalia > Carnivora > Phocidae > Phoca > Phoca vitulina. The sequence goes on from NW_022589746.1 coordinate 5,859,742, forward strand.
TTCCATTTTAATTGACATAAGGGAAACTTAAAATCATGGGTATTTATTGCTGCATTATGGAAACTTGAACTCTGTGTTTATGACTCCATTACTTAAAAACGTAAAGATTATTCAAAAAAGATCTGATGCTAACTATATAGACAAAATATTTACCTTTAAGATGAAGACTGTTTAAATTGATTATTCCTTACCTAATCAAATTAATCTTGGCCTGGTGCTATTCATGATTCTTTTGTCATTTGTATCTGGTCTTTGTCAATGACAGAAATGCTTGACCTTGAATTGGGGACTTAAAAAAGAGTCATTTTATCCATTAAGTAATCAAAAATCTATTCTTTTCACTTGAATTATAATCACAGTTGTCAATACAGAAGAAAAACAATGTAAGAGTAGTTTAAATCTAATAAAATATATTCATTTATCTACTTAGGTTTAAACTACAGTATTTTTTTTTTCTGCTTAAAGGAATGTCTTGGAACCAAAGTAAGTTGGATTTTGTCATGTAGAAGACCTGTAATTTTAAAACATTTTCACATTTTCTAGTCTGTGGAGGTTCAAAAAATAAATTGATTTTTTTCCTTGCCAAAGCCAAAAGAATGAAGGCTAAATTATGTTGCCATAAATCACTTTCGGCAAGATTTTAAATCCACCAGCTCTTCTCTATTCTACTCTATTCCACTCTGTTAACTTCTAACTTGACTTCCTTCCTTTCCTGACCTATGCCCTACAGTCATTCACTAAAGGCGGCCTTTCAAGAGCTTTCTCAGATCACTTTCCTCAGGCCTTTCTCATCCTGCCAGCTCCCAATCCTGGATGCTTCCAACCACCCCCATCTTTGTTCTCCCAACTTGCTCAGTGCTGCCGGGGAGCGTTTCCAGAACTGCTGTTAGAACCATTGCAGGTTAACATGTTAAGGCCTCAATAAGCCCTTTATCTAATCCTGATGGAGTTTTCACATTTGTCAATCTAATGTCCCCTGCTTCTTTTCCACTCTTTTCCCAGTTAGTGGAAACTCTGCAAACTTTCCTCCTGCCTACTTCTTAGGTCTGTCTTCAAATTGTCTGCCTTTCATCTCAAGAAAAGTTGTTTGTCCTCATGCCATTAGGCCAAGGAAGCCCTCCTGCTCTTGTTTCCCTCCCTTTCTGCCTCTTGAGGGCCTATATCAGTCCCCTGCCATATATCTTCAAGTTTTATCCATTGGCTCTTTTTTTAATCAGTGTATTCAGAGGAAGGAAAAGGGGAAGGAAATGTACATAGATGAAGTACCTGTTGGGTACCAGATGATTTGTTTTTTTCTTCAAGCGTTTGCTGAGCAGAGCCAGGAACTTGAATACAGGTCAGAGCACGTTGTTCTGTACAGCCAGCCTCCCATTCTATGTGCACACTTAAATGTGTTCAAAAGTTTGGAAAGCACTTGTCTATTATAGTAACATACATTCCAACCAAAGTCGTCTTTCCAAAGCATAAATCTGATTGTCATTCCCGTGTCTTACATTCTCTTTGGTTTGTTTGGCCTTTTTGGATTTTTTAAATCTATTTTAGAGAGAGAGCACATGAGCAGGGAGGAGCAAAGGAGGAGTGAGGGGGAGAAAGAATCTGAAGCCGACTCCATGCTGTGCTCTGACAGAGCCCGATGCTGGGTTAATTCCACTCCCTCTGAAATCATGACCTAAACTGGAACCAAGAGCCAGATATCAGCTGAGCTGCCCAGGCACCCCTCTGACATTCTCTTTGAATCCTCAGTACTGCCACCTATAAATCCCTTGGCATCACATATAAGGCTTTCCAAAATCTGATCTCCAACCCACCATAACTAACGATATTTCCTAACACTTCACTCTCCCCACACAGCTTATGCTCTGCCATAAAATAGTACTCATCATTGCTGAGACTATCTATTTTCATTTAATTTTTTTAGAATACTTCCTGAACGCCTATGTGCTAGATCTACGCTAGGCTTTGGAGATGTAAGAGTGATAAAGACACTATTCCTTCCTGTAATGGAGACTAGTAAGTAAATAGCCAGTTATTAAATAGCATTTTTAGTGCTGGAATTGGGGCCCCTAATTACTTTTTTACTTGTCTCCCATTGCATTGGAAACTCATTAAGGGCAAGGACTGTGACTTATTCACCCTTGTATTCCCAGAAGCACTTAATAAATATTTATAATGAATAAATCTACTTGAAACTAATCTCCCACCTCTCAAGGTTTCCATTAAAAAAAGTGTGTGAAAAGATAACATAAACTTCACATGTTAACTTTTGTGTTAATGTGGTTCTACCTCTAACTTTCTCAAATGATTCTTACTCAATGTTCTGTTCACTTCTGAAAGGATTCTTAGACTGCTTACTGTTTTGTCTGTGATTACTATTTTATCCAAAGCCTGACCTCAAATTCAGGTCCTGTTACTGCCTACTCATTTAAGCTTTCCATCATCACCTTGAAATAACGTAATTAAAACCAACCTATACTTCCCTTCGATCCCTCTACCAATCCAAACAATGGAATGAAACCACTTCAATCCCTGCCTTTTCTATCACCGTCTTTATGCTTCAAGTGATCCAGGAGTAATTTATTTACCCTCATCACCTCTATCCAGTCGTCCCAAGTCCTATAGGTTCATCCTTTTTTTTTTTTTTTTTAAGATTTTCCTGTCAGAGAGAAAGCACAAGCAGGGAGAGCTGCAGGCAGAGGGAGAAGCACGTTCCCCACTGAGCAAGGAGCCCAGTGCGGGACTCGGTCCCAGGGCCCTGGGATCATGACCTGAGCCAAAGGCAGATGCTTAACTGACTGAACCACCCAGGCATTGCGATCGTCCTTTCTTTTTTTAAAGATTTTATTTGAGATAGAGCGAGAGTGAGAGAGCACAAGCAGGGGGAGGGGGAGAAGGAGAGGGAGAAGGAGTCTCTCCACTGAGCCAGGGAGCCCGACGTGGGACTCAATCCCAGGGCTCGGGGATCATGACCTGAGCTGAAGGCAGATGTTTAATCAACTGAGCCACCCAGGCACCCGGATTTGTCCTTTGAGATGTCTCTTATCTGACCTTACTTTGCATTTTCCCTGTCATTAGAACAGGTTTTGTTGCCATACATATAAGGCTGATATTTGGTGGTTAGAATACAGAAAAAGACTCATTATAAAGGACTCCACAATAATGTGAATTCAGATATAACGCAATTGGCGTTCGGCTCCTCAAACCGTCCCCACCTCCAGCTGGCTACTACAGACTTCCTCTGGTTATTCCATTAATCTTGTAGTAATGCAACCTCACATTTTATGTGATTGAATATACTGGACCTTAACGAGTGGTATGGCGTATTTTTACTATATACTAGCTAGTAAAATATATAGTAGTGCAATAAGCAATAATGTTAGTAATGTAAGTTTCAGTATTAACCCATGAGTTCAAGTTAATTGTGTAGGATGTTTTATGACCATTAATTAATGGGCATCTTTTCACAGAGATGTCTGGAAGACACTTGTAGCACTAGCTGTTATATTTTGTGCGTTCTTTTCTTTTTTTTTTTTTTTAAGATTTTATTTATTTGTCAGAGGGAGTGAGCATGACCAGGGGGAATGGCAGAGGCAGAGGGAGAAGCAGGCTCCCCACTGAGCAGGGAGCCTGATGCAGGACTCGATTCCAGGAGCCTGAGATTATGACCTGAGCCGACGCTTAACCAACTGAGCCACCCAAGGGTCCCTCTTTTTTTTTTTTTTTAAGATTTTATTTATTTATTTATTTTGGGGAGAGGAGAGGGAGAATCCCAAACAGACTCCACGCTGAGCACGGAGCCCAACAAGAGGCTCGATCCCACGACCCTGAGATCATTACCTGAGCCCAAACCAAGAGTCAGACACTCAACTGACTGAGTCACCCAGGTGCCCCTATGTGCATTCTTTATAAAGCACTGTATGCTTTAGAAGAATGACCAATTGATTATCCTTGAATTATATTTGTTACTGTACATAGAGAAAGAAAACTATATCTGAAGATCTGAGAATTGGTTTAATGAATAATAGAAGATATTTAATGGTAAGCTACAAAGTAATTTGTAAATCTTACCAAAACTTGTAAAGTCACTTAACAGAAATTTTAAAATGTGAATTAACACTTGAAAAGTAAAAAAAGATTTAGTTGTAATAAATGATATTCTAACTCATGTCAATGTTCTTACAAGAAAGAAATGATTTATTAAAGCTGACAGATTGAAGCACCTGGCCGGCTCAGTTGGTAGAGCTTGTGACTCTTGATCTCAGGGTCATGAGTTTGAGACCCATGTTGGGTGTAGAGATTACTTCAAAAACAAAATTTAAAAACTAAAAAAGAAAAGTGGACATATTAAGTCAACCATAAAGAATTGGACATATAAAACTAAGTAAAGGAAACTGAAAATGAAGCAAGTTATTTAAACCAATAATGTTATGTTCCACTCTAGGGATAATTTATGTAAATAATTTTATTTCATTCTTTTTCACACGGTGGCAACTTACTGTAACAATCTCTGAAGCCACCTTGTGCTTTCTTGTTTTTCTCTTCCTATAGCTTGGAGATCAGCCTACCTTAAGAACCAAAGGGAATTTACTGAAGGGATCACCAGGTTCAGGTTCAGGACAAATAACCAAGATAGAACAAGAGCTGGAAAATAATTGTAACAGCAAGTACTATTTAGCCTTTTGGTCAGAGTCTGCTGCCAGATGAGGGGACTCCAACAGTTTTTTCCACTCAGGAATCTCCATGGAGGGGTGCCTGGGTAGCTCAGTCAGTTAAGCGTCCAACTCTTGATCTCAGCTTAGGTTTGGAAATCACAGTCATGAGTTCAAGCCCCCCATTGGGCTCCACGCTGGGTGTGGAGCCTATTTAAACAGAAAAAAGAGAGGAGAGGGGAGGGGAGGGGAGAAAGGGAAGGAGAAAAGGGAGCGGAGGGGAGAAAAAGGAAGGGGAGGGGTGGGAAGGGATGAAGGGAAGGGAAGGGAAGGGAAGAATCTCCCTAGAAGCAGAATCCAGCTCGCCAAGATTAGGTCACATATTACCCTTTGGTTGTAGCAGTAAGAGAAGGACATAGCAACCTGCCGGGACCCTTTGGCTTCTGTATGGGAAGACAGGACACTGTGGCTATATACAACTGTGGAGTGGTAATTTGCCAAAAGGAAACAGATGGGATTAGGAAGAATTAGGGTGGCAGAGTGTTGCCGTGGCTGTGTGCAATCGCTACGATTACATCCCTGTGTCTACCTCCCTCCTCAGAGACACTTCTGACAGGACCTCCACTGGCCTTGCCCAGCACTTAGCTAGGGAGAGCAACGAACAGGTGTTTGTCAGCTGTAACCTTCAAAGCACAGTCACTTCCATTACTTGTGGAAAGAGGATCGAGGAAATGGAGGCTTTTCCGGAAAAGTTCTAGCAGAGTGACAGAAGTGAAGATTTGTAAGTCATGTACAATATATATTTCAATAAATGGATTGAATTTCAAAACAAGAAAAACAAAGGCCTTCCCTAGAGGATCTTAGCCTTGTTTTACATAGCTACATAAGGGTATAACAAAAGAACCTAGGTCTGCAGGGGTGCCTGGGTGGCTCAGTCATTAAGCGTCTGCCTTCAGCTCAGGTCATGATCCCAGGGTCCTAGGATCGAGCCCGGGATCGAGCCCCGCATCGAGCCCCGCATCGGGCTCCCTGGTCTGCAGGAAGCCTGCTTCTCCCTCTCCCACTCCCCCTGCTTGTGTTCCCTCTCTCGCTGTGTCTCTCTCTGTCAAATAAATAAATAAAATCTCTTTAAAAAAAAAAAGAACCTAGGTCATCAGTAGAGGGGGGCGCCTGGGTGGCTCAGTCGGTTAAGCGTTTGCCTTCGGCTCAGGTCATGATCCCAACTTCATTTCTTTTTAAGTCTGAATAATAGTCCATTGCATGGGTGGACCATATTTGTTTATGCATTTGTGAGTTGACAGGCATTTGGGTGGTTCCTACTTTTTGGCTGTTATGAATAATGTCACTACAAACATTTGCATATAAGTTTTTGTGTGGGTGTACTTTTTTCATTTCTTTTGGGTAATGTTATGGACTGAGTGGTCATGTTCCCCCAAAACTCACATTTTGAAGCCTCAACCTCCAATATTTCTATATTTGGAGATAGGGCCTTTATGAAAGCAATTATGTTTAAATGAGGTCATAAGGGTAGGGACCTGATCCAACAGGATTAGTGTCCTTATAAGAAGAGACAAGAGAGAACTATTTTTTCTGTCTATCATGTGAGGACACAGTAAGAAGAGAGCCATCTGCAAGCCAGGAACCAAATTGGCTGGCACCTTAACCTTGGACTTGAGCCTCCAGTACTGTGAGAAAATAAACTTCTGTTGTTTAAGCCACTCAGTCTGGTATTTTGTTATAGCAGCTCAAGCCAACAGTGACAGGTAAATCCTAGATGGCTGAGTCATATGGTGATCTTGTTTTACATTTTGAGTAGGGAATATATACTTAAGATATACCCCCTCAGGTGTACAAAATGTATATAAAAATATATTTATTTATTATAGCAGTACATATAATAGAGAAAAGTGACAAATGTCCATCAATATAAATGGATTAAATCACAGTCTGTGATTGAGTGCAGCAAAACTATCTATATACTGGGTGCCTGGGTGGCTCAGTTGATTAAGCATCTGCCTTCAGCTCAGATCAGGATCCCAGGGTCCTAGGATCGAGTCCTGCGTCAGGCTCCCTGCTCAGTGGGGAGTCTGCTTCTCCCTCTGCCCCTCCTCCCATTCATTCTCTCAATCTCTCTCTCTCTCTCTCTCAAATAAATCCAAGAAAAAACAAAAACAAAAACTATATACTATAAGGATATATCGATATAGATATTTACAGATACAGTTATTAGCAAAATATTTTGTAACAATAGAAAAGTTTTATTGATCCATATCATTTCCAACTATTAATGGCAAATACAGTTATAATGAAATATTATAAATAATTATGTTACCATAATAAGCATAAAATTACTAAAGTTAATTAGCAAAACACTAAAATACATAATGGGACTTAATACTTTTGTTTAAGAATTAGACCATAACTGGGCGCCTGGGTGGCTCAATCAGTTAAGTGTCTGCCTTTGGCTCAGGTCATGATCCCAGGGTCCTGGGATCGAGTCCCACATCGGGCTCCTTGCTCAGTGGGGAGCCTGCTTCTCCCTCTGCCTGCCGCTCCCCCTGCTTCTGCTCTCTCTTGCTCTCTCTCTCTGACAAATAAATAAATAAAATCTTAGAAAAAAAAAAAAGAATTAGACTGAAACTTACAGCTTATATTCAAGAATTCCAAATTTTTTTCAAGACTTTAATGTCTGTGTAGCACACAATGAAGAAAAGATGAGTTGGTTTCATTGGATCAAATGGAGAAATAAATAAGCTGATGAAAGGTCAATAGTACCTTCCATCAAATTTCATACTAAAATTATTTGCTTTGCTTTCTGGTAATTGAATTTGATAATATCCAACCATTTTACTAAGCAAAATACTTTTTTGAGATATTTGTGGTCTTCTTCCTCTATTTTTTTCCATCCTTAGTTCCAGAAAAGTACCCAGGCCACTTTGTGCTTTCTTGTCTCAGGGAAGTATTAAAATTATCAGACTAAAATAAATTTCTTGCAAGATACTTCCTTTTCTGAATTAATTTTCCTAAAACCTGAGCCCGTGGAGAGGATCAGGCTAGGTATCCTGGAATAGGGGCACAGAATAAAAGGAGCAGTGACTTTAAGGGCAAAGAAAAAAGAAAGGAGAGGAGAGATTCTGGGAAGGGAGCAAAAGCCAGAAGTTCCCAAGATTGTTGCTAGTGTTCCAGGGGATGAGCAAGATTTTAGAGAGGATGGGCCGGACATCCTCACTCCCTTCCATATGAATTTTTTCGAGGACACAAACATTCAGTCCACAAACCCAAAAGAAATGAAAAAGCATATCCAGGGGCACCTGGGTGGCTCAGTCGGCTAAATGTCCAACTCTTGATTTTGGCTCAGGTCGTGATCTCAGGGTTGTGAAACTGAGCCCCTCGTCAGGCTCTGCACTCAGCGCAGAGTCTGCTTGTCCCTCCCATCTCTCTATCTCTAAAATAAATAAAATCTTAAAAAAAAAAGAAAAAACATATCCATGCAAAACCTTGTACACAAATGTTCATAGCAGCATTCCCATGGCGAGGAAGCAGAAATGTTCTGGACTTTGAAGGATCTTTATTAGCTTTAACAATAAACCTGTGCATGGTGTCTATGAAGCCTAGAGATGAGATGACCTCAGGTACCTTCTAAATCTAAAAGCTGGTAAAGTGGTCCCAAGTCTGACTGAGATTAAATTTTCTGCAAGCCCTACAAGGTGGAGGAAGAATATTCATCCTCTTCAAGGAGCACCTGGGTGGCTCAGTCGGTTGGGCATCTGACTCTTGGTTTCAGGTGGGGTCGTGACTCAGGGCCTTGGAATTGAGCCCTGCATCAGGCTCCCCACTCAGTGGGGAGTCTGCTTGTCTCCCTCTCTCTCTGCCTCTTCCCCTGCTTGGAATCTCTCTCTCTCAAATAAATAAATCTTTAAAAAAAAAAAAAAGAATATTCATCCTCTTCAAGATGCTAGACTGAGTACAATGTTGATTCTTTCTCCCTTTTGGGAGAATACTAAAAGGAAAGTAAAAGAATAAAAAGGCTAAAATATCAAAATAACATTGAGAATGGGCTCTGCTAGTGCATGAGAAATTTCAAAAAAAATTTCAGGGGCGCCTGGGTGGCTCAGTTGTTTAAGTGTCTGCCTTCTGCTCTGGTTATGATCCCAGAGTCCTGGGATCAAGCCCCACCCACATCAGGCTCCCTGCTCAGCAGGGAGTCTGCTTTTCCCTCTCCCTCTACCCCTTGTCCTCCGCTTGTGCTCTCTCACTTTCTCTCTCTCTCAAATAAATAAATAAAATCTTAAGAAAAATTTCTGGAATACAGAAAGCAGATGACTGATTGATGAAAGCGGTGTGGATAAAGCCATAGCTAAAAATATGTAGAGAAGAGGTTGGGGCTGACATAGGATCCAACAGGCTCAGTAGAACCAAATGTATAGGCAGAATAATGCCCCCACCAAAGATGTCCATGTCCTCATCCCCAGAACTGTAAATATGGTAGGTTATATGGCAAAGGGGAGTTAAGGTTGCAGATGAAATTAAGGTTGCTAATCAGATGACCCTAAAATACGGAGATTATCCTGAATTGCCCAGGTGGACCAAAGTAATACAAGGATTTTTCCAAGTGGACAAGGGAGGCAGACAGGGAGAGTAAAAGAAGATGTGAGGATGGAAACGAGGTCAGAGTGGTGTGATATGGAAAGGACTCAACACACCATTTCTGACCGTGAAGATGGATGAAGGGGACTGTGAGCCATGGAATACAGGTGGCTTCTAGAAACCAGAAAAGGCAAGGAATGGATTCTTGCCTGGAGCCTCCAATAGGAACACAGCCCTGCTGACATCTTGATTTTAGCCCAGTGAGAAGTGTTGGACTTCTACAGAACTGTAATATAATAAATTTATGTTGTTTTAAGCCACTAAGATTGTGGTAATCTGTTAGAGCAGTGATAGGAAATGAACTGGAACAGTGCTGTACTTGTCAACACAGAGGTTTGAAGGGATAAATATGGATGAAAACAGAAATTAATTGATGGGCTGCAAATAACAGGATGCATTCCTCCCACTACCTCTTTCTTGTACCCCAGTGAGGAAGCTAAATCATCATTGCCAGGTATATATCCCTAAGCAGAAAAGTAAGACATCTTCTCTAGAGAGCTAGGAGTGAGTTTCTGGGGAGAATTTGGGTAACTGGCAAAGATGTTGGTGTCAAAGAGCTACACTCTTCTATTTGGCATATGAGAGCCTTCCTGCAGCATGGTGGTTCCCTTCCCTCTCACATGACAATGAGACTTACCATCAAGCAGCCTTACCGACAGAAGTCGAGCTCCTGCTAGCTCCCATTTAGAATTTCTACTGCCTCACTTTGTGATATAAATGGACAACCAGGAACTCCCACATTTATAGAGCATCTGCAGTTTAACAGAGAAAGACCAAGGTAAAAAAAAAAAAAAAGCAACAACAAAACAAGAAAAATAGAGAAAAAATTTAATTTAAAGGAACAGGAATAATTAAGGGAACAGAGAAAACCTTAAAATAAGACAAACCATAATCAAAAAATATCATTGGAGAGATTTGAGATGATATTGAATTGAATCTATGACAGATGTTTTTTTTTATCTACCCAGCAATCATTCCTTGCTTTTCCCTTGTGGAAATAACTCTGATATTGTCTCCATGTTTCATGGTCCTATGCTTCGGGGGTGGGGGGGCAGAATTCTCTCTTTCTCCGAGAGACCTTCAACTGATTGAACGAGGCCCACCCATACTAATGAGGGCAATCTGCTTTACCTGAAGTCTACTGATGTAACTGTTAATCTCATCTAATACACTCCTTCACAGCCACATTTAGACTAGTGTTTGACCAAATATCTGGGTGCCATGACCTAGCCTAAGTTGACACAATCAATCTTCACAACCAGTATAATAAGGGGGAATGTTGCCATGTCAGAAAGTGCCAAAAGTTCATAAGAAGAAGGCCAGCAGGAATGCCACTGTGGAACATCTCCCTGGAAGGCTGACACTTCCTTGCAATGGGGGTAGGAGGAGGAACAACTTTGAAGAAGATTGTAAAATGTTACAATGAGAGAATTTGCTTTTGAGTTTTGTTTTCTATTTTATTTTTTTTAAAGATTTTATTTTTAAGTAATCTCTACACCCAACATGGGGCTGAAACTCACGACCCCGAGATCAAGAGTTGCATACTCTACTGACTGAGCCAGCCAGGCACCCCTGATTTTGTTTTCTTATATAAATCTTTCTCAGAATGTGCTTATGAACAATTATTCATAGCCTCAACTGTCATGGTGTCTAAATAGATACTAATGAAATCAAATAGGTCTCCCGAAATTGAGTGGGCTTACCTGAACTTGATCTTCTTTCAAGTTATCCCACAACTCCAAATGGCTTCTGTACTAAAATAGTTGTCATGGCCCCAATAACAAAACCAAGAAAGTAGATGTAGACACTGAGAAAGTATGCAGCACAAGAAGAACAATAGGCAAAGACAGATAACCAGGGAGGGAGCAATCAAAGGAGTAAGGAACTCAGGAAGGAAGAAGAGACCAGCTAACTGAAAAGAAAGGGTGTTCTTTTTTTTTTTTTTTTTAAAGATTTTTTTTTTTTTAAAGATTTTATTTATTTATTTGAGACAGAGAGAATGAGAGAGAGAGAGAGAGCACATGAGAGGGGTGAGGGTCATAGGGAGAAGCAGGCTCCCTGCCGAGCAGGGAGCCCGATGCGGGACTCGATTCAGGGACTCCAGGATCATGACCTGAGCCGAAGGCAGTCGCTTAACCAACTGAGCCACCCAGGCGCCCAAGAAAGGGTGTTCTTAATCTGGGATCCATGGACTCATTGGGGCCTATTAATGGGCTTGAAAGGATTAATTAACTCTCTGAAATTATAGGCAAAATTCATATATATATATATATATATGAATGGATATATATATATATATATATATATATATGGATAGCTTTCATTAGATTTCCAAAGTGATTCACAATTCCCTGTCAAAAAAGAGGAGGAAGAAGGAGAAGGGGAAGAAGAAGAGGGAGAAGGGGAAGAAGAAGAGGAAGAAGAGGGAGAAGAAGGAGGAGAGGAAGAAAGAACCAGTGGAATTGGGATATCTGGTTTCTAGGAGTAAACCATTACAGTGTAATGCAGCAGAGACATCCAATAGGATGTCTGAAAAATGTTCATCAAATGTGGCAGTTAGATCTATTCTTTGAAGAGTCATTTAGCCTTGTTCCCTAAACTTCCTTTCCACTTCAACTCATGCTAGTCTGGCTTCTGAGTCCAAAACTACCAAAACTGCTCTTGTCAAGGACACTGGCATTTATCTTGCAAAATCTAGTGAGTAGTTCTCTCTTTTCATCTTCCTTAATTTCTCCAGCTAAAACCCCAGTCTACAGGGTGCCTGAGTGGCTCAGATGGTTAAATGTCTGCCTTCAGCTCACGTCATGATCTCCAGGTCCTGGGATGGAGCCCCATGTTGGGCTCCTGGCTCAACGGGGAGTCTGCTTCTCCCTCTCACTCTGCCTGCCTCTCTCCCTGCTTGTTCTCTCTCTGTCTCTCTCTCAAATGAATAAATAAAATCTTAAAATAATAGCAATTAAAAAAAATAAACCCCCAGTCTTCAAGTTTTGCTCCTACCTTTCTGGGTTAAGCCACCATTTTCTTTTCAAAAAATTTTTCTTTTTTAATTAGGCTCCATGCCCATCTTGGGCCTTGAACTCATGACCCTGAAATTGAGAATCACATGCTCTACCCACTGAGCCAGCCAGGCACTCCTAAACCACCATTTTTGTGTGTGTGTGCTGTATATGAAATGACTGTAATAGTTCATAACTGACCTCTCTACTCACCATCTTCCCTCTTAACTCACCCTCTCCCCTGACTCCCATCCCTGTTAACTTGTAGCACTAGAAAGATTTTTTTTTTTTTAAAGATCTTATTGGACAGAGAAAGAGAGCACAAGCAGGGGGAGTGGCAGGCAGAGGGAGAGAGAGAAGCAGGCTCCCCACTGAGCAGGGAGCCCGACCTGGGGCTCAATCCCAGGACTCCGAGATCATGACATGAGCCAAAGGTAGCCGCTTAACCCACTGAGCTACCCAGGTGCCCCTAGAAAGATCTTTAAAAGTTGTAAGTCAGTATTTTCCACTTACGGATCTTCATATTTGCTCCTACTTAGGCCTGTGATGCTGTTCTTCCAGTTTTTCTTTTAAGATTTATTTATTTATTTATTTTTGAGAGAGAGAGAGAGAGAGAATCTGAGTGCTTGCACTCAAGTGTGGGGGAGGGGCAGAGGGAGAGAATCTTCAAGCAGAATCCCCCCCTGTCAGCGAGAAAGCTGACACAGGGCTCAATCCCACGACCCATGAGATCATGACCTGAGCCGAAACTAAGAGTCCGATGCTCAACTGACTGAGCCACTCAGGCACCTCTCACCTTTTTTTTTTTTGTTTTACTTATTTATTTATTTTTAACTTTGCTGGATCCTTCTTATCTTGCAGCTATCAGTTCAAATACCATCTCTCTCTCTCTCTCTCTTTTTTTTTAATTTGAAAGAGAGAGAGAGAGAGAGCACAAGCCGGGGGGTGGGGGAGGCAGAGGGAGAGGGAGAAGCAGGCTTCCCACGGAGCAGGGAGCCTGATGGGGGACTCGATCCCAGGACCCTGGGATCATGACCTGAGCCGAAGGCAGACGCTTAACCAACTGAGCCACCCAGGCGCCCCAGTTCAAATACAATCTTGAAAGTTATCTTCCCTTTACCTTCCTACTCTAAGTTGGTTACATCTTATTATAGCACTCTCTATTTCCTTTATTGCACTTAGCACAATCTGAAATTATTTGTTTTATTTATGTATCATCTGCCTCATGCCATTAGAATATAAATGTCCCAGGACTGGAACACTGCATCTCTTTCTCACTGCTAGATCTCCAATGCCTGAAAAACAGTATTTGGTGCAGAGCTGGCACTCGCTAAATATTTACTCAAGGCACCAATGATGAGATTCCATTGCAAATATTCAGTATTTTAAGTTTGAGCTTTTTTCTATAATGTTTTAAATACAACTTTTATTTTTATTTATTTAATTTATTTTTATTTAATTTATTTTTAAAGATTTTATTCACCTATTTGAGAGAGAGAGAGCAAGCAGGGGGGAGGAGCAGAGGGAGAGGGACAAGCAGACTCGTCGCTGAGCATCAAGCCTGACTCGGGGCTCGATCTCACAACCCCTAGACCACGACCCTAGCCGAAATCAAGAGTTGGATGCTCAACTGACTGAGCCACCCAGGCGTCCCTTAAATACGACTTTTACAACAAAGGGTGAGAATTAATCCTATCAACCTATGCTGTAGAGAAATCAAGGGATAGGGGGACTGAAGAATCACCTTGGTGATTTGAAGTCACTGGTGAAGCCAGAAGGCCAGGCTGAAAGGGATAAAATTGAGAAGGAGGTGAGGAATGAGAGGCAGGAGGTATACACCTCTTTGAGGGAAAGATTTAGCAGAGTAAGTACTTCAAGTAGGTAACATAGTTGAGGCAGCAGTGTATGGGATAAATGTGACGAGAAACGGACTGAAGGCAAAAGGATCATTATTGCACTCTAGATAAAACTGGGCAAATATTGTCACAATTTAGTGGAGACAAGAAAATATTTTACAAAGAAAAAGAAGGTTCATGCTTCCTGTGTCTGTTGTGGGGTGGTCTGAATTTGGCGGATGCCAAACAATTTTCTAGAACGGTTGTTTTTCTCTGCCAAAAGGCAATTTTAAAACCTTCAGGTTAAAAAGTCCACAGCTCTTTTTAGGACACATATGAATGTCAGTAAATCATTTACCTTTATTCTGATTCAGTTTTTGTCTAAGTTAGGGTTAAAAGTGTCCTCCAACCTTCATGAGTGCAAGAAGCTTGGTCAAAATAAACAGTGATAAAGCCCATGAAAGATAAACCTATAGTCTAACAAAGTCAGGTTTATTAACTGGCTGAAACAAGTGAGACCACAACACCAGAGCAACTGGGGGAGTCTAACTAAAAAAAAGGTGGGGAAGAGACAGGGATAGCATAGGATTGGTTGGAGTATAGGTAAGAATTAAGCAGGCTCTTGTCTGGGCTATGAAGCAGACTCTAAGGTCTAGAATCCTTGACAACTACAAAGTTAAAATAAATATGGAATGTTATATCTGAAAAACCCTTATGTGAAGCTCTATACCTGGATTGGAAAAGTGTCAAAATGATCCACATGGCTCAGCTCAGCCAGGCAGGAGAGGGATGTTCCTTTCTTACTGATAGGATTTCAAACTATAAAGCTCCTGAAAGTTTGTTTTAGGGAGCAAGGTTTTTCATCCTATGTCCTTTCATTAATCAACAAAAGCAGTTTTTACGGATTCACATGGGTATCTATCTCATGTACTGAAATTTTTCTCAACTTTAATAGCATGAATTCTACCTCCCTGAGTTTTTATTCAGTTTCCCCTCGGGTGGGTGAAAAGCCTCTTTCAACTAGTGAGAACAACATCACAGGTATTGTGTGCTTTAATCACCATTGCTAAAAGTTTGTGTCCTCATTTGATCCTCACAACAAACCAGTTGATCCATTGAGCTAGTTACATAGGAGAATACTGAGGCTTAGAAAGTAACATGCCTATGGAATTTGCTCTATTATTGTATTTACTTTCATTCTGCCTTATGTTTTAGCTAGTTAATTACTATTATTATTTTTAGCTTTTGAGGCATCAACACTTTTTTTCTTTTTTCTTTATTTATTTAAAGATTTTATTTATTTATTTGACAGAGAGAGACACAGCGAGAGAGGGAACACAAGCAGGGGGAGTGGGAGAGGGAGAAGCCAGGGAGCCCAATGTGGGGCTCGATCCCAGAACCCTGGGACCATGACCTGAGCTGAAGGCAGACAATTAACCGACTGAGCCACCCAGGCGCCCCTATGTTTATTTTTTTTTAAGATTTTTTTTTTTTTTTTTTAATTTACTTGAGAGAGAACATGAGAGAGAGAACACAGAGGGAGAAGCAGACTCCCCGCTGAGCAGGGAGCCCGATGCGGTACTCGATCCCAGGATCATGACCCCAGCCGCCGAAAGCGGACCCTCAGCCCACCGAGCCACCCGGGCGCCCCTCAACACTATTTTATTCTCTGTGACTACACGCTTCCTGCGTGGTAGACTCTGCATAAACATGGTACTGAAAAACAAGTAAACTAAACATGCACGTTCATTGGGTTGATCTGACATCCTGAGTTTGCGGGAATCAGCTATGCAGGACAGAGGCGGAGAGCCTGCCCAGGTTTGGGTGGATGAACCTAACATCTACCCGCTCCCAAGACCCTTGCTTATTATGTTCAGGCCTGAGCTCCAGCGTCCGCAGCTCATGCCGCGGAGGCGGGACTTCCTGTCTCCCTAAAGAAACACTTCCGGCCAAAGCCGGAAGCTTCGCTGCGGACCGGCGCGTGCGAGGGTCGCGGCTCCGACCACCCGGGCTAGCCGCGGGGCAGGTGAGCTTCGCAGGGGCTGAGGGGCTGCGGGAGCCAAGCGTTGGTGGCTGGCCTGTGGCCGGGGCATCACCCTGCAGTGCTTTGATCCTTCTGTCCTCTCCTAGAAACTTCTCAGGTTGTCAGAGTTGGGCGTTGCCTGCTCCCTGCCGCCCCGACCAGACCCAGACTCGCAGGCTGGAAGGGAGTCCGGGCGGGCGGGGTCCCCAGCTCGGGCCGCGGGCGAGGGAGCGGGACCCGCAGCGCCGCCCAGCACTTTGCATAGAAGCCTTGTTGGCGTGTCACTTTGGAAGAGGGGAATTGCTCAGGTTAGAGAAACGGCCCTGAAGTTCCAAATCACTTAACATCTGTGACGAAGGAGAAATAACGTGAAGTAGGTGCAGAACATTGAACATTTTGAAATAGTTCAGTTACCACCAGCTGGGGATTGGTCTAAGTTGTGGGTGGGTCCATACGAGGGTGTGACATCCCTGTCCCCGAAGGAACAACAGTCTCGGGAAGTGTTGGGAAGACAGGGTTCACAGATGCTAGAGTGTTAAAGAAAGAGGAGATTAAGAGAGCCGACTTCTCGTCCGTCTGACATTAGTATAGCAAGGCCCCTGTCATTTGATATTTGTCTCAACGTTCCCCATCATTTTACTTTTAATCTTTCTCTGTGCTTTTATAAACAGCATATCGCTGGGGATTTTTAAAAATCCAAGTCGACAGGCTCTGCCTTTTGACTGGCAGGTTTTTGTACTTATTCATTGTCATTACTGAGGTATTTGTTCAGGCCCAAACTTTTGGAGTCATCCATGACTCATCTCTTTCACACCACACATGTAATCCATCAGCAAATCCTGTGCCCTTCGCTTTCAGAATCTGTCCAGACTCCCAAGCCTTTCTCACCACTTCCACTAGTCCAATTTACAGCTTGTCTCTCACCTGGATTACTGCTGTAGCCACCTAACTAGTCTGCTTTTTCTTCTTAGTTTCTTTTCATCACAGCATCTAAAGTGACCCTCCTTTAAAAAAAAAAAAAAAAAAAATTATTGCCCTCCTTTCAAAAAATCCTGCAGGGACTACCCATTGCACTCAGAGTAAAAGCCGAAGTTGGTAGAGTGGTCCCCGAGGTCCTGTATGATCCCCTCCTGTTTTACCGCTGATCTCATCTCTTGCTACTGCTCCTCTTTTCTCTATTTTGTGGCCTCCTCAAGCACATCCCAGCCTCAGGATATTTGCAGTTGGGGGTTCCTTTGCCTGGAATGCTCTCCCCCCATCTGTGTACATGGTTTAATCCCTTAACTCCCTCATATTTTTTGGAATATTAGCTTCTCAGTGAGGTCTTCCCCCACATAGCCTTCCCTTACATCTCCATTGCACTCATTGTCATTGTGCTTACCATCATTTGACATGCCATGTGGTTTATTCATTTGTCTGGTTTACTGTGTTTCCCCCACGAGGATAGAAACTTCCTGAGAGCAGATATTTTTGTATGTTTTGTTAACTGCTGTATTCCTCGTGCCTAAAACAGTATCTGGCTTTTGGTAGATTTTCCATAATTAACTGTTGAATGAATGGATTTGGACTTTTTCTACCATCTTACACTTGATACTTTCTGTTTTTTTTTTTTTCTCCTTTCTTGCCTTTTTTTGGATTGAGGTTTGATCTTGTTTATTTTCTCTTTTCATTTTTTCTTTTCTACTTCTTTGGAAGATCTGTTACTCTATGTACTCTGTTTCTGTACTTATAGGGCTAACTTTTTAATTTTAATATTTAATTTAGTTATGCATACTTAATTGAATCTAATTCAATCTTAAGTGAATCTTAACCCTGCAGCACAATATTGTTTTTACCTTTTACTGATTTCATTTTATTTATTTATTTATTTTTAAAGATTTTATTTATTTATTTGACAGAGAGATAGAGAACACAGGTAGGCAGAGCGGCAGGCAGAGGCAGAGGGAGAAGCAGGCTCCCCGCTGAGCAGGGAGCCCAACATGGGGCTCGATCCCAGGACCCTGGGATCATGACCTGAGCTGAAGGCAGACGCTTAACCAACTGAGCCACCCAGGCGCCCCCCTTTTACTGATTTTAAACAGGCTTCTTGGATCATCTCAGTACTTAATTATTTTTGTAAGGTGTAAATGTTCAACAGTAAAACTAGAGTTGTTACTATTTTCTGGTGGTTTTGATTTTTTCTTTTTGATTGATTGATTTTTTTTTAAGATTTTATTTATTTGAGAGAGAACACGAGTGGGGGGTGGGAGGGGGCAGGAAGGTCAGAGGGAGAGGGAGAAGCAGGCTCCCCCCTGAGTAGGGGCTCAACCCAGGATCCTGAGATCATGACCTGAGCCCAAGGCAGCTGCTTAACTGACTGAGCCATCCAGGTGCCCCTTCTGTTTGATTTATTAAAGTCAGTTTATCATACACTTTAATAGAATATTTGTTGTATACTTAGCACTTCAGAGTTTGTTTTTTAAAAAAGTATATGATACTTTTCCTACTTTAGCATTTTGCTGGGAAATATGCAAGAGAGTCCACTAGAAAACAATATGTCAGACAGTAAGTGTGCAATGAATATAACCCAGAGAGTGAAACTAATAATACACTATATGTTAACTAACTTGAATTTAAATTAAAAACAAACAGACTATGGCCCAGAGAGTAAATAGGGTCTACCGGAAAGGAGAAACATCATGGTTTGCCAATTATTAGGAGTGGCTGGGATAAATTTGTGGAGGAGTGGTTTGGAGAGATTTGCTGGTATTTAAAAGTGTGTAGAGAAAGGGCACAAAGTTATTGATTAATTTTATTCTCATTCATACAGTTTTGTCATAAAAATCGTGGGTTTGGTGTAGATTTTAGTCATTGGTGTTGTAGAGAGAAGGAGTGCCTTTGGCCTCTTAGGAAATGCTTAAAGCTTTTTGGAGGACCTACTTAAATATGAGACGATTCAGTATGGGAAGGCTAAGGATCTACTGTGAGGTTGTAGTACAACTTGGAGACAGGCTTTGACATTTAGCATAAAAAGACAGAAAAGACATTATGGTAAGTGAAATAAGCCAGTCACAAAGACAAATACTGTTTGATTCCACTTATATGAGATACCTCGAGTAGTCAAGTTCATAAAAACAAGGTCGGGGCTGGGGAGAAAGGGTTATGGAAGTTGTTGAATGGGTATAGAGTTTCAATTTGGCTGGATGAGAAGGTTTTGGTGATTGGTTGCACAACAATGTGAATATGTCTAATGCTACTGAATTCTACACTTAAAAATGGTTAAGATGATAAATTTTATGTGTATTTTACCACAACTAAAAACACTTTTTCAAAAAGAACAGCAGATTTTTAAAACAGCGTTTGTTTAAAACTGTGCTAAATAATGGGCGCCTCGCTGGCTCATTTGGTAGAGCATGTGGCTCTTGATCTTGGGGTTGTGAGTTTGAGCCCCACATTGGGGGTAGAGCTTACTTTAAAAAAAATTGGGCTAAATACTTGGAAGTTGTCACATTTTTGGGTGGTAATATTTTTTTTAAAGATTTTATTAGAGAGAGAGAGAGAGAGACAGCACGAGCAGGGGGGAGGGGAAGAGGGAGAGGGAGAAGCATGAGCAGGGAGCCGGATGGGGGACTCAATCCCAGGACCCTGGGCTCATGACCTGAGCAGAGGGCAGATGCTTAACCGACTGAGCCACCCAGGTGCCCTGACTTATTGCAGTTAAACTTCCCATGTCAGCTACTGTTATTCTGAATTTGTGATATATTTCTTTGGATTTATGGAATATTTTCCCCTTATCTAAATATAGAATCTAATTTATGATGTTAACAATCTTAATCATTAAGAGATCTTAATGGCTACATTGACTTTTTATGTAGCACTTCTACACATAAAAACTCATTTAATTCTCACAACAGCCCTATGAAGTAGGTCCTAATACCATCTACATTTTACAGATGAGGAAACTGAGACACAGAGAGATTGGATTATCCAGTGTCCTATAACTAGCATGTAGTGGACAAGGTTGAATTTCTCTCCAGCAGACTGGCTGCATATAATGTCCATATTACATTACATAGGAACAAATATCTTAATTCTTATGTGTTTTTCAGAATTCTTTCAGTCGAGGGAGAAAGAAACTGCTCAAACTCATGTAAACAAAAGAAAGACTACTGTTTCATTTAACTGGGCTAATGAAAGGCTTTAGGCATAGTTGGATCAACTCCACTTTCCTTTTTGGCCTTATTTTCAGACAAATTTTTCCAAATAGTGGCAGAGGTACCTCTCAGCTATTCCAGGTTTAAGTGGTCCTTTTGTTTTAAGGTCTTGGGAAAGAGAGATGGATCCTCTCTTCAGGAGCCCATGTCATTTTCTAAAAGACTGACTCTCCTTGGGTTAGGATCTTTACATGTGGACCAGTTGCTATATGCAAGGAAATGGAGGTGAGGAGTCATCATATTGGCTGTCCTGGGCCATGTGTCCACTCCTGTAGTGGGTGAGTGACAGCCAACCAGGCAGAGAGAGTGCACTTCCCACGGGGGAAGCTGCTGGGCTGAAAAGGCAGAAAATAGGTGAGAACCGTTTCGATAGTATAGATCGAACTCTTGCTCTTTGTTCAGTTGCCTTTGCCAGGTGACTTTCCCAGTGGATTCTTCCACTTTTAAACAATAACAGTCATTTTTAGAAGAATTTTTAGAAGAGTTAAAGAAATTGTTAACATTTTGAATGAATATTGTGCAGTTAAGGAAAATGAAAGCATGTGCTATATGTTGGAGACTTACCACCAAACTCCTCTCATGTCATCAAATTTTCTTTGATTCTTTAGGATAAAGACCCCTTTAGCAGTCTGATAAATCTTGTGAGCACTTTAGAATTTTTTTTAAGATTTTATTTTTAAGTAATCTCTACACCCAACATGGAGCTTGAACTCAAAAGCCCAAGATCAAGAGTCACACACTCTACCAACTGAGCCAGCCATAAAAAAAGTGTGTGGTTTTGTTTTGTTTTGTTTTGTTTTTTAAAGATTTATCCATTTGACACAGAGAGAGAGACAGCTAGAGAGGGAACACAAGCAGGGGGAGTGGAAGAGGGAGAAGCAGGCTCCTGGCAGAGCAGGGAGCCCGATGCGGGGCTCGATCCCAGGACCCTGGGATCATGACCTGAGCCGAAGGCAGACGCTTAATGACTGAGCCACCCAGGCGCCCCAAGTGTGTGGTTTTTTAAAAGAATTTATTTATATATTAGAGAGAGAGAACAAGAGAGAGCACAAGTGGGGGAGGGGCAGAAGGAGAGGGATAAGCATACTCCCTGTTGAGCAGGGAGCCTGACATGGGGCTCAATCCCAGGACCCTGAGTTCATGACCTGAGCCGAAGGCAGACACTTGGCTGAGCTGCCCAGGCGTCCTAAAGTGTTTTTAAATACAGAAAATACATAGGATTTCATGTAAAGAACTTATAAAACTCAGCACCCCAAACCCAAATAATCCAGTTAAGAAATGGGCAGAAGATATGAATAGACATTTTTCCAAAGGACATCCAGATGGCTAACAGACACATGAAAAGATGCTCAACATCACTCACTATCAGGGAAATACAAATCAAAACTGCAATGAGATATCACCTCACACACACCAACAGGTGTTGGTGAGGATGTGGAGAAAGGGGAACCCCCTTGCACTGTTGGTGGGAATGCAAACTGGTGCAGCTACTGTAGAAAACAGTATGGAGACTCCTCAAAAAGTTAAAAATAGAACTACCTATGATCCAGCGATTGCACTACTAGGTATTTACCCAAAGGATACAAAAATACAGATTCAAAGGGAGTATATGCATCCCAGTGTTCATAGCAGCATTATCAACAATAGCCGAATTGTGGAAAGAACCTAAATGTCCATCAACTGATGAATGGATAAAGAAGATGTGGCATATGTATGCAATAGAATATCAGCCTAAAAAAGAAGGAAATCTTGCCATTTGCAACGATGTGGGTGGAGCTAGAGAGTATAATGCTAAGTGAAACGAGTCAGAGAAGGACAAATACCATATGAATTCACTCGTGTGTAATTTAAGAAACAAAACAAACAAACATGGGGGGAAACAAAAGAGAGGAAAATCAAGAAACAGACTCTTAATTATAGGGAACAAACTGATGGTCACCAGAGGGCAGGTGGGTGAAGGGATGGGTGAAATAGGTGATGGGGATTAAGGAGGGCACTTGTGATGAGCACCGGGTCTTGTATGGAAGTGCCGAATCACCAAATTCTGCACCTGAAACTAATATTACACTATATGTTAACTAACTGGAATTTAAATAAAAACTTGGGGGGGGGGTAGAAAACACCTAAGATTTCAGATGAAATCTAGTTATGTGAAATAAAGTTATCAAAATACTTAAAAATTGTAATATAATCATGTGTTCATTAATATATTAAATGACAAAAATCTAGTGGCAGGTCTAATATTGTAATTTTGAAATAGTGATTCATATAAATTATATCTTGAGATATCTGTAATAGCTGTAATGTGGTATAAAATATGTGTGATCACAGGTGCTACTAATCCAAGTGATTTTTTGGCCTATGTGCACAATTTTGGAAAATGCTAAATTTCAGTGAGAAGTTAGTGAATATCTTCAGTTAGAAGATACCTTGAGAACCTATGGACTTAGGGTAAAAAATACCTCACTTAGGCTCTGTCCAGGTAATCCGTCCAGTACTCCAACTACCTGATGAGAGTGAGGTCTCACTCAGTTCTTGTTAGTTGGCCCTGATCCCCAGTTGCATGACTTGTACTATGTTTCTTTGACCAGGCTTCCTAGATGCAGTCTTTGGGTTTCTGAGAAGCGTCCACTTGGACTGTCCCTTATTGTGCTGTTCCCACTTTTTGGGAGATCCATCTATGTTTTCTTGAACCCATTAATACCAGATATTAACCTTGACCTCCCTTAAGTCTGAATTTCTGGTGGTCATGATTTAACCACTTAGATATATTCCCTCCCATCTTTTTTTTTTTTTTTTTTTAAGATTTTATTTATATATTTGAGAGAGAGAGAGCATGCACGCATGAGAGGGTGTGGGGAAGGGGGGAGGCGGAGGGGGAGAGGGAGAGACAGAGAATCCCAGATGGACTCCACGCTGAGCACAGAGCCAGACGTGGGGTTTGATTTCACGATCCAGTGTCCCAATTAAAGCTGAAGCAAATCAAAACTCTACAAAACTTAAAATATTGGGAATTAAATTTCCTATTATTTTTCAAATTGTGCTAAAATACAGATAACATTGACTATCTTAATTTTTTTTTTAAGATTTTATTTTTAAGTAATCTCTACTTCCAGAGTGGGGCTTGAACTCACAACCCTGAGATCAAGAGTGGCACACTCCACCGACTGAGCCAGCCAGGCGCCCCAGACCATTTTAACAATTTTTAAGTGTGCTACAGTTCAGTAGTGTTAAGTACATTCACATTGTTGTGCAACCATCACCACCATCTGTCTCCAGAACTCCTTTCATTTTGCAAAACTGGAACTCTTAGCCATTAAACAACACTTTCCCCCTCCCCACAGCCTTGACAACCACAATTCTATGAATTTGACTACTCTAGGTACTACTTTTAAGTGGAATCATACAGTATTTGTCCTTACTGGCTTATTTCACTTAACATGATGTCCTCAGGGTTCATCCATGTTGTAGCATGTGGCAGAATTCCCTTTCTTTTTAAGGCTGAATAATATTCCATTGTATGCGTACACATTGATATTTGGGTTAGTTCCATCTCTTGGGTCTTTGTGAATAATAGCACTGTGAACATGGTTGTAAAGTATCTGCTTGTATCCTTCCTCTCAGTTCTTTTCAAATATTTTATTTGAGGAATTATGTAGTCATCTCGTCATGAAGAACATATAGGAAACCATTTAGATTTTAAAAACATTATGGGAAAGATCAATAAACCAATAGGAAAATGGGTAAAGGATGTGAACAGTTAGTTTATAGAAAAGGGAATCAAAATGAATAGATGCTCAGCTTCCTTCATAAAAGAAAATGTAAGTAAAACTGTGTATTTCCTTTATCAGAGTGACAATTAACCAAAACTGTGTTTAATATTTTGTGAAGGGCACTGTGAAGATACAGGGGCTCATAGAGTGCTGATAGGACAGTAAATTGTCACAGCCACTAAAAAGGGACATTTGTTATTACCTATCAACATTAAAAATGCACATACCCTTTGACTTAGCAATACCCGCTTTGAGAATGTTTCCTACAGATATTTTTGCACAGCTATAAAAAAATAAATGAGCAGGTTTAGTCTTTGCAGTATTATTTGTAGAAGCAAAAACTTGGGAGTAACTGAAGTCCATCAGTTTGAAGACTGATTAAATCATGGTGAATCTAGGGCACCTGGGTGGCTCAGTTGGTTAAGCGACTGCCTTCGGCTCAGGTCATGATCCTGGAGTCCCGGGATCGAGTCCCTCATCGGGCTCCCTGCTCGGCGGGGAGTCTGCTTCTCCCTCTCCCGCTCCCCCCTCTTGTGCTCTCTCTCTCTCTCACTCTTTCTCTCAAATAAATAAAATCTTAAAAAAAAAAAAAAATCATGGTGAATCTATACAAATACTATGGAGCCAGAAGACATTTAAAAGCTCCTGACATGGCTGTGGATAAATTTCCAGGTTATATTATTGAATGAAAATGTAAGGAACAGAACCACATATATAGTATGGTATCATTTGTGTAAAGAAAGAAGGAAAATACCGGCATGTATAAGCATAAAATGGGTATGGAAGTATATATAAGGTACTAATAAAGCTGTTGCCAGCAGGAAGAGATAATGACTAGCAGGAGTGGAAGAGAAGCTCAGTGTATTCCTTTTTATACTTTTGAGTATCATTTATTTAAAAAATTCAGTGAGATATGCCTAGAAAAATATGAGGATTACTGAAAGGGAAAAAGAGACTGTCTAACCAGTGACTTTCAGGCACTTGAATAGACTTCTTTTTTTTTTTTTTTAAAGATTTTATTTATTTATTTGACAGAGACAGTGAGAGAGGGAACACAAGCCAGGGGAGTGGGAGAGGGAGAAGCAGGCTTCCCGCGGAGCAGGGAGCCCGATGTGGGCCTCGATCCCAGAACCCCGGGATCATGACCCGAGCCGAAGGCAGACGCTTAACAACTGAACTACGCAGGCGCCCCTTGAATAGACTTCTTAAGAAAAATATTAGTAAGGTTGAGCCTCAAAATCAACTTGCGAGGGGCGCCAGGGTGGCTCAGTCGCTGCGCATCTGCCTTTGGCTCAGGTCATGATCCCAGGGTCCTGGGATCAAGCCCCACATCAGGCTCCCTGCTCTCCGGGAGGCCTGCTTCTTCCTCTCCCACTCTCCCTGCTTGTGTTCCTGCTCTCACTATCTCTCTCTCTGTCAAATAAATAAAAATTTAAGAAAAAAAAAATCAACTTGTGAAAAAAATGTGAAGACAAGAAAAGCTTTTGGGATTGATCTAGACTAAAAAGTAGTACAAGAAAGGCTACTCCTTGGGTGTAGTAGTATATGTCTTGTAACTTTAAATCCTGAGTATTTTGAAACATAGGAAACATCGAGATACTCATTGCCTTTATTTAATGATTGTTAATATTTTGGCACCTTTGCTTCATCTTTTAAAAATATATTTAATGTAGCATAAGAGAGGACAGAAAAGTAGCAGATTGCAGCAATTTCTTATCCTTTGTCATTTCTATGGAGAATGATTTCCTGTCTTGGCCAAAAAAAAAAAAAATTCTGGTTAAAAGCATGTTGAAGATAAAAAGAGATAGGATAGCATTTGGCCATTTTGAATTAGTCTGCATTCTAGGGGTGCCTGGATGGCTCAGTCAGTTAAGCCTTTGGCTCAGGTCATGATCTCATGGTCCTGGGATTAAGCCCCGTGTCCATAGCAGGCTCCTAGCTCAGCAGGGAGTCTGCTTGTCCCTCTCCCTCTGCCCCCCAACACACGCGTGCGTGTGTTCTCTCTCTCTCAAATAAATAAATACATCTTTGAATTAGTCTGCATTCCAAGAGAAATTACATCTAGAAATTTATGAAAGAACTGGCAAATACAATTGCAAAAATTCCTGTTCATAATCTTCAAAGAGTAACGAACAAGGGGAACTAGAACTTCTAGGAAAGATGTTTTGTGAACATTTAGAAAAGTAGTAATTCTAAGGAGCTAGGAAGAGTTTAGTGAGTCTTGGCTAAATTTACCTTATTTTGTTTGTCTTTTGGATAGTAATTCCCTGGCAAGCCAGGGGAATTTGCAGAGAACAGTGCATTATTTCCTTTCACTTTTCATCATCTTTCCTTTCCTTCCGCCTCATTATTGTTAATAGAACAAATAACAGCTATTCCTTCCAAATATAACTCATACAACTCAGAGGTGTGTAAGTTAAAGAGTAAAGAGATCCCTTCCTTCACCCCATTCCTCTGACTGACAGCATACTCTGGGTCTGACGGTGGGGTTTGATTTTAGGGGAGCATTTCACAAAGCTCATGACATTCTTGCATGTGAACTGGATAATAGGAGGGCTTGTAACTAAAAAAACGTTTTACCCACAATTTGTGTGGGTTCTGTCTTTGGTCAGGGTCATATATATATATGGGTCATACACATATACACACACACATATTTTGTCTTTGATCATAGAAAAATTGGACAGGACAGAACTGGGAGAGATAATTAATGTTGGATTGTTTGATGTTTAATATATATAAATGTAAAGTCCTACATACACACATATGTTATCATGTGTTAAGTCCTACTTCAATAATTAGTTGCACAAGGGGTGTCTGGGTCAGCGTACAACTCTTGATCCCTGGGTCGTGAGTTCAAGCCCCACATTAGGTGTAGAGATTACTTGAAAAAAAAAATAAATTAGTTGTATAGGATAGTATAGGATAGAGAAGACCTGATTTGAAAGTTCTTCATGGGAATTCCTAAGACTTTATAGAGACAAGTGAACAAGTAGATTTTCTCTTAGTGCCATTGTCAGTATTTAACTTTTTTGGTTTTTTTGGGTGGATGATTTGGCCATGGCTTTTGCAAATCTTAAATATATTTATTTACTTTGAATAATTGTCTTAAGAATTTTTCCCAAGGAAATACTTCAAAGGACAAGAATAATTTAAACATGAAGATGTTTTTAGCTGTTTTCTTTGGGATAGTAAACAATGGAAACATATAGCAATAGAGAAATGATTAAGTAACTTGTGGTATCTACAGGTCAACATTAAAGAGATTAATACGATTCTGTGGCTATATGGAAGAATGTTCACACTGTTAATAAAAGAAGTTCTAGAACAGAAATTACATATCTATTTCAATTGTAAGAAAATTCTATTCACGTGTTAATGAAAATTGAAAAAGACATTAAAACTAGTGAAAACTGGGATGCCTCCGTTGTTCAGTCGGTTAAGCGTCTGCCTTCGGCTCAGGTCATGATCCCAGGGTCCTGAGATCAAGTCCCGCATCGGGCTCCCTGCTCTGCAGGGAGTCTGCTTCTCCCTCTGCCTGCCACTCCCCCTGCTTGTGCTCTCTCTCTCTTTCTGACAAATAAATAACTAAAATCTTTTTTTTTAAGATTTTATTTATTTATTTGACAGAGAGAAACACAGTGAGAGAGGGAACACAAGCAGGGGGAGTGGGAGAAGGAGAAGCAGGCTTCCCACAGAGCGGGGAGCCCGATGCGGGGCTCGATCCCAGGACCCTGGGATCATGACCTGAGCTGAAGGCAGACGCTTAACGACTGAGCCACCCAGGCGCCCCAAAACTAAAATCTTTAAAAAAAAAAAAAAAAAAAAACTAGTGAAAATTATTAGCATAATTATAGTTAAATTTAAGCATTTAAATTTTTTTACATTTGAATCTTTATTTTTTTTTAAAGATTTTAGTTATTTATTTGCGAGAGGGAGAGAGAGTACAGACGGAAAGTGAGGGGGAGAAACAGACTCCCCACTGAGCTGAGAGCCTGCCATGGGGCTTGATCCCAGGACCCCGAGATCATGACCTGAGCTGAAGGCAGACGCCTAACCCACTGAGCCACCCAGGTGCCCCTGAATCTTTATTTTTATTATTTATTTTAAAAATTATTTTGAGTATAGTTGATACACAGTAGTACATTAGCTTCAGGTATACAACATAGTGATTCAGTTTCTTTATACATTATGCTATGCTCACCCCAAGTGTAGCTACCATCTGTCACCACAGAAAGCTATTATGATGTCATTGACTATATTTCCTATGCTGTGCCCTCTAGTCCTGTGACTTACTCATTCCATAACTGGAAACTTATATCTTCCATTTTGCCCATCCCCTCCCCCCCACTTCTGGCAAACATCAATTCTCTGTATTTAAGGTCTGATTCGGCTTTTTGTTTGTTTATTATTTGTTGTTTTTTTTTTGTAGATTCCACATATGAGTGAAATTGTATGGTATTGGTTTTTTTCAGTCTGACTTAATTTCACTTAGCTTAATACCTTCTGGATCCATCTATGTTGTTGCAAATGGCATAATTCCATCTTTTTTTTTTTTTTATGACTGCATACATTCGTGTGTGTGTGTGTGTGTGTGTGTGTCTACACACACCTTTCTTCCTTATCCATTCGCCTATCAGTGGGCACCTAGGTTGCTTCTACATCTTGGTTATTGGAATTACTTCGAGGGTGCATATGATGTAAGAAGGATGTTAAGGTTTGAAGCCGATGGCCAGGAAAGAATTCTTGAGACGTCGTTGGTGCAAAACAGGGTTTTATTAAAGCATGGGGACAGGACCCGTGGGCAGAGAGAGCTGCAATGGGGTCATGAGGAGTGGCTGATTATATACTTTCAGGTTGAGAGGGGGTTAGGGAGAGCATAAGTCTAAGGGATTTTGGAAGCAGGGTTTCCAGGACCTTGAGGGGCTAGCTCTTGTTAGGGTACGGTCATTTATTACTGTTTGGAAAAACCTGAGTCATGAGACCCTTCAAATGTATATCGGTGGGTCATATGCTTGGGGGATGATGGCCAACAGGTATCTTGGGGGTAGAGATAAAGGAAGTTTCCAAAAGAATTTTTATATGTTAAAATAGACTTAGAGGATCCTGGGGGTCAGGCTAGGATTGCCTTTTGCCCTTAGCAAAGTATTAACATCGAGGCAGTTGAGTCCCTAGAGGAAGGTCCCTCTGCCTGTTTCAAGGACCTGTTAATGGGTTGTAGGCAGTAAGGAAATTTAATTTTTCTTTTGCCTTTGTTTCCCACATCACATATATCTTTTCAAATTATTAGTGTTTTCATTTTCTTTGGGTAGATGCCCAGCACTGGAATTGCTGAGTCATATAGTAATTCTATTTTTAATTTTTTGAGGAAACTCCATACTGTTTTCCATGTGGCTGCACCAATTTGCATTCCCACCAACAATGCACGAGGGTTCCTCTCTCTCCACATCCTTACTGACACTTGTTATTTCTTGTCTTTTTGATACTAGCCATTCTAACAGGTATAATGTGATATATCTCATTGTAGTTTTGATTTGCATTTCCGTGATGATGAGTGATGTTGAGCATCCTTTCATGTATCTGTTGGCCATCTGTATGTCTTCTTTGGAAAAATATTTACTCAGGTCCGCTGCCCATTTTAATTGGATCATTTGTATTTTTGGTGTTGAGTTGTGTAAGTTCTCTATGTATTTTGGATATTAAGCCCTTATCAGATATATCATTTACAGATATCTTCTCTTATTCAGTAGGTTGCCTTTTGGTTTGTTGACTGTTTCCTTTGCTGTGCAGAAGCTTTTTATTTTGATGTAGTCCCAATAGTTTATTTTTGCATTTGTTTCCCTTGCCTCAGGAGACATACTTAGAAAAATGTTGCTAAGGCCGATGTCCAAGAAATTACTGCCTATGTTTTCTTCTAGGAGTTTTGTGGTTTCAGGACTCAATTTTGGTCTAATCTATTTTGAGTTTATTTTTGTGTATGGTATAAGAAAGTGGTCCAGTTTCATTTTTGCATGTAGCTGTCCAGTTTTCCCAACACCATTTGTGAGGAGACTGTCTTTTTCCCATTGTATACTCCTGTCTCTTTTGTCATAGATTAATTAACCATATAAGCGTGGGTTTATTTCTGGGCTCTTTATTCTGTTCCATTGATCTATATGTCTGTTTTTTGTGCCAGTACCACACTGTTTTCATTATTATAGCTTTGTAATATAACTTGAAATCTGGGATTGTGATACCTCCAGGCTTGTCTTTCTCAAGATTTGTTTGGGTATTTTGAGGTCTTTTGTGGTTCCATACAAATTTTAGTATTGTTTGTTCTAGTTCTGTGAAAAATACAATTGGTATTTTGATAAGGATTTCATTGAATCTTAAACAGTTATTCTTTTTTTTATGTTAATCACCATACATTACATCATTAGTTTTTGATGTAGTGTTCCATGATTCATTGTTTGCGTATAACACCCAGTGCTCCATTCAGTATGTGCCCTCTTTAATACCCATCACCAGGCTAACCCATCCCCCCACCCCCCTCCCCTCTAAAACCCTCAGTTTGTTTCTCAGAGTCCATAGTCTCTCATTGTTCATCTCCCCCACCAATTTCCCCCTCTTCATTTCTCCCTTCCTACTATCTTCTTTTTTTAAACATATAATGTATTATTTGTTTCAGAGGTACAGGTCTGTGATTCAACAGTCTTAACACAATTCACAGCGCTCACCATAGCACATACCCTCCCCAGTGTCTATCACCCAGCCACCCCATCCCTCCCACCTCCACCACTCCAGCAACCCTCAGTTTATTTCCTGAAATTAAGAATTCCTCATATCAGTGAGATCATATGTTACATGTCTTGCTCTGATTGACTTATTTTGCTCAGCATAATACCCTCCAGTTCCATCCACGTCGTTGAAAATGGCAAGATTTCATTCCTTTTGATGATTGCATAATATTCCATTGTGTGTGTGTGTGTGTGTGTGTGTGTGTGTGTGTGTGTGTACCACATCTTCTTTATCCATTCATCTGTTGATGGACCTTGGCTCTTTCCATAGTTTGGCTATTATGGACATTGCTGCTGTAAACATTGGGGTGCACGTACCCCTTCAGATCCCTACATTTGTATCTTTGGGGTAAACACCCAGTAGTGAAATTGCTGGGTCGTAGGGCAGCTCTATTTTCAACTTTTAAACAGTTATTCTTTAATATCAAATCTAGTCAGTGTTCAAATCTTTAATATCCTCATGATTTCTTTTACTTTAAAATTATTTACAGGAGCACCTGGGTGGCTCAGTCGTTAAGCATCTGTCTTCGGCTCAGGTTGTGATCCCAGAGTCCTGGGATCCAGCCTCACATTGGGCTTCCTGCTGGGCGGGAAGCCTGCTTCTCTCTCCCCCACTCTCCCTGCCTGTGTTCCATCTCTCACTGTGTTTGTCTTTCAAATAAATAAATAAAATCTTAAAAAAATAAAAATAAAAATTATTTACAGTTTTAAAAAATTAGGATCTACTTAAAGTCCATATATTGCAATTGGTTGACATATTTCTTAAGTTTCTTTTAATCTGTTTGTTCTCCGGAGCTCCATGTCTTTCTTTTTCTCCTTGCGTTTTATTTGTTGAAGAAACAGACTTGTGTGACAGTAGAGTTCCCCACTGTCTGGATTTTGGCAGACTACACCCTGGGAATGTCATTTGACATGCTCCTCAGTCTTCTGCTTTCCTGTGAAGTAGGAGTTGGATCTAGTTAACATCCTTAAATCGGGGATACTTTTCACTCAGTCTCCCTTTAAGACCTCTTTGTCTTTAATTTTAGGGTTCTACATTTTTATTAGAGTTTAATTTTTTTTTGTAAGCTCTATGCCCAAGGTGGTACTTGAACTCATGACCCCCCAGATCAAGAGATCAAGAGCTGCATGCTCCACCAACTGAGCCAGCCAGGTGCCCCTAGGGTTTAATTTTTAATTTATTTTTCATTATATGTGTTGCTTCCTATATCTCTGGATTTGGGTTTTTCTCCCTTCCTGAAGAGACAACAATGCCCATATTGCCTATTTTCTTTCCCTGTTCTCGATTACTTTTATTCCCTTGTCTTCTATTCTCCTCTCCTTCCAGCCCCTTCAGTAAATGACATAATAGACAAGTTATGTGATATGAGCTAACTGGAGTTAAGCAGCATTTAAAAAAATATATTATCAAAATACAGTTAGAGAGTTAAGTAAAATAAAATTATGAGAATATGGCAGATACATCTATGGGTCCTTCTTTTCACCAAAATATGAAGACTAAATTGATCAGGAGCGTTGACTTCAAGAATATCTCAATGAAGTGAAAAAAACATTTTTTAAAGGACTTTATTAATCTTTATTAATTCTTGTCAATTTTGTAATTTTCTTCCTAGATCTCATATTTTGGATTCTGGCTGCATTATGATGAATGACACTTTGACATCAGATGTCATTGGTCGACGAGTTGCAGTTAATGGAGAACATGCAACAGTGCGTTTTTCTGGTATTGTCCCTCCTGTGGCAGGTAATTTATAATTCTCTGTGTGTCTGGATTTATTTATTTTAGAGTTCTTTCTTTGTAGGCTTCTCTGTAGTGCTTTGTAACAACGATTTTAAAGAAACTAACAACCAATTTGTAGATGCTTCCTATATGCAATTGTTTTGTTTGGGTAACAATATCCTGTGGTATCTATGGTTTTATTTAATTTTAGACTTATTTAATTATTTAGTGTTACTATTTTCTATTAATTCAACCTTAAAATATCTTCTGAGTAAACGTTAAACAACAACTAATAATCTTGAATTCTCATGTCCTAACCTCAAAAACTAAGAAATTTTGGAAATTTCTTTTGTCATTAATCCACATGTATATGTATTTAAAGTAGTTTAAATTGATATACAATTTTGTGATATCTTTTCTCATGTATTGTTTGGTAATATTTATGTTTCTATAGCATCATTTTGTTTACATTGTTTTTTTATTGAGGTATAATTGACATTTAACATTATATTAGTTTTAGGTGTACAAAATAATGATTTGATATTTGTATGTATTGCCTGATGATCACCAAGATAGGTCTAGTTAACATCTATCACCATACATAGTTACAGAGTTTTTTTCTTTTAAATAATGTCATTCTTTTATTTTTGAATTAATTTAGTATTTTATTTTATTTTTTATTTTTTATTTCAGTATAGTTAACATAGTTATATTGGTTTTAAGTGTACAATATAGTGATTCAACAATTCTATACATTACTCAGTGCTTGTCAAGATAAGTGTAGCCTTAAATCTCCTTCACCTGTTTCACCCATCACCCACCCACCTCACCTCTCGTGACCATCAGATTCTTCTCCGGAGTTAAGAGTCTGTTTCTTGGTTTCTCTCTCTCTTTTTTTTCCCCTTTACTTGGTTGTTTTGTTTCTTAACTTCCACATATGGGTGAAATCATACGGTATTTGTCTTTCTCTGACTGACTTATTTTGCTTAGCATTATATTTTCTGGCCCCACCCATGTTGTTGCAAATGGCAAGATTTCATTCTTTTTTATGGCTGAGTAGTATTCCACTGTATATATACACTACCTCTTCTTTATTCATTTATCAATCGATGAACACTTGGGCTGCTTCCATAATTTGCTATTGTAAATAATGCTGCAGTAAACATAGGGATGCATATATCTTTTCAAATTATTGGTTTCATATTCTTTGGATAAATACCCAGTAGTGGAATTACTGGATCATATGGTAATTTTATTTTTAATATTTTGAGGACCCCTCCCATACTGTTTTCCACAGCGGTTGCACCAGTTTGCATTCCCACCAACAGTGCACGAGGGTTCCTTTTTCTCCACATCCTCGCCAATACTCGTTTCTTGTGTTCTTGATTTTAGCCATTCTGACTGGTGTGAGGTGGTATCTCATTGTGGTTTTGTTTTGCATTTCCCTGATGCCGAGTGATGTTGAACATCTTTTCATGTCTGTGTTGGCCATTGGGATGTCTTCTTTGGAGAAATGTCTATTCATGACTCCTGCCCATTTTTTAATTGGATTATTTGGGTTTTTTTGTATGTTGAGTTGTAGAAGTTCTTTATTTGGGATACTAACCCTTTATCAGATATGTCATTTGCAAATATCTTCTCCCATTCCATAGGTTGCCTTTTAGTTTCCTTTGCTCTGCAGAAGCTTTTTTTCTTTTTTTTTTTTTTCAAGATTTTACTTTAAAGTAATCTCTACACCCAACATGGGGCTTGAACTTACAGCCCTGAGATCAAGAGTTGCATGTTCGTGGGATGCCTGGGTGGCTCAGTCAGTTAAGCGTCTGCCTTCAGCTCAGGTCAGGATCCCAGGGTCCTGGGATCGAGTCCTGCATGGGGCTTCTTGCTCAGCAGGCAACCTGTTTCTCCTGCCTGCCGCTCCCCCTGCTTGTGCTCTCTCTCTCTCTGACAAACAAATAAAATCTTTAAAAAAAAAAAGTTGCATGCTCGTATGGAGGTTCCTCAAAAAGTTAAAAATAGAACTACCTCACAGGGGCGCCTGGGTGGCTCAGTTGGTTAAGCGACTGCCTTCGGCTCAGGTCATGATCCTGGAGTCCCGGGATCGAGTCCCGCATCGGGCTCCCTGCTCAGCGGGGAGTCTGCTTCTCCCTCTGACCCTCCCCCCTCTCATGTACACTCTCTCTCATTCTCGCTCTCTCAAATAAATAAATAAATCTTTAAAAAAATAATGTTTTAAAAAAAAAATAGAACTACCTCACAACCCAGCAATTGCACTACTACGTATTTATCCAGAGGATACAAACATAGTGATTCAAAGGGGCACATGCACCCCAATGTTTATAGCTGCAGTGTCCACAATAGCCAAACTATGGAAAGAGCCCAGATTCCATCAACACAGGAATGGATAAAGAAGATGTGGTGTGTGTGTGTGTGTGTGCATGTGTGTATACACACACACACAATGGAATATTACTCAGTCATCAAAAGGAATGAAATCTTGCCATTGGCAGTTATGTGGCTGGAACTAGAGTATATTATGCTAAGCCAAATAAGTCAGAGAAAGATGAATACCATATGATTTCACTCATGTGGAATTTAAGAAATAAAACAGATGAATGTAGGGGAAGGGAAGGAAAAATAAAATAACAGAGAGGGAGGCAAAGCATAAAAGACTCTTAACTATAGGGAACAAACTGAGGGTTGCTGGAGGGGAGGCGGGTGGGGGGATGGGGTAATTGAGTGATGGGCATTAAGGAAGACACTTGATGTAATGGGTGTTATACGCAACTGATGAATCACTAAATTCTACACCTGAAACAAATAATACACTATATGTTAACGAACTTGAATTTAAAAAATAGAGTTGCATGTTCCACTGACTGAGCCAGCCAGGTGCCCCTGTGTTGTAGTTTGAACATAAGTTTCACTTGACCCTGTGGGCAATTCTGAAGATAGGGTGGCCCTTCAGAGATTTTCCTAGTTGAGATGAGGGCTGGGCATTTATACCTATGATGATCTATTACTGGGTTTTTGTATGTGAAAGGGGGTGTGCCAGGCACTTTCTTCAGTTGAGACAGTTCTTGAAAGTAGGCTCATAGGTGAGGGCTAATTGCCAGAAGCTAGTATTCCCAGCAGCTGGTGGGAATAAGTCTCGCTTTCTAAAGGCAGATTGGAGTATTGAGTCACAAATCCAATAATACAGATGGAAGCTATTTCATGGTAATTTAGTGACTATGAAGTGGTACATATTATTTTCACTTATTAAATTGCCTGTGAGTGGGGCACCTGGGTGGCTCAGTCATTAAGCGTCTGCCTTCGGCTCAGGTCATGATCCCAGAATCCTGGGATCAAGCCTCGCGTCAGGCTCCCTGCTCCGCGGGAAGCCTGCTTCTCCCTCTCCCACTGCCCCTGCTTGTGTTCCCTCTCTCACTGTGTCTCTCTCTGTCAAATAAATAAAATCTTTAAAAAAAAATTGCCTGTGAGTTTGATACTTCCTTCATGTATGTATGATCAGGCAAATTTTTCCCCCTAAAATTATAATTCTGTGAAGGAGCTACTGTGTATTTATTAATTATCTCATTGTATGGGGGCATTCTCTATTACTTTACCTCAACTGGTGCTACTTCTGAATTTCTTTTAGAAGTCAACAGGTAGAATTGGTACAAAGATGCAGCGACATTGAACACAGATTTAGTAATTATTCCTGGAGCTGCTTCACTGGGTGTTGTAGGGTTGTTGTGATAACTGAATAAATGAAGGTGTTTAAAGCACTTAGACCAGTTACTGGTGCATAGTGTCAGCTATTTTGTAAATATACATTTTATTTATTTATTTTTTTAAAGATTTTATTTATTTATTTGAGAGAGAATGAGAGAGAGCACAAGAGGGAAGAGGGTCAGAGGGAGAAGCAGCCCCCCCCCCCCCCCCGGCTGAACAGGGAGCCCGATGTGGGACTCGATCCTGAGACTCCAGGATCATGACCCGAGCCGAAGGCAGTCGCTTAACCAACTGAGCCACCCAAGCGCCCTAGATACACATTTTAAAAATTTACTTAAAAAAGAAATAGAGCAGTTCTGATGTTTTGCAAATGGCTTGGGTTGGAAATTTAATTTCCTGAGATAGCATCATATGCAGGTTTTATAATTTTTATTTTTTTAAAGATTTATTTATTTTAGAGAGAGAGTGCGAGCGAGCATGCATATGTGCAGTGGGGAGGGGCAGAGGGAGAAGGAGAGAAAGTAAAGTCTCAAGCAGACTGCCCTGAGCACAGAGCCCGACATGGGGCTTGATTGATCCCACGACCCTGAGACCATGACCTGAGCTGAATGAAACCAAGAGTTGGATGCTTAACTGACTGTGCCACCCAGGTGCTCCCATATGCAGATTTTAAAAAGTGTTTATTTTAAGTAAAGAGGATATGCCATGATGGGCAGAATAATGCCCCTCCCCTTGCAACAAAGATGTCCCCAGGACCTGGGAGCATTATGTTTGGTTACATGGCAAAGGAGAATTAGGGTTGCAGGTGGAATTAAGGTTGCTAATCACCTGACTTTAAGATAGGAATATTATCCAGGTGGGCTGAGTGTAATCCCAAGGATCCTTAGAAGTAGAAGCAGAAGAGGGCAGTGGTGGAGTGCAGTGATGGGAGAAGGTTTCAACTGGCCACTGTGGGCTTTGAAGATGGAAGAGGGTGGTGAAGCCAAAGAGTGTGAGCGGCCTCTAGAAGCTGGAGAAGGCAAGGCAATGAATTTTCCTCTGTAGACTCCAGAAGGGAACACAGCTTTGCAACACCTTGATTTTATTTTTATTTATTATTATTATTTTTTAATATTTTATCTATTTATTTGACAGAGAGAGAGAGAGAGAGCGAGAGCAGGAACACAAGCAGGGGGAGTGGGTGAGGGAGAAGCAGGCTTCCCGCTGAGCAGGGAGCCCGATGCGGGGCTCGATCCCAGGACCCTGGGATCATGACCTGAGTCGAAGGCAGACGCTTAATGACTGAGCCACCCAGGCGCCCCGATTTTATTTTATTTTTTAAAGATTTTATTTATTAGAGAGAGAGAAAGAGCATGCATGAGAGTGGGGTGAGGGGCACAGGGAGAAGCCGACTCCCCGCTGAACAGGGAGCCTGATGCGGAGCTCAATTCCGGGACTCCAGGATTATGACCTGAGCCGAAGGTAGACACTTAACCGACTGAACCACTCAGTTCCCCTGCAACGCCTTGATTTTAGTCCAGTGAGACTGTCCTCAGGCTTCTGACCTCCAAAACTGTAAGATAATAAATTTGTGGGGGTACTTGGGTGGCTCAGTTGGTTAAGTGTCTGCCTTCTGCTCAGGTCATGATCCCAGGGTCCTGGGATCGAGCCCCGATTGTGGGGGTGGGGGAGGGGTGTCCCTGCTCAGCAGGAAGCCTGCTTCTCCCTCTCCCTCTGTCCCTCCCCTCTCCACTCATGTTCTCTCTCGCTTGCTCTGCTAGCTCTCTCTCAAATCTTTAAAAAATAAATTTGTGTAGTTGTATAGCAGCAATAGGAAACATATATCCTAGGTAATTGTGTGAGGTATTCTAAAAGTGTCCCTAGTGATGATAGTCAGACACTAACGTTATAACTGTGTTTGAAGAGTCTGATTAAAATTATTTCATGAATGTGGGAGTGAGGAAGCATTTTTTCTAGATTCGTGTCATGAGTTAAAATGATTAACTGATTTAATTAATGAAATACTATCAGTAAACCTTTTATTAATATACATCTGTATGCTTAAAAATTATATTCATTACTGGATATTCTCATATCCATATACTTGGAGTTGCTGTAGATCAATTGATACATACATTGTATTTTTAGTTCCTCTCTGGTGATTGTCTTCATGGTTCTTTGTCCTTAGTTATTGTTTGTAATATGTTTCATGGTAACTGAAATCTGGTATTGTTTACCTATATAGAGTGACTAAATTAAATGGCCCTATAGTATTTTAGGTTCCATTTATCCTGTAGTAACAATGTTAATTAATTTATTTTTTTTTAAAGATTTTATTTATTTGACAGAGAGAGACACAGCGAGAGAGGGAACACAAGCAGGGGGAGTGGGGGAGGGAGAAGCAGACTTCCTGCTGAGCAGGGAGCCCGATGCGGGGCTCGATCTCAGGACCCTGGGATCATGACCTGAACTGAAGGCAGACGCTTAACGACTGAGCCACCCAGGCGCCCCAACAATGTTAATTTAAAATAAAATAGTTGAAACATATTTCTTCTAAGTTCTTATGGAGGTATTTTGTATTCTACACTCAGTTTATTGATCCTAAATAGCAATTGAAATGCATTGGCACCTATTGAAACAGAGATGGGCAATCCCAATTTATCAAGGAACAGTTGACTTAGCAAAATCAGAAGTCTCCTTTTGATTGTTTTAGTATTTTTTTCCATTCCTCACATCTTCTTACCAATTACCAGTCTCCCAGATTCCAGCTTCTAACCTGGAACTCTCCAAGAGTCTGACTTTACCATGCACGTCTCTGAGGCTCATCACAAGAATACTATTAATTTTTTTCTTGTGTTTTAGAAGATTATTATAATTTTCCATGATGAAAGAAGCAGATTTTTTTTTTAGGTCTTGGATTATGTTTTTAATATACTTATATAACAAGATTTTCTTATAGTTTCATTTAGTAATAGCGCTAATTAATCTTCTGGGCCATTCTTGAAGCCTTGCTGCTGTGTTTCCTTTTTTTTTTTTTAAGTGTCTTAAAATACATGAGCATGATAAAATATAGTGCCTAAGGGCTTATAAGATGAAAAGCAGAATTGTCCATCTGTGGGTGTTTTTTCACTGATTGGTTGTAGGTGTTTTCTTGGTTAAGCCTATTTAAAATAATTGAGGTCACATGTACCTTTTCAGTTATGAGATGTTTTCTTCTAAGATTATCTTTGATAATTTTTACCCTTCCATTTTACCTGCTTTCTCTGTCTGGCGCTCCTATTGGTCGGATATAGAATTTCCTAGATTGATCTTCCACATTCATTTTTTTCTTCCTTGTAATTTGTTGAAAAAATTGTGTTTCTCTTTTAAAATTTCCCATGTTCTGGATTATTCTGATTATATCCACATGATGTCATTAACATATATTTCTGTCTCTACATTTCCTACAAATTGGTAATTAAATATAGGGTTTATCAGATTCAGGTTTGAAAGCTCTTTTTTCTTACAAATACTCTAGGTAATATGTTCTTCAGTCAGGAGGTACATAATGTCTGGTTGTATGTCTTTTTGTGATGGTAGCAGCTCTTGATGAACATTGTTTTTGTGTTTTTTTTTTAAAGATTTTATTTATTTATTTGACAGAGAGAGACAGCGAGCGAGGGAACACAAGCAGGGGGAGTGGGAGAGGGAGAAGCAGGCTTCCCGCGGAGCAGGGAGCCCAACGCAGGACTCGATCCCAGGACCCTGGGATCATGACCTGAGCCGAAGGCAGATGCTTAACAACTGAGCCACCCAGGCGCCCTGATGAACATTGTTTATATCAATTATTTGGGGTTGTCAAATGGTGAAATTCTAATCATTTTCTTTCTTTTATCATTCTTCTGATGGACAACTTACATCGTGGAAAATTTCCCTGTGTTAATTACTTGCTTTCCAAATAATTGGGTGATTGAAAGACAGGATAAATGTTTTTTTCCCCCTTTTATTTCTTCATAAAAATGAATTGATTGACTTAGAAAACCAATGAATTTTTTAAAGTCATGGGTTTAAACATATTTGATCTGTTTTAGTCCATTGCTGTTATCCTTATTGATGCTCAGACTGTCCCATATTTGGCCAGAAGGAACCCCTTCAGATTGCCTCCTGAGTACTTTGGATGTGACCCAATGGTTTTTGAGTTTCCTTACTGAGATAAGGAAGCTATCATATGTGAAGGGCTCACTGTACACGTTCTTTGCCCTGCATCACAATCAGCTATTTCTCTTGAGTTCTGCTTTCTGTTTTTGTTTTTTTTTTTAAGTGGCAGATAGCATTTGGAGGCCCCAGTCTGACATCTGGGGGTACTCCTTGCTTTGGGTCAGTTGTTTCTAGGCCATTTTTAGTCGACAGCTACATTTGTTATATACATAATTCCTAGAAGTAGAATAGGTTTAAGGAGGATATGTGTATTTTTTTAGTACTTACTATAAAAGTTTCAAACATACAGCCGAGAATAGTATAAGGAACACCTGTATATACTTGTTATGTCAGTTTAACATTGCTAACACTTTGCCTTATTTGCTTCATTTTTAAAAATTTTTTTGACTGGGCGCCTGGGTGGCTCAGTCGTTAAGCGTCTGCCTTCGGCTCAGGTCATGATCCCAGGGTCCTGGGATCGAGCCCCACATCGGGCTCCCTGCTCAGCAGGAAGCCTGCTTCTCCCTCTCCCACTCCCCCTGCTTGTGTTCCTGCTCTCGCTATCTCTCTGTCAAATAAATA
Organism: Phoca vitulina; assembly: GCF_004348235.1. NCBI lineage: Eukaryota > Metazoa > Chordata > Mammalia > Carnivora > Phocidae > Phoca > Phoca vitulina. Next base: position 5,900,802 of record NW_022589746.1, read on the forward strand.
AATAAAATCTTAAAAAAAAATTTTTTTTATTTATAAAGATTTTATTTATACATTTAATAGAGAGCACGAGAGAGCACAAGCAGGGGGAGTGGCAGAGGGAGAGGGAGAAGCAGACTCCCCGCTGAGCAGGGAGCCCAATGTGGGTCTTGATCCCAAGACCCTGGGATCATGACCTAAGTTGAAGGCAGACACTTAACCAACTGAATCACCCAGACACCCTGCCTAAGCATTTTAAATAAAGTGATATGCATAGTGGCATTTCGTCTTTGAATACTTCACCATGCATCTCCAAAAAGTAAATACACTTTCTTACAAAACACATTTTAAACTCAAATTTTGATTCATATTGTGTTATTGGTGAATAGAGTTCTTTTATGGTAAATAGAGTTTATGTAAGCCACTAAATAAACAAGATTATTGAAAAACTTTAGTCCTAAGGTAGAGTGTGTCCGTTCTTTAAAATGGGTGATCATAGGGGCACCTGGGTGGCTCAGTCAGCGCGTGCACTGCAGGGGGAATGGCAGGCAGAGGGAGAGGGTGAAGCAGGCTTCCCACTGAACAGGGATCCTGATGTGAGGCTCGATCCCAAGACCCGGGTTAATGACTTGAGCTGAAGGCAGACGCTTAACCAACTGAGCTATGCAGGTGCCCCTTTTGGATTAATTTTAGATAGGAGTTTCTTATTCCCTCATATAAAGAAAATCTGTATCTAATCTTTACTGTTGTTCTACTCTTTTTTTTCCTAAGAGGAAAGTTGTTTATTTAACATTTTAAGGCTTTTATAGCATTTATTTGCCTACTTTAGGTTTTTGACATTGAGTTGAGTTATATTGCCCTAGGGTTTTTTGTTTGTTTGTTTTTTAAGTAATCTCTGTGCCCAACATAGGGCCTGAACTCACGAACCTGAGATCAAGAGTCACATGCTCTTCTGACAGAGCCAGCCAGATGCCCCTAAGGTATTTTTGTTTAAATAACATATATTTTTTAAATGATTTTATTTGTTCATTTGACAGCATGAGCACAGGCAGGGGGAGCAGCAGAGGGAGAGGGAGAAGCAGGCTCCCCGCTGAGCAGGGAGCCCGATGTGGGGGCCTGATCCCAGGACCCTGGGATCATGACCTGAGCTGAAGGCAGATGCTTAACCGACTGAGCCACCCAGGAGCCCCTAAATAACATTTACTGATTGTACTTTATTAGTGTTGTTTTGTTGCTATTGTTATTCCAAGTTTTTAATGGTTTTTTTCCCACAGCTTTTATTGAACTAATACTACTTTGAGAATCAGAGTCACTACAAATTACTTGGTAGCAAATCTCTACATGAAGTATGTGTAACAGTGCTCTTCTTTTTTTTTTTTAAGATTTTATTTATTTTATTTATTTATTTGACAGCTAGAGAGGGAACACAAGCAGGGGTAGTGGGAGAGGGAGAAGCAGGCTCCCCGCTGAGCAGGGAGCCTGACATGGGGCTCAATCCCAGGACCCTGGGACCATGATCTGAGCTGAAGGCAGCCACTTAACCGACTGAGCCACCCAGGTGCCCCTACAGTGCTCTTCTTTGAGAAATTTTCAAGTGAATCATGCTTTTGTCCTCCTACCAGAGCAAATAGAAAGGCATATGTGTATTTAAATGTGGTGATGACAGGATATGTTTTCATGTTCTGGGAGTTGATGGAAGAAATGGCTAAAGTTATGACTTGTTGTCTAGAACATTTAAACATTATGTTAAAACCAAAGTTGTCTTTGACAGACGCATACTGTTCAGATGAAAAAATTGTAACTAGCGTCATTGAAATAGGTAATGCATTTAATTATTTCTGGATACTTTTTATAGCTTATTTATTACTGGGATGTAGCCCTGCTTCAAATTGGTAGCAGGTTTTATTATAGGAGTAATAGGCATTTGGTAATTTGTAACTTCAAGTGTTTAGGCCCCTGGTCATCTCTTTTATATTTATAGATGCAAAATATTTGTTACTCAAGTGTGTACTTGTTTGAGGCTTTGGACAGATGCGGGGTTGCTTCCTGAGAGAGAATTCTTGCTCCCGAAAGTTAGTGGTATTTCTTTTTTCTTTCTTTTCTTTTCTTTTTAAGATTTTATTTATTTGGGGCGCCTGGGTGGCTCAGTCGCCAAGCATCTGCCTTCGGCTCAGGTCATGATCCCAGGGTCCTGAGATCGAGCCCCGCATCGGGCTCCCTGCTCTGCGGGAAGCCTGCTTCTCCCTCTCCCACACCCCCTGCTCGTGTTCCCTCTCTGGCTGTCTTTCTCTCTGTCAAATAAATAAAACCTTTAAAAAAAAAAAAAAAGATTTTATTTATTTGACAGACACAGCGAGAGAGGGAACACGAGCAGGGGGAGTGGGAGAGGGAGAAGCAGGCTTCCCGCAGAGCAGGGAGCCCAGTGCAGGGCTCGATCCCAGGACTCTGGGATCATGACCTGAGCCGAAGGCAGATGCTTGGCGACTGAGCCACCCAGGCGCCCCTCAAAATATTTTCTAATTTACATTGTGCTTTTTTTAAAAATTAAAACTGAAATTTTTATTTATTTATTTTTTTTTAAGATTTTATTTTTTTCGAGAGAAAGCACAAGCAGGGGGAGAGGCAGAGGGAGAAGCAGAAGCAGACTCCCCGCTGAGCTGGAAACCCGACATGGGGCTCTATCCCAAGACCCCGAGACCATGACCCGAGCCAAAGGCCGATGCTTAACCATCTGAGCCCCCAGGCACACCTGTGCTTTTTTTTTTTTTTTTAAGATTTATGTATTTATTAGAGAGTGAGAGAGAGCCCACACGCGTGTGGGGGTGTGGAGGGGCAGAGGGAAAGGGAGAGAGAATCTCTAGCAGACTCCCTGCTGGGTGTAGGAGCCTGACGTGGGGCTTGATCCCGGGACCCTGAGATCATGACCTGAGTGGAAATCAAGATAGGACACTCAACCAGCTGTGCCACCCAGGCGCCCCTGTGCTTTCTTTTTTGATGCAAGGTAATTTAGAATTATACGGCTTAGTTTCTACACATAGGAGGATTTTCTAATAAACCTTTCGTTATTGACTTCCAGCTGAATTCCACTGTGTACAGAGAAGCTACTCTGTGATTTCAATCTTTTATATTTTTATTGTAAAATGCACAGAATATAAACATCACATTTTTTACATTAAGTGTGTAGTTCCGTGGCATTGGGTACATTCATATTGTTGTGTAGCCATCACCACCATCCACCTCCAGAACATTTTTTTATCTTCTCAACCTGAAATTTCATACTCATTAAACAGTACGGGGTGGCTCAGTTGGTTAAGCGACTGCCTTCGGCTCAGGTCATGATCCTGGAGTCCCAGGATCGAGTCCCGCATCAGGCTCCCTGCTTGGCGGGGAGTCTGCTTCTCCCTCTGACCCTCCTCCCTCTCATGCTCTCTGTCTCTCATTCTCTCTCTCTCAAATAAATAAATAAAATCTTTAAAAAACAAACAAACAAACAAAAAAAACAGTACTTTCTCATGCTCCTCTCTCACTAGTCCCTAGCGACCACCATTCTACTTTCTGTCTCTTGGGAATTTGACTATGGTATTTGTCTTTTTTTTTTTAAGATTTTATTTTTTAACTTAGAGTATGTGCATGTGAGCGGGGAGGAGGAGCAGAGGGGGAAGGAGAGGAAAAGAATCTCAAGCAGACTCTGCGCTGAGTGTGTAGACCAATGCAGGGCTCAATCTCACAACCCTAAGATCATGACCTGAGCCAAGATCAAGTGTGGGACGCTTAACCGACTGAGCCACCCAGGCGCCCCTATGGAATTTATCTTTTACTACTGGTGTATCTCACTGAGCATAATGTCCTCAAAGTTCATCCATGCTGCTGCATGTCAAAACTTCCTTCCTTGTAAAGGCTGAATATGGGGCGCCTGGGTGGCTCAGTTGGTTAAGCGACTGCCTTCGGCTCAGGTCATGATCCTGGAGTCCCTGGATCGAGTCCCGCATCGGGCTTCCCTGCTCGGCAGGGGGTCTGCTTCTCTCTCTGACCCTCCTCTCTCTCATGCTCTCTCTCTCTCAATAAACAAATAAAAATCTTAAAAAAAAAAAAAAAAAAATAAAGGCTGAATAATACTCCATTGTATACATGTATCACATCACAAAGAATAAAATACTTAGGAATTAACCAGGGAAGTGAAAGACCTATACAATGAAACCTGTAAAACGTTGCTGAAGGAAATGAAACACAAATAAATGGAAAGACATCCCATGTTCATGGATTGAAAGAGTTAACTATTATTAAAATGTCAGTACCACCCAAAGCAATCTGAAATTTTGTTTGATCCCTATACAAATCCCAGTGACGGTGTCTGCTGACTCCCTTAATCAGAACGTTTAGTCCTTTTTTCACTTATTTGTTGATAATTTGGGTTTATATCTACCATCTTACTATTTGCTTTCTATTTGTCTTGCCTCTGCTTTTTTTTCCCTTTTTCCCCCTCCTTTTCCTCCCTTTTATTGGATTATTTTTTAAACTTTATTTTTCCTCTCTATTAATCATACTTTTTTTATTAAGTAATTATCATGGAGGTCAAAACATGCATCTGTGACCTACAAAAGTCTAATTAGTAATTTTACTTCTTCCTGGACTCATGCAAAGACCTTAGAATACTTGAATACTAATTCTGCTTACCCACTTCCTAACTCCTATGTTGGATATTTTAATCTTTGTGTGTATAAAGCACCAAGAACTGATAATAGTTTATATCGGTTTTATTAATTTAGATGTAGCCATACATTTACCCTTTTCTTGCCTTTTCTTCCCCTCTGTATCCTCAGGTTTTCACCTGGGATAATGTTCTTTATCCTTGAAGATCACCCCTATAATTTTTCTTTGCTGAAATTGTCTTTGTTTTTTTAATTTTTGAAATTGTGGTTACATGCATATAAAACATAAAATTTGCCATTTTGACCATTTTTTATTAAAATCTTTTAATTGTAAAATATAACAAAATTTACCATTTTAACCTTTGTTGAATAGGCTTTATTTTTTAGAGTAGTTTTAAGTTCACAGCAAAATTGAAGAGCAGGTAGATTTCCTCCTGCCCCCACCCATGCATAGCCTCCCCCTTTACCAGGGTCCCCTACCAGAGTGTATATTTGTTGCAATTGACAAACCTGTATTGATACATCATTATCACTCAAAGCCCATCTAAGTTCACTCTCGGTGTTGTATATTCTGTTGGTTTGGGAAAATTTATGATGACATGTATCATACAGAGTAGGTTCACTGCCTTAGAAATTCTCTGTGCCCCACCTATTCATCTCTTCCTTCCCCCTAACTATTTTTAAAATGTTAACATACTTAATTGTGGTAAAATATACATAACATAAAATTTACCATTTTAACCTTTTGTTTTTTTCCATCTTAACCATTTTTAAGTGTATAGGTAAATAGTGACTAGTCTAGGTATCTCATATAAATAGAACCATACAGCATTTGTCTTTTCAGGATGGCTTAAACAAAATGTCTTCAAGGTTCATCCATGTAGCATGTGTGAGAACTTCATTCCTTTTTATGGCTGAATATTCCATTGTATGTATATCACGTTTTTTATCTGTCCATCTGTTGATGGATATTTGGGTTAGTTCTACCTATTGGCTATTGTGGGTAATGCTGCAATGAACATTGGCATACAAATGTCTGAGTCTTCTTTAATGCCTGTGGTTATATGCCTGTAAGTAGAATTGATGAGTTGTATGGTAATTCTACATTTAGCTTTTTCAGGAACCACCAAAATGTTTTCCACAGTGGCAACACCATTTTATGTTTCCGCCAGCAGTGTATGAGGGTTCCAGTTTTTCCATATCCTTACTAGTGCTTGTTACTTTCCATTATTTTGGTTATAGCCATACTATTAAGTGTGAAATGGTATCTCATTGTGGTTTTGGTTTGGATTTCTGTAATTATTAATGATCATCTTTTCGTGTGTTTATTGGCCATTTGTATATCTTTGGAGAAGTGTCTGTCCAAGTCCTTTGTCCATTTTTCAGTTGGGTTGTCTTTTTTTTTCTTTTTTAGGTTTTTATTTTAATTTCTGTTAACATACGGTGTTGTATTAGTTTCCAGTGTACAGTATAGTAATTCACAATTCCATACATCACCCAGTGCTCATCATGACAAGTGCGCTCCTTAATCCTCTTCAGCTATTTCACCCACCCCCCACCCACCTCTCCTCTGGTAACCATCAGTTTGTTGTCTATAATTAAGAGTCTGTTTCTTGATTTGTCTCTCTTTTTTCCCCTTTGCTTGTTTTGTTTCTTAAATTCCACATATGAGTGAAATGTGGTATTTGTCTTTCTCTGACTTATTTTGCTTAGCGTTATATTCTCTGGCTTCATCCATGCCATTGCAAATAGTAAGATTTTGTTCTCTTTTATGGCTGAGTAATATTCCATTGTCTATATGTACCACATCTTCTTTATCCATTCATTCCTGTGTGGATACTTGGGCTGCTTCTGTATCTTGGCTATTGTAAAAAATGCTGCTATAAACAATAAGGATACATGTATCCCTTTGGATGTATCCCTTTGAATTGTGTTTTTCAGTTCCAGAGGGTTTTTTTAATTTTTTTTTTTATTAAAGATTTTTTTTTTTTATTTATTTGTTTAACACAGAGAGAGAGAGCACAAGTAGGCAGAGCAGCAGACAGACGGAGAGGGAGAAGCAGGCTCTCCGCCGAGCAGGGAGCCCAATACGGGGCTTGATCCTAGGACCCTGGGATCATGACCTGAGCCGAAGGCAGCCACTTAACGACTGAGCCACCCAGGCGCCCCTCAGTTCCAGAGTTTTTATTTAGGGTTTGAAAAAATACATTTTTAAAATTTTCTGCTGAAATTCCAAGCTCATCTTTTATTTTCCTGAAAATATTAAAGTTAAAACTCCATTATGCAGATGCCTGATGAATCTGTTTATGTTGGCTGTTGTTTTCCTTGGTTCTCAGTCACAGAGTCTTTGTCTTTCTCTATGCTTGGATATATTTGTTAGAGTGCCAGATGTGATGATGAAAAATGATAATTTGAGCTTTTTAATAGTGTTCTCTTCCTCCAGAGAGGACTGAAATTTATTCTGGCAGATAGCTAGGGTCAGTAGCAATCCTAGATCACTTTAAACTTATCTGAGAATGAGATTACTTGAAGTTGGCCTTTAATCCCTACAATGGTTAGTTTATTTAGCACTGGTTCCTCCTTACTCTTAGAAAGAAGACATTTTGAGCCCAGTACAAATCCTAGAGTTTCTCAGCAGCTTTCACCTTCCTTGGGGGACTGTGATTTTCAGTATTGATTTCTTAGCCCCTGGCATCTGTCCAAAGCTCTGTTCAGCTTTTTAGCTTCTTACATTAGAATTATCAGATGCCTCAGGAGAAAAGATTGCTCTAAATGCTTATTCAACTCTTTCTGTTTCCCTCTTCTCCCACATGTTGGCCTTGTAATTCCTCACTGCCTTAGTAGCTCTCTGGGATGTACACATATTTTTAAAATTGTAGTAAATATGCATAACTTAATTGACCATTTTAACCATTTTTCAGTGTAGAGTTCAGTGGTATTAAGCACATTAACATTATTGTGCAGCGTTTACCACCGTGTATCTGGAGCTCTCCATTTTACGAAACTGGAACTCTGTACCTATTAAATAGTAACTCCCCATTCTCTTCTCCCCTCAGCCCCTGACAACCCCCATTTTACTTTCTGTCTCTATGAATTTGACTGCTCTAGGTGTCTGATATATGTGGAATCCTATCTTGTCTTTTTTGTGTTTGGCTTATGTCATTTTAGCATAATATCTTCAAAGTTCGACCATGCTGTAGCATGTCTCAGAATTTCATTCCTTTTAAAGGCTGGATACACCACATTTTGTTTGTCCATGCATCATTAATGGACACTTGGGTTGCTTCCACCTTTTGGCTGTTGTGTATAATGCTGCTATAAACATAAATATGCAGGTATCTGAGTCCCTGCTTTCAGTTCTTTTAGGTATATGCCCAGAAGTAGAATAGCTAGATCATTTGGAAATTCTGTGTTTAGCTTTTTGAGGAATTATCTAATTCTACTGTTTTCCATAGTGGCTGCAGCATTTTATGTTCCCATCAGCAGTGCACAAGGGTTCTAATTTTTCCACATCCTCACCAGCACTTGTTATTTTGTTTTCTTTTGTTTTGTGACTTTTGCCATCATAATTGATGTGAAATGATTTTCAAAAATAGTTTATCTAGCTTTTCTAGTTTTCATCAGGAGGGTTGATCCAGAAGTGAACCTCTCTGGCTTTCCTTTGCGCCTAGCACGGTGCTGAATATAGAGTGGAAGGGAGGAGGAAAGGTAAAGAAAATGCTCTGGAAACTGAGGTGGTATAGAAATATAAGGTATGAGTCATAGCAAAATGTGATGGGTAAGGCTGGCCTTCTGGAATTAGAATGACCTGGGTTTGAAGTTGTGTGACTTTGAGCAAGTTATTTTACCTATGGTGAATAAAAGATACTGTTTATATATAGATTTTTATTTTATGAAAAGCAGATTAGTAGACTAGGACTCCAAAAACTTGCATTTTAGTACAGGAATTGGTAAAAAAAAAAAAAAAAAGAAGGTAACACTATCTGCTTTACGTAGATGAAATGTCTGTTGTGAGGCTAATATGAGATATTGCAAAGAAACTTTCTGGTATTCAGTAAGTGCTCAATAAATTTTAGCTATTGTTTCCTGCAGTTGTAGTTTTTGTTGGCTTTTGAACCAAACATGCTATCGTATTTGTTGATTGCAGTCCCGAGTCCAAGGTTAACTTGCTCTTTTTCAAAAGATATTTTTCGCCCCCCACGGTGTCTGTGTGACAGGGTTTCCATTGCCACTGTATTTGCTTGCACCAAAAAGGAGCATTAATTATCTCTGTCCTCACTCATTCCTCATTTGGTTTTTCTTATTCTGCTAGGACTCTGGTTAGGAGTAGAATGGGACAATCCCGAGAGAGGAAAGCATGATGGAAGCCACGAGGGGACTGTGTATTTTAAATGCAGGTAATTTTTCATTATGAATTTGCGTGGTTATTTGGGGTAATATTCAATAGTTGAATAAAGGGGGATGGAGAAGAAGAAATGTTTGGCATTGGGCATAGTTATAATGTAGAATTTGATGTATTAAAAAAAACAATTTGCAGTTTTTTCCTTAGTTTTTAAAACTCTGGCTCTTCACAAGTAATGTTGCTTGCTTTTTCCTTCTTTGTGTTTTTTTTTTTTGACCGCTTTTTTTAATTGGATAAATATAAACATTTCTCATTGATTCATTAACAATTTACAATCCACTAAGTGAATAATAAAAAGAAATAGCTTAGATATCCAATAAGAAGCAGTTGATTAAACAAAATACAGAACATCCGAATAGTGGAATGCTAAGCCACCATTAAAAAAAGCTCTTATCATGGAAAGAGTTACACTTTATATTGCGTGTCTACTAATATTTTTAACTGCTTGATTTCAGAGAAACTTCATGAAGCTTTGAAAAAGATGGTGGGATGCTTTCAGACAGAATCTTTTAAATTTTTGTTGTTTGTTTTCCTTAGTAGGTTTCAGTTTCTCAGAAAGATCTTATTTTTTTAGTTATTTGAGAGAGAGAGAGAGCTGGGAGGAGGGCAGAGGGAGAAGGAGAAGCAGACTCCCCGCTGAGCAGGGAGTCCAATGCAGGACTCGATCCCAGGACCCTGGAATCATGACCTGAGCCCAAGGCAGAGGCTTAACTGACTGAGCCACCCAGGCGCCCCTCAAAAAGATCTTTTAACATCAAGCTTATTTTTCCTTAAGTGTGGCACAGTGAACGCAGTCCTGGCCTGGAAGTCAGGAGGCCTCTAACTCTGCTCTTAACAATCCTCATGACCCCGAATGAGACTAAATTTACTAACCTCTAAAATGGGGATCAAAATTAGATAATAGCAAAATACATTCCCCAGCCTACCATTCTGTAATTTTAGAGAATCAGGATAGAAGAAGAATCAACATGTTTGTAGAGGCAGATAGATGGCAGACATGGAATGAGGCCAGCTCAGAATGTGTCAAGAGTTCATAGAAGATAGGTTTAGGGAGGTGTGGAAATAGAAATTTCTTATCCTGGCCTGTTGATCCCTCCCCTACCTGAACCATGACCTCATAAACCTTCCAGTGAAGGAACTTTTCCTGAAGAGCCTGCCCAGCACAGTTCCCTCTTTTTTTTTTTTTTTAAAGATTTTATTTATTTATTTGACAGAGAGAGAGACAGCGAGAGCAGGAACACAAGCAGGGGGAGTGGGAGAGGGAGAAGCAGGCCTCCTGCCGAGCAGGGAGCCCGATGTGGGACTCGATCCCAGGACCCCGGGATCATGACCTGAGCCGAAGGCAGACGCTTATCGACTGAGCCACCCAGGCGCCCCCAGCACAGTTCCCTCTTAAAAGCTTGCCCACATCATTCATGATTGCATGGACCTTAATGGGCTCTAGATGGAGTGATGTTTTCACTCTTGTTGTTCTTAGTGTAAAAATCAAGAGTTGTCTTGGTCCTGACAGATCTTCAGGATTTGCCCTGAAGTGCTGATGGGAGGCCTCAGTTCAGGGACAGGGACTCAGTGTTTGGATTCTTGCCCTTGGAATAGCATTTCCTTATTTCATCACGTCTTCTAGTGTGGTCATGCCTGAGCATTTACCGACTGAAATACGTGTTCTCCTGTTACAAACTGCTGTTATTTCATTTCACTGAAATGAGCCTTTTGTTAATTTTAAGTCCTATATGGGTAGGTAATGTTAAATATGAATTCCATTTCAGTACATTTATGAGGCAGTAAAGGGAGCATTGGGTCTGATGTGGTGGAGAACCACTGATCTAGACTAAAGGATTCACCTTTATAGTTGTTAATGCTTATATTGGTATAATTAGAACATAACTAATAGAGATTATATCAGTATCTTGGAATCTCTGCATTAGACAAAACAGATTACAAATTACATGTATTTGTTACTAGGTTCATTGAGATCTCTTCCTAATATATCATGCACACTTCTTCCCTGTCAAAACCCATGTTTGGAGGTGGCCTTAGGAGGTGATCTGGTCCACTCCCTAATCCTCTTCTGACAGTGTCACACCAACTACTTGGGTGGTGGTCATTTCATGTCACTCTTTAGTTTTAATCTGATCTCTTATATGACCTGAGGTAAGTATGGCAATCTCCTGAGCTATTACCCATAATTAATATTTTGACACAGTTTACAGGTTTATCCCAGAATTTATGGCTATGAACCATGCTCCCAGGTGCTTCTGTTCTCCATCTGTTGTTTTTTTGGGGGGAGTAGAGAGGTTCAGTTAAGGTGATTAACCTTGAAGTTCTTTCCACCTTGCCTCTAGATAGCAGAGTGATTCCGTTTTTTTTCTTTCAACCTAAACTAGAGAGTATACTCTAAACAGAACTGTGTGGGCCAGTATTCCGCTGCTCAGGTTTTATTTAAAATGTTCTCTTTCTAAGCAGTTATCTTATTTTTCTGGTGAGCAAGAAACTTTTTTTTTTTTTTTTAAGATTTTATTTATTAGAGGGGCGCCTGGGTGGCTCAGATGGTTAAGCGTCTGCCTTCGGCTCGGGTCATGGTCCCAGCGTCCTGGGATGGAGCCCCACATTGGGCTCCTGGCTCAGCGTGGAGCCCGCTTCTCCCTCTCCCTCTGCCTCTCCCCCTGCTCATGCTCTCTCTCTATGTCTGTGTCTGAAATGAATAAATAAAATCTTTAAAAAAAAAATTTTATTTATTAGAGCACAGAGGGAGAAGGAAAAGCAGGCTCCCCGCTGAGCCAGGGAGCCAGATACAGGGCTTGATCCCAGGTCATGACCTGAGTGGAAGGCAGACGCTTAACCAACTGAGCCACCCAGACGCCCCTCTTTTTTTATTTTTTCTTAAGATTTTATTTTATTTATTTGAGAGAGCGAGAACACGCACACACAAGCAGGGCAAGGTGGTAGGGACGTGGCAGAGGGAGAGGGAGAAAGCCCAATGTGGTTCTCGATCCCAAGACCCTGAGATCATGACCTGAGCTGAAGGCAGATGCTTAACCGACTGAGCCACCCAGGTGACCCCCCCCTTTTTTTTTTTTTTAAGAAATCTTAAAATGTGACTTGTTGGGGTACCTGGCTGGCTCAGTCAGTAGAATATGTGACTCTTGATCTTGGGGTTGTAAGTTTGAGCCCCACATGGGGTGTAGAGAGTACTTTAAAATCTTTAAAGGGGTGCCTGGGTGGCCCAGTCGATTAAGCGTCCAACTGTTGATCTCTGCTCAGGTCTTGATCTCAGGGTTGTGAATTAAAGCCCTGTGTTGGGCTTCATGCTGAGTGTGGAGCCTACTTAAAATAACTAACTTAAAAAAAAAGAGGGGCGCCTGGGTGGCTCAGTTGGTAAGCGTCTGCCTTCGGTTCAGGTCATGATCCCGGGGTCCTGGGATCGAGCCCCGCACTGGGCTCCCTGCTCCACGGGAAGCTTGCTTCTCCCCCTTCCACTCCCCCTGCTTGTGTTCCCTTTCTCACTGTGTCTCTGTCTGTCAAATAAATAAATAAAATCTTTAAAAAAAAAAAAAAAAAGGACTTTTCTTTGGCACCAGTGAATGGCATACTTGACATCAGAGGAAACACACTATTCTAGACTTTGTGCACAATACTGGATAACTTAAAAAATTGAATCTTGATTTGCTCATCCTGTGTGTGTCATAATAGTGGTGTAAAGTATTTTGAGGTTCTTGAATTAGCATTTATGGATTAATATAAATTATTCCCCTGGTATGGTGTAAAGTGTTAAAAGAATTTTTTTTAAAAAGTCACTGTGTACGGATAGTTTGCAGGCAGGGCACATTTCTGCAAAAGATGAAGAAGAGAGGCATTGCATTCTTGGAAGACTCCCATAAATCAGGTCAAAATAAAAATCGTGTCACTCAGGGTCAGTCTACAAAAAAACTGGGCTGTTTTTCCGTTGGGAAAATTAGTTTACCAGGTCAGTTCTCACGTAAAGCACTGTACATCGAGTGAAATGGAAGTTATGCAAGCCTGCCTAAAAGGCTGTAAACATGTCTAATTTTGTCGGCGGCAAAATAACATATGAAGATCAACAAGATTTATTGCAATCTCCCCAGAGACCCAGCTCTTCCCAGGATGTAGCATCTAAAGCCCCAACAAGAAAAATGCTTACTATGGGGAGTTTTGGATCTGTGGAGGACCCTTGCCTTTGAGTAATATTGCCAGATTCAAGAACTAAAAATACTAAATGCATAGTGAAATTTGGATTTTTAGATCAATGGCCAATCATTTTTTAGTATGAGACATGTATGGGACATACTTATACTAAAAAATGATTGGCTGTTGAATTTCCTGAATTTTAGCTGGCGAACCTGTTGGAGAGATAATAGTGCAGACTGAATCTCGATGACAGGGCTTCATGACAGTCTTCCATTCCCCCAAGGGCCATGGTCAGGATATTGATTTCATTTAGAGCATCTGTAATTGTTGGGCAGAAGGAGTATGGACCCAGAACAAGCTGAATGCTTACAAGAGAAAAATGTGTAGACTCTCCTCCTTCCACTCCCTCCCCTCCCCCAATTTTTTTCTCTTTGAACAGGGCTCAGAATTTCAGTGTTTGGATATACCATCTCAGTATTTCTCTAGAATCTCAGTGGAGTCTATGTAAATTATTAGTTTATTTTTGGAGATTTATTGTTATTGGTGGGCGCTCACTCACTTGGTATTTTTCAGTATTTGTTGGTCTGTTTTGTTTTCTGAGAAACCCTCCAGGAATGTTCCAGAGGAGACTGATCTTTGATGTTATCCTTTGATCTGTAAAGGGCACAGCATCTACTTTGCAGCTACCTAATACATACCATTCTAACTCCTTTGATCTGCCTGCAGTCAAACTAAACAGTAATAAAGATCTCTTCTTGAATGTTCATTACCACTGTTTAAAAAGTGTAAATTCAGAACAAAAAGTGAAAACCATGGCACTTGTTTTGCATTGTGTTTTCTCATTTATTAGAACTGTGCTAGTGTTTAAACTTATGTGCTCAAACTTTTTCATTTATTTTTTGTTGCCATATAGTTGACATACAATATTATATTAGTTTCAGGTGTACAACATTGTGGTTTGACAATTCTATGCATTGTACAATGCTCACCACACTAAGTGTAGTCCCATCTGTCCACATACAATGTTACTACAGTAGTGTTGACTATATTCCTTGCACTGTAGTTTTCATCCCCATGACTTATTTTTTTTAAAGATTTATTTATTTTAGGGTGGGGGTGGGCAGAGGGGGAGAGAATCCTTAAGCAGACTCCCCACTGAGTGCGGAGCCTGACATGGGGCTCGATCCCAGGAGCCTGAGATCATGACCTGAGCCAAGATCAAGAGTCAGCCGCCTAACTGACTGAGCCACCCAGGTGCCGCCCCACCCCCCCATGACCTATTTTTAACTGGAGGTCTGTACCTCTTAATCCCCTTCACCTGTTATGCTTATCCCCACGTGCCTCCCCACTCTGGTAACCACCAGTTCTCTAAATTTAGGAGTCTGATCCTGTTTTTGTTTGTTTATTCATTTGTTTTTTAGATTCCGCATATAAGTGAAATCATATGGTATTTGTCTTTCTCTGACATATTTCATCTTACATAATACTCTTTAGGATATTGTTGTCATGAACATGTAGTGTATTCCTGTTGTCGTGAATGGCAAGATTTCATTCTTTTTTATGGCTGAGTAAATATTCCATTGTGTATTTGTATGTCTATACCACATCTTGATCCATTCATCTGTGGATGGACACTTAGGTTACATCTGTATCTTGGTTATTGTAAGTAATGCTGCAATAAACATAGGGATGCATATGTTTTTGAATTAGTGTTTTTGTTTTCTTTGGTTAAATACCCAGTAGTGGAATGGCTGGATTGTATGATATTTCTATTTTTAATTTTTTGTGGACCCTCCATACTGTTTCCCATAACGGCTGCACCAATTTACATACCTACCAACAAACAGTGCACAAGGGTTCCCTTTTCCCCACATCCTTGCTAACACTTATCTGTTGTCTTCTTGATAGTAGCTATTCTGACTGGTATCTCATTGTTTTTGTATATATGTATGTATGTATTTTTAAAGATTTCATTTTATTGAGAGAGAACATGAGGGGGGGAGGGGCAGAGGGAGAGGGAGAAGCAGGCTTCCTGCTGAGCAGGGAGTCAGATGTGGGGCTCCATCCCAGGACCCTGAGATCATGACCCGAGCCGAAGGCAGACGCTTAACTGACTGAGCCACCCAGGCGCCCCTTGTTTTAATTTTTTTTAAGATTTTTTTTTTTTTTTTTAAAGATTTTATTTATTTGACAGAGAGAGACACAGCGAGAGAGGGAACACAAGCAGGGGGAGTGGGAGAGGGAGCGGAATCCCTGCTGAGCAGGGAGCCCGATGCGGGGCTCGATCCCAGGACCCTGGGATCATGACCTGAGCCGAAGGCAGATGCTTAACGACTGAGCCACTCAGGCACCCCAATTTTTTTTAAGATTTTTATTTTTAAGTAATCTCTTCACCCAGTGTGGGACTTGAACTTACAACCACAAGATCATGACCTGAACTGAAACCAAGAGTAGGATGCTCAACTGACTGCACCACCCAGGCGCCCCTAAGATTTTATTTTTAAGTAATCTCTACACCCAACGTGGGGCTCAAACTTACAACCCCAAGATCAAGAGTCGCATGCTCTACAGACTGAGCCACCCAGGCGCGCGCCTCTTGTGGTTTTGATTTGCATTCCCCTGATAGTGATGCTCAGTATCTTCTCATGTGTCTGTTGGCCATTTGTAGGTCTGCTTTAGAAAATGTCTATTCAAATCTTCTGCCCAGTTTTTAGTTGGATTATTTGGGGTTTTTTGGTATTGAGTTGTATGTTTTTTTATGTATTTTGGATAATAACTCCTTTGTGGATATGTCATTTGCAAATATCTTCTCCCATTCAGTAGGTAGCCTTTCCTTTTCTTTCTTTCTCTTTCTTTTTCTTTCTTTCCTTCCTTCTTTCCTTCTGTCTTTCCTTCCTTCTTCCCTTCCTTCTGTCTTCCCTTCCCCTTCTTTCTTCCCCTCCCTTTCTTTCTTCCCTTCCCTTCTTCCCTTTCCCTCCCTTCCCCTTCCCTCCCCTTCCCTTCATCTCTACACCCAACATGGGGCTCGAACTCTCAACACCGAGATCAAGAGTTGCATGCTCCACCACTGGAGCCAGCCAGGTGCCCGCGTTGTTGTTTTGTTGATGGGTTCCTTCCTGTGCAAAAACTTCTTAGTTTGGTGTAGTCCCAATAGTTTATTTTTGCTTTTGTTTCCCTTGCCTCAGGAGTCATATCCAGAAAAATGCTATTAAACAGATTACTGCCTATGTTTCTTTTAGGAGTTTAATGGTTTCAGGCTTTACATTTAGGTCTTTAATCCATTTTGAATTCATTTTTGTACATGGTCTAAGAAAGTGACCCAGTTTCACTCTTGCATGTAGCTGTCCAGTTTTTTTTTTTTTTAAGATTTTATTTATTTATTTGACAGAGAGAGACACAGCGAGAGAGGGAACACAAGCAGGGGGAGTGGGAGAGGGAGAAGCAGGCTTCCCGCGGAGCAGGGAGCCTGATGCAGGGCTCGATCCCAGGACCCTGGGATCATGACCTGAGCCGAAGGCAGACGCTTAACAACTGAGCCACCCAGGCGCCCTGCTGTCCAGTTTTCTTAACATTGTTTGTTGAGAAGACTGCTATCTCCCCATTGTATATTCTTGTCTCCTTTGTCATAGATTGATCACTGGGGTTTCCTTCCCCCCCCACCCCCACCCCGGCTCTCTGTTCTGTTCCACTGATTTATGCGTCTGTTTTGTGCCAATATCTTACTGTCTTGATTAGTTCAGCTTTGTGGTATAGCTTAAAATTTGGGATTGTGATACCTCCAGTTTTGTTCTCCTTTCTCAAGATTGCTTTGACTATTCTGGGTCTTTTGTGGTTCCATTTAAATTTTAGGATTATTTGTTCTAGTTGTGTGTAAAATGCTGTTGCTACTTTGATAGTGATTGCATTGAATCTGTCAACTGCTTTGGGTAGTAAAATGGACATTTTAATGTGTTCTTCCAATTCATGAGCATGGAGTATCTTTCCATTTGTTTGCGTCCTCTTAAGTTTCTTTCATCAGTGTCTTACAGTTTTCAGAGTATAGGTCTTTCACTCCTTGGTTAAATTTATTCCTAGGTATTTTAGTCTTTTTGATGCAATTTTATGTGGGATTGTTTTCTTGATTTCTCTCTCTGCTACTTCATTATTAGTGTATAGAAACATAAGACATTTCTGTATATTAATTTTTATCCTGCAGCTTTACTGAATTCATTTATTCTGATAGTTTTTTTGGTGGAGTCTTTAGGGTTTTCTATATATAGTATCATGTCATCTGCAAATAGTGACAGTTTTACTTTTCTTACCAATTTGGATGGCTTTTATTTTTTTTCTCTTGTCTGATTGCTGCCTCTAGGATTATTTTTTCATTTAAACCACATATTTGAAAAATAGATCTTCCAAAAAAAATTTAAAAAGAAAAACAGTTCTTCCTTATTCTGTTTCCACATCCCCTCCCCCCATTTTATTCCTTTAAGGCAAACCAGGACTATTTCACAAATGTCATACTTTCATTTCACTAAAATTACAAATTTCACTAGTTCTTTTTAAAAATCTTTTAATGTTTTTTTTTTATTATTTTTTAAAGATTTTATTTTTCAGAGAGAGAGAGCACAAGCAGGGGGACTGGCAGGCAGAGGGAGAAGCAGGCTCTCTGCTGAGCAAGGAGCCTGATGTGGGACTCTCTCTCTCTTTTTTTTTTTTTAAGATTTTATTTATTTATTTGACAGAGAGAGACACAGTGAGAGAAGGAACACAAGCAGGGCGAGTGGGAGAGGGAGAAGCAGGCTTCCCGCGGAGCAGGGAGCCCGATGCGGGGCTCGATCCCAGGACCCCGGGATCATGACTGAGCTGAAGGCAGATGCTTAACAACTGAGCCACCCAGGTGCCCTTCTTTCTCTCTTTTTTTTTTAAAGATTTATTTATTTATTAGCATGTGTGTGGGCGGGGGGAGGGGCAGGGGGAGAGAGAGAATCTTGGGCAGACTCCCCACTGAGTGCCAAGCCCGACGCGGGGCTCGATCTCAGGACCCTGAAATCATGACCTGAGCCGATATCAAGAGTCAGAAGCTCAACCAACAGAGCCGCTCAGGTGCCCCACAAATTTCACTAGTTCTTAAATTAAAACCTATTTCATAAATGTGAGTTTCTAGGAACAATTGCTCACATGCGAAACCTAGTTGTTTGTATACATTTAGATAGGTATATAAACTATTGTTCTAAATTGTCTGGAATTTGGGGCACCTGGGTGGCTCAGTTGGTTAAGCATCTGCCTTCGGCTCAGGTCATGATCCCAGGGTCCTGGGATTGAGCCCCACGGGCTCCCTGCTCGGCGGGAAGCCTGCTTCTCCCTCTCCCACTCCCTCTGCTGTGTTCCCTCTCTCGCTGTCTCTCTCTCTGTCAAATAAATAAAATCTTTTTAAAAATTAAAATAAAAACAATAAATTCAACACTTGACAACACCTTGGGCTTTAGTTCAGCTTTGTATACGTGAGATGTTTAACATTAATAGCATTTATTTGCCAGTAAACATAAGATCTATTTGTGTGCTGTCCTCATAGAAAATTAAAGGAGATAATGTAAAAGTGATCTCTGTAATGTACTTCAGGAAAAGCACCATAATACTTTCTATTTGTTTAAACCATAATGTTTTATTTAAAATGTTATAGTTTTGGGCACCTAGATGGCTCAGTCGGTTAAGCATCTGCGTTTAGCTCCGGTCATGATCCCAGGGTCCTGGATTGAGTCCCACGTTGGGCTCCCTGGTTGGCAGGAAGTCTGCTGCTCCCCCTGTCCCTCACCTTGCTTGTGCTCTTTCTCTCTCTCAAATAAATAAAATTGAGGGAAAAAAATTAAAATGTTGTAGTTTTATGTTTTATTTTCAGTAATACTGTTTCTGCTGCGCTACTTTATTTTCATAAGTATTTACACATAGGACCTGTTGGCTGCCTCTGGTAGGATAAAAGTACCACCTCTTTCACCAATCTGCTCATTCTGCACAATTCAGCTACATTTATATTTCTTTGTTGAATACACTGTAGAACCAGGGTTCTTTTTGTGCTGCACATCCTTTCAGGAGGCATAAAACAATATATTTTTTTTAAAGTTCATGTATGTAAGTAATCTCTATACCCGACACAGAGCATAAACTCCTCTAGATGGGTCAGTCTCTCTCTTCCCATGGCCCTTCACCATAGTCTAGCATGAGGTTCTTCATACAGTGTCTGTTTTCCAGGAGGGTGGAAATGGGGACTGTGGGGCCTCTTAAGGCTCAGGCTTCACTCTGTTGGTAAAAGCAGGTCACTGGGTGAGCCTAGATTCAAGAGGAGGGGAAATAGGTTTTACCTGTTGATGGGACAAGTGGCAAAATCACATTACCAAAGGGCATGTGGACTGGGAGTCATCTGTGGAAGTAATCTGCCACGGTTCACCAGCTGTCACAGTTATTCACAGCTCTTCCCCACGCAAAGTTCGCTCCTCTCACCTCCAAGAGTCTTACCTTGAAATCCAGGGGGTTGCCATCTAAATTAGTTCCAGGTGCCGATGAGGCTCCTTGGATGCATTTTCAGGCATTCAGGAGGGGCTCCTTGGTCCGGATCTGTGAAGTAAACAGTTCCTGGCCCTCCTCATACCTAAGATACAGGGATGAGAGGGAAGGAGAACCTGCAGTAGACATTCTGGTTCCAAAAGGAGATGCACATGGCGGTCACTAATCTGTATGGCTCTGATCGGGCCTGGTGCTCATTGCCACTTCCTCTTACTCTGAGGCATGGAGTGTTCCTTGTTGAGGGCCCATTTCTGTTCCTTGGAAGCACAGCTTGCCAGTAAATGTAATAGTGCTAGATGATCCTGTTCAAATCAAGATACCTGTAATATGAAAGCACCTTGCATCATTCTTGACACCTACTTGGCTCTCAAAAATGTTGAGTTGTGGAATATTACTTTCTCAATAGATGCTGCTCTTGTAACATTCAAAGCATTGGTGTTTAAACTTTTATGCACAAGTAAAATATATTGAAGATGGAAAATTCACAAATTAATGATACCATATTTCTTGAAGTTTCTGTGTAGTGTTTTAAATAATAACCTTTAATCTTCTTTTATAATAACCTTTTGTTTTGCCCCTCCTGATTTCTTTTTTTTTTCCTAAAGATTTTATTTATTTATTTGACACAGAGAGACACAGCGAGAGAGGGAACACAAGCAGGGGCAGAGGGAGAGGGAGAAGCAGGCTCCCCACTGAGCAGGGAGCCTGATGTGGGGCTCGATCCCAGGACCCTGGGATCACGACCCGAACTGAAGGCAGATGCTTAACAACTGAGCCACACAGGCGCCCACCCCCGCCCCCCGATTTCTTAATTTGTGATTTGAAGCAGTTAAGATTTGATCGTCTCTACTATGTAGATTTGATCTACATGAATCCAGATGGCAGATACCATGGTGGGGGTGCTCATATACTGCCTTTTTTTTTTTAACTGGGTATGTTTCTTAGATATATATATAAACATTTTTAAATTTAAATTCAGTTAATTAACACATAATGTATTATTGGTTTCAGAGGTACAGGCCTGTGATTCATCAGTCTTATATAATACCTTGTGGGCATTACATCACGTGCCTTCCTTAATGTCCAGCACGCAGTTACCCCATCCCTTTACCCCTCCCCTGCAGCAGTCCTCAGTTCATTTCTTTTTACTCAGTTCGTTTCCTAAGATTAAGAGTTTCTTATGGTTTGTCTCCCTCTCTGGTTTCTGCTTGTTTTATTTTTCCCTCTCTTCTGCTATGATCCTCTGTTCTGTTTCTTAAATTCCACATATCAGTGAGATCATATGATAATTGCCTTTCTCTGATTGACTTATTTTGCTTAGCATAATACCCTCTAGTTCCATCCACATCGTTGCAAATGGCAAGATTTCATTTTTCTGATGGCTGCGTAGTAGTCCATTATGTACATATACCACATCTTTTTTAAAAAATTTTTTATTGTTACGTTAATCACTATACATTACATCATTAGTTTTTGATGTAGTGTTCCATGATTCAGTGTTTGTGCATAACACCCAGTGCTCCATGCAGAACGTGCCCTCTTTAATACCCATCACCAGGCTAACCCATCCTCCCACCCCCCTCCCCTCTATAACCCTCAGTTTGTTTTTCAGAGTCCATCGTCTCTCATGGTTCGTCTCCCCCTCCGATTTCACCCCTTCATTCTTCCCCTCCCGCGATCTTCTTTTTTTTTTTTCTTAACATATATTGCATTATTTGTTTCAGAGGTACAGATCTGTGATTCAACAGTCTTGCACAGTTCACAGCACTCACCATAGCACATACCCTCCCCAGTGTCTATCACCCAGCCACCCCATCCCTCTGACCCCACCCCCACTCCAGCAACCCTCAGTTTGTTTCCTGAGATTAAGAATTCCTCATATCAGTGAGGTCATATGATACATATCTTTCTCTGATTGACTTATTTCGCTCAGCATAACACCCTCCAGTTCCATCCACGTCATTGCCAATGGCAAGATCTTACTCCTTTTGATGGCTGCATAATATTCCATTGTATATATATACCACATCTTCTTTATCCATTCATCTGTCGATGGACATCTTGGCTCATTCCATCGTTTGGCTATTGTGGACATTGCTGCTATAAACATTGGGGTGCAGGTGCCCCTTCGGATCCCTACATTTGTATCTTTGGGGTAAATACCCAGTAGGGCAATTGCTGGGTCATAGGGTAGCTCCATTTTCAACTTTTTGAGGAACCTCCATACTGTTTTCCACAGTGATGCCCCAGCTTGCATTCGCACCAACAGTGTAGGAGGGTTCCCCTTTCTCCGCATCCTCACCAACATCTGTCGTTTCCTGTCTTGTTAATTTTAGCCATTCTGACTGGTGTGAAGTGGTACGTCATTGAGGTTTTGATTTGTATTTCCCTGATGCTGAGTGATGTTGAGCACTTTTTCATGTGTCTGTTGGCGATTTGGATGTCTTTGCAGAAATGTCTGTTCATGTCTTCTGCTCATTTCTTGATTGGATTATTTGTTCTCTGGGTGTTGAGTTTGATAAGTTATTTAAAGATTTTGGATACTAGCCCTTTATCTGATATGTCATTTGCAAATATCTTCTCCCATTCTGTCAGTTGTCTTTTGGTTTTGCCAATTGTTTCCTTTGCTGTGCAAAAGCTTTTTATCTTGATGAAATCCCAATAGTTCATTTTTGCCCATTTCCCTTGCTTTTGGCAATGTGTCTAGCAAGAAATTTCTGCGGCTGAGGTCAAAGAGGTTGCTGCCTGTGTTCTTCTCTAGGATTTTGATGGACTCCTGTCTCACATTTAGGTCTTTCATCCATTTTTTTGAGTCTATTTTTGTGTGTGGTGTAAGGAAATGGTCCAGTTTCATTCTTCCGCATGTGGCTGTCCAATTTTCCCAACACTATTTGTTGAAGAGACTGTCTTTTTTCGTTGGCTGTTCTTTCCTGCTTTGTCGATTAGTTGACCAGAGTTGAGGGTCCATTTCTGGGCTCTCTATTCTGTTCCATTGATCTATGTGTCTGTTTTTGTGCCAGTACCATACTGTCTTGATGATTACAGCTTTGTAAGAGAGCTTAAAGTCTGGAATTGTGATGCCACCAGCTTTGGGTTTTTTTTTTTTTTTTCAACATTCCTTTGGCTATTCAGAGTCTTTTCTGGTTCCATACAAATTTTAAGATTATTTGTTCCAGTTCTGTGAAAAAAGTTGATGGTATTTTGATAGGGATTGCATTGAATGTGTAGATTGCTCTAGGTAGCATTGACTTTTTTTTTTTTTTTTTAAACCATTGACAAAGTTTTATTCAAGGTAAGTTGCTGAAGGGGAGATTCGGGAGATGGATGAAACAGGAAGTATGCAGCTATTCTCCAAGTATGGAGCTTAATTCCCAGGTTTTATAGAGCAATATTTTTCTTCCAATCCATGAGTGTGGAATGTTTTCCATTTCTTTGTGTCCTCCTCAATTTCTTTCATGAGTATTCTATAGTTTTCTGAGTACAGATCTTTTGCCTCCTTGGTTAGATTTTTTCCTAGGTATTTTATGGTTTTGAGTGCATTTGTAAATGGGATCGACTCCTTAATTTTTCTTTCTTCTGTCTCATTGTTGGTGTATAGAAATGCAACTGATTCCTGTGCATTGATTTTCTATCTTGCCATGTTGCTGAATTCCTGTATGAGTTCTAGCAATTTTGGGTGGAGTCTTTTGGGCTTTCCACATGAAGTATCATGTCATCTGCAGAGAGTGAGAGTTTGACTTCCCCTTTGTCTATTTGGATGCCTTTTATTTCTTTCTGTTGTCTGATTGCTGAGGCTAGGACTTCTAATACTATGTTGAAAGCAGTAGTGATAGGGGACATCCCTGTCGTGTTCCTGACTGTATGGGAAAAGCTCTCATTTTTCCCCCATTGAGAATGATATTCGCTGTGGGTTTTTCGTAGATGGCTTTTATGATATTGAGGTATGTACCCTCTATGCCTACACTGTGAAGAGTTTTAATCAAGAAAGGATGCTGTACTTTGTCAAATACTTTTTTTCTGCATCTATTGAGAGGATCATATGGTTCTTGTCCTTTCTTTTATTAATGTAGTGTATCACATTGATTGATTTGCAGCCCAGGAATAAATCCCTTGCAGCCCAGGAATAAATCCCACTTGGTCGTGGTGAATAATCCTTTTAATGTACTGTTGGATCCTATTGGCTAGTATTTTGGTGAGAATTTTGGTATTCATGTTCATCAGGGATATTGGTCTGTAATTCTCCTTTTTGGTGGGGTCTTTGTCTGCCTTTAGGATCAAGGTAATGCTAGCCTCACAGAATGAGTTTGGAAGTTTTCCTTCCATTTCTATTTTTTGAAGCAGCTTCAGAATAGATATTAATTCTTCTTTAAATGTTTGGTAGAATTCTCCTGGGAAGCCAGCTAGCCCTGGGCTCTTGTTTGTTGGGAGATTTTTTTGATTACTGCTTTAATTTCCTTGCTGGTTATGGGTCTGTTCAGGTTTTCTATTTTTCCTGGTTCAGTTTTGGTAGTTTATACATCTCTAGGAATGCATCCATTTCTTCCAGATCACCTAATTTGTTGGCATATAATTGCTCATAATATATTCTTATAATTGTTTATATTTCTTTGGTGTTGGTTGTGATCTCTCCTCTTTCATTCATGATTTTATTTATTTGGGTCCTTTCTCTTTTTGGTAAGTCTGGCCAGGGGTTTATCAATCTTAATTCTTTCAAAGCACCAGCTCCTAGTTTCGTTGATCTGTTTTGTTCTTTTGGTTTCTATCTCATTGTCTTCTGCTCAATCTTTATTAATCCTGTTCTCCTTCTGGGTTTAGGCTTTGTTTGCTGTTGTTTCTCCATTTCGTTTAGGTATAAGGTTAGGTTGTGTATTTAAAACCTTCCTTGTTTCTTTTTTTCTTTCTTTTTTTCTTTTTTTTGAATAAGTGTTAGAAATTTATTAAGTGAAGATACAGAAAAAGCTGTCAAGAGTGAGAGGGGTTCCGACAGGGTTGTCCAACCTTTCTTGTTTCTTGAGAAAGGCTTGTAGTATATAGTCCTATAGTCTTAGGACTGCCTTTGCTGCATCCCAAAGGTTTTGAACAGTTGTGTTTTCATTTTCATTTGTTTCCATGAATTTTTTTAATTCTTCTTTAATTTCCTGGTTGACCCATTCATTCTTTAGTAGGATGCTCTTTAACCTCCATGTATTTGAATTCTTTCCAAATTTCCTCTTGTGATTGAGTTCCAGTTTCAAAGCATTGTGGTCTGAAAATATGCCAGGAATGATCCCAATCTTTTGGTACCGGTTGAGACCTGATTTGTGACCCAGGATTTGATCTATTCTGGAGAATGTTCCATGTGCACTCGAGAAGAATGTGTCTTCCTTTTTTTTAAGATGGAATGTTCTGAATATATCTGTGATGTCCATCTGGTCCAGTGTGTCATTCAAAGCCCTTATTTCCTTGCTGATCTTCTGCTTTGATGATCTGTCCATTGCAGTGAGGGGAGTGTTAAAGTCCCCTACTATTATTGTATTGTTGTCCATGTGTTTCTTTGATTGTTATTAATTGGCTTATGCTCCCATGTTAGGGGCATAAATACTAACAATTGTTAGATCTTGTTGGATAGACCCTTTAATTATGATATAATGTCCTTCCTCATCTCTTATTACAGTCTTTAAAATCTAATTTGTCTGATATAAGGATTGCCACTCCAGCTTTCTTTTGATGTCCATTAGCATGATAAATGGTTTTCCACCCCCTCACTTTCAATCTGGAGGTGTCTTTGGGTCTAAAATGAGTCTCTTGCAGACAGTATATCAATGGGCCTTGCTTTTTTTTTATCCAGTCTGATACCCTGTCTTTTGACTGGGGCATTTAGCCCATTTACATTCAGAGTAACTATTGAAAGATATGAATTTAGAATTTAGTGCCTTTGTATTACCTATAAAGTGACTGTTATTTTATATTGTCTGTTCCTTTCTGGTCTATGTTACTTTTGGGCTCTCTCTTTGCTTAGAGGATCCCTTTCAATATTTCTTGTAAGGCTGGTTTGGTGATCACAAATTCTTTTAGCTTCTGTTTGTCCTGGAAGCTTTTTATCACTCCTTCTGTTTTGAATGACATGTTTCTTAAATATATTGAATATAATTATGTTCAACCCATGAGATGTTTTATATTGAGTAAATGCTTATTTAAAAAGTTGACTTCTTTTTCTTTAAAGTTTTTACTTAAATGTCAGTTAACATACAGTATAATATTAGTTTCAGGTGTACAATATAGTGATTCAGCACTTCCATACAACACCCGGTGCTCATCACAAGTGCAGTTCTTAATCCCCATCACCTATTTAACCCATCTCCCCACAGCAATCAGAGAACAAAAAGAAATAAAAGGTATCCAAATTGTCAAGGAAGAAGTGAAACTTCCACTGTTTGCAGGTGACACGATATTCTATATAGAAAACCGAGAGTCCACTAAAAAAATTGGTAGAACTGATACACGAATTCAGTGAAGCCACAGGATACAAAAGCAATGTACAGAAGACTTTTGCAATTCTACTCACTAGTAACGAAGCAGCAGAGAGAGAAATTAAGGAATCAATCCTATTTACAAGTGCCCCCAAAACAGGAAGATATCTAGGAATAAAACTAGCCAAAGATATCTAGGAATAAAACTAGCCAACGACCTATACTCTGAAAAGTATAAAACACTAATGAAAAAAAATTGAAGATGACCTAAAGAAATGGAAAGACATTCCATACTCATGGATTAGAAGAACAAATATTGTTAAAATGTCTATACTACCCGAACCAATCTACATATTTAATGCAATCCCTATCAAAATACCAACCACATTTTTTACAGAGCTAGAAGAAACAATCCTAAAATTTGTATGGAATCACAAAAGACCCCGAATAGCCAAAGCAACCTTGAAAAAGAAAAGCAAAGCTGGAGGCATCACAATTCCAGATTTCAAGTTATATTACAAAGCTGTAGTGATCAAAACAGTATGATATTGGCACAAAAATAGACACATAGATCAGTGGAGCAGAATACAGAACCCAGAAATGAACCCACAACTATATGGTCAATTAATCTTCAACAAAGCAGGAAAGAATATCCAATGGAAAACAGTCTCTTAACAAATGGTGTTGGGAAAACTGGACAGCCACATGCAGAAGACAGGCCTAGCCAGCCCCCCGTGATTGCAAGCCAACTTAGCTCAGGTGCCAGTCATCTCACTGGAACCATCTTGGATTGTTAAAGCCTCAGCTGACTCCCAGCTGAGTGCAGTCACCCGGATCGTGTCACCTGACCCCATGAGAAACAAGGACAGTTCAGCTGAGCCAAGCTAACCCACAGAATTACAAGAAAGAGCAGACCATTGTTTTAAGCCGCTATGCTTTGGGGCAGTTTTTACGTAGCAGTGGAGAACAACTTTGCCTGAGGTTGCGTAAGAACTTTATCTTGCATATGTTAGTAACTGTAGTTTTTCTTAGCAAAACCGTACATAGTCCATATGGTGAAATTGTTATGTCATGATGTCATTGATACTAGACACCATAGGAGCCCAAGTGAACACATTTGGCAGCCCCCGCTTGAGTGTAGAGAGTGTGGCTTCTGCAATATCCCAGTGTTTCAGAAGATGTCGGCTTATGTTTAATGCTATATTAGATACAATACTGTTTAGAAAGGACTGCTGCATTGATGTGTGTGTGTGTGCCTATAGAAAAGCTTATGCTAGGCAATATAGTGATGGTTTATCTATTATGGCTTATTTAGTCCTTATAAATAACCTCATTTGATAGGGCTTGATAGATGAGGAGACTCAGGCTGAGAACATAAAATCGCCTCCCTGAAGTCGCATAGCCAGTATGTAATGGAGCCCAGAGGGATCCCAGGTTTGTCCAACTCCAAAGCTGTACCATCTCCATCCTGCTCCTGCCTCCCATCTTAGGAATGTATCTGTCAGGGCGCCTGGCTGGCTCAGTCGGAAGAGTGTGGTGACTCTTGATCTTGGGGTCGTAAGTTTGAGCCCCACATTGGGTGTAGAGATTGCTTAAATAAAAATAAAACTTAAAAAAAAAGGGAAGATACATGTTGATTAGAAATTTAACTTAGGGAATGTGTTTAATTTACCAAAATAAAGCATTGATTTGTATCTATAAGCCCAGACAGAAATGTGGGAAAGGATAGTATACTAGTAGTCAGAAATCCAAGGTTTTTGGTCACGGCTGTGATACCTCTAACAGTGGACCCCCGTTTCCTCAACTGAAACAGGGCCGGATTAGATGAGAGTTTCTTAAGGTGGGACATGAGGCCCACCGACATCAGAATGCCCTGGAGCACTGTTCTAAACAAGCAGATTCCTAGGATCCAGTAAGATTTTTTTTTTTTAAAGATTTTATTTATTTATTTGACAGAGCGAGACACAGCGAGAGAGGGAACACAAGCAGGGGGAGAGGCAGAGGGAGAAGCAGGCTTCCCACCAAGCAGGGAGCCCAATGCGGGGCTCGATCCCAGGACCCTGGGATCATGACCTGAGCCGAAGGCAGACGCCCAACAACTGAGCTGCCCAGGCGCCCCTCCAGTAAGATTTTCAGAGGACTTTCTGATTATGTTTAGATGTTTAGAAGGTTAGGTTATGTTTATGAAGTCCTAGCCTAGATGATCTCTGAAGTAGATCCCTTTGAACTCTTACAAAAAAATGATGCTGGCTGTATTTGATCTCTTTAGCTGAGTAGCATAACTGTGCTTCTTAAAACAGCACTGTTTTTTTTTTTTAAAGATTTTATTTAGGGGTGCCTGTGTGGCTCAGTCGGTTAAGCATCTGCTTTGATCTCAGGTCATGATCCCAGGGTCCTGGGATTGAGTCCTGCATCGGGCTCCTTGCTCAGTGGGGAGTCTGCTGCTTCCTCTCCTTCTGCCCCTCTCCCTGCTCATGTTCTCCCTCTCTCTCTCACCCAAGTAAATAAATAAAATCTTTTAAAAATACTTTATCTCAGAGCAAGCGTGCCTGAGAGGGGGAGGAGGGGCAAAAGGGGAGGGGCACGGGGGGAGGGGCACAGGGAGAGGGAGAAGCAGGCTCCCCGCTGAGTGCAGAGCTCTAACAGGGCTCCATCCCAGGACCCTGAGATTATGATCTGAGCCCAAGGCAGAAGTTTAACCGACTGAGCCACCCAGGCACTCCCAGAACTGTTTTTTACAACATGAACCTTTCCTAGGGTTAAAATGTAACATTTTCTTGGAAGCTTCTGGTAGTCTGTGATCCTCTGATATCACAACATACTGTACAGACTCAGAACTTGATTTTACTGCAACAGAGAATTTAATTTCCTGCATCATCAGTTCTCCCCTCACCACTGGATTATTTTCAGCAGCATACAGATCTGATACGCCCACCCATCATCAGACATTCCCTCTTCTGATACCCTGTGTTCCTGCAGCCGTTGCCCTGTGCTCTTCTCCCCTTTGCAGTAAAGCCTCTCGGGACGAGAGTAGCCAGGGCCCCCTGTCCTCTCAGTGTCTGGAACTTGCCCACTGGGCTGCTACCCCACGGCTTCTACCAGGGTTAACTTCCAGGCGCTAGATTTGGTGGCCAGCCTCAGCTGTCACCTTGCATCCT
This sequence comes from Phoca vitulina, assembly GCF_004348235.1. Lineage (NCBI taxonomy): Eukaryota > Metazoa > Chordata > Mammalia > Carnivora > Phocidae > Phoca > Phoca vitulina. Next base: position 5,930,122 of record NW_022589746.1, read on the forward strand.
TCCCTAGTGCTGGACCTGGTTGTCCACTTTCTTCACCGGCTTCCAGGACTGCACACTCTGGGGTTCCAACGACCTCTGGGCCATTTCTTCTTACCCGTGGCATCACTTCTAACTTTTGGGGATCACAAGCCCCTTTTACACTCTGGTCATCTCTGCGGACCCACTTTAGAAAAGTGTGTGTTTATATGGATGAAATTTATCAATCTGAATTTTCATCCTTTTTACTTATGGTGACTTCTAGCTAGCTTTGATTACTTTAAGAGTCAAAGGTTATGAGCTGAAATAGTGTTTATAATATAATTTTTGGTGATATATGTATTTCATCATTTATTCTCCTAAGTGATCAAATGATAATAACATTTACGACTGTTTTATAGTGGTTACTTAGATCATCCTGAAAATAAGGTCTCATTGCCATGATGTAATGCTGAAGCCTGAAATTTAAGGGGTCCAGAGACCCATTTTGAATCTCTTGAAAAGCCTGACAAAGTGGTCATTACATACAGTAATACGATTAGTCTTAGTATTAAATCTACTAAAAATTGCTCTAAAACCTGAATAGAAATTGTGGTGAAATATCCTATATTTCTGTAGAATTCTTCCCACATTCTCTCTTTTAGCCCCATATTTAGCCTTTTATTTTATTTTTTTTAAGACTTTATTTATTTATTTGACAGAGGGGGAGAGAGAGAGTGTGAGTGAGTGAGCACAAGCAGGAGGAGCGGCAGAGGGAGAGGGAGAAGCAGACTCCCCACTGAGCAGGGAGCCTGATGCGGGGCTCGATCCCAGGACCCTGGGATCATGACCTGAGCTGAAGGCAGAAGTTTAACCAACTGAGCCACCCAGGTGCCCCATATTTAACCTTTTAAAATATATTTAGTTCAAGTTTTGTACCTAAGTCTGTTACCCACAGATGTTTTCATCTTTGTGTCATTCAATCTTTGTCTGTCTGTAGATGTGATTCCTCTATAGCTGTGTCATGTACAATTTGGTTCAGTGTTTAGAAATCTCAACATTATTTTGTGAGTAATTTTATTAAGTGTTACAGCTAGAATTTTTAATGACTACATCTGTCTGGTCTACTTAATAGTTCCTATCCAGCTGGGCTTTTTTATGGTTTCCAGAGTTCCTCAGTTATAAATAAATGCTATTATACAGAATCTTTGTAAATGCAATTTTGTTTTTATTTTTAAATGATTGCCTGCTGACAAGTTCTCAGGAGTATGATTATACAATCAAAACCAAACCTGGCCTTGCAGTCTTTGAGGTGTTAGGATTTTTCTTTATTTTTGCCAGTTTTGTTGAAAAGAGTTTCATTATTTGAATTTGCATTTCTTAATCATGAGCAAGGTAAAACTTTCCCCTGTGGATTTAATACTTCTGTTTCCTATTATGTGAATTGTCCCATATTTCTTGTCTGTTTATCTGTTGGGACTTACTACGCTTGTATAAGCTCACAACCCTTTTTGATCAATCATATCGATTATACGTTTGTATATTACTTTCCCTTTTATGCTGATTTTGATTTTTCAGCATAGAGAAAATTTTGCACACCTTCAGAACACTGCATTTATGGCCATTCTGGTGGATGATAATTTCTTTTTCTTTATTTTTTAAAATTGTGTGATTGCTGGGGCACCTGGCTGGCTCAGTCAGTACAGCGTGCAACTCTTGAGCTCAGGGTTATAGGTTCAAGCCCCACAGTGGGTGTGGATTACCTAAAAGTAAAACCTTGAAAAAAAATTTATAATTGCTTTTGTTTGCTACTATATTTATAAACAAATTTGTAAATGTAGGCATTTTACATTCGTGGCAGACTGACAATTTATAAAGGATTTTCGAATGTGTCATTTAAAAAAATTTTTTTTAAAGATTTATTTATTTTAGAGGGAGAGAGAGTGTGTTCGAGCAGGCGGGGGGCAGAGGAAGAGGGAGAGAGAGAGAGAATCCTCACACCAACTCCCCAACACGGGTCTCGATCTCACACCCCTGAGACCATGACCTGAGCCGAAATCAAATCAGATGCTTAACCGACTCAGCCACCCAGGCGCCCCTTGAATGTGTCATCTTATTTAAATGTCCCCATTGATGATATTTTATCTGTTCTATATCTCTTTTTTTCCAGGCACCCAACAGGAGGATCCTTTATTCGTCCCAACAAAGTAAATTTTGGAGTGGACTTTCTCACTGCAGTGAAGAATCGCTATGTGTTAGAAGATGAACCAGAGGAAGACGTAAAAGAGCAAACCGTTATAATTGGAAATAAACCCGTGGAAACTATTGGGTTTGACTCTATTATAAAACAGCAAAGGTACGTAGGCTTGATAGCGGCAGAAATGACTTTGACGGTTTCATCACTGTTCAGAATTGAAGTTCAGCGGACTGTATGTTGATACTCAAAACTTTGCCTCCAAATTGGTCTGTCCTTTCTGCACAAACAGCAAATTGAAATCAGAGGAATCCGAGGACTGAGTCTTTGGGGAAATTAAAATTCTTAATTTAGCGTAGGGTTGTTGGGCTTTTCTGGATTGGAATTAAAACATTAGTTTGCCCATCACTAATATTTATACCAGCCATCTTGTCTAATAAGTAACTGAGATTGACATTTTGGTCCTTTTCTATTTCATGGTGACATTTCTAGCGGGGTGATAAGTCAGAAGGGGAAACAGAGCTCTAAGTTGGTAACTGCCATGTGGCATGCTGGGCCCATCCAGAACCGAGTTAATTTCCATCTCTGGACGCACACCCTTTCTTCCCTGGGGTGCTTGTGAAATTGCAGAATCCTGGGCCCCATCCTAGACCTGGATCAGAATACCATGGGCTCTTGCTTTTAAGAAGTACCCCAAATTATTATGTAGAAGTTTGAGGGACACTAAATAACGCCTTATAAAGCTGCTGAGTGCAAACATTCCATTCTCTGAAACTCTCTGTACACTGGTTCTGTGAAGAGGCCTTCTGCCCACTCCGATGCACAGGCTGAATCACAGTGAGTAGAAGTTGATGTTCCACAAAAACACAACTGCACAAGAACCTTTCAGATGACGGTCAGTGCTGTGGTGTTTGACCCGGACCCGGAGAAGGTGGCCTAGTAGTGCCCCCTGGTGGCCACAATGGAGAGTACATTTGTAGCCACTTGGCTTCTTTCTCTGCCTCTCAAGTCAAATAAACTGTGGTTTTGTTTAAGTCCATTTATTTGCTATCTTATTTTGCCGTTACTGTGAAGATTTAACATGACACCAGATGTAAAGTACACGTGGTGACCGTGTTGAAGAATAAATTCATTTCTGGATACCTCTGCTTTTTAGCATAGGTGACCAGCCTTAGCAACAACAACAGAAAACTCAGAGGAACCATCCAAATACCTATAAACATAGAATGGATAAATAAATTATGCTGTATTCATTCAGTGGCAGTGAATGTGAGCAAAAATAACTGCTTGCGGCAACAGTACGGGTGAAATCTCATTAACATAGCGTCCAGCCCAAGGAAGTACACCTTGAATGATTCTGTCTGTATGAAGGTCAACAACAGGCACAACTGATCGATAGTGTTAGAAGTCAGGCTAGACGGTTTTGAGGGGAGGAAGCAAGGGTCAGGGGCACAAAGAGGACTTCCCAAGTTCCGGGGATGTATTTCTTGATCTGGGTGATGGTGACCTGTGTGTATTTATTTAAAATCACTGAGATGTGTACTGATGTAGAGGTAGGCTAATGCATATACTCTTCCTATATGGGATTTTTTTCAATAAAAAATATGTGAAGGAGGAAAACTCAGAATAAATCGAGATTTAAAAAAAAAAAAACTTGACCGTTAATTTACAAAGCAGCTTACACTCACTGTTGAGAATTTAGAAAATAGAAATCAAACAAAAGGAAGTTGTGACTCATGCTACCACTGAGAGATAACTTTCATGGATCTTTTTTGCTCTTGATCCTACTGGTTTACTTGGATTTAAAGAACTATGTGCTTTATAGGGTTGGAGTTCTTTGCTTCATCTTCCCATTTAAAATGCAACTATTGGGGGGAAAAAAGGTGCAAATATTGAAACATCTTTTACCCCAAAAGAAGCACATTTTTTCTTACTGGTTAATCTGAATACCATGGCTCTGTGAAAATTGCAAACAGATTTTCCTCCCCTAGCTTATGAACGACTGTATAACTCATGAATTCTTTTAGTGCATGACCTAACTACTGGAGTATCATGGCATTCCATAGTTAGCTAGTGTTTCCCTTGGAACGGACCCAGTGTTGGAGTCAGGCTGGATTCAGACGTTAGCCACCTTCTAGCTCTGACACTTTCTAAGTTCTAAGCCTGAGTCTCCTCCTTTACGAAACAATACCTAAGCTGTTAGACCTGCTGTGGCTAACACGGGAGACTGTCGGTCAATACTGGAAAGAATCCCCCACTTGAAGCCATCATGGTATCTCCTTAATGATATCCAGCTGACCAGCTCTGAGTTTGTACCACTAAGACTTATGGAAATGGAATTTAAAAAACCCCAATAAAAGCCAGTATGTATCACTTCTCTTGGAGACGGCTTTGGCTCTGGAGTGAGGTCTGTGCTGAGAACTGGGTTCCCAAGCTCTGTGGGCAAGGTTTCCGTGGGCACAGAGGGATATTTTTAATTTTAGAGGGAAACAGTGGCCTCTGTTGGACACGGAGCAAACTATTAGTTTGAAGTTGTTCAGTTTCGTGATAATCCTACAAATCCTTTTATTGGTGTCCCATGCTTGCAAAGCTGGGTTTTTGGTGTTCCTGTGATAAAAAGCAACTATCTCCTGAAAAGCATCGTGAAACAAGACATGAAGGTAGCGATGTCCAATCTGATTCCAGGGTTTAGGAAGTTGTGCTGGGCCCAACTGACACTCAGTTTGAAGGACACACATAATTATTACGTTGTTTGGCCCTAACTACTTACTAAATGTAAACTGTGGTGTGTTTTGTTTTGTTTTGACTTATGGGCACACTGAAAAAATTACTGGAACACCAAGGGCGCTGTGAACTTGAGCCAGTTTGGGAGCCTCTGCCCTAGACCTTTGTTGCTGCCTTTCCCCCAGTTTCTCATTACTGTAATAGCACATGCCTGGCATTTCAATCAGAGTGTTTCCCCCAAGGGTGGTCAGTTTTTTGTTTATTTTTATGAATACTTACAAAATAACTTACTGTATGTCAGGCAGTATTCTGAGATTTCACAAATACTAAATTATAGCATTTAAAAAATTGTAAAAAGCACAATACAGAATTTACCACCTTAACCATTTTTAAGTGTATAGTTTGGTAGCGCTAAGTACATTCACGGTGTTGTGCAGCCATCCTCTCCATCCATCTCCAGAACCTTCCCAAAATGAAACTCTGTCCCGCTCCAATAGCAGCCCCCGGCCCCCAGCAGCCACCATGCTACTTTCTGTCTCTGTGAAGTTGACTCCTCTAGGGACCTCACATAAGTGGAATCCTACAGTATTGTCCTTTTGTGATTGGCTTCTGTCCCTTCGCATAATGTCCTCAGATTTACTCACATTGTATTGTATGTCAGCATTTCCTTCCTTTTTAAGGCTGGGTAATATTCCATTGAATGGACGTACCATACTTAAGTTTATCCATTCATCTATCGATGGACATCTGGGTTGTTTCCCCCCTTGGGCTACAGCGGTAATGCTGCTTGAACAAGCGCGTAAACCACAGCATTTTAAAGCTATGGAATCCGAGGCACAGAGATTCTAACTCCCCTAAGGCCCAAGGAAGTGGTGGGATTGGGATTAATGCAGATCCTCTACACTTAAAACGTGGCTTCTGAGATTATCTAGGAAAGCTGAAGATATGCATGCTCTCCAGGATATAACCCTAGAGAGACTTTCACAAGTGAATGCGAGAAGCGTACGATAGTGTTTACTTCAGCCCTGCTGGGAATAATATAAATGTCAGCAGAGGAGTAAATAAAGTAACTGTGGTCTATAAGATATGAAAACAAATGCTCTAGAGCACATGGGTTGACGTAGCTGAATCTCACTGCTGAACAATATACCGTTGGGGGGGAAAAGTAGCTTGGAGGAGGATAAATACAGTAGGATACCATTTATATCAAATTTCATTATAGATAAAATGCTATGATTGTTTAGGGATATGGAAATGTGTAGTAAAGCTATTAAATGCTTAAGTTGAAACAAGCACCCAGTGTGGGGGAGCAGAGGAGGAAGGAATATCCTGGAATGGGACACGAAGGACTTCAGTTTTATTTGTAGTGTGTGTAACGCTTTCTTTTTCTTCTCTTTTAGTAAAGCTTTATTTCTGAAACTGGTGGGTACTGGTACTGGTTATTTTTGGTAACTTCTTCTATGAAATGCTTTTTAACTTTTTAAAGGGCCAGTGGCCGTGTACATGTTTATGCATACGTGTGAACTATATGTTTTTCATGCAGTCAGCTGAGCAAGTTGCAAGAAATTTCTCTGAGGAACTGTGCAGTGAATTGTGCTGGTGACAGAGGAACAATTGCCAAAGCATGTCCTAGTATCCTTTTCACTGCGAACCTGACTTTGAACTTGACGCTCGTGCCGGACACGGCCAGTAGCCCACCTGGTGTCTGTTCTCCCCGACTTTCTTCCTCAGGGCATCTGCGTCTCCCCTGGGCCAGTCGCCACCCCGGGAAATTATTTACCTTCCCGGACCCCTCTGCCTTCAGGTGAGGCCTTGTGACTCCCCCCCAGCCAAGGAAATGTGAAGCAAAAGTGTCTGGACAGGGCTCCTCACACGGGGACACACTTGGCTGGCGTCTGCCTTCTGCCCCAAGCCGTTACCCTGGCACACAGTGCCCGGGGCCTGACAGCCATCTTGTGTGCAGAGCGTCCAGTGTGGACAGGGAGAGAGGAGGCAAAGCCCTCACCCACACCCCGGGGCCCCCGCACCAGCCCTCCTGGACTGCCTTCCTGTGAGTGCACAAAATACTCTCCTGTTTCATGCCGCTGGTGCTGTTTGTCACAGGAGCTCAAAACAGGCCCTTCCAAAACTTGTAGTCTCTTTTCTCTACCTTCTTCTAGAAGTGGTTTCTGTTTGTGTTTGCCCTATATTGCTTTCATGTCCACAACTAAAAACATAGGAGGTAAGTTTAAAAGAAAAATCCCCCTGGCAAATGAAAGAGACTTTCTCGAACTTTCAAAGGTTTTCTCACAGTTCTTTAAGCCTGCCTAATCTCTGTGTAATAGTTTATGCCAAAGACAGTTTATAATCCGTGTTCTCCGAGGGAAGAGATGGCAAATGGGCAGCCGTCTTTAGCCAGCTGTTTCTAGCTATCCCTGTGGTGCATGCTTTGTGGTGACAGAAATTAGAGCAGAGCTCCTCAGCCAGTGTGTCTGCGGGGTTTGACCCCCTCAGTCGGACTTGGTCACCTTGCCCGTGAGCAGCTCCTCCATGGGCCCCAGCGAGCTGGGCCAACGCAGTCCCATCCTCCGTGGTTAGGGGAAGCGAAGCAGATGGTGTTGTTTGGTAAGGAGCAGGATGCCACGGTGGTGTCTGGAATGTTCTGTGATCTGCCCAGCCGGCTTCTGAATGATTTCAGAAGATTGGGAATTGGGTGGTTCAAGACGTATTTTCAGCGTATCAGAGAAGATGTGGCCAGTAGGTGGGTTTGGTTGCTCAGAGTTGTCAGCAGGGTCCTGGGGAGCCCACATCTTGCTTGCCGATGCTGTTCTTTCCTGGGGAAAACGTCCCCCAAGTCTTGAAGAAATGCGGTTTCATGAGATGATCAAGTGACGGCTGATGTTTGCAGGTACAGTGATGAATGTCTTCCAGTTGCTGATTGAGTTCTTGCCTGAAGCAGAAGTACTGTCTGTGTCTAATCCAGTTGTCCCTTTCGGGTGGCCCCCTTTGAGGTCACTCCCTCCGCCAGGACGTCGGGCCACTTGCCGAGCTGGGAAGCTCCCCCGGAGGGAGGATGAGCTGCCTCCTGCTCTGCTAGCTGGCTCTGCATCGGCGGGGGGGTGAGTGGGGGGTGTGTGTGGGTAGAGTCTGTGCCTGCGAGCCGGAACCATGTAGCGCCCGGAGCTGCTTGGCCTGTGCGTGCGTGCGCGTGAGGGGCACTCATGACAACTGCCGGGTTGTTTAGAGCTGATTTCAGAGTGCAGGTGGTCTGTGTGCTCTGGATAGACTAGCAGGTGTGTTTATAATCTGAGCCTCCACGATGGAGAGTATGAGTAAGTGAAGGATTACTGGACTGGATCCCTACCCTTGCTAACCAACCCCGTGGTCCAGACTTTGTAGTGGCCTGCAAGGCCCTTTGTGGCATGGCCTTGGCCCCTGCAGCCTTTGTACCCTCATTTCCAGCACCTCCCACTCCCTTTACCTAAACCCGTTCTAACCTCAGGGCTTTTGCTTGTCTTGTTCTCTCTGCCTGGATGCTCTTCTCCCAGATGGCGTTTCCTCATTTCCTGTGGTTCTCTGCTCAGATGGCACCTTCACAGCGAAGATAGTCTTCCACGACCAGCATATGTAACGTACCCACACACCCCTTTCCTGCATCCTCGGCTGCTTCTCTGAGCCTGTGGCTGTATGTGGCATACTGCAGAGGCACGTACTTGTCGCCGTCTCCCGAGCTGTGACTGTTAAGTTCGCTGCTCGGCTCCTGGCCCCCCGGCAGTCGTGGGACAGAAGAATGACTGATTCCCCAACATAGCAGAGTCGTGTGTAAGATCCTCCTTTAGCGGCTTCAGTCCTGCCCCAGGCTTCTCTTCCATCTCTCTGTCCGGGGGTTCTGAGCTGCACCCCCTCTTGATGGCACCACACTCCCCCGAGATACTGAGCTCAGGTGCCTTTTTCTCTCTGTCCTGCTGGTTTCTCCTTCTCTGAATTCCCAAATCATTCTTAGCACTTAGAACCTTTGTCCACGCTCACCCCCGTCATCTGCTCTGGAGGTGCCGCTAGTGACCTGGGGCTTCCCGCGGTGCAGAGACTGAAGGTGTGTGCGTGGCCGCGAGGCCGCCACCAGAAGGAGTGCCCGGGTCGAGGCCTGTGCATGCACCGTAGGCGCTTAATAAAGCAAACTCACCATTGTTCTTTTTTTCTCTTTTTGTTGGATACTGCAAGAATGGTTTGGCACTGGGTAGGACATTTGGTTCTTACTTACTTGATTGTAGATGTTTGTCTCAAGTCTGCAGCAGATGACAGTGAACGTTTTCATTTCTAAATGAAGAGTTGGGTGACTTAAAAAGGTAAAAGTAGCGTGTGCTCGTGAAAAAATTTCAAGCAGAAGAGAGGGTGAAAGGTGAGAAGTTAAAGATCTGTGCTCCAGAATTCAGAGGTGACCACTGTTCTTTTTTTTTTTGGCCAGTAAAAGTGGGATCTTTGACCTTAGGTAGAGGGAGCCATCGCGGCTAACCCATCAGCAGATGAAACCCGTGGACAAGTAAGTGCAGCAGTACACCCTAGGGACACCCAAAAAGCAATGACAATAGTAAGCCTCTGGGGGAAAGTCCAGTCAGGAGGGGCAACAGTGTAGAGTCCGACTCCCAAGATGAGGGAAATCACACCGATGAGAGCCAGGGACCACGGTGAGCAGGTGTCCATCAGGACGACTGTTCTGTCATGTGTGAATCTTTCTGTATTACTCTTCCTTAATGTGTGCTTTGAGATATCAGAAAAGCAGATTTGTCAAGAAACCTGTTGTCCTCGTGGGATGAAGTCCTAGATATTGCTGATCAGCTCAAACACCTGGAAGTTCTTAATCTCAGGTATGAACTCTTGGGCATCCATTTTGTCACCCCTGACCTCTCCTCTTTCCCTCACGGCATCTCTGTGGGAACGAGGGGGAGATGGCTTAGTGGTATTTAAACTTAATTTCTTCTTCTTTTTTTCTTTTGAGTGCACGCGAGTTTGGGGAGGGGTAGAGGGAGAGAGAATCTTAAGCAGGTTCCACACCCAGTGAGGAGCAAACTTGGGACTGGATCCCATGACCCTGAGATGATGACCTGGGCCTAAATCAAGAGTTGGAAACTTTTTTTTTAATTTATTTTTTATTATGTTCAGTTAGCCAGTATATTATATTAGTTTTTTTTTCCTTTAAAGATTTTATTTATTCATCTGAGACACAGAGATAGAGAGAGAGCACGAGCAGAGGGGGAGGGAGAGGGAGAAGCAGGCTCCCCTCTGAGCCAGGAGCCCGATGTGGGGCTCGATCCCAGGACCCTAGAATCATGACCTGAGCCGAAGGCAGATGCCCAACCATCTGAGCCACCCAGGCGCCCCCATTAGTTTTTGATGTAGTATGCAATGATTCATCAGTTGCGTATAACACCCAATGCTCATCACAACACGTGGACACTTAACTGAACCACCCAAGTGTCCCTTGTTTATTTTTAAGCTCTCCCCAACAACGTGGGGCTCGAAGTCACGACCTCAAGATGAAGAGTCGCATGCTCTATTGACTGAGCTAGATAGGCGCCGCTTTTTGGGGGGTGGGTGGGCCTGTTGAGCTGGGAGATCTTGGTGTCTCCTGTGAGCCTAACCATGAAGGCTGGGCCTTCTGGGGGAGTTGATATTTAAGTGGGGAGTAGGAGAGGTGCTGTGAAAAGTGCTTATTCATCCTGAAGCTTCTGGCACTTAATTGCCGTAGGAATGAGCACTTTCTTTGGAATGCTGTTTCCTTCAGTTCTGATAAGGATTGTCCACCAATCTGCGTGTTTCACTGATGGCACCGTTTTCCAGGCCTCTTCAAACCCTTGGTTAGTTTCAGTCTTAGAACCTGATTCCCCGAGGGCTCAGCCAGGCCGAAAGTATGAAAGTACTCGAGCCAGCCTTGCATGGACCGGTGGATTGTACCTGGTTCAGGCAGGTTCAGGTAGAGCGGAGGGTCGGGCCTAAATCCGTGGTGCTCCAAATAGGGCAAAGGGTGTCCTTTGACCCCTGGCGCCTCCTCTTCTGGAAATAGGGGCTCATGTGTTTTCATGGTACCTTCCTTCACAATGACTCAGGATTGAGCACTTTCTGAGGTGAGGATCACAAGAGAGCATCGAGAAGGCAGTGATTGATTTTGTCCATCCTGATAGCAAGAGAGCAGTTTAGAGACTCTGGAGGAGCAGGATTGTAGCCCCTGGGGCAGTGTATCAGCACAACGCTTGAGAGGGCACTGAATTTTGCGGGGCCCAGAGCCTTGCGAGCTGGACGCTGACCTTCTGAACGCCTGAGCCTTACGCTCAGCCAGCTGCCTTGGTCCTCTGAGAACATCTGTGCACATCAGATACCAAAAAGTCATGTATTCGCAAATACTAAAAATGAGGTAGCCTGGACTCCCTTGGTTTTGAATTAATTTCACTTTGAGGTCGAAACAAACCAAACTCCTCATATTAGATCCCAAATTGTTGCTTTTGGAGACTTTCACTCGGGCCTCCTGGGAGCAGGCAATCAACACATTTTGACTTCTTTGTCTACACAGTGAGAATAAACTCCGCTTTCCCTCGGGTTCACCGTCTCGAACCGGAACATTTCCTGCACTGAAGGTTTTAGTCCTTAACCGAACAGGAATAACATGGGCAGAGGTAATCCTATTTCTTTGGTTTATTACCCAGAAGTAAGAAATTTAAGATCGACTGTGGCTTGATTTTAATCATCCTATTATCCAAATAATAGGATTCTTTAAACTGACTCACAGAATGGAGTTACAGAATCGTTGTAGTGAAGTAGAATTTTATATTTTGGGATTGGGATTTTCTCTCTCAGCTCCTTCTGGATTGTTCTGGGGTGTCTTTCTGGACGGTGGCACTCCATAGCGAGGTGCAGTTAACGTATGGCTAACTTAGAGCCGTCGAGTTAGCTGTTGATGGAGCTTTTAGCTCACCCAGTTTTCCCACAAGTGCTCCGAGGCAGAGCTGCCGCAAGATTCTCGCATCCTTTTCTTGTTTAAAGTTGGGCTTCTGGAGTCCACTGTGCCTCGTATACAGCTGGGTTCAAAAGTGGACTTGTGGCTGCTTCGCCCGGCAGCATTTGGAACTTACATCTGGCACTGCTATTTTTCTATCAGAGGTGACCTGACCTCACACGCCCAGAATATTCCATTTTCGCGGCTAAGTACCTCCCCGGCAAAGTCCTTCGTCTGTGAAATGCCACTGGGGCGCCGCCCTCAGAGACAAGTCACCTTTCCCGGTGCGCGTGTGCCCCAGCGCTCCTTCGTTGGTGGTGGGTTTAGATTTAGCGTGAGAACAGGCAGGGCACATAGAAATTCAGGTGCTAGAGATGGTGGCAAAGTTCAAGTGAGAAAATGTAGAAATAGTTGTTAGGAAACACCGTCTGATGAGTGTATCCTTTACACACCCGGGGTGGCATTGAGAACTGAGCAACCGTGTTTAACATCAAGTTCCTTCCTTAGCTGAAGCAAACCGTGTCACATAATGAGAGTGCGCGCAGTGCCCATCTGCACGTCTGCTTTCTAGGTGCTCGTACAGTTCAAGACCTCCCCGGAGGACGCCTTCACAGCTACCACACTGTATACGCTCCTGTGTCATTGAAATACTTTGTCACCTGTCCACTAGGTGCTCCGGTGTGCCTCTGGATGGCCAGTCCTTACGGAGCTGTACCTCAAGTCCAACGATCTTTTCATTTCAGAAAGGTAACAAGGGTTTATTTATGTGCATGTGTCCCCATCTAGTCTGAATACATAAACGGTCTCAGTGATGCCTCACGCTGATTTTTTAAAGGATTTGCCAATAAGAATTAAGAAGCATGCTTACTCTTCACAAAGTAGGATGCCAACTGATTATTGGTTCTAATTGAGGAAAAGCCCATCAGAGTGAGAGCCTTGAGTTAAATATATTTGAAGACAGGGATTTTATTAGTTTCACAGAAATATATTTAACTTCTGTTTCTAAATGGAGGTTCTTTAGGAGATGCTTTATAAGGATCAAAGAATGCATTTTAGTTATTTTATTATTTTTTCAAATAATACATTTTAGTTAGCATTATCTGCTTAAGGTTGGTGTACCAAAGTATATGTAAAAGCTTGTTCTCCTTAAGTAAATTAAATATGTTGTCTTTCTCTTTTGTTGATTATCATTAAATTATTACTAAAACTAAACATGGCAAATTTACAACAAATTCTCATTGAACGATTCAAATTAATGAGATTTTACTGTATGGAACTATTTATTATACAGGCAAATGCAGGTGTTTTTATTTTTATTTTGTTTTTAAATATTTTATTTATTTGTTAATTAGGGAGGGGAGGAGAGCAAGTGAGTGGGGGAGGAACAGAGGGAGAGGGACAACACCGTGCTGAGCATGGAGCCCCATTCAGGGCTCGATCTCACAACCCTGAGATCATGACCTGAGCCAAAACCAAGAGTCGGACACTCAACTGACTGAGCCACCCAGGTGACCCTGCAGTGTTTCCAAATTACACTTTTTATTTTGAGATAATTTGAGATTCCCATGCAGTTACCAGAAAGAATACCTGGAGATCCCCTGTACCCATGAGCCGGATGCCCCCCTCGGTAACATCTTGCCAAGCTGCGGTACCTTATCACAGCCAGGGTCCTGACATCGGTCCAGTCGAGATGCAGAATGTTTCCATCACGACTAGGCCCCCCATGTTTCCCTTGTGTGGTGCTATCCGCCCACCTCCCGCCTTGCCCTCTCCTTTACGCTAAATGCGGTATTTTAAGGCCATATCTTTGAAAACAATTAAGAGATTAAATTCATGTTGAAATGCTTTTATTTTCCATACAGGCCGGCTGATGTTCTACAGACAGTCAAATTATTAGACCTTTCCTCTAATCAATTAATTGATGAAAATCAGCTGCTTCTAATAGCCTATCTGCCCAGGTAATTTGCTCCTAAAATGCCAGTTGCAATAGTGCTTAGGAAATTTTTAGTGAATGGATCATATGCTATATTTGCTTTCTCAGTGGAAATATGATGATGGAATTCACAAACTGAGTGATTCCTGTTGGGACACTTTTATTTGAATTCATGTGGAGAATGTCCCTGTGAATCGCATACACTGTAGTCTACATCTGCAGTAGGTAACTGAAGAATGAATAATTTGGCCCTGGTGCTGATGTCGAAAGTCTTCATTCATTAACCTTTGGGAAATTAGACTCTCTTTCCTCCCTGAGACCCATGAGCACGTAGCGCAGCCGTGCGCACCAGGAACAGGTGGGTGACTGTAGAATCCTCAGAACACATTCTAGAGTCCACCCCGAGTGCCCCAAATTGCACTCTGTGGTTTTTTCTAAGCATTTCACGTGGAATGAGAACCTAGGGTATGGGGGGAGAAATTACAGATGCAGTCCGGTTGATAGCCTATAGCATTTTCTATTGTGCTTTGTAATCAAATTTAACATTTTAAATTTCAGATTAGAACAACTAATCCTTTCTGACATTGGAATTTCTTCTATACATTTTCCGGATGCTGGAACTGGTATATAAGATCATTAGCTCCCCTCCCCTGCCCAGTACCTCATAATTGAGCTCTTTCTTTCACTTCTGCTGTGTAACTTCATTCTCCTTTTTTTCTAGGGCACAAAACATCCATGTTTCCTTCCTTGCAGTACCTCGTAGTAAATGACAATCAGATATCACAAGTAAGGGCTTCTGCAGAACGTGCATACCGCATGAGCTCTCATTGTCACTCTCACCAGGAGTTTGTCGGTTCCTTCCGTTACAAAATATTTATTGCATTTTAAAAATATTCTTTATAAAGTTAATTTTACCTCCAGTATAGTTAATGTGCAGTGTTTTGTTAGTTTCAGGTGTACAGTATAGTAATTCAGCAGTTCCATACATTACTCAGGGCTCATCGAGATAGATGTACCCTTAATCCCCTCCCCTCTTTCCCCCATCCCCCTCATCCACCTCCCCTCTGGTGACCATCTGTTCTCTATAGTTAAGAAGAGTCTATTTTTTTGGTTTGTCTCTCTCTTTTGTTTTCTTTTGTTAGTTTGTTTTGTTTCTTAAACTCCACATGAGTGAGATGTATGGTATTTGTCTTTCTCTGATTGACTTACTGCACTTAGCATAACACCCTCTAGTTCCATCCATATTGTTGCAAATGGCAAGATTTCATTGTTTTTTATGGCTGAGTAATAATTCCATTGTGTATATGTTCCACATCTTCAGTCATCAATCAGTGGACATTTGGGCTGCTTCCATGGTTTGGCTATTGTAAATAATGCTGCTATAAACATAGAGGTGCATGTATCCCCAAGTTAGTGTTTTGTATTTTTTGGGTAAAGACCCAGTAGTGCGATTACTGGATCATAGGGTAGCTCTATTTTTAACTTCTTGAGGAACCTCCATACTGTTTTCCAGAGTGGCTGCACCAGTTTGCATTCCCTCCAACAGTGTAGGAGGGTTCCCTTTTCTCCACATCCTCGCCAACACCTGCTGTTTCCTGTGTTGTTGATTTGAGCCATTCTGACAGGTGTGAGGTGATCTCTCATTGTGGTTGTGATTTGCATTTCCCTGGTGATTAGTGATGTTGAGCATCTTTTCCTGTGTCTGTTGGCCATCTGGATGTCTTCTTTGGAGAAATGTCTGTTCATGTCTTCTGCCCATTTTTAATCCAATTGTTTTTTGGGTGTTGAGTTTGCTAAGTTCCTTATTTATTTTGGATACTAACTCTTTATTGGATGTGTCATTTGCAAATATCTTCTACCATTCTGTCGGTTGCCTTTTAGTTTTGTTATGGTTTCCTTCGCTGTGCAGAAGCTTTTCATTTTGATGTAGTTAAGAAATATTTTAAATTGAAAGAGAAATGTTTCCCCTCAGAAAACCCAAAAGTATTAAGAAAGAAATTAGTTTAAGTCACAGTAAGCAGACTGTCATTTTACATGGCACAGTTCTAGAGTGAAAGTGCATGGTCTTCCTAGTGGGTGCTCGGTGCATGAGGACAATCCCGTGCCTCGGATTGGAACTAGGGGCTTTTGCTTTTTTTTTTTTTTTTTTAAAGATTTGATTTATTTGACAGAAAGAGAGACAGCGAGAGAGGGAACACAAGCAGGGGGAGTGGGCGAGGGAGAAGCAAGCTTCCCGCGGAGCAGGGAGCCCGATGTGGGACTCGATCCCAGGACCCTGGGATCATGACCTGAGCCGAAGGCAGACGCTTAACCCACTGAGCCACCCAGGCGCCTCGGGGCTTTTGCTTTTCTCTTGCTAGTTCACATACTCTAAGAAATTAGCCTGAAACATGTTCATTTTCACATATTCTCTTTTGCTGGGTTTCAGTGGCCATTTATCAACGAGCTGGATAAGCTACAGAGTCTGCACGCTCTGTCCTGCATCAGAAACCCCCTGACCGAAGGGAGCAAAGAAGCAAAGACCACGCGTCAGCTCATCATCGCCAAAATTGGTCAGTTGAAGACCCTGAACAAATGCGAGGTGAGTGCTGGGAGCAGGACTGGATGCTGGGTAGAGTAGGAAACAAGTGATCAAGAAATGTGCAAAATTGGAATGTTGCAAAGGGTTATCAGTGCAGTTTCCCTCCGGATGGTGAATTGTTACCCTGTGCGTTACTCAGGGATGGTTCTTCCGGGCTCCTCAGGAGGCGGCGTGGGTCAGTGGAGTCCGGGAGAAGCCTGTTGCTCGGCTGCCCCTTGAGAAGGGGCGAGGAGTACTGGGTACTTGCTCCTTGGTCTTGGGGGGATTATAGGCAGAAAGAGGATGGAACCACAGAGCTTATTCTCTTCTTCTGAGCCACTCTGCTCATAAAACTGCTGCTCGCCTGGAATAATCTGCTCCTAGGGTTGGGGGGGCACGTGGGCCAACCTCATGGGGGTGTTGAGCCGCTGCCGCAGGCCGGATGCCGGCTTAAGACTGAACTTCTTATTTCTTCTTCAGTGAACTCCTGAATTCTGTCCCTGTTAGAAAGGAAAGGTAAAACTAAAAGGCCTGTCCCTCTCAACGTGGTGATTCTCCATGGGTGAGCAGTGAAGGAAGGACAGGGTACAAAACACAAGCCAAGTGTTAGAGAAGTACTCGAAGAGACCTGTTTTTATTCCCCTTCCTGTAGATTCTGCCGGAGGAGAGGCGGGGGGCTGAGCTTGATTACCGGAAGGCGTTCGGAAATGAATGGAAGAAGGCCGGCGGACATCAGGATCCAGACAAAAACCGACCCCATGAGGAGTTTCTCGAAGCGCATCCCAGATACCAGCTGCTGTGCCTTAGTACGTGTGGCCGCAGCCCTCCCTGTGCTGCCCTGCCCCTGCAGCTCCAACCGCTGGGCGTCGGAGGGGACCGTCGGCGCCCCTGCTTTTCTCCTTCGGGGCTTTTTTGGGTGTCTTTAGGGAAGAGTCAGCAGCCTCCCTCAGCGCAGGGAACCTGGGGAGTCTGAGGGTTCCTGGGAGAGATTGGCATTGGGCGGGGGCATTGGGGGGGGGGGGGCGGGGGGGGGGGGGGGGGGGGAGAGCAGCTCTGAGGGGAAGCTCCTCCTGTCTGCGTGTGTTCATCGGGCTCCCCACTCCGAGAGGTCGGTGGACTCCTCCTTTAAGGGGGGCAGGAACCTGGGGAATTTTAAACGTGCGGAGCGTGTTAAGGTAGAAGCCAGGCCCTGGTGTTTCTGAAGCTCCCCAGGTAGTTCCGCTGTGCTGACGAGTGTGTCCTTTCTCCTCCGTGCTGCTGAGGGCGCCCCCGATCCACCCCCATCCCTGCCCCCCCTCCTCCCTGCAGCTCGGGCTCTCGCTCTGCTCGGTGCTTCCTTACCTTCCCCAGCCTGGGCCCTCAGGCCCTGAAGCCACCACTTCATGATTCTCTGTCCCTGACATACTCCCCATTTTGTTTTGACTTCATTATTATTCCACATTTCACTTTTATGTGATTTTTTTTTTTTTTTTAATTTCCTAATGTAAGCTGCTCACCGCACAAAGGCTTCAGGCTGGAACATTATCTTTGAGGAAGAAAAGCTGCCTGGGGGAATTGCTTTCAGATCACTCCCATTAGCTGGCCCAATTTCCCGGCTACTTTAGGTGAATTCTGAATCACCTGGGGGAGAGGAAAGGGGAAAGGGAAGGTTTTGGAGCAGCCCCGCAGACAGGGCTCAGGGTGTCCTCCCCGCTCAGAACGGGGGTATTTCTAGAAATGCAGGCACTGGCCAGCCCAGCAGAGAGTCAGAGCCGAGAGGCTCTCCCTGCGCCCTTCTCTTGAGGCTGCTTTTCCAGGCGCGGGGCTGGGGCCGGGTGCCCAGCCTGGCATGGTACCATCTGGCTGACACCTGAAGGTGTCCTGTGAGTTACGTCCCAGCTGGTACCAGAGTTATCTGTTAGGACCCCGAAAGTGAGGGAACTGTTGGCAAAGGCCAAGCTCTGCATCAGTGTCTTAGGTATCTGAAGGCACAGGCTGGTCGGGCAGCAGGACGGCGTCTGTCTTTGAGGAGCAGCAGCGTGAGACGCCGCGGATGGAGGGGTCCGTGCGGGGAAGCAGTTGCTGACCATCCCTCCTAAAAATAAACAAGTAAACAAGTAGCCGAATAAAAGGGAACAGATCCCAGGTTAGCAGGGCAGATGCTGCTTGGCGTGTCCTGGGAAGGCAAAGGCTCTGCCGATCCATTCAGTGCGTGTATTTTTCCTTCTGGTGGCCGTGGGTTTATCATCATCCCTGTTTATGCTGCTTCCGCAGAATATGGTGCGCCTGAAGATGGGGAACTCCAAACACAACAACCGTTTCTGCTCAAAAACCGGCTACTGAGTAAGAACCCCACACTCAAAGACAGCTTATTTGTATTCGCGTCCTTAGGTGCCAAGATAGGAGCTCGTAGGGATTGTTGGTTTCTCCTAAGTAAGTACCTAGAGTACTCCAGTTTTGAAAGAAATGATGAATTCTCAAACATTTGAATTCTCATCTCGAACATTTTAGCAATTCCCAGGCTTTCGGCACATTTGATTGTGTTATAAATGGGGGGAGCGTGCGAGAAGTGCACCGACTTGTGATTTGTAAACATGTGGCTTTTCTTACACGGGGACACTCAGCTGCCTTGTCAGGAGAGGGGGAGGAGGGGAGGCACTAGAATGCTGGTCCAGCGTTTTCTGTTGTTGTTAATTCTCTGAAGGATTAATAGAAGGAATTTGCAACATCAGTAAGACCTGTTCCTTTGTTAGGATCCGAGCCCGGCGGTACTGACAGCAGGTCATGGGGCAGCTGTGGGTAACGTGTGTGCGATTTAAAACCTTATCACAGTAGCTCTCAGTCTTTTTCCTTTTTTTCTTTCAAGCACTGAAGATAAAATACCCTAATCAAGTTGATCGGAAAGTCCTAGAGAAACAACTGCCAGGTAAGAAAAACAGGCCTTTTGCATCCTTACACTTAGCAAACACTGGCCTAGGCACGACTTGGCTGGAAGGAAAATATCTAGAAGTGTGGACTTCTGGAGCTTATAGGTTTTTGCTAATCTTTTATGATCTAAAACACAATCCATCGACACTCCCCCCAAAAGCTCAAGTCTTCCGTACTCAGGTCAGCTTATCTAGGAAAGGCTTGTTAAACCGGAAGCCCTTGCGTACGATGACATCTTGAGCCGAAGGCGTGAGGGCTGGAGCGGCGTGGCCTTTCCTGAGCCCACCGCTGTTTAGTTCCCAAATTATGGCTCTGGTCCAGAGAGACCGTGTCACTGGGCTACAGGAAACGTGTCCTGGTGAGCTGAACTGAACTGTGAATTATTTGGACATTTGTGACTTCTCATACACCCTACTCCTTACCAGTCAGGAGTCCCTGCAGAAAGGTCTCGGATGTGGTCTTTTAATGGACACACTGAAATGGTTTTCTTTGGAAAAACAACTTCAGAACTCTGTCTAAACATCAGTGTTACTGGAACTGAATTAGTTTCATTTCAAAAACACTTTTGTGTCAACCAACTGGATTGATCTAATGTACCGTAAACTTACAATTACAGTCCCTCTTTCAAGTATACTGTGAATTACCGGATAAAGCCTGATTCACGGTTAGAGAGTGGTATGGACAGCTTGAGTGTGGAGCGGCGAGGTGCTGAGGAAGAGATGAAATGTGTATCACCCTAAGGGACTCTCGTAAAATACTTTTCTTTGCTGGTCAGTGCAGTAATTTCACATTTTTAAAATTTCTACTTTGTAGCACTTGTAATGGCAAATGTCACCACCACTTAAATGTTTACTAGCGGGGAAGGAAAGGGCCGACTGAACTCCTGCAGCATCAGGTAGCATGAGCGAGAACGCAGGAGTCTGGGGCCCCACTGGCCAGTATGGCTGCCATGGGTGGCAATTTAAATTGAAATTCATTAAACAAATAAAAAAATTCAGTCCTGAGTCGTCCTGAGCCCGTCGCACTTCAGGTGCCGGCTGGCCGCACGGATGGATGACTGGACGAGAAAGGAGCACGTGTGGTCAGTACATTATGAAACCCACCCGTCCTGACAGAACCGGAGAAAAGCCTGGAAGTGTACACCCCCGTTAAACTTTCGCACAACCGTCTCTACATTTTCTGAATGTTAAGACAATCGTGTTTTAGACGTTTACGTTAGAAATGGTAATGTTATTTAGAGCATTACGTGCAAATTGCCACCTTTCCTGTAGACACAGTGCGAGTGGGCAGATTTCTCATCAGGACTGTAGGACCAAACGTTTTGTTTCTGACACGACTTAGGAATGTGTCCTTTCCGTTGCTAGGTAGGAGTTAACCCATCACTAACCACCCTCAGAACAGTGGAAGCCGGTGCACCGAAATCTTTATAAAAGGACAAGATTATCTACACACATTCACACGTAAAAAAACAAGTTATGTGAATGATGTCAATTGTTTGTAGTCAACACATAAACAAGGCCAGTTTTTCTTCTAAAATAAAGATAACATTTATTATCACAAGTTGCATAAAAACACAGACAGCTTTACAAAAATCATTTCTGATAGAAAAATATTTGAATACATGTGGTATTTGTAGGAACACCATACTATTGCTGTACCTCCAGCTAAAGCTTCAGAGAAACTCTGTTTCTCATCAAAATATCCAGTATTTACCACCACCCATCTTTGGAAAGAAGTTCATAGTGTTTTCTGAACACACCAAAGCATTTGCTCGTGAAGCAGGTCCCCTGCGCACGCTCGCAGGGAGCCTGCGGACCGCCGGTCCCTCCGTCGCTCTACAGAGGGGGAAACCAAGGCAGAGTGATGGAGAGGTGCCCTCCGGATGCCTGAGCCCCCACTCCAGTGTTCTCTCAGCCATCCATAAGCGAGTAATCACAGAGGTTTAGAAAGTGAATGATTTTAACTCACATTTACTCCTCTCTGCAGAGAAGATGATTTCTGGCTTATTCAGATGCAGGAGGAAATATTCACCCACTGAAATGGTATGAAAAGCCACCGTCAAAGGGCACTTCGGTCAGACACTTGCTCGGTTCCCCACAGCTTCCCATGTGTCAGGTCAGCGGTGTGGAACCGGCTCTCGGGCCCACGCGGTGGGCGAGCCTCTCCGATTGCTGCGGGGAAACGGGTACCGTGAATCGTTGCGACTGGGGTCTTGGCAGGTGAGCTAGTTTTACACGTAACTGTCATTCGAGAGAACTGAGGGTGTTTCTTTCCTTGACAGACTCCATGACAATTCAGAAGGTGAAGGGACTGCTGGCCCGTCTTCTCAAAGTTCCTGTGTCGGAACTTCTGCTGTCCTATGAAAGCCCTAAAGTAAGTTGCCCAGCAGAACACAGAGTTGGCTTATGTCCCCCAAGTGTGATACGGGTTGCTTCTAAATGGGAAACACACACCTCTGTTTGGGAGGGGGCACATGTATTAAGACGGATCTGTCTTTATCACCCCAACCCTCTGTTCTATTTGTAGATGCCTGGCAGAGAGATTGAACTAGAAAATGACCAGCAGTCATTACAGTTTTATTCTGTGGAAAGTGGAGATTGTCTATTGGTGCGATGGTAACAGTGAACTAAGAAAGTTCGGGGACTGCACTGTTTATCATGACTCGGGGTGGGGGGCACCGGAAATAAAGGATTTATTGGAACAGTTCTGTCAGAAAAAGGGAGAGGTTTTACACCTTGCCCTAAGTATAGAAAAGGTGGTATTTTTCATTGGGAAGAGACCATTTCTAGGCTTGTATATAACAGTAGTAATAAAGGCTTTGCACCTACTAATGATTTTCTGATTTTATTTCATATTTATAGTTTGTGACTATACATTTCAGTATGTGGAGATTTAAATATTAAATAGAACCTAGCTAGTCTAATGAAATCTGAACATAATGTCAGTCATAGGACCAGTTTTAATGGAACTCTATGGATACTACTAGTTTTAAAAGGTTTCCAAAATGATTTGGATAGTCATTTTGGGAAATGTCCCTTAAACTTAGGGAGGCACCTCTTCTATGTGTAACGTATGCTGTGATCTCTTCCCTCCGTCACACTGTTTTTAGAGTACTTACAAAAATACATTGTATGCTTTTCCCTACAGCTGTACCTAAGCTGGGCATATATTCTTCTATAGAAGATTTCCATCTCTGATCAGAATTCAGTTAGGTTAGGTAAACATGACACAATGACAGGAGGGAAGAAAACATTCATTCTTTCTAAGTGCCCACTATTTAGCTGTATCCTTTCCCTACGTCACTAAAACCCTGAGAGGTATTTGATTTACAGCCACAGAATTTTAGCTTTTTTTTAATAGTACTAGACTGTGACCTTCAGGATCTAAGTTAAATGGCAAAAGAAAACTGGAATTAGCTCACTTAATAAATAAGTGAACTTTAAAACCAAGGTCCAGAACTGAGAATTATATGGGTTCCTTTTCCAATTGCCCACTTCATTCAGACATTTCCATTCCCAAACTTTGGTATAAGTGACCACACAGCATTCTGTGAGTTGTTTTTGGCCCTTAATTATCCTAATTATGCCTTACAGGGCCATTCTGTAATCCAGGCTGGAATTCACATTCTTGGTTACTAAGATTTCTGAACGAGGCCAATTTTAACCAAAAGTGATGATAGGTAATGAATTATAAACTAGAAATGATACATCAGGTTTTAGAAATGTTTTTTGTTTTATAAAACAGTTTGGTGTTTTTCCAAGTCTTCCAATATAGAAATAAAATTTTTGTTATGTACAGGATCAGCTCATTTTTAAAAAGGACATTCTGTGCAAACATTTAGAAAGATCACGTTGGTTACAGGTAAAAAGTGCCAACCGAGCACTCTCCTGGGCGGCCAGGTGTCTGCTGCCCCACGACGGGCTCTCGGGGGACTCCGCTCAGCGGCCGCTCCCGAAGCACCACCGGTTAAAACCCTCCCGCGGCTGCCTCGCACCGACAAGGATCCCCGCACCGCTCCTTCAGCTGCCACAGCTGCGTCAGCTCCTGCGGCGAGTACTGCGGGGAGGACAGCATGCCCGGCTCACACGTCTTCTCACACAGCCACAGGCCGTCCTGGCGACAAACCACACACAAGTGACTCGGGAGCCGTGGGGCTGAGCCCGTGGGTTCCGGGGGGGGGGGGGGGGGGGTGTCCAGGCGCGCGGCGGGGAGGGCGGCAGGCGGCAGAGGGACTGATGTGACCAGAAAGCCCGGGCAGCGCACACGGAGCTCCCTGCAGCTGTCCCCGCGGAGTCGTCCGACATTCTGGGGGCCATACCAAGTATTAGCTAATTCTCCAGAAACCCGGCGAGGGAGGACCCCTTTCCCTTTCCCAGACGACAAGCTGAGAGTGAAGGGCCCTGCCCAGGGTTGCAGTGAAGTTTGCAAAGGGAAGCCGATGTGGGTGAGGTGAACACGAGGGACCAAAACGGACTCAGCCTGAGTCCCGAGCACCAGCCTCCTTCGGAGACAGAACACAGAGCCAGAGAAGCCCGCTCGGTCTGAGAACACACCGATGCTGCGTGCTATCAAACGCGCCTTGTTAAAGCATGGCTGAACCGGTGGCAAAGGAGAAGACACTGGGGCAAAGGGGCCGGGGTCAGCACGTGCCATGAAGGCTCCGCGGGGTTTGAAAAGGCCACGTCCAGCGACAGGAGACTCAGAGCCAGGGCCCCTGAGGTGCCAGACCTGGGGGAGAGGGAGGAGGAGTGTGTACGTGTGTGTGTGTGTGTGTGTGTGTGTGTGTGTGTTTGTGTAATTCAGAAAACAGAACCTGCGACTCAGCCTTGACCCTGGGTGCGATGGAAAGGGGTCTGCCCTGAGCATCTGGAAGCCCAGCCTGCACTTAGCTGGGTATATGGCAGGAGTCACGTTCACCCAACAATGCAGTCAGAGATGGGAATGCCCTTCAGTGCAAGGCAGACACAACATAAATCCTCTTCGCAAGAATGCATTTTAAATGCCTCCATTTCCAAGGAACATGAGGTTACACACACAAGTCTCTGAACACATCAGGAAACAAGCTCCATGAGCAACGGTCCGTGGACACATCAGCCTACACAGACCCACAAACGACACAGCTATCACCACAGACACAGAAAATGATCTTCAGTGTTCAACAAGTCAAAGCTGGCACTTCAATAGGACACAGACTGTCACAGTTGACCCAGTAGATGTGGGTCTACTCCCGTTCACCCCTGAAGTGAGGGGGCCCTGCATGTTCCTCTGCCCCCTGCACCTTCCGTGGCCAAAGTGGAAGCTGCAAGAATCCAAAATTCAACAGAAAGCTTTGAGGCGAAGCTCAGCTTCGTGCCTCCTCTCTTCCATTTCTGGTCTCTGCATATTCATTTCTTTCTTTCCCTGGCTCAGTGGTCAGTGTATTTTCAAAAACACCTTCCGGTATTTTAAATCCAGTGTTTTATTTGCATCAGTCAGAAGGGCTGAAGGGTCCGTGGACCATCACGCTGCTGGAAACTTCAGCCAGCTGATTCCTTAAGGTCTTTTTTTTTTTTAAGTAATCACTATGCCCAGCATGGGGCTCAAACTCATGACCTCCAGATCGAGAGTTGCATGCTCTACTGACTGAGCCAGCCAGGCACCCCTGATTCCTTACATTTTAAAGCTACAAAGAATTTCTAATCAAACGTGTAAAAACCTAATTCTTCTCTGTGGGTAGGAAACTTCCATCCAAACATTTTTTTTTTTGGTTTAAACTCAGAAAAATATGAGACCCTAGGTGGATCACTGGGAATTAAACCAAGAGCATGAAGAGCACAGCTCTGACGCCAGACCTTCAAGTCACTGTTTCTGCCCAACGTCTGACCCAGAAACCTCATTTCCTCACAGCTCCTCAGAACCCCAGGGCTAGCCGCCCCGCAGGCCCACTTACCTGGTATCGAGTAGGTCCTATGGCTGCCATCCAGATGCCCATGCTTACGTCTTCACCCTGTATGCGCCCCGTGAAATTTAAATGCAGACGTTTAAATGCTGTATCATCTCTAAACACGATGCCCCACATTCCCATAATAAGTCATCTTTCCACTTCTTGGCTTTGTAATTATTCTACCAGGAAACGCCAAGCCCGTATTAACACTTGTACACAGAGTAACAGCTAGTGGCCATTAACACCCACCATGATGAAATGACTAGACACAAGACAGCGAGGGGCCGGTCAGCCCTTCTCGGGGGCCTCACACCTCCGGCACCGGCCGTATAAACGATACAGTGGATCCAATTGCTAGGCGGGTTGTTTAGTGACACGGTCACCAGAATCAACAAAAAAGCAAGCCCCTGCTTTATAGTCTTCCTTCTTGTGAATGCCAAGCTTTCCATTCCTCCAGGGACTACACTTGTAAATGTAGTCTGAAAACCTAGTAAGTAGGCTCAAAGAAAGATTTAGGAATAGAATTTAGAGCCAGGATCTGGAGGCTAGGACTGTGTCCCTGACCTCTGAGGGTGACTCCTCTACAGAAGGAACAGCATGCCTTCCCCCAGGGATGCTGGCTCTGTGCTCAGAGACGGAATCCTGGGCTGGATGAGACTTGGTGTGAAGAGTATACCGTCAGGTCAGAAATCTGGAACTACCTGGTAGGTCTTGAGTCTGCCCGCGTTGCCGGCGAGCCAGTGGACGATGTCCCTGGAGATGACGTACCCCGAGCCGCAGGCAAAGGCTGGGTAGGCGGGGCTGGGGTACTCCAGCTCCTGCCACTTGCCGGTCCGGTCCACGGCCCAATTCAGTCTGAAACTGAGAGTCAAAAACAGTTGGCGGCTTCGTGTCGGCGCGACGGCTGTCCTACCACTATTAAGCCGGACCCCTTTATATCACTACAAAGGACCAAGCTGTAAAAGCAAGGAAAGAAGGAACATTTTTTTTTTTTTTGGTCTAAGGAACGGCATTCTTTATCTAGCAGGTGCGTTACGTGAAAGACTGGTGCATCAAATTCTCTAAGTTACATTTGTGGAGTTTCTGAAAGTACCAGAGCATCATCATGTGTACATATGCTAAAGAAGATCATGAATCCATATTGGATTCCTGAAGAAACACAGCACAATTTCAGAAATGTGTCACAACTTTCTTCTAACAAGATACCATGTACGGCAGCTCCTCACGTGAGTAGTGCTTATTTCTAGGCCGTGACGATAAAAGCCACATCATCTTCCCGGTCTTCCCCTCCTTCATTACCTTAGCCTGAAGTTTTTCATTTTACAGGTTTTCCCTCTAACTGTAGATTGATAACATCCAGTAACCAGGACCTGGGGGGCGGAGGAGGGAGGCTCCCTATCTGGGCCACATTTTGCTTGTGTGTTTCATTCTAAATGAATTCCTTTTGATCAGGTACGTGAAGCCAAAGGGCTAACAAGGTTTAACTTACTTTCCCCACCAAAAATTAGGCCCATCCAGATTCTTGTGGGCAATCCTATTAAACACAGCTTCCAAGTCTATGTAACAGTCGTCATCTGTCTTTAGCAATAAGTCAAAGCTGGTTGTTTCCACAGTCCTGTTGGCAAAAGGGAATATGAGGGTCATTGCGTCCATAGGAAAGGAAGCGGTGACATCGCTACCATCTTCCTGAAGAGCCGTCCCTGGACGACCTGCACACTTGTTCAGTTTCTTCGTCCTTCGAGGTTGAGAACATGTGCTCAGAACACCGCTGCTACCGAATGCAAGCCTCACTTGATACTCATTAAGTGGCATAACACAGAGAAGCACCAAGCGGATTTTAAAGGTGCCAAAGAAAAAGAACACAGTAAAAAAAAGATCTGGCTGAAGTGGGACCTATGAGCAAACAAACGCTTCTGTGACGTTGTTCCCGTCAGGCTGCCAAACATGCGAACCTTGTCACTGGGATTCTTAACGAGGCCCACGGTGAGGGGACAGGCAGGGGACAAGCATCGCCCCAGCTCTCCCCCGGAACCCTGCTGTGCAAGATGCTCTATTCGGTGCCACGAGTTATACTCCACTCAGGTATTTGATGGTTTTTAAAACACTGAGCTGTAACACGGACACGTATTTCCCCTCAGAAACGATTCCCAGCAATTAAACTCTTATAAATGACCTTTTGGAAGGCCCAGGAGGGTGACTTCGTTTACCCAGACATATAAGGGTGAGTGGAGACAAAACGGACTTCTTCATTTCACACTGCCAATCCCTGTCCACCTTTGATTAAAAAACAAAACAAAACCCAGAGTCTTGCTAGGGAACCAAATGACAGAAATGTGAATAAAAGAAATCTGGAGAAAGCATTTTTCGGTCAAAGAATGGTGAATTTAACAACAGGTCCACACCAAAGCGCACGACCCCGTGCTTCTAAAGTTCATTTCTAATTAACAGCACAGGAGCACATAATATCTGCTAATTAGGAGGGGCTCTGTGATAAAGGACACTGTGGTCACTGAGGAATCACCTGAAGAAAGAATGACTAAGGCAGCTTTCATTACAGCATGGACGGCGGACAGGTGGCACAGGAGAGGGGGGAGCAGGTCCCCGAGCCCAGGGCTGTTAGCCTGTCACCGGTGATCAGGTGGAGAGGGTGGCCCGAGACAGACCATGGCAGCGACGACTGAGAGCTCAGAGATGTGCAAGGAGTACAGGAGAGAAGACTTAAACTGAAGGTAACAGATAAACTACACTGAACTTCCACAACCAGGAATCAGCTCCCTAGAGAAAGTCCTAGAACACCACAATCCGATTTCCCACTTCCTGGACCTCCATTCCCACCCTTCACTGAACTCTTTCCATTCTTGCCTGGGCCCCCTTACAACAGGGACCCCTCTCAAGGGCCTTGAGCTAAAGAAGGTTCTTTTTCTCAGTACAGTTGTCCAGATATAACCCTGGTATTCTAGACACACCTCAATTTCCAACTCTTATTTCTATCTGCCCTCTAGCCACAGGGTGACTCCAAAATTATATTAACTTGCCCTAGCCGTGAAACATGACCTTCCATAAACGAATCAGGACTATATCCATCCACTCTGCCCAGGGCAACAAAGAGAGAGGGGCAGACTTAGGTGCTCACCAAGAAACAAGCTCCCTGATCCAGTTTTAAAAGACACAGATGTGGAAATACTCTAGGTTTAGGCTAGACAGAGTTTGGGTTAGTTCGAGGGTGGACAGTGTCACAGGGCTCAAGAGCAAGTAAGCGGACCCTGGAGTAACTAATCACGTTAACTGTACATATAAACAAGAGTAGTTAGGATTGTTGCCGCCGTTAATGGTCCGAAGGCAGGAGTCACAACCCAGGTTGAAGAAATCCTGTAGGGGTGGGCAAGTTATGGGAGGCTGTTGGATTTCGTCTTACAGAAAAGTTTTGGAATTAGGGCAAGTGGTTCTTAATGCGTGGAGAAGAGGATGGAAACAGAATGTGGATGTTCGGCTGAACAGAATTCAGATCAGTAACCTGGGTTCAAGGGAAACTATACGCAGGTCATGTAGGTCGGTGGGTATGATCACAACTGAAAATGGGCCATTTTCAAACTCACTGATTTTCATCTGGTGTTGGCCTGAGGCAACCAAGACAATGACTCACAGGACTGACTTTGACTCAGACAGAATAGAACGACCCAAAACCAACTTTTGCCCTATTTTTGATAAAGATCATTCACATCACGGATCTGCTCATCTGAATGAGAAAGCAGCATGATTTCAGTCCTCACAAAGAACCAGGATATAATAGATCACATCCTAGTTGTTCAGGGGTTCTGGGGTTGGTTTATGAAAAAAAATGCAGGGGTCTAATGTCAATAAATTGTTCCTACATCCAAAGAACAGTAAGACAAATTCTACCTACCCCACGTTTACCACCTACCATCTGTAGAAGTTCAGTAATTTCGCAGGAACATTTCGGTAAGTGTCAACGACATCCACAAAAACAATGTCATCATAGACGCTGCTCTCCTCCCTCAGTAAGGCGTCTTCCCTGTGGAGATTACTTCTGTGGTCAAGAAGTCTTCGAGGGCGAGAATGAAGGTTTTGTAAGAGTGCATCACCTTCTACAAAGGAAAAGTTGAGAGATGGAGAAAGATGCTGTTGCAAATGGAAGACCCAGCACGTGGAACGTTCTGTTGGCTCACACCCTTTCCCCGAGTGACCTAACGGAGAGCAGCTGGAAGCCAGCCGAGCTGGGCAGCAGGCCCTCCCGCACCCCGCAGGGATCCGCAGGGTCCACAGCTGCTTCCTGTGCACAGCGGTCCAGCGGCAGCTGGGCAGGCCGTGGGAGGCCACAGGTCTGCATCTCACATGCTCCCAAGGCCGATCCTGGCAGCGCTGTTTGTAACGGGAGAAACAGAACCAGCCTAAATGCCCCCCCCCGCGACGGGAGAGTGGCCAGCCTTTGGGACAGTCATGTAATGGAAAAGAGCACGCAGAAGAATTAACCTGATCTTGCATGCTCAGAGGAATGGCACTGAAAAATGATGCTGGGAGGGGGGCGGGGAAGAACCTTTGTTTCTACTTGATAGATTCAATATGATGCCGTGGACCTCAGTGATAAAATACTCTCCTCAAAACTGCATGTTACTGAAAGATAACGTACATATGTAGTAGAAAGTAGGAAAATAAGAAAGGGAAGGGTGCACACGAATTTCAGGACAGGGCACCCTCTCCGAGGGGACGGAGGGACAGGGCCAGACAGCTAGCTGGGATGGGGCTTCACTGTGTCTGTGATGGTTTTTTCTTTAAAAAAGGGAGCAAATATGACAAAATGTAAGCATTTGTTAATTCTGAATAATAAGGGCACGGCTGTTTCTTACAGCGCTATTTTTGGTATATCTGTGATATTTCATAATAAAAATGTGCTTAAAGTCATCAGTTTACTACCTCACACGTTAATGAATCACTTGTCACATTTGCGCAGGGACTGTCCTCAAATCCTATGGATTTAAGGCAGCCACTTTTTCACTAGGGCAGGATTTTCTCAAATGTCTCACTCAAATTAGAGAAAACGTCTAAAAAATAAAGTGAGTGGCTGAAGGGTGAGGAAACAACAGAGTAGTTTAGCGCCCCATCTTCTGGAACGTCAAAGGGAAAGCCTGGGGCCTGCGCGTCAGGAGGCCTAGATCTGATTTCTGCTTCTGCTGCTCTGGGACATGCTGGGCAAGCTGCAGGTTTCTGGGCCTGTATTCTCATGGGGGGGGGGGGGGGGGGGGGGGAGGACGACGACATCAGTGGACTGCTTTTTGACATACACATTCCTGCAGCCCAAACCTAACCACTCAGCACGTCTCGGGTGGGCCCAAGACTCTGTTTTTAACATGTGTGTTCCCAGAACTCTGAGGCACGTGGACCACAGACGCCGACCCTTGGAGAAACACAGCCTGAATGAACTTGTGTCCCCACCAGCTCTTACATTCTACTGTAATATCCCTTTACTTCAAAGATAAAGTATATACAATTTAACAACTTGAAGGAAAGTGAAAGCTTTTGAAAACTGGAGTAACAGGAGGATGGCTGTAATAAGATGAGAGCAGAAATTAAATATAGGTCTTTCAGATGAACAAATGACACCTTTTGTTTTATACTGTATATATCTGAAAACCAGGAATATAAAGTAATAGATCTGTGTGTGTTTTAAATCTGATGATCTGTCTAGTTGCTACTTAAAAGAATCACAGAGTTTACAGCCTCTCAAAGTTTGGAAGATCATGTCTGTTTAGCGAGCCTGTTAAGATACAGACATCTGAGCTCCACTTCTGAAGATTTTAACTTTGTAGCTTGAGGTAGGGCCCAGACAGAGATGCTAATATCCGACAAAATTTAAGAATTCATGTACAACCAATTCATAGCACTTAGATCCTGATTTTAAAAAATTAATTTATACTGAGATTTGCAGAAGACAATCTATTCATTTTCATTTCTTTAGCCTACAACTTGAGTTATTTCAGTCTTATTTGAAAGAATTTGTCCCTCACCCAAACCTTATTCCTTTAGCCTCCATGACAGAAAAATTGTGACAAGCTTTTGTCCAAGGTACAGGAGCTGCTCCTTGGAGAACAGTTTAGTCACAGAGTCTCAAGGGCCCCTTAAACTAGTTTTTAAAGGCTCCTGGTGGTACATTCGGGAATGAACCAGTAAAAGAAGGGAAGGTGCTGGATATTCCAGTCAGATGGTGCGTTACACCTGCCCCTGGCCCCACGTCTGTGCTGCCTTAGGAAGCTGCCTGAGCTTCTGATCTGAGTTTTCCCCAGGGCTGGGCTATTAGCTAGCTTCTTGGTGAGCTAAGCGGATACCCTCCTTGGCAGAGTGGTCTCATAGTTTTATGAAAAATCTCTGGACTGAAATTAACGATCTCTAAATTTTAAATTTCTATTTTTAATGGCAAGTTTATGGGCAAAACCCATGTATCTGTTCCAGGCTACCCTTTCGGGTGATGTAAGAATACAACTACTTCTAGGAGGAAACACTATAAAAATGCTTTCGAAAAAATGAAAAATAAAAAAAGCCACAGTCTTGGGGCACCCGGGTGGCTCAGTGTGTTAAGTGTCTGCTTTCGGCTCAGGTCATGATCCCAGTGTCCTGGGATCGAGTCCCACATCGGGCTCCCTGCTCGGAAGGGGGCCTGCTTCTCCCTCTCCCTCTGCTGCTCTTCCTGCTTGTGCTGTCAAATAAATAAATAAAACCTTAAAAAAAAAAAGCCACGTCCATTTGCATCCTCAAACAACATGCAGTGCCTCAAACAGGGGGTGTGCCCCATCCTCAACACCGTGCTGTCGAGGGGGTCCCGAAAGAGTCTCCTTTCAGGGTCTGCTCTGCTCTCCCCAGTCACTGACAGCCTTCAGGGAAGCTGGGTCCTAATTCTTTTATAGGAATCCATCCTCTGCAGAGCTCTGAGATGTCAAGACGGAAATTGCACTGGGCGCCTTTGTTCCCCAGGTGATGTGCAGGACAGGTGGCCAAGGGCAACTGCATCAAGGGTAGTTCTTCTTTCTTACAGAATTCTCAGGAATTCATAGGTAGGTATTTAAATAAGCATGATTCAAGAAGACAAACACAGCCACTCCCATCACAACAAAATTCCCTCTACAGTTCTAAGCTAATGCTCCTGACCCCAAGTTTTAAAGGAATCTAACAAATCCATCCTTGAAATGTGATATATCAGGAGAAGCATTTAAGAAACTGTTCTCTGAAAGATGGAGTCTATGTTTACATACTCACATCATGAGGAGAAAGCGTCCACATGAAGCAGGAGGGGAAGTGGAGTCCACTGGGCCACCTCCAACAGAGGGACAGATGCAGGCATCAGAATGCACCTCGCTTACTGCGTCAGGGAAGAAAAGGTTCTTCCCTTCTGACTGACCAACAGCACGAAGCTCACTACAGCTATATGGCCACGGTCTAGCAGTTCTGCAGAAGTCCCCACCTGGCTGCAGGATAAACCAAACATAGCCACACGGGGCCAACAAAGTTCAAGGTCACGGATTTTTCAAGATCACCCATATGGTGAAAGATTGGATGCTTTCCCTCTAAGAGCGAGAACAAGACAAGGATATCTGCTCTACCACTTCTACTCAACACTGTACTAGACAGTCTAGCCATGACAGACAAGAAAGAGCAATAAAAGGCATCCATATTGGGGGGAAAAAAAAAGTACAACTATCTCCACTTGTAGATGACATGATCTTGTATATGGAAAATCCTAAGGCACCCACACAACTAGTAACTTAATAAATGAATTCAGCAAAATTGCAGCATACAAGATTGATATATAAAAATCAATTGTATTTCTATACATTAGCTATGAGCAATCTAGAAATGAAATGTAAAAACCAATTCCACTTATAATGGTATCAAAAAGAATAAATATTTAAGAATAAACTTAGCAGAAGAAATGTAAGACTTGTACTCTGAAAACCACAAAACATCACTAAAAGGAACTAGTAAGACGTAAGTAAATGGAAGGAGATCCATGTTCATGGATCAGAGACTTACTGTCAGAATGGCAGCACTGCCTGAAATGCTCTACATGTTCACGGACACCCCTTTCAAAATCCCAGCTGGCTTGCTTGCAGACACTGACAAGCTGATCCTAAAATTCGTATGGAAATGCAGGACCCAGAAGAGCCAAAACAATCTTGAAAGAGAACAAAGCTGGAGGATTCACACTTCCCAATGTCAAATCCTACTAGAAAGCCACATATTTCAAGACAGTGTAGAACTGGTAGAAGGACTGGCACACAGATCAAAAGAACACAAGTGAGAGCCCAGAAGTAAATCCTTACATTTACGGTCAGAAAGGACAGTGAGGAGGTTAATGGTTGGTAGGGGCTGGGGGAGGGGAGAATGAGGAGTGTCCGCTAATGGACATAGGGTTTCTTTTGGGAGTGACAGAAATGGTCTAGAGTTAGTGGAGATGCTTGCAGAACTCTCCTATGCTGCGAACCAGGGTAAGGTATATGCGAATTATGTATCAGTAAAGGATATATGTGTCTTTTTTTAAATGACAAAAAAAAAATCACCTTTTCTATCAAAGTATGGAGTAAGATTAGGTACATGAATTCAGCGCGCCCTTCACCTTTCAAGACTTACCCTGAATGATGTAAATAAAACCACCTGCAACCCCCTCCACGCCTTCCATGAATTCGTGAGGCAAGGCACCCTCCCCAGCCTGAAAGCAACAAGAACAGAAGTACTCAGTGTTTCATTACTAAAAATACACTTCTTCTATTTTAAAACTGATGTGCCAAAATTTATAATGTGACTCCACAGCAGATAAACCCATCTAAGATGCACACGATCAGGATGACATCAGTATTCTCCTATTTTTGCTATCTGATTGTTCTCTTGGTTACTATATTAAAGATCGGGTGCACATGGCAGTCCATAGTGCTCAGAATTCCAACTGACACAGAATCATAGTCTTGAACTTGCTACCATAATAGTACAAAACCAATTTTATTTTGCATCCCAACCCTACCACTTAAAAAAAAAAAAAAGATCACCTTTGATTTCTCAGAGGCTGAAAACTGCCATGAATTCAAATACATCTAGGCACATTTTTAAAGTTTGCTCTACCGCCCAGAGAAAGCCCCTCGCAACAAAACGTTCAGACAGAGCCCTACTGCTCGCTGATGCTGTTGGAAGGTGCCCATGGCCAGTGATAGTCCTCTCAGCCTCCAACGATGGGAGGAGCTTTTACGATTAGAGATCTACAAGTTCCCCAGTGAGGGGGTTCCCCTCTGCACGCCGGCGTGACAGCCCCAGCGGGGCCGGGCCCGACCGCACGGGTGTGTGTGTGTGTGTGTGTGTGCACGCGCACGCACGCGCCCACCTGGCCCGTCCCCTCGCAGAGCTGTACTGCACGAAGCAGTTTCAGGGCTGGAGAGAGAGAGAGAGAGAGAGAGAGAGAGAGAGAGAGAGAGAGAGAGAGTGTGTGTGTGCGCGTGCGCGCGCGCGCGCTCCCGCCTGGCCCATCCCCTCGGCAGAGCTGTACTGCACGGAGCAGGTTCAGGGCCGTAGAGAGACTCTGTCCGGAGGTGGCCGTGGGGACCTGTAGCTCAATGTGGAGGAAGCTACTGAAGGCGATGCTAACGTTTCCAGCTTTAAGGAGCCAGGAAAGGTTGTACGCTCTGTTTTTTCATCGTGTACTCTACGTTGTTTTGGCTTATTTAGAACTTGATAGTACTTTTTATTAGCTTCTATCTAAAAGGTCACAGCTTGACTTTTAAAAGTTTCTGACATTCTCACTTGCTGGCAAGGGAGCAAGACTCGGGGAAACTTTCAGCTTTACGCATTTATGATGGAAACCTTTATTTGTACGTGGGGTTTCCTACAAGGGGCCACCAAGATACCGACTACTTTTTAAGGTTAGCTGAGTGTGTAAGCATTCTTTAGCCCTCTACAACTGTATTTACCCCCGAAGTGGATCATTTGAGTCTTTCCATTTGAACCTAGTCCTCAACTCAGGAGTCTGATTTGCTTTTGTGCAATCAACTTAGTAACTACAGAATTCCAGCACATTTTGGATATTTTTAAGTTTCATAAATAGAAAAGGGGGCGACATATTAAAGGCACTTGCCTTGGAAATAAGGAAAGAAAAGAATAAAACTATAATTAAGTTTCATAAGACATTCTATGTTAAATAAAGGACTATTGTAATAGAGGATGAGATCCTAACCACGACCCACAAGGCTAAGTTTTGTAATTATATATGAATCTGTGATCTAATGTCTTTCTTCCTCACTGGAGTGTAAGTTGCACTGTGGGCCAGGAGTGGTTTTCTAAATGGGTAACAGCATACCACTTAAGATTCATTTCAAATTCGGGAATTAATTCACGTGAATAAGATGAATAGTTAATGAAAATAGGACTAAGCCTGTGACCTGAGATACTGAGCACTCTCCTAATCATGACATCAGAGCGTCAGGGAGAAGGAGACTGTGACACCAGCACAAACACCTCTTGTGTATTTAAAGCTCACCACTCGAAGTCTGTCTACACCTTATCGTCCCACACTTACTTGGAGATATTTACCCATTAAACTGTTTTTAAATCTGAAGCAAATTTGAATAAATGAAAAATATGAGGCAGAAATCCCAGCAATATAAATGAAAGCAAAAGCTCCATCGTATTTTCCAGTACTGCCGTCTATGCGATTTTAACGAACATCCTGCTATAAAGGTGAGGGAGTGAGGATTCTGAATACTACTGAGCAAGTGTCCTTCCAAATGTTAGCTTAAAAATTACTGAGAAATAAAATATCACACTTTTTAAAATGCACCAATCTTAAGGCACTATGTATTTACTAACGCTGGAGTGAGAAAATCATTGAACATCTGAGTTGTTTGTCTTTACTATGGTGACTCAACATTTTCTGCTGTACATGCTCTAAAATACCCAAGATTCATTGTTCCACATTCCCTGGGTTGATGTAAACGTAAAGTTAAAAACAGTTTTTCTGTTTGAAAAAATGCTAAAGTATGCTGAACAGCCTTAGGAAGAAAGGATGACTTACCGTAATGACTCGGAGAACGCCCCCGCCATCATTTACAGTCACTTTGTGGAGATTTCTTGACACAAGGCCTTGGAGGTCTTGGCTCTCCCACACAATGGTACCTTCAAAGCTCTTTTTGCAGAAAGATGAAGTGAGTCAATTTCTTTATTGTTGTCATTTAGGCTTTAAGTAAGTTTTTAAAGAAAAATTAATTTTTTTTCAAACATATTGGTTAAAATTTTTATGCCCCTACTCTAACACACACCACTGTTAACATGTTGGTGTATATTCTCGAGTCATTTTTTGTTTCATGCACATCTGAAAGATGCAAGTACAAAGAGTGCAGAGACAATTTTGCACACTGCTGTTTGCATTTCCCCTACACTGAAGCGTTTCCTGATGCTACCACAGCTCGTGTGACCATTGGCCATACACACCTGACTAACATGCCATCGAGTGTGTGCATCCCAAGTCACACAAACACTTACCCACAGGCAGATCTGAACTCTACCAACTATCTAATGAAGCATGTTTTGGTGTAAATGTTTATTTTGTTTCAAAATACACTTTCAGAGGTGAAATTATGGTGACAAGAAATAGAGATATTTTATACGGATTTTGGGACACAATGCCAAACTGTTTTTTCGAAAGGAAATTATCTAATTTCCCAATTTACAAAAATACTACTTGCATTGTATTCTTCCAAGTATGGAATGAAAGCAAAGACTTAAGTTTAAGTCAATTTAGATTAAAAAATGATTCCTCATTTTATTGTGTTTCTTTTGATTTCTAATGATGTTTATAAATTATATAGTCTCTCCTGGGAATTACTGAGCCATGCTTCTTTGCCATTTAGCTACTCAGTTTTCTATTTTTCTTATTAATCTATGTTATCTTGTAATAAATAATTCTGTGTATATATTATATTCTAAAATATTTTTTTCAGAATTGTTTGCCACTTTTTTTTTTTTAACTTAAAACGTCCGTAAGTTTTATCTTGTCAAATCTGACAAGCTTTTGGTTTGTGATTACTATTAAGTTCTGGGCTTAGAAAGTTACACTCCCTGCCCGAAGGTTTGACACACATTTAAATTCTAGTGTCTTCTCATTTCTCCATGGGGGCTCAGCTGCTCCTTTGTACTGCTCGGGCCATCCCCACTGTCAGCCCCTCTAGCTTGCTCCAGAGATCCAACAGAAGGCAGCCGGCATCCAATTCTCTATCACATCAGCCTGTCTTCTTTTCCTAAAACCACTTATCACTCTGGTATTTCCTGTTTATTTTCCTATTGTCAAACTAACTTTTCCCACTAGAATGCAAGCACCATGAGAGCAGGGATTTTGTCTGTTTTATTGACCACCATATCCCCGGCACCTAGAATGGCCTGATATGCATAACAGGCACTTGAAAAATATTTACTTAATAATGTTAAACTCAAAATTAATTGGAATGATTTTTGGTCTAGAACACCACACAAAAGATATAGCATTAATATTCTTTAAAATTTTTCACATACTAAAATTAAGAGATAAAGCACTGTACAGTAACGTCTCAGTTAGCCAGCTTTATAAGGACACTATACAAAACTGAACTTGTAAAGTAAGCGAGGCCGGTGGTTTGCAAGCTTTTTGTAAAGCATTATAACTTTTCTACGAAACAAATAAAAACACCAAGAGTTGGGATTCTGCAGGCAGTCTGTCACCTTATATTCAGCTAATGGATCCTTAGTCTGCACTGCTACTGATGCGCTCTGAGGAGCCCCAGGGTTCCTAAGGGCAGGCGTCAAGATACACTGTGGGTGGTCACTGCCTGACCCGGAGGACAGAAAAAGCGATGCCTACCTCATGGGGCTGGGCCGGGGGTTAATGATGACATGCGTGTGGCATGCAGGGTCTTTGCTCAGTGAAACAGAGCTTTATGACCACTAGAAGTCATGCAGAAATTTGTGAAGGGCCCCTTTAAAAGATCTCGTTGTCGGGGCGCCTGGGTGGCTCAGTCGCCAAGCGTCTGCCTTCGGCTCAGGTCATGATCCCAGGGTCCTGGGATCGAGCCCCGCATCAGGCTCCCTGCTCCGCGGGAAGTCTGTTTCCCCCTCTCCCCCTGCTTGTGATCCTGCTCTCACTGTCTCTCTCTCTGTCAAATAAATAAATAAAATCTTAAAAAAAAAAAAAAAAGATCTCATTGTCTTATCTTGGAAATGGGCGCTGATTATTATTTTTTTTTAAGACTTTTTATTTATATTTTGACAGAGTGAGAGAGAGACAGTGAGAGAGGGAACACAAGCAGGGGGAGTGGGAGAGGGAGAAGCAGGCTTCCCGCGGAGCAGGGAGCCCGCTGCGGGGCTCGATCCCAGGACCCTGGGATCATGACCTGAGCCGAAGGCAGACGCTTAATGACTGAGCCACCCAGGCACCCCGGGCAGTAATTATTTCCATACTCTCCTTGGAAAGCCTTAACTCTCTAATCTACCTGACATTGAACCTCAATTCCCTAAAACATTCTTACAGATGTATGCACAGAAGAAGAAAAAAAAAGCCTAGGGAGAAATATACCAAATATGCTGGGAAACATGTGGATATAATATTCCTCTAACCTTTCCATACACAGTCAAGTTTTCAACAGTGGATATTCCTTTCATATATTTTCATACTTTCATGATCACGAAAAAAATATTTTAAACATATGTATACAACGAAATAAATTTGGGGTCAATCTTCTTCCAGACACGAGGCGTTATTTAAACTTTTGAGTGTCTACTATGTAGCAGGCTGTGGGCTACTTGAAGATTTTTATTAAAAGAGTCAAATAGCTCCTATCTTCAAATCCTTGTAATAAGCCCTGCTAGGGTCAGAAACAAAGGCAAGGAGCCTGAGGAGAACAGCGAGAATTTCAGTTGACTGTGAGAACGGAGCAGAGTCTTGCAGGCATCTGAGTCAGGAAAGGGAGAGGTGGACGAAAGCACTCATCGAAAGGCAGATGTGAAGCGCACTGCATGTTCAGAAAAGCGTGAAGCAGTTTAGTGCTGCTGAAGCCCCAGGCTGAGGAAAGGAGATGCAGAAGGTAGGCTCCCATCAGCGCTGCCTGCAGGAATAGAGAGTCTGTCCTTCATCTCGAAGGCGGGCGGAAGCACTTCCGTTTGCAAGAACAAGAGTGACGCAATCCTAGCTGCAATTTTAAAAGGTCACTCCAGTAGCAGAACAGCATAAGGCGGGCTGGTAGGGAGAGTGGTAACTGGACTATTACAGAGGTCCAGGTGACAAGAAGTAAGCACTTATTTAGAAATGAAGACTGCCTTCTGAGAAACTGAAGGAGACACAAATATACAGAAAGATATTCAAGCTCATAGACTGGAAGTATTAATATTATTAAAATGTCCATACTATTCAAAGCAATCTATAGATTCGATATAATCTCTATCAAAATTCCAATGGTGTTTTCGTAGAAATACAATAAAGTACTACTAAAATCCGTATGAAACCACAGAAGACCCCCAAATAGCCAAAGCAACTGTAAGAACAACAAAGTTGGAGGCATCATGCTTCCTGATTTCAAACTATATTACAAAGCCACTGCGAACAAAACAGTATGCTATTGGCATAAAAACTGACACAAAGATCAATGGAACAGAAGAGAGAGCCCAGAAACAAACCCATGCACATATGGTCAATTCATTTACAAGAGAGGAGGCAAGAATATACATGGGAAGGACAGTCTTTGCAACAAATGGTGTTGGGAAAACTGGACAGCCACCTGCAAGGAATGAACCTGGACCACTACCTTACGCCATACACAAAAATCAACTCAAAATGGGTAAAAGACCTGACACCATAAAACTCCTAGAATAAAACCTAGGTGGTAAGTTCCCTGACACTGGTCTTGGCAATGATTTTTTGGATTCGACACCAAAAGCAAAGGCAACAAAAGCAAAAATAAACAAATGAGACTACATCAAACCAAAAAGCTTCTGCACAGCAAAGGAAACCATCAGCAAAATGAAAAGGCAACCTATGAATGGGAGAAAATATTTGCAAATGATATACCTGACAAGGAGTTACTATCCAAACATATAACAGCATAACAAACAACTCAACAGCAAAAACCAACAATCCAAATGAAAGATGGGCAGAGGATCTGAATAGACATGTTTCCAAAGACAACACACACATGGCCAACAGGTACATGAAAAGATGCTCACCATCACTCATCATCAAGGAAATGCAAATCAAAACCACAATGAGAGACCACCTCACACCTGTCAGAATGGTGACTACAGTCAGAAAGACAAGAAATAAGTGTGCTGGCGAGGATGTGCTGAAAAGGGAACCCTTGTGCACTGCTGGTGGGAATGGAAACCGCTGTAGCCACTGTGGAAAACAGTATGGAGGGTCCTCAAAAAATTAAAAATAGAACTACCAGATGATCCAGCAACTCCACTTCTAGGTATTTATCCAAAGGAAATGAAAACACTCACTTGAAAAGATACCTGTGCCCTCTTGTTCACTGCAGTATGTTTACAATAGCCACGATGTGGACACAACCTGAACGCCCACAGATGGATGGATGGATAAAGAAGATGTGATGCAAACACACACACACACAGAGGAATATTATTCAGCCACAAAAAGGAAGGAAACCTTGCCATTTCCAACATGAGGGCATTATGCTAAGTGAAATCAGTCAGACAGAGAAAGACAAATACCATATGATTTCACTCATATGTGGAATCTAAAACATTTTTAAAAGCCAAAAAACAAAACACTGAATTCTTAGATATAGAGATCAGATGGGTGGCTGCCAGAGCTGGGGGCTGGGGGGCTGGGAGAAACGGGTGAAGGGGGTGAAAAGGTGCAAGTTTCCAGCTGTGAAATGATAAGTCCTGGGGATATAATGTACAGCATGGTGAGCACAATTAATAACGCTGTACTGCACATCTGATAGTTGCTAAGTGAGTCGATCTTAAAAGTTCTCATCACAAGAAAAGAAATGTAACTGTGTGGTGATGGATGTTAACTAGACTCAGTGTGATCATTCTACAATATTGAATCATTATGTTGTACACCTAAAACGAATATGTTATATGTCAATTATATCTCAATAAAAAAAGAAAGGGGGGAAAAAAAGATTGTCTTCTGAGTTGAACTAATTAAATGCTTACATTAAAGGGAACAATGTCTCTAATAACTGAGAAGAGCTTTGAGATTGAAGCTTAATTAGTAAACTCACTACCTTAAAACAAAATATCAAGTGGCCACTATACAAAAGCTGGGTTAAGAGAGAAATCTGGGCAATGGAACAATGTCCAGTGGGAGAAAGACGCAGGAATTGGAAGATATAAAGCATTCTAGTCACACCCCACCTGAATGAGGCAGCTCTCTAAAACAAACACGTCCCACTCCTATAAGCAAGTTCAATGATCAAACCAAGCACTGTTCTGATTTGGGTTTTTGCTGTCTGACATCCCAATAAGCAGGTTCCCAGACACGGGTCATGACTTTCAGTTCTAATAAGCTAACACCCATTAAAGATGAATGAACGGATATTCTGGTTTACAAACTGGTCTTCTGTGAATTTATTCAGTGTCATTCAATGAGAATCTGATCATCTCTAAGTGAACTAACTGGAAGGTCAGTGCTAGAACCTGAAAGCTAAGTCCTAGACCCTTGGCAACGTGAGACTGCTCTGGGTTAATCATGTGTCTTTCTTCTGGCAAAACAGCCTCCTGCCCTTGGTATACATTCCTCTAAAACTTTAATAGTAATAAAATTTTTTTAAAAATTTAAATTGTAGTTAGTTAATATACAGTGCAATACTGGTTTTAGGAGAATTCAGTGATTCATCACTTACATACAACAACCAGTGCTCATCACAACTAGTGCCCCCCTTAATCCTCATCCCCCATCTAGCCCACCCCCCACCCACCTCCCTCTATCAACCCTCAGTTTGTTCTCTATTGTTATGAGTCTCTTATGGTTTGTTTCCTTCCTCCCCCACCATAGGTTCATCTGTTTTGTTTCTCAAATTCCACATATAAGTGAAGTCATCCAGTACTTGTCTTTCTCTGACTGACTTATTTCACTTAGCATAATACCCTCTAGCTCCATGTATGTCATTGCAAATGGCAAGATTTCATCCATATATACATACACACACATCTTTTTTTTCCATTCATCTGTGGACATTTGGGCCTTGCCATGTTTGGCTCTTGTTGCTAATGCTGCTATAAACATTGGGGCGCATGTACCCCTCTGAATCTGTATTTTTGTATCCTTTGGGTAAGTACCTATTAGTGCAATTGCTGGATCATAGGGTAGTTCTATTTTTAACTTTTTGAGGAGTCTCCATACTGTTTTCTACAGTAGCTGCACCAGTTTGCATTCCCACCAACAGTGTAAGAGGGTTCCCCTTTCTCCACATCCTCACCAACACCTCTTTTCTTGTGTTGTTCATTTTAGCCATTCTGACAGATGTGAGGTAGTATCTTATGTTTTGTTTTTTTTTTAAGATTTATTTATCTGAGAGAGAGAGCATGTGAGCATGTGTGAGTGGGGGAGGGGCAGAGGGAGATGGAAAGAAGCAGACTCCACACTGAGCACAGAGCCCAATGGGGGCTCAGATCCCAGGACTCTGAGATCATGACCTAAGCTGAAATCAAGAGCTGGCCACTTATCCTACTGAGCCAGCCAGGTGTCCCTCATTGTGGTTTTGATTTGTATTTTCCTGATGGTGAGTGATGTTGAGCATCTTTTCATGTGTCTGTTAGCCATCTGGATGTCTTCTTTGGAAAAGTGTCTATTCGTGTCTTCTGCCCATTTCTTTTTTTTTTAAGATTTTATTTATTTGAGAGAGAGAGAGAGAGCACATGCAGGTGGAGGGGCAGAGAGGAAGCAGACTCCCCGCTGAGCAGGAAGCCTGACTCGGGGCTCGATCCCAGGACCCTGGGATTATGACCTGAGCTGAAGGCAGAAGCTTAACCAAATGAGCCACCCAGGTGCTCCGTCTTCTGCCCATTTCTTAATGGGATTATTTGTTCTTTGGGTGTTGAGTTTGATAAATTCTTTAGAGATTTTGGATACTAACCCTTTATCAGATATGTCATTTGCAAATGTCTTCTCCCATTTCATAGACTGCCTTTTAGTTTTGTTGATTGTTTCCTTTACTGGGCAGAAACTCTTTATCTTGATGATGTCCCAATAGTTCATTTTTGCTTTTTTTCCCTTGCCTCCAGCAACGTCTGTACTAAGAAGTTGCTATGGCCGAGGTCAAAGAGGTTGCTGCCTGAACAGTGATAAAGTTTGGGAGAACTGATACCAAATACATCTGATAGGATTTAGTGAGTGCCTGGATATGAGAGGTGAGGATAAATCCCATGATTCTGGTTTGGGTGCCTGAGAAAAAGGAGACAGTGCTACCCAAGACTGAAATACAGGGGGAGATGAAAACGGATGGGACGGAGAGATCTCACCATCAGAATGCCCCTGGGACACTCACGTGGAGAAGTTTTATAGGCAGCAGAAGTATGTATGCAGTACCTAAGAGAAATGTGGGCTGTAGTTGGATTTAAGAGCCATTAGCAAACAGGTCGTAATGGATAAAATTGCCCACGAAGAACAAGATAAAACAAACAGAAACCTGGGTATCAAATCCTAATGATTAAGAGGAAAGCGAGAGGGTCACCTGGCTGGCTCATTCAGTGGACCATGCGACTCTTGATCCCAGGGTTGTGAGTTTGAGCCCCACGTTGGGTGTAGAGAGAACTTAAAAATAAAATCTTTAAAAAAAAGAGGAAAGCGAGAGAGGAGATAATGAAGTACATCAGGAAGAAGAACGACCGGATGTGGCTGAACCAAAAGAATGTAGATCACATAAGCTAAGAGAAAAATGCAATCAACTAAGTGAAGGACAAAAAGTGTCCCCTGGAGTTGGCAGTTGGGTCACTGCAATCTTAGTGACTGCAGTTTCAGATGAACCATACCAAAAGTAAAAGCTATCATGACCAAATAAAAATGCTTCGCCTTGAAACTATGAATCTAGAAAATATGATGACAAAACAAGTAATTCTCTGTCCTGTCCATTCAACTGACACTTGGCATTTACCCTGCTATTTCATGGTGGCTCCTGCTGGGGTCCAACCACAGTTACTTTGTGACTGGGATATGATTCAACATCAATAATGTGGACTAAAGTGAGTAACTGCCGGAAAAACTCATTGGCCCCCAGAACGATCCTGGTTTCTTCATGGCACTTCTGTAAGCCAGCGGGGCTTAGGGAAGGAAGGAACTGTGTCCATCCCGCCTTTATCTGCGCCTGCTCCGTGTCACAGCTGAATCTCTGTTTCTCCCTTCTCTCACAGGCCTGCCTTCTACTCTGATACAAAGTCATCACAAAGCTAGGGATCTCTTCAGATGAGAAACAACTGGTTTGTGGCAATTCCCTGCTAAGACCATAAAACCAAAACAGAAGCTAGG
This sequence comes from Phoca vitulina, assembly GCF_004348235.1. NCBI lineage: Eukaryota > Metazoa > Chordata > Mammalia > Carnivora > Phocidae > Phoca > Phoca vitulina. Next base: position 5,974,789 of record NW_022589746.1, read on the forward strand.
AAACACATCGTGGTGTGGGCTGGAAAAAGGAGATCTCATAAATGATCTCACCCATAACGTGAGCATGCTCTCTGCAACCCTTTTCACGTGTTAATTCCTCTGTGTCATGTTTCTAACTTCTCATCCAAACCAACAGAGTAGCTTAAATCTATACTATTTTTGGATTTAACAATTTTTTATGGCTTGGGGAAATGACTACACCTGAAGAGTTCCGACTGTCACGAACAGTGAGTATGTAAGTATCCGCACAGCTAAGAGTGGTGTCTCTAGTGACTCAGGTGAACACAAATAGTCTTTTTACTGAAATTGGTTTCAGGTTTCAACTGCACTAGTAAGGAAAGTACAAAATTAGAGAAATAAATATTTTAAGAGAAGCGCACAGCAGTCTCCATTTAAATTTGTGACTCCCACTGAGATTTATGCTTTAGTGAGTCACACGATGAAAACATTACAAGAGCTTTGCTTACTTGACAAGCTATCCGCTGACATGTTACTCCAGCAGGCTGTGAGGCACGGAGCCTTCCTTCCCTAAGCCCCGCTGGCTTACAGAAGTGCCGTGAAGAAACCAGGATTGTTCTGGGGGCCAATGAGTTTTTCCGGCAGTTACTCACTTTAGTCCACATTATTGATGTTGTATCATATCCCAGTCACAAAGATGATGATGAAGAAATCATCTACTACTCTCTTAAAAAATGGCATAAGTGATGTTTGTCTTCTGTCATTCTTTGCTGATGATACGCAGGCAAACCATTCACCCACTATCACTTTTTCTGTGCTAATAAACCCAATTAGGCTTGAAGCAGCAAAAATGAGTATCTATGTACAATTAAACATGGTTTCAACAAAAATAAGATTTTGTGTAAAAGGACGGCATTTTTTTTAAAGAGTTTTTTGTTTTTATAAAGCTAATATATATTTATTACAGAACATTTGGGAAATGCACAAAAAGAAGAAAATAAAAATCATCCATAATCCTACCTCCCCACCCCCGGGTATAGCCACTGTTAAATAATGGCACGTTTTTAAAAGGAAAAAATATGACTCAGAAGTAATGAAAAATAAAAAGTCAATTTAGCTTAAAGTTTAAAGTGAAATAAAGCTCACAAGGCTGTAGGCTTGAAAAATCTTAACTGAAACGGTCACTCACTGTCCCATCATTAGCACCTCCTGCTAGATACACTGTCCTTGCCTCAACCCAGTTATTTTGAAAAACTTCAAACCTATAGAAAAGCTGAAATTAAGCCCAAATCACCTAGACTCACCAACTGTTAACATTTAGCCACATGTGCTTTATCTCTGTCTGTATACATGTACTTTTCTGTTCTTGTTGGTTAAGCACTTGAAAGCAAAGCAGGTATCATGACATGTCACCTTTTGAGTACTTAAACGTCTATTTCCTAAGAACAAGGACATTCTAAGGGAAAGTAATAATTTTTGTGGATTAATCAAAATTTGTAATTTTTTTTAAAAGACTTTATTCATTTTGAGAGAGAGAGAGAGTGAGCGGGAGGGGCAGAGGGAGAAGCAGGCTGGCAGACTCCCCGCTGAACAGGGAAATGGATGTGGGGCTCGATCCCAGGATCCTGGGATGGAGTCCCGCATCGGGCTCCCTGCTCAGCAGGGAGTCTGCTTCTCCCTTCCCCCTGCTGCTGCTCCCCTCGTTTGTGCTCTAAAATTAATAAAATCTTAAAAAAAAAATTTGTAATTCTAGCTAGAAGACTGACCAAGATAATGGGGCAGACTCTGTAACACTGTGATTAGCCTTAAGCTTTAAAGCTTCCTCTTTGCCCCTCATTGTGACTCCTTCCTCTTAGTTTCTCAACCTCGCCACCATCGACAATTTGAGCCAGACAAGTCTTTGTTGTGGGGGCTTTCGTGTGCTGTAGGACGTTCAGCAGCATCGCTGGCCTCTAGATGCCAGTACCGCTCCACCCCCAGCTGTGACACCTAACGAGCCTTTGGACATTGCTAAATGCCCCTCCTGGGCCAACAGCCCCGGCTGCAGAAACTCTGCTCTTGAAGAACGGATCCCGAAAATCCAGATGAGTAGCAGCAAAAATAAGGACAGTGTGCATTTATTTCCCGAATACTTACCATGTGGCAGCATGTTCTAGGCATTCTGCATGTATGAAAATCATTTAGTCCCTAAAATGAGCCTCTCAACTGGGTGGTGTAGCCCCATCTCACAGATGAGGCGATGGACACGGTGAGACTGAACGACTTGTGCGAGGCCACACAGACCCCGAGCGGCAGCGCAGGGCTTCGGACTCACCCGGGCTGCACCCGCAGCTCCTGCTCAGGGCACTTGGCCCCGAACGTGCCCTCATGTACTTACTCCCCGGTGCCTCATTTTTCTCTTTCCTACCGATGCCAATCCTAAGTCTTTTCTGTGCAAATGCACTCTACGTCAGGCTTCACACCACTCTGATACCACCTAACACAACGCCAGTGTTCCTGGGCTCCTCAGAATAACATGACTCTCCCTTCGGGAGGTCTAGGAACCGCAGGAAGCCTGAGGTTCTGCCCATGCTCCTTCTGAGCAGAAAGTCTCATTGATGACTCGCTTCAAGCCTTCAAGCTTCAAGGAGCTTACCTACTAGTTAATATAGGAAAAGTGCTCACAGCAGGCCTGGCACACGGTAAGTACGGTCTCAGTGCCGGCTCCTGTTGTCCCTCTAGGACGGAAGCTGCTTTCAGGGCAGGGATCTTCGTACTGTGTCCTCACAGAGCCCCGGTGCTTGGCACACACTAATTTCTCAAATACTTCCTTTTTTTTTTTTTTTTAAAGATTTTATTTATTTATTTGACAGAGATACAGCGAGAGAGGGAGCACAAGCAGGGGGAGTGGGAGAGGGAGAAGCAGGCTTCCCACTGAGCAGGGAGCCCAATTCGGGGCTCGATCCCAGGACCCTGGGATCATGACCTGAGCTGAAGGCAGACGCCTAATGACTGAGCCACCCGGGCGCCCCTCTCAAATATTTTCTGAGTAAATGAATACACAAACCAAAGAATGGCTTCCTTCAAAAGCTGAGATCCAACACTTAGCGAATACGACTTAGCTAAGCCACTGCTTTTAATTAAAAGTAAAAGATACTTTTGATGGGACATACTTCTGCCCCTCCCCCTGCTCATGTGCTCACTTGTGCTCTGTCTCTCTCAACTACATAAATAAAATCTTTAAAAAAATAAATGTTTTTTAAGCAGAAGTTTGTGTACAGGTGAAATAAAGGAGATCCCTTTCACATCTACAGAATTGACATATATAGTTTCAACTACTTGTACTGAACGCCAAAGATCCACAGCATATTTTGACATGTGTTGTATAAGGCAAACAGAACCCACAAGACCAGTGTTGGGAAAATGTTTCTTGGTTCGTCAGCAGAGCTCGTCAATGGTCTAGCTCCCATGATTTAGCTCAGCTTTGACGTTGCAGGACGAACTCCACAGCTAATCTACAGTGACTCCCCAAGATGCTTGAGAAACTGAACCCTATGTGGTTCCAAAGCCCTGAACTGAGGAATGTACTCAGACTAGACTGAACTAGCCTGGAGAGGCTGAGGTGGATGGATGAGTAATCCGCTCTTGCCCACCACACAATCCTCTGCAACCATCCTGCGGCTTAACTGCAGGCTGATGCGGGCACTTAGCAGGTAGGTGAGGGGATCTCTAGGACACATCTACTCAAGACTGGACCTAGAAGGTGACAGCTGTGTTTTCAGACATGTTCCACAACCTCGAGAGGTTTTATTCATCTTAGAAATGTGGTCAATCTCTTTGCAATTATCCTGCCTGCACCCTACCACCCCCACCCTCTTTAGATAAGTAAACGACCTGATTCATTCAAATGGTATCTGGGTCTCGTGTTTCCATCAATCCATACCTATTACTATCCTTTGTCACTAAATCAGTCATGCAGTTCTCAATCCACTGAATAAACCAGGCAGTGCCTTTCAGCAAGTGTGGTTTGGGACCCTCTGAGGCATTACCGGGCTGTGAAAAGGGATGGTGCAGAGTGCTACATTTCCGTAATCTGTGCACAAAGTTGGCGGCCCCATCCAGCACTCTGAAGAGCTGTCCTGGTACAACAAAGCATCAACTGCTGGCCTTTGAGAGCACAGTGCCAGGCCACTACAGCCCTTCCATTACACCCCGTACCTCAGGCAGGATGAACTGCTCCACAGGCTTGTACCACAGCTTGTTCACCTGCACACCACAGCTTGGAGGGCTGAAACGAGCCACGAAGAGGGCCTCCTACAAATGGGAGGTGGGGGGTGGGGGACAAGAAATAGGGGGAAAAAAAGAAAAAAAGAAAGACTCCACGTTAGACATTGCGTATTCGGCAAGTTTTCAAACATCTTCTATCCTGGGCAGCTTAATCCTCGATGGCCCCAACCGGAGTTAATATGGGTAGAAAATGATGTTGAGACATCATTTGTGTTTTCCAGTGCAATCACGTTTATTAAGTAGATATTTAAGATAATGAAAGCTGTCTTAAAGTTCCAAAACATGAAATAAAATCCCCACAACCTTATAAAAAACCAAAGCCTACCTTGAAATGAGGAGCACTAGGGGAGGTGTGAGCTGTTAAATCAAGCTGAATCATTAGGCTTAACCCCAAGGGTTAAGAAGAAACTGAAAGATGACATATTTCTACACAGAACAAAGGTACTCCAGGAGCCCCCCTTCAGAAAGAACCTTTAGAAGAAAAAATGCACAGAAACAAACAAGGGAACATATAAGAGGGCTGATTCCCATTATGTCTGTAGGCACACCACGTTAACTGCACTCTTTACTGCGCCTTGGGGAGTACTGTGTTTTCTACAGTTTGTGGCAACCCCTCAATGAACAAGTCCAGAGGCGACATTCTTCCGACAGCATTTGCTCACGTTGAGTCTCTGTGTCACATTTTGGTAATTCTTGTACTATTTCACACTTTTTCATTATTATTATATTTGCTTTGGTGATCTGTGATACTACTTTAATTGTGGGGGGGGGCCATGAACTGCTCCCAAATAAGATGGCAAACTTAATTGATAAACCCACTGACCAGCGCTTCCTCATCCCTCTCCCTCTCCTCAGCCTCCCCTATTCCCTGAGACACAACAATATTAAAATTTGGCCACTTAATACCCCTACAGTAAGTGTTCATGTGAAAGGAAGAGTTACAGGTTTCTCACTCTAAATCAAAGGCTAGTGTGGTCCACAACAGCCAAACTACGGCAAGAGCCTAGATGTCCATCAACAGATGAATGGATAAAGAAGATGTGATATATACATAAAATGGAATATTATGCAGCCATCAAAAATGACATCTTGTCCTTTGCAATGAGGTGGATAGAACTAGAGGGTATTATGCTAAGCGAAATAAGTCAATCAAAGAAAGACAATTATCATATGATCTCACTGATATGTGGAATTTAAGAAACAAGGCAGAGGATCATAGGGGAAGGGAGGGAAAAATGAAACAAGACGAAATCAGAGAGGGAGACAAACCATAAGAGACTCTTAATCTCAGGAAACAAACTGAGGGTTGCTGGAGTGGAGGGGGGTGGGAGGGATGGGGTGGCTGGGTGATGGACACTGGGGAGGGGATGTGTTGTAATGAGCACTGGGTATTATGCAAGACTGATGAATCACAGACCTGTACCCCTGAAACAAATAATACATTATATGTTAATTAATTGAATTTAGATTTTAAAAAAACTTAAAGGATGTAAACTTAAGAGTTAAATAAATTATAATACAAGCAAAGTTAATAAATACAAAAAAAAAAAGCTAGTGTTTTAAAGCTTAGTGAGGAAGGCAAGTTGAAAGCAGAGATAGGCTGAAAGCTGGGCCTCTTGTGCCTCTTTGCGAACGCAAAGGAAAAGTTCTTGAGGGAAACTCTAAGTGCCTCTCCAGTGAACACGCAAAGGACAAGAAAGAGAAACAGACTTCTTGCTGATACGTAGAAAGTCTCTGGATAGAAGGTCAAACCAGCCACAACATCTCCCTTAAGTCAAAGCCTAATCCAGAGCAATGCTCCAACTACAACTCCATGAAGGCTGAGAGAGGGGAGGAAGCTGCAGAAGAAAAGTTGGAAGCCGGCAGATGTGGATGCAGGAGGTGTAGGGAAAGAAGCTGTCTCCTTAACATCAAAGTGCCAGGTGAGGCCGCAGGTGCTGATGGAGAAGTTGCAGCAAATTCTCCAGGAGATGGAGCTGAGATAATTCAGGAAGGCGGCCACACTTGAGTAAGGTTATCCGTGTAGACAAAGCAGCCTTCTATCAGAAGAAGATGCCATCTAGGACTTTCCCAGCTAGAGAGAAGTCAATGCCTGGCTTCGAAGCCTCAAAGGACAGGCTGACTCTCTTGTTAGGGGTAAATGCAGCTGGTGACTTTAGGTTGAATGCTCATTTTCCATTCTACAAATCCTAGGGACCCTAAGAATGACGACAAATCTCTGCCTGTGCTCTATAAATGGAACTACAAAGTCTGGATGACAGCACATCTGCTTACGCATGGTTTACTGAATATTTTAAGCCTACTGTTGAGACCACTGCTCAGAAAAAAAAGATTCCTTTCAAAATATGACTGCTCGTTGAACAATGCACCTGGTCACCCAAGAGCTAGGTGACTGCTAACATAGCATTTCATGCCCGCTAACATAGCATGCATTCCATAGCCCACGGATCAAGGAGTCATTTCGACTTTCAAGTCTTATTATTCAAGAAATACATTTTGTAAGACTGCCATAGACTCCTCGGATGGATCTGGGCAAAGTAAACTGAAGGCCTTCTGAAAGGATTCACCATTGTAGGTGCCATTAACAACATTCATGATTCATGGGAAGAGGTCAAAATACCAACATTAACAGAATTTGGAAGAAGCTGATTCCAACCCTCATGGAGAACTGACAGGTTCAAGTCACTGCAGATGTGGTGGAAATAGCAAGAAAACTAGAATTAGAAGTGAAGCCTGAGGATGTGACCGAACGGTTGCCATCTCATGATAAAACTTTAATGGATAAGGAGTTGCTTCTTACGCATGAACAAAGTGGTTTCTTGAGATGGAATCTCCTCCAGGTGAGGATGCTGTGAAATTGCTGAAATGACAAAGGATTTAGAATATGGCATAAACAGAGTTGATAAAGCAGCTTCAGGGTTTGAGAAGTTGACTCCAATTCTGAAAGATGTTCTACTTTGGGTACAATGCTATCAAACAGCATCCCAGAGAAATCATTTGTGAAAGGAAGAGTCAGTCAGTGAGGCAAACTTCACTGTTGTCTTTTAAGAAATGGCCCCAGCCACCCCAGCCTTCAGTAGCTGCTACCCTGGTCAGTCAGCATCCACTGACATCGAGGCAAGACCCTCCATCAGCAAAAAAATTATGACTTGATGAAAGCTCAGATGATGGTTAGCATTGTTTAGCAATGAAATATTTTTAAATTAAGGTATGTACCTTGTTTTTGTGATATTTGCATTAATATTAATACTACGGCACGTGTAATAGATGACATTAAAGTGTAAACATAACTTTCAGGTGCACCAAGCAAAAAGTTCATTGGACTTGCTTTCCTGGGATATTTGCTTTACTGCGGTGGTCTGGAAGCAAACCCACAGTGTCTCTGAGGTACGCCTGTACTGTGTTTTTTTTGAGTCCTTCCCAGTTTGTTTTAGGCAAGAATATTTCCTACTTCTCTCATGCCTATTCTTATATACCAGCTTACTACAGGAGAAATTTCTGTTAAAGCTATGAAGGCCACGCAGAAGTTTAGGATTAGGGGGGTTTTAGTGGATTATGCGTATTTCTTCATTAACACCAGTTCTGGGCCATACGGTGGTAATACCTGTGTATTGTGACTACCTGCAAACCTATTAGCATCCATCTTAGACTAGGCTTTCCTTAGGACAAAGATTAACTTCTTGGCTAAAAATACGGCAACTAAAAAATAAATCAACATTATCAAAATACTGTCTGGGCCAAGTCTCTTCACTGATAACTCAAACATTACAAATGGTTTGAAAAGAAAAAAAAAGATTACATATACTAAGACAATTAAATGGATCAAAAAGAGGGATGCCTGGTTGGCTCAGTAGGTTAAGTGTCTGCCTTCAGCTCAGGTTATGATCCCAGGGTCCTGGGATGGAGCCCCACATCGGGCTCCCTGCTCAGCGGGGGAGCTTGCTTCTCCCTCTCCCTCTGCCTGCCACTCCCCCTGCTTGTGTTCTCTCTCTCTCTCAAAAAAACCTCTCCGTTAGCCAATTTAATTGCCTGCTAAAACAAAACAAAACAAAACAAAAATCAATACTCTTTAAGGAATATAAGAGGATCCAGAGATCCTGCAATGAATCATTCACAATATCTAGGATATAATCCAAAGTTACCTGATATAAGACAAACCAGGAAAATGTTATTCATACTCAAGAGAAAAGATGATAATCGATAAAGACAGACCTCAACATGATTCAAATTAGAATAAACAGACAGGATTTTAAAGCCATTATTTTTTTTTTTTTTTTTTTTTTAAAGATTTTATTTATTTATTTGAGAGAGAGAGAATGAAAGACAGAGAGCATGAGAGGGAGGAGGGTCAGAGGGAGAAGCAGACTCCCTGCCGAGCAGGGAGCCCGATGCGGGACTCGATCCAGGGACTCCAGGATCATGACCTGAGCCGAAGGCAGTCGCTTAACCAACTGAGCCACCCAGGCGCCCTAAAGCCATTATTATACCTAAGGTCAAAACTGTAAAGAAAATATGTTCAAAATGAATGAACTCAGGAAATTTTAGAGAAATAAAACTACAAAAGAGAATTAAAGGGACATGCTAGAACTAGGAAGTACAATATCTAAAATGCTTTCATTGGCAAGGTTTAACAGCAGATTTGAGATGGCACAAGAGTCTGTAAATGTGAATATAGACTGAAGGAATTATCAAATCTGAAAAACAGAAAAATAATTTTAAGAAATGGACACAGCCTCGTGATCTGTGGAACAATGGCAAAAGGTCTAATATGCATGCAATTGGAATCCCAGAATGAGTGGAGAAAATGGGGCTGAGGAAAATTTTTTGAAGAAATAATAGCTAAAAGTTTCCCAAATTTGGTAAAAGATTTACAGATTGAAGAAAGTTGGCAAACCCTGAGCAGCATAGACACAAAGAATAAACCACACCCAAGGTACAACACAATCAAACTGCTTAAAACCAAATATAAAGAGAAAATCTTAAAAGCAGCCAGGACAAACAGACAAAAAAACCAATTACATATACCATATATGGGAACAGTAATATGAAGGATAGTTGGCCTCTCACCAGAAAAAATGAAGGTCAGAATATATTGAAATGACATCTTTAAAATACTGAAGATAAAAGAAGTCAAGCCAGACTTTCTATACCCAGAAAATATTCCATAAGAAAATGGGGGTGGAGGAGGACAGAATAAAGGCAAAATAAAAACATTTTCAGAAAAATGAAAACTAATCAAATTCGTTACCAGTAAACTTGCACATTCAGGAAACCTGAATATTCAGGAAGGAATGAAGAGCACCAGAAATGGTAAGTATGTGGGCAGACATAAAAGATGATTCTTCCTCTAAAGTACTTTAATACGCATTTAGCTGTTTAAAGCACAAGCTGTAACACTGTACCATTCTTATACTTTACAAGAAAGGGTACAACATTAATTTTAAGAAAAATGACAAGTTTAGGATGTATACTGTAATCTTTCTATCAACCATACATAAAAAAGAGGAATGCAAAGAGCTGTAGCTGAAAGGACAACAGAGAAATTAAAACGGAATTCTAAAAAATACTCAAACCCAAAGAAGGCAGGAAAAGAGGAAGAGAGAAACAGAAAAAAGTAGAAGAAACAGAAAACAAAGAGCAAAATGAAAAACAATTGGATAACTGCATTAAATATAAATGGCTAAACACTCCATGTAAAAGGTAGAGATTCTCAGACTGGATCAAAAGGAAGACCCAACTATATGCTGTCCTCAGGAAACACAATTTCCATCTATATATATATATAAAAGAGGGGCGCCTGGGTGGCTCAGTCCATTAAGTATCTGCCTTTGGCTCAGGTCATGGTCGCAGGGTCCTGGGATTGAGCCCTACATCGGGCTCCCTGCTCAGCGGGGGGTCTGCTTGTCCCTCTGCCTCTGCCCTTCCCCTTGCTTGTGCTCTCTCTCTCTGGCAAATAAATAAATAAAATCTTAAAAAAAAAAAAAAAAAAAAAAGAATAATACATCATGACCAAGGAATAGGAGATTGGTTTAACATTCCAAAATCAATAAATGTAATTCATCCCATTAACAGAGTAAAGGAGAAGTACCCTGGAAACATTCTATATGCCCAGCAATAGGAGAACGGATAAACATATTGCTGGAATACAGCTTAGCAATTAAAAAGAGGAAAAGGAATGGGGCACCTGGCTGTCTCAGTCGGCAGAGTATGCCCTCTTGATCTCAGGGTTGTGAGTTCAAGCCCCACACTGGGCATATAGCTTACTTAAAAAAGAAAAAAAAGGTAAAAGAAAAGGGAAAAATCATGAATACATATAAGAACATGGATGAGTTACAAAAACATGTTGAGTGAAAGAAGCCTTACACAGGAGAGTACTTTATGATTCTATTTACATATTAAATATCACAACAGGCAAAACCAGTCTATGGTAACAGAGGGGGAAAAAAAAAAAAAAGGCCATCTCTAAGAAGTGGGACAGGGTGATAGGAATTTGGGTTACACAGCTTTATGCAGTTTAAACTGACCGAGGGGGAGCTGGCTGGCTCAGTCAGAAGAACATGTGACTCTTGATCCCGGGGTCATGAGTTTGAGCCCCACGCTGGGTGTAGAGATTAAATAAATAAAAACTTAAAAAATAAATAAATAAAAAACTGACCTAATGTACATTTCACTGTGCATAAAATTTAAAAAACCACAAATAAATATTAAAGTCTAGTTAATGGAAAAAACAAAAAACAAAAAACAGTCTAGTTAATGATATGCATGCTGAAGTGTTTAGGGACAAAGTGTCCTGATGCCTGAAACTGACTCTGAAATACAGTCAGGAAAAATAAAAAGATAGATTGTTGAACAACTTTATATATGATAAAGCAAATTTTTTTTTTAAAGAGTTTATTTATTTGAGAGCGAGAGAGAGAGTGAGCACAAGCAGGGTGAGGGGCAGAAAGAAAAGCAGACTCCCAGCTGAGCAGGGAGCCCGATGTGGGGCAGGATCCTGGGACTCCAGGATCATGACCTGGGCCAAAGGCAGACACTTAACTGACTGAGCAACCCAGGCACCCTGAAATACAGCAAAATGTTAACTACTGTGGAAATTAGGTGGCTACATGGGTGTTCACTGTATAATTCCTCCAAGATTTCTACAAACAGATCTTTTCAAATACAATTCCTTGCTAATATACTCCTTCAGATGTACTCTGCGAATAAATCAGATTTCCCCACATACCAGGAAGAGAGTAACCCAAGTTGTTTTAAACTTTCATTCCCTCTACATCCTTATTACAAAAGACATGTGAAGCAGCTGTTAGCCTTGTATTATAGAGACAGACTTTCAGGGTTGGAATGAAGAGACACTAATACTTGCTTATACCTTAGAGTTCCAAAGTTTCTACATTCATTATCAACTTTTGTAATTCCTTAGGCTTTAGGGAATTTTAGGTTGGGAATTTCTAATCTGGCCCAATCCCTTCTTTTCTAGATATAACACATTTATTTTTCATTGGTATTCTCTTCCCAAACCAGTATATTAATATATTATGCTATAATGTATCCAATCAGTAAGGGAAGAAAAGTGGAAGTCTTCCAACCAGATGTAATTATATAGTCTCCCAATCTACTATATGCCATGAGGAAAAAGCTGGTATTTTTTAAAAAGAAAAATGGGGAAAACCTTGTATAAAACAGTGCATACCTCTTGTTCTGCCTGATAAAGCTTGACTGTGATGTTCCTCTGGAAACCCACATCGTTGGCATCATAAAACACCCCAAGACTGGTAATAACGATTGGGTAGAGAACTCGGAAGCTCACGCTGACAACTCGGTCCTCAGAAATTCCTGATGAGGTGTCTTCAGGAAGACTGAATGCCTCAATTTCCTGGTTCAAAACTAAGGAAATAATGAGAAAAGGAGTTTTACATAACCAAACAAATATAATCTTATAATTCTTTCACAAATGGCAGTAATTAAAAAAATTCTCCAGAAATATGGCTGCTTCTAGGGAAAAACATAAATTTATCTTGAAATTTAAGAATGAAGTTTTTAGCTATATCTAGGTAAAATATTTAATTATCAGAACTACTTTAATAAATTTTTGTGTGCACATGTGTGCATATATATGTCTAAACACCATAGAGGAATATTATCAAAGGCATCTATTAGGAAAGGTTCGATAAATAGGGATATTAAAAACAGTACCTAATGCAGTCATAAATAATGAGAACGTTTAGTCTTGCTCTGCAAATTCCAAAAATTCTACTTCTTGTCGGGCAATTTAAAATACTTGTGATGTCACATGACAAAAGTCCTTGAAATCACTTCCAATAACACTGAAAAATTCTATGTAATACTGATAAAAGAGAAGCACATCAAACACAGTAGTATGTCTGATCACATACTGTGTGCCACGCCCCATCGCATTTACAACTTCACAACTACACTGTGTGGTCGTGGCATTATCTGACATCACGGGTTATGATACTGAGGCCTGGAGATGTTAAGTAACTCGCCTGAGGTCACAGGAAGTGGCAGAGCCAGGAATCAACCCCAGGTTTACGGACTTCAAACTCAGTGCTCTTTCCACTCCCCTACAGCTGCCTAAATCAAAGCCAGAAACAGTCCTTTGCAGATAATGTTTTCAATTACTATAAATGAAATCAGGACCGATTACATGAAACAGTTCACATGGCTGAGAATATCAGTGCCACTTTGTGAAATAATATAAAAACCTATTCTAAAAGATTTTATTGAAGTTCTTTGTACCTTTCAGAGCTGTGGTTTTCCAATTTTCCTGCTCACACAACCACATCAGTTAAACGCATTTGTACACACACTCATATATCCATTAACAAAATAGACGCATATATTATTGTTACCAATATATTCAGTCTTTATAAAGATAACACTGTCTTATTTTCAGATAAACAGAAATTCAGTTTTTTTCCCACACCCAGAGGATTATTTGGATCCCTACCTTCGAATTCCTAGAATGCTATTTTACACTCAGCGAAAGTTTTTTTTTTAATATACTCAGTAAATGTAAAAGATTCAAAGTATATGCATATGGGTTAAAGGCCAAGGTTAAGCACAGTATAATCTAACTACCTATCTATTAAGAACAGATGTACCTTGAATTTCAAGCTACCTAGACACAGGAAATCCTGCTGCTTTGGTAATGCTATTAATCAAAACTACATATCCAGAGTATCATGATGATTAATTAATGCTCATGATGACCTTAAGGTATTGAAATAAACCTAAAATGACATTGGAGTCATCAAAAAGATAAAATTAGGTTCAATATAAATTTAGTTACACCTATTTAAAAAAATTTGTAACCTAGGTATTACATATATGAAATTTTTCTATTAATTAATAGTTCTACTCCTTTACTATTAATGAATAAATAACACTTAAAATAATAAAAGTCTGGTTAATTTAAGGTGAGATTTTAAAAAAATTTGATTTGGTTTGGATTTCAAATGTAATTTGTTCTAGGCTACTCTTACATCATCAGTAATACAACATTTTATTAGGTTCATGGTCCCTTTGGGACTGCAGTGCAAGCTAACGGATCTTCTCCACAGAGAAACGAGGAGAAACGCAATTACACATGAAATTTTACTTACAATGTTAACTAAAAGATCCTAAGTAAGAAACCTCTGCTTTACACAATAGAGACCTGAAAATAAGGTACAATTTATTTAGAAAGCTGACTGAAGCTGAACTTTATAAAAGGCAGGTTCTTTAATATTAAGTACCTACCATGTCCCAGGAACTATTCTGAATTTTTTATATGTATCAATGTATTTCATCCTGTCAATCCCTATGAGGTAAGTACTTTTATCCCCAGTTTATAGATGGTGAAACTGAGGCACAGAGGGGGTGAATAACTGATCAACGGTCACACAGCTGGAAAAGGCAGAGCCTAGATTTAAAGCCATGGGGTAACTCGGTGATGGGCATTAATGAGGGCATGTGATGTGATGAGCACTGGGTGTTATATGCAACTGATGAATCACTGAACATTTTATCAAAAACTAATGATGTACTATACGTTGGCTAATTGAATTTACATAAAAATAAATAAATAAAGCCATGGAGCCTGACTCCAAAGCCCACACTCTCAACAACATCACTATCGCTGCTTGTAAGAGTAAGGTGTACATAATTATAAAGGTCTGCCAAATCTTAAAATACCAGAAGTTAAAATCAGCACACTTAAGACTTTGAAAACTTTAGTCTTCCTTAAAACGATAGCTGAACATAAAAGGAAATGCTGGTAAAGAAAGACATCTGCTTGTACAGTTAGCAATGTCCTAAAACGGGTTCCCTGGTAACAGAGGGAACCTGATTAGGACCATCTTTCTTCATCATCAGAACTCCCACAGATCTTTAACTGTAAAGGAATACAAAATATTACTCATATTTAAAATTTTTTACCATTGTTTCTTTTGCAGGAGCTTATAGGCAGTAATTCTAAAAGAAAGTTGACTCACAATATTCGTATCAAGGTTACTGTAAATTGACAAGATGGTGAAATCAGCAGTTATCTCAAAGTTCAAAACTCCATTATTCAGATTTATCTATGCGCAAGGGATCTCCAAATGCATGTGAATCATACCGAGGAACAAATTCTCCTGGATCCTGAAATTATATATATCTAAAAAGACTCCTCACAGCTAGAGTGATCACTCAATCTGTCAAAAAGGATGAAAGATACATTTTGATGAAAGCTCAATCGTCGTCTGCTAAAAACAGACCACCAGACTAGTCAGCTTAGCAAACTTCTCCTCAGCATCAAACTTGTACGCGGAGTCACGGGGCTGAGGAAAAAGACGACTCACCCGGATTCGTGATGTTGAGCAGTCTGCAGGAGTAAGGATCCTCCCTGTCTTCCACTGGCACGGCACAACCATGAGCACCTATTATGAACTTCACAAGCACACTGAAAGATGTGTTGGCATTAACATCAGATACTGATCTTCATTTTGTGCATACACGTTTCCTCATGCCCATTTCAAAGCTTTTACTTTGAGACACAGGTATTTATTAGGATTAATTCTAACTTTATTTTTCTAGCCTAGCAAAAGAGGAACAGACAAACTGAAAGTTGCCAACCACCAAGCGACGGATGTGTAAGCCCTCTGCTGTAGTACTGTGTTAAAGCGAGTATGAGTATGTTTGGCCTGGCTACCAGCAAATGCTCATATCAATTAAAAACAAACTACAGTAAAGTCAGTTTCTCATGCCCCGACCTAAAACATATCTGTATCTGCAATCTGCTTTATTTGCTTTCCTCTACTGTAGAAGGTATTCCTTTTGCTCCAGATTAGTCTTCGTATTCAAGAGGAGGTCCTCTCCTCTCCTACACCTCAACTGTAACCTGTAGCTCCTTCCCTACACGTTACAAATAAGATGAATTCCTGATACTAATTTCTATTTACTTACCATCCCTTCCTTGTCTCCACCCTATCCTTTAGTGAAGTCCTACAAAGGAATGAACTAAAATTGTAGGCTCTAGTTTCTCATCTCCCACTCATTTTATGAAACAGAAATTTTAGCTTCAACACCCACCACTTATACTGAGATGTGTACCACCAATGTAACCACTGATTTGTTGCTAAATCCACAGACAACTTTTCAGCCCTTCAATCTGTGGTTCCATAGTGCTGGTCTCCTTACAGTGCTCTCTTCCCTCCACTATGTGGCTTGCTCAGTCACCTGCACTGGCTCTTCTTCGCCAAGTCTGTCCATTAGGGCAGATTTTAAAGCAGGGCTTTGCCCTTGGGTCTCTTCTCACTCTTTCTGCCTGCTCTCCCTGGACAATATTTATTCTCAAGGCTTCTCCTACTGGCTTATGAGAGCCAACTGCTAAATTTTCAGGAGTTCTGTGGACTGGTTATTAAGAACAGCCTTTATTAAATTACGTAAACTTACAATGAAACACGTTCCTTTAAAACAAAGAAAATACTCAAATTAATCATTTCTTAATTATTTCACTATTATCTATGCTCTTGGGGTTATATTTACCTATTATATCTGTGTGGTGGAAATAAAATGATGTGCTACTGCATATCTTTCCCAAGTCTGTGTTCAGAGATGCTGTATTAGTTGGCTGAAGTTGGTCATGGTGGGAATATTTACACTATGGAAACTAGCAAACACTATAAATAAGGGTTTTATTGACTTTAAGAGATGGAGGGGAAAAAAAAAGTAAATCGTTGGAGGAAAAGTCAATGAAGATTAAACTTAAAAAAGGATGTGTCTGCATAGATCAATGGAACAGAACAGACAGCCCAAAGATAAACCCACAATTATATGGTCAATTAATCTATGACAATGGAGGCAAGGATATCTAATGGGAAAAAGACAGTCTCTTCAACAAAGGGTGTTGGGAAAACTGGACAGCTACCTACAAAAGAATGGAATGGGACCACTCTCTTACACCATAAACGAAAAGAAACTCAAAATGGATAAAAGACCTAACTCTGAGACCTAAATCCATAAAACTCCTAGAAGAGAACATAGGCAATAATTTCTCTGACATCAGCTGTAGAAACATTTTTCTAGGTATGTCTCCCCAGGCAAGAGAAACAAAAGCAAAATTAAACTACTGGGACTACATCAAAATAAAAACCTTCTCCACAGTGAAGGAAACAATCAATAAAACTAAAAACAACCTATGGAATGGGAGAAGATATTTGCAAATGACATATCTGATAAGGAGATAATATCCAAAATACATAAAGAACTTATACAACTCAACATCAAAAAAACAAATAATCCAATTAGAAGACATGAATAGACATGAATAGACATTTTTCTAAAGAAGACATACAGATGACCAACAGACAGATGAAACCATGTTCAACATCACTCATCACGGAAATGCAAATCAAAACCACAATGAGATACCACCTTACACTTGTTAGAATGGCTAATACCAAAAAGACAAGAAATAACAAGCGTTGGTAAGTATGTGGAGAAAAAGGAACCCTCACGCACTGCTGGTGGAAATGCAAACTGCTGTAGCCACTGTGGTAAACAGTATGGAGGTTCCTCAAAAATTTAAAAATAGAATTACCATATGATCCAGTAATTCCACTATTGGATATGTACCCAAAGAAAATGAAAACACTAATTCAAAAAGATATATGTACCCTGTACTTACTGCAACATTATTTATAGTAGGCAAGATATGGAAGCAACCGAAGTGTTCATCAACAGATGAATGGATAAAGATGTGGTATATATATATATATATATATATATATATATATATACACATACACACACACAATGGAATATTACTCAACCATAAAAAATGAACTCTTGCCATTTGCAACAACATGCATGGATCTAGATAGAGAGTATAATGCTAAGTGAAATAATTCAGAGAAAGACATACCATATGATTTCACTTATATGTGGAATTTAAGAAACAAAATAAATGAACAATGAAAAAAATGAAATAAACCAAAAAACAGACTCTTTATAATTTTTTAATTTTATATATTTATTTATTTATTTGTCAGAGAGAGAGAGAGAGCATACACAAGCAGGGAGAGCAGCAGGTAGAGGGAGAAGCAGGCTCCCTGCTAGGCAAGGAGCCCGAAGCAGGACTCGACCCCAGGACCCTGGGATCGTGATCTGAGCTGAAGGCAGACGCTTAACCGACTGAGCCACCCAGGCGTCCCCAAAAAACAGACTCTTAAGTACAGAGAACAAACTGGTGGTGGCTAGAAGGGAGGTGGGTGGGGGGATGGGTGAAACAGGTGAAGTGGATTACGAGTACATTTATCTTGACAAGCACTGAGTAATGTAGAGAATTGCTGAATTACTATATTGCACACCTGAAACTAATGTAACACTATATGTTAATAATACTTGAATTAAAAATAAATAAAAATTAAAAGAAAAAAGTGATGTGTCTGTAGCCATTCCATTGTGAATTGTACAAAAAACTGAGGAACTATTCTTCCACTGTTCAAAACCTGTTACCTGATTCCAAAGAAGTCCCTGACTTTATTGACTAAGAGTAAAGTTCTGGCACATATCTCAGTTGTCTCTTTAGTTTTACTCTTTAACTTAAAGAAAACATTTATGTCCAAACTGCACTCTTTTGTCAACTGCAACATGTAATTGGTTACAGATACAAAAGTCTAGAACAATGGGAGCATTCCATGAGAATCAGCTCGCTACTTGGAATTTATAATAAAGAGTATCATGTATGTTATCATTTGTCAATTATGTGCTATACATCCTTTATATCAGTAAAACTTACAGTGAACACATACATACACACTACACATAATTATTATGTTTCAGGGAACCAGCTGGTAACTGCCTGCAGGTACCACAAACTCAACATATCCACAGCAGAACTTCTCTCCCATGAAACCTGCTCTTCTCATCTAGTGTTTTTTGCTCCTTGATTGATGAATTCATTATTCACCAACTTAGAAAGCTAGCAATCATCCTAGACTGCTCTTTCTCCTCTCCCTCCTCCCGTTTATTTACCTCATTTTCTTCTAAGGTCACGCTTTAGTTCAGCCCCTCAGCCACCTAACTGGATCTCAGTAGTCCATGCCACTGTCCCCATGGCTGTTCTGCAGGGGCTGGCCACAGTCTGCCTCTGGGTTCGACGCCCTCCCTCTCTCTACCTCATAATCCCTGTCTCTCGGCCCCCCTTTCCTTCCCTAGCGCTTCATCTCACTCACCCACACCCTCCCCTGAACCCCCCCAGGGGTTCCAGTTACTTGGAACTGTTTGGAGTTTCCCAAACACTCCAGGCTGTTTTATACCTATTTATATGATAGCACATATAACATTTTATTACACTATTACATCTATTTCCTCCTATTAAACTTCAAGCTCCTATAAAGACTCAGACTATATGGCAACTGTTTTTTGGGGGGGGGACTTTTTTTTTTTTTTAAAGATTTTATTTGTCAGAGAGAGAGCACAAGCAGGGAGAGCGGCAGGCAGAGCAGGCAGGCAGAGGGAGAAGCAGGCTCCCCGCTGAGCAAGGAGTATATGGCAACTATCTTTGTATTCTACCACACGCAGTACACTACCTGCTTGCAGAAGATACGTAAGAGATACTTATGAAGTTGGCAACTTATTAATTTTATTACAAAGGCTTTTAATTAAATAAGATCCTGGAAATATATGTGGAGTCTGGCTCCCTCAGTGAAATGCAAGATTTGAAAGTAAGCCACAGCCACAGAAATGCAAACATTTTTTTACTAATGGCCAATTAAGGCAGAATACCATTCATAAACAACTAGCATTTAGAATAAAAGTATAAACGAAATGAATAAGTTTACTTATTAAATTATTGCAGATATTTACCAAATTAGTTTTTTTTTTTTTTTAAGATTTTATTTATTTATTTGACAGAGACAGAGACAGCAAGAGCAGGAACACAAGCAGGGGGAGTGGGAGAGGGAGAAGCAGGCTTCCCGCCGAGCAGGGAGCCCCATGTGGGGCTCGATCCCAGGACCCTGGGATCATGACCTGAGCCGAAGGCAGATGCTTAACGACTGAGCCACCCAGGCGCCCACCAAATTAGTTTTTTTAAAGCCATCTTAAATACTCTTACTAGATCCACAAAATTACTCTGCCCCAAAAAGTTGTTTTTGGCTAATACCTATTTTTATACAGGTATCCCATCATTTTTATAAAACAAATCACCAAGCTTCCTAAATTTAAAGCAGTAATGCTATGATGGCAAATAAATTATTGGTGACTATCTGAATGTTAATTTTCCTTATGACATTTAGTCTGAGTCATTCCCTCAATAGTTGTTGAGTGCTTTACCCTGTGCCAAGTTAGGTTCTAAGTACTGGGAATACATTAGTGAAAAAAGTTAAATTCCCGGGGTGCCTGGGTGGTTCAGTCGGTTGAGCATCCAACTCTTGGTTTTGGCTCAGGTCATGATCTCAGGTCGTGGGATCAAGCCCAGTGTTGGGCTCCACGCCCAGTGTGTGGAGCCTGCTTAAGATTCTCTCTCCCTCTCCCTCAGCCCCTCCCCCTGCTTACTCATGTTCTCTCTCTCAAAATAAAATCTTAAAGAAAAAAAAAAAAAGTTAAAGTCCCTATGCTCATGAAACTATATTCTAGTGGGGAAAGACAACTTATAAATATAAAGCTAAATATAATAAACATGCGAGTTGGAAATAAGTATTATAAAGGAAAATAAAGTCAATAAGGGAGGACAGAGAGGGAAAAGGGGTTAGGTGCTATTTAATATAGGGCTGCCTCCTGCTAAGGTGACATCTAAACAGAGACCTAAAAAACGTGACACTGTGAACCATGAGGATATCCAGTGGAAGAGTGATAAAGACAGGGGAGACAGTAAGTGCAAAGGCCCCGAGGCAGAAGCACATTTAGTGCATGGAAGCACTAGTCCGTACACTAGCAGTATGTTTGCCAGTGTAGGGCAAGTAGATGTAGATAAGGTCAAAGACCATAGGAAAGACTTGGCATTTTACTCTGAGCTAAAGAGAAGTCAACGGAGGGGTATGAGCAGAAAACTGACGTAATTTGACGAATTTTAAAAGCAGCATTCTGGCTGCTGCATGGAAAATAAAATATAGGGGAATAAAGGCAGAAGCAGGAAATCCAGATAGAGGCTTCTGCAAGACTCCAAGTGAGAGGTACTGTGGCCTGATGGGGAGAGTGTGGTGGTTCTGATAGTACTGGTAAAAGGGTGAGAGGCTGGATCCTGGATATGATTTAAAGGTAGCACCAAGAAAACATGCTGATGGGTTGGATGAGAGAAAGAAGAAATCAAGGTAACAATGTATTATAAATTTTTAAAACTTCCTATTTTCCTGGTGCCTCAACATCCTCACAAACAGGCTATGAGCATCCTCCTCAGGTGACCTGATAACACCAGAATGACAAGGCTGGTCCCTACCATGAGATCCCCCTGTGGCCCTCCCCTGACTGACCTAGTGACACTCTAACACAACGAGGTCCCCTCATGCCTTCTGCTTGTATACTCCACCATGACCCTCAGTAAAGGCACGTGCCCATTGGGCCCCGCGCTCTGTCGGCTCCCCACCTGCTTGGTTGAGCCTGCTCCCTGGACTCTCCTCCTGAATGGCCGCCCCCTGTGTGGCATACTGTGCCTCCCTCTCTAGGACTTGTGAGTATAATAAATCTAATTTCATATGCCTCTCCCAGTGTCACTTCTGTGACCATGCTGGAGAGATCCTTAAAGACCCAAAAGGGGGACTTACTCCCTCATTTATAACATAGTCACCAGCATTTTCTGTCTGAACAACTGGTAGAGAGGAGTCATTATTTTCCGAGATGGGAAAGGCTACCTAGGAAGTGCAGGTTTTGGAGGAGGTTCTGACAGCAGTGATGAGTCTGAGGCCTTTCATTTGCTGGGTAATAGGTACTATTATCACTGAGCTCATGAACTAAAGAAATCTATCTTGAAAAGGAATGAAAGCCACTATGAATAAGATAGGAAATCTATAAATGTTCACTACTTATGACAAGAAAATTCTGCAATTGTATAGCTACTCAGTCCCAAACATGCCAGTTTAACGCAATCCTGAGAGGGCCATCTAGAACTGCTCATCACCTGAGTGTCCTCACATAACTTAAAAGTTCAACCTCCCATGCTTCTCTTCCACTAGCCCCTCACTACGTAATCTTCAGAGGCTGGTCTCACTGAGAAGACTAAGGCCCTGGGCTCTTAACCAATAACTGAGCCATTTAATATCAATATAAGATGTGCTACCAAAGCTCAGTCCTTGAAGGGCAGTCAGGAAAAAGAGCTACACACAGTGTGTACTTAAAAAAAATATATAGAACAGAAAAAATTCAGTATGTCTCTGTGAAGTTAGTGAAAAGCATATTTAGACACAAACAGTCTAAGCAGAGACCTATTCTGGAATAGGACCCTTTAAGAATTACTATTCTAGGGGCACCTGGGTGGCTCAGTTGGTTAAGTGTCCAACCCTTGATTTCAGCTCAGGTCATGACCTCAGGGTTGTGAGATCCAGCCCTGCACTGGGCTCCAAGCTGGGCGTGGAACCTGCTTAAGATTCTCTCTCCCTCTCCCTCTGCCCCTCCCCCTGCTCACTCTTGCTCTCTCTCTCAAAAAAAAAAAAAAAAAAAAAAGGAATTACTATTCTAAATCAAAGCAAAAACAAAACAAACTAGGTATCTATAAATACTAATATGTTAACCAATGAATATATTTTCCCCTAACTACCTTTCGGCTAAGAACCTTGGTTAAATTTACTTTTGTGACTCAACTATGTGGAGGGAAAGCAAAATGAAATAGCCATTTCTCCCAGGAAGAGAGGCCGCATGCCTAAATTAACATCTCTGACTATCCCAAAAGAGGTTTTTCAGAACTTTTACTCAGTTAATCAGGCAGGTGCCAACTAAGAAAACCTACCGTTGACTTAATGACGGATGTTGTATTAAATGCTTCAGCCAGGTGCTTCTTATCACATTTCGAAGTTCATGGTTATTGCGAGCTGACAACACACCAACTACCACATCATAGTGATGAGATTTCCACTGAGGAAATAAGGCCAATTGATCTAGAAATAAGCAACAATAAATTAGAAACGTCATGTCTCAATTACTGTTCAATATGTAACATAAAAATGTTTATTACAAAATAATACATGTTCATGTGTATAGAAAACACAAAGAAATACAAAGAAAAAATATTTTAGAAATCACCCACAGATGTACCATCCAGATAACCACTGCTAACATTTTTGGCATAGAGTCTTTTGTCTTCCCCACATATGCATATATTTATGCTCACATAAGTACATAAATTCTTCAAAACTAACAAGATGTTTATGGTGAGAATGAGCTTGGAAAGGCAGCACGGCATAAACCATGCAATAGTAGGCAGTGTGAGTCCATTAGGCCACGAGCAGAATCCTGGTTCTTTTTATGACCTACAGAAGTTCTTTAACTTCTCTTTTTTTTTTAATTAAAGATTTAAAAAGAAATTTTAAGTAATCTCTATCCCCAACATGGGGCTTGAACCCTGAGAACCCTGAACCCTGAGATCAAGAGTCTCATGCTCTACTGACTGAGCCAGCCACCCTGAAAAGTTAACTTCTTGAGCCTCAGTTTCCTAAACTACAAATGGGTATAGTAACACTTCTCATAGAAGTGGCCGTTGTTGTAAAAATGAGATAATGTGTATAAAGGTCCTGGTTTGATACCAAAATAGTAGGGACTCACTGGGAACCAACAGCAACTATAACCACCCCACAAATATGTGCTTTCAAAGGTGAAGGCCTACATTAACACTATAGGGGGCGCCTGGGTGGCTCGGTTGAGCAGCCGACTCTTGATTTCGGCTCAGGTCATGATTTCAGGGTTGTGAGATCGAGCCCCATGTTGGGCTCTGTGCTGGGCATGGAGCCTGCTTGGGATTCTCTTTCTTCCTCTCCCTCTGCACCTCCCACTCCGGCTCTTGCTCTCTCTCTTAAAAAAAAATCAGTAAGATTGGGAAATAAAGCTGAAAGACTACTATGCTAGAAAGTACCAGAACCCTGATTAATACCAATAAATTCTACAGCCAGCAAACCTCGTATCACTTATTAAATATCCCAAAGAATGAAAGAGGGAAGCAACATTTCCAGGGAGACGCGTGCGCGCACGCACACACACACACACACACACACACACACACACAAATAAATCAAGTGACAACTCATATGAATGGCTCATTTTTTACTGCCATAAGGTCTAACGGGCAGGATTACATTTAAAAAAAAAATTGTCCTTAGAAGACAGAAAGGAAAGATACTTTGTTTTCTATCACCAGTTTCAAAGCTGGAGTGCTACAAGCTTATATACAGCTCTGATGAGGGGCCCCTTTCACCTCTTTCTCCAAGCATGGGAACTGATCCAAAATGTTTCCAAAAATAAATAATTGAAGGCCAGAGATCTTTACTACATTAAGTGCAATCCTTTTATATGCCATAGGATCCATGTATTCAGCCAATAGACAACAAAAACATGTTGATATTTTTTCAAAGGACCAATTAAAATAATAAAAAGAAAATCTGGGAGACAGAATCTTCTAATAGGATACCTGAAGGATATTACATTGTAACAATTCTAGGAATATATGAATTTTTGTGTAGATACCTTATTTTCCACAACAGACACGTTTCTAAAAAAAAATTTAACCTAAATGAAGTAGAGATGTTATTTTAGCATAAAGTGAATCCTGTACTAAAACGAATTCTTCTTTAAAGGCAGGAATTTATCTTTTTTTGTTGTTGTTATTTATTTTAGAGAGAGAGAGAGAGTGAGAGCACAAGTGGGAGGGGCAGGGAGAGGGAGAGAGAATCCCAAGCAGACTCCCCGCTGAGTGGGGGCTTGATCCCGGGGCTGTGAGATCATGACCTGAGCTGAAACCAAGAGCTGACCACCTAACCGACTGTGCCACCCAGGCGGTCATAAATTCCCTAGGCAGGAATTTATCTTTAATGTAAATCCAAATTTTCCTTGACTAAGCTTGCTTATAATAGACCATATTTATTGCACACTTATAAAGTACTAAATACTATGAATAGAGTATCAGTTTAATGCTTTGCATGTAGAGTATCATTTAATGCTCACAACCCTGAGAAGTAGGTGGGGTCAGGCTCCTTATTAAACAAGTAAGGAAAGAGGCAATGAGAATTCAGTAACTTCCCCTAAGGCAAACAGCTAGGTTTAATTCCTGGCAATTTAACTCCATTCTTCATCACTGTTCTATTAGCGCCACAGCTCCATGTAGCTCATCTGAGACTAAATTCTGATCTTTTATTTGTAACACCAGTTCAGGACGGGAAATTAGTGATAAACAGATCACTGGAAATGCTGGTTAGCACCTTAATTTTTTTAAACTCATGGCCCAGGAACATTTTTTTCTCAGACACACAGAACTATACAATGAAAGTTGTACCTATTGCTGGAACTAACTCTAAATGAGTCTGAATTTGGAGAATAATTTAAATGCTTATGTAAAATTGGCACTGATATCCCACTTCACCCCCACTTTTTCACAGAAAAATATTAATAGTAGGTACTTTTAGCAACAGGAATGAGGCAAATGTAGTAACTAGACATATCGGACATTGATTCCAAAACCTGCATGATACCAGTAACAAGCTATTTAAATCCCTGTGCCTCAGTTTCCTAATAAAAACAAACAAACTGATACCAAAAAGTCTTCAGATAGTCTATTTCATCCATTTCAAAATGTCTTCTGGAACGATTAAAAGCTGTAGAAGAGCAAAATCACATTTAACCGAAATGCCTCATTTACCTGACACCATCAGAAAACAAGGTTGATGCACAAAAGGAAAATCATAAAATAACTAAAACAAACCATTAAGTGCCAAATATCACTGCCTAATTTTTGGTAGAAAATCAAAATAAACCTTTGAGAAATGGATTACATGAAACATAATTTAACTTGTTCTTGACTGACAAAGTCTTCATGAAAAATATCTGAAATCTATCCCTTTCTCATCATTAATTCTACCCACTGCTTCAATTCGGACTCCACTGGACCATGACAGGGGTGTCCTAATGGTGAGCACTGAGAAATATGTGGAAGTGCTGAGTCACTATATGGTACACCTGAAACTAATACAACACTGTAGATTAACTACACTGGAATTAAAATATAATAATAAAAAAAGACAGTTGGGAAATTCTGAACACTAAATATTGGAAAGAATCATTAATTTTTCTAACTGTGATGACAGTTTTGTGGTTATGGTTTTTTAAAGTCTATCTCTAGAGATAATATACTAAGACATTTATGGAAATAATAACTTATCTGTGATTTGCTTCCAAATCATCCAGTGGGAAGAAGTGGGTAGGAGTGTTCATGAAAAATGGGAGTTGAAGGTGTATGGTAAGTATGTAATATTTGTTATAATCTTATACTTTTGGTATGTTTAAAGATTTTCATAATAAAAACTTAAAATATGAGAAAAAAAATCCCAAGCCTATTCCAACGGTTTATCCCTGGTTTCTTCATCTCACTGCCAAACAAGATTTTTCTAAAACTTAATAAATAAATAATAAAGATAAAGATGACCATGTGGCATGTGAAAATCCCACGGCTTATGGTTGCAAACTACTTTTTGATCTCATTCCACTGCCAATCCTCTCTCTGCTTCTAATCCATGTCTAAGCAGCTTCTGAGGAACTGCTTTAATTTACACGCATTTCTCCTTTTCTTGTAGAAGAGAAGTGCGTGGCAGATTTTGGCCTTTGAAAAAACTTTTCCTTCCAGATATACTGAAAAATAGGTTTCTAAAGACTCAACCAAAAAACTATTAGAAATAACAAATTCAGTAAGGTTGAAGGATACAAAATCAATCTACAAAAATCAGTGGCACTTTAGACACTAATAATGAACTAGCAAAAAAAAAATTCAGAAACCAATCCTATTAACAACTGAATCAAAAAGAATAAATTACCTAGGAATAAATTTAACCAAGGAGGTGAAAGAGATGTACACTGGAAGCTGTAAGACACTGATGAAAGAAACTGAAGAAGACACAAATAAATGGAATGATATTCTGTGCTCACGGGTTGGAAGAATATTTTTTAAACGTCCATACTACCCAAAGCAATGTACAGATTCAATGCAATGCCTATCAAAATTCTAGTGGCATTTTTCACAGAAATACAGCAAACAACTCTAACATTTGTATGAAACCACAAAAGACCTTAAATAGCCACAGCAATCTCAGGAAAGAACAAAACAGGAGGGCATCGTGAAGCATAAGCTGTTCTATCATCATCTAAGAGGGATGATTACAGCAATACAGGCCTACCTCAAGAAATAAGAAAAATCTCAAATAATCTAACCTTATACCTAAAGAAGCTAGAGGAAGAACAAAACCCAAAGCCAACAGAAGGAAGGAAATAATAAAGATGAGAGCAGAAACAAATGATATAGAGACCAAGAGAACAATAGACGGATCAATGAAACCAGGAGCTGGTTCTTTGAAAACACCGACAAAATTGATATATCTTACCCAGACTCATCAAAAAAAAAAAAAAAAGAAAGAAAGAGAGGACTCAAATAAATACTATCAGAAATTAAGGAAGAGAAATAACAACCAACACCACAGAAATACAAAGGATTATAAGAAAATATTATAAGAAATTATTTGCCAACAAATTGGACAACCTAGAAATGGGTAACTTCCTAGAAACATAACCTTCCAAAACTGAATTAGGAAGAAAAAGAAAATTTGGAGACAAATTACCAGCAATGAAATTGAATCTGTGATCAAAAAACCAACAAACTAAAGTCCAGGACCAGATGGCTTCATAGGTAAATTCTACCAGACGTTCAAAGAAGAGTTAATATCTATTCTTCTCAAACTATTCCAAAAAATAGAAGAGGAAAGAAAGCTTCCAAATTTATTCTACAAGGCCAGAATGACCCTGATACCAAAACCAGATAAAGACACCACAAAAAAACAACTACAAGCCAACATCTCTGATGAACATGATGTAAAAATTCTCAACAAAATATCAGCAAACCAAAAATACAATGATATATTTAAAAAAATCATTCACCACAATCAAGTGGGATTTATTCTAGGGATGCAAAAGTGGTTCAGTATTTGCAAATCAAGCAACATGACTGAAAAGATACACGCACCCCTATGTTTACTGCAGCATTATTTACAGTAGCCAAGATATGTAAGTAGCCCAAGTGTCTATCGGTAGATGAATGGATAAAGAAGATGTGGTATATACACACAATGGACTATCACTTGACCATAAAAAAGAATGAAATCTTACCATTTGCAACAACATAAATGGACCAAGAGAGTACTATGCTAAGTGAAATAAGTCAGTTAGAGAAAGACAAATATGATTTCACTCATATGTGGAATCGAAGAAACAAAACAAATGATGAAACAAGGCAAAAAAAAAAAAGAGAGAGACAAACAAAAAAGCAGACTCTTAAATACACAGAACAACTTGGTGGTTGCCAGAAGGGAGGGGGGGGGGGGGAAAAAGGAAAAAAAAAAAAAAAAAAAAAAAAAAAGACAAAAAACAACAACAAAAAAACACCAACCAAAAAACTGGAGGCATTATGCTCCCTGGTTTCAAACTATATTACAAGGATATGGTAATTAAAACAGCATAGTTTTGGCATAAAAACTGACACATAGATCAATGGAATAGAATAGAGCCCAGAAATAAACCCACAATTATATGGTCAATTAACCTATGACAAAGGAGACAAGAATACACAATGGGGAAAGAATAGTCTCTTCAACAGATGATGTTGGTACTACACTTGATCTTAGCTAAAAGGCCGAGAAGCGATGGTGCTGGGAAAACTAGAGAGCCATACGTAAAAGAATGAAACCAGACCACCACCTTATACCATACACAAAAATCAACTTAAAATGGATCAAAGATTTGAACCTAAGACCGGACATCATAAAACTCCTAGAATAAAACATAGGGGGTAAGCTCCCTGACACTGGTTTTGGTGATGATTTTTTGGATTTGTCACCAGAAGCAAATGCAACAAAAGCAAAAATAAATAAGCAGCACTACATCAAACTAAAAAGCTTCTGCACAGCAAAGGAAACCATCAACAAAATGAAAAGATAACCTATAAATGGGATAAAATATTTGCAAATCATGTATCTGATAAGGGGTTAATACTGAAAATATATTTTATTTTATTTATTTATTTTTTTTAAAGATTTATTTATTTCATAAAGAGAGAGAGATAGTGAGAGCAGGAACACAAGCAGGGGGAGTGGGAGAGGGAGAAGCAGGCTTCCCGCCAAGCAGGGAGCCCAATGCAGGGCTCGATCCCAGGACCCTGGGATCATGACTTGAGCCGAAGGCAGACGCTTAACAACTGAGCCACCCAGGCGCCCCCAATACTGAAAATATATTTAAAAAAAACTCTTACAATTCAATAGCAAAAAACCAAGCAATCCAATTAAAAAATAGGCAGCGGATCTGAATAGACATGTTCCCAAAGACAACATACAGATGACCAACAGGTACAGTCAACATCACTCATCATCAGGAAAATGCAAATCAAAACCACAATGTGAGATGACCTCACACCTGTCAGAATGGCTAGTATCAAAAAGATAAGAAACAACAAGTGTTGGTAGAAAAGTGTAGAAAAAGGAAGGCTTGTGCACTTTTGGTGGGACTATAAGTCGCTGTAGTCCCTATAATAAACACTACGGAGGTTCCTCAAAAACTTAAAACTAGAACTACCACATGATCCAGCAATTCCACTTCCGGGTATTTATTCGAAGGAAATGAAAACATTGGAGAAGATATTTGCGCACCCTGTTCATTGCAGCGCTATTTACAATAGCCAAGACATGGAAATAACCTAAGTGTTCACTGACAGATGAACAAAGAAAACGTGTTATAGACAAATACAATGGAATATTATTTGCCATAAAAAAGAAGGAAATTTCTTGCCATTTCTGACAACATGGATAGACCTTGAGGATGTTACGCTAAGTGAACCAAGTCAGACAGAGAAAGACAAATATGATACAATCTCACTTTTTTTTTTTTAAGATTTTATTTTTATTTTATTTGGGAGAGAGAATGAGAAAGAGAGAGCACGAGAGGGAGGAGGGTCAGAGGGAGAAGCAAACTCCCCACTGAGTAGGGAGCCTGATGCGGGACTCGATCCCAGGACTCCAGGATCATGACCTGAGCCAAAGGCAGTCGCTTAACCAACTGAGCCACCCAGGCGCCCATCACTTTTTTTTTTTTTAAAGGAGATTATTCTTTATTTTTTTAGAAATTCCGTGAACATTTATTTTATTTTATTTTTTTAAAGATTTTATTTATTTATTTGAGAGAGAGAGACACAGCGAGAGAGGGAACACAAGCAGGGGGAGTGGGAGAGGGAGAAGCAGGCTCCCCCCTGAGCAGGGAGCCTGATACAGGGCTCGATCCAGGACCCCGGGATCATGACCTGAGCCGAAGGCAGACGCTTAACGACTGAGGCACTCAGGCGCCCCTACAGTCTCACTTTTATGTAGAATCTAAACAAAACAAAACACCGAACTCATAGAGAACAGACTGGTGGTTGCCAGAGGTGAGGGGTGACATGTGGGCAAAATGGGCGAAGGGGGTCAAAAAGTACAGACTTCCAGTTAAAATAAAGAAGTCATGGGGATGTAATGTACAACTTGGTGGCTATAGTGAATAATGCTGTAATGCATATTTGAAAGTTGTTAAGAGATCTCAAAAGTTCTCATCACAAGAAAAAAAATTATAACTATGTTAGATCGTGTTCATTTTTACAATATGTACATATATTGAATCAATGTCATACACCTGAAACTCATGTAATAGGTCAATTATATCTCAGTTAAAAAAACAGGTTTCTTGGGGTGCCTGGGTGGCTCAGTCAGTTAAGTGACTGCCTTCGGCTCGGGTCATGATCCCAGGGTCCTGGGATCGAGCCCCACGTCGGGCTCTCTGCTCGGCGGGGAGCCTGCTTCTCCTCCCTCTGTCTGCCTCTCTGCCTACTTGTGCTCTCTATCTCTCTGTCAAATAAATAAATAAAATCTTAAAAAAAAAAAAACAGGTTTCTTCTACCATGTACCAGCAATGTAAATCAGTCCAACAGACTTGTGAGTACTGCGTTACGCGGTACAAAACCCAGGGAGTGGGTGCTCAATGAATGCTTGTACAAGAATGCCCACGTTCCTAGTGCCCCAACCGGCCTTTGCCTGTATACTTTCAGCACCCTTTGCTACACGTTGCTAGTACAGGGGACCTACTTTGATTCTGGCATCTGGAGACAGCAAAGAAAGAAATGAACAGCTAAGAAGTAAACATGCTACAAAAAGACACAAAGATAATTCACAGATAAAATGCAAATAGCCAACCAACCTATGAAAAAATACTCAGTTTCATTAGGAATCAAGTTTGAATTAGAGCAGTAAGGTACCAGGCTTCTGCTATGTTCAAACTGACAAATATCTTCTTAAATAATACCCCAACCATTGGTATTGCAAGGAAATGTGGAGAGCTATTTTAAGGAAATGGCTCCTCTCCTACGTTGCTGCTGGAATGGAATTTGGTAGTCTTCTATGGGACAATTTGCCAATACACATCAACTACCTCAGATAATTTTTTTTTTTTTTTAAGAAGGCTCCATGCCCAGAGTAGAGCCCAACACGGATGGGGCTTGAACTCACGACCCTGAGATCAAGACCTGAGCTGAGATCGGGAGTCAGACACTTAACCGACTGAGCCACCCAGGCTCCCCAGAACTGTATAACTTCTATCCAGCAATTCCATGTCTAAGAACTTATTCTAAAGAAATAATCAGGGCACCTGAGTGGCTCAGTTGGTTAAGCATCTGCCTTCGGCTCAGGTCATGATCCTGGGGTCCTGGGATCAAGCCCCACGTCGGGCTTTTTGCTCAGCAGGGAGCCTGCCTCTCCTCTCCCTCCGCCTTCCCCTCTGTCTGCCACTCTGCCTACTTGTGCTATCAAATAAATAAATAAAATCTTTAAAAAATAAAAGAAATAATCAGTGATGTACTAAAAGATCTCTATTCATCACAATATCATTTATTAATAGTGAAAAACTGCAAAAATCCAGGAATGCAGAAATAAAGGATTAGTTAAATTACGGTGTATCTATATGTAGCCATAGAGTTATACTGTTATTCACCACATTAAGATCAGCAGACTATAAGAACAATGTACATACTGTGTGGTTCCATTTATATAAAGTACCAACAGGCAAATCTCTGCCATTTAAGATCAGGATAGTGGTTACCACTCCTGGCAGTGATGGAAGGGAGCATGAAGGGAGCTTGCTTCTGAGGTGCAGGATTAGTTGGATATATTCAGTTTGTGAAAATATATCAAGCTATACATTTACAGGCCCTTTTCTGAATGTATATTATACATCAATACAATTTTTAAAAAATACTAATTTCACTCCAACATGCACTGTATGTGCATTCAAAAACTGTAATATAGATCATTTTCCCTGTTTTTAAAAATAATTTCAAATTTTTCTACAAAGAACTTGTTTTACTTTTATAAGAAAAAATTTGTATCCTAAGGTCATCATGGAATGTGAATAGACGATATATAGGTGACAAATTCATTCATACTTTCCCAGTTTTATTCTCTTGATTCATTCCTTCAAATTACTAAGAACCTATGTTCACTGTTCTAGATGGTAGATATAGAGCAATAAACAAAAAACAAATTTTCATGCCAGGAATAATTAAAACCCCACACAAGCTCCCTGAGGACAACAGCATTCTATTCTCTAATATGTAATGTATCCTGAGGGTCTGGCAACCTGTGAGGCTCTGCACTTAGAGCGGACAACCAAAAATTTATTCAAGACCAAGGGAGGTTGATTTCAAAACTGATTGTTCAAAATAGGCCCAAGGATTCTTAAAAATCAGACCAAAATTTCCACTCTCACATGCATGCTCTCACATCAATCACAAATTAGCAGAAATCTTGGAAATGAGGGAAACATATAACTTCATGACAGATCTACTGATAAGGACAATCATCACATACACTACTAGTATGCTCTCGCCAATCTCAAAAACCTCCCCAAATACCTCACTAGCCTACGCACCAGCCACCACTATCCTATTCCTCCTCTCTAAAATTCATGGAGTGTTTACTATGAATCAGGCACTTTTCTGGGTGTTGTATTGTATCTCATATCCTATGAGATCATCATTTTATAAATAAGGAAACCGAAGCACAGAGACAAGATTAACATACAGGGATAATTTTGGATGAACTGGCCCTAGGCAAAATTGTAAAGCAAGCTCAATTTGTCTTTGGCCTTCTCCTTGCTCCCTGTCTGTTTCAGTTCAACAGACTAGGAGGATCTCAGAGCAGGGGACTCCACATCTAGCTTGCTCAATACCTAGCGCTCTAGGCATTTATTGAATGGATATGCTTCTTTCCTTTCTCTTTGGTTTCCTTCTCTCCAAATATCCTAGAAAGAGAAGACGTCTTTGGTCTCATTCTTTTTCCAAATTTACTGTTTACATAATTCCTGCTAAGGTATTACCCAAAACGAGTATCTTATAATATATTAGATATATCCTCTATATTCTCCAGTCTAGTGTCCCTGTCTCCACTCTCCTCATCCATCCACGGATTTCAAAAGAGACCTGCTTCCTCTTCACCAGTTGCTCTCCTGGACCGTTTTCTACATTAGAAAAGCGCCAGGTGCGGACAGGACTCCTGCACTTCATTCAGGTCCCTGCTCAATGGCCCCTCCTTAGAGGGGCCTCCCCTGACTTCTCTATTTAGACCAGCAGCACACCATTCTCTGTCCTCTTACACTGCTTTCATTTTGTCATCTCACCTATCACTATCCCCTAGGATATTAAATAATTATTTTCTCCATTCTGTCTTCCCTTCTAAATTGTAAACTGCATGACAGCAGGGACGTGATCTGGATTACTGTTGTAACTCTACACCTACAACAGGAGCGGGCACAGACTAGGCTCTCAAAGATTTGCTGAATCCACTACAAGTCAGAGGGACTTTTTTAATATTCAGGGAAGGTAAGTCTCCCTTTAAAAAAAAAGTCACAATTTAATGAGCCTGAAAGCAGACAAGAGAACAAAAAGAAATCTTAAAACATTCATTCAAGGGAAGAAAACTTAACAAAATCTTGGGTTTTCTCTCTCACTTTAGGCTGAAGGTATAAGGGTAGAAATGTAAAAGTGCCCAAATGTTTTAGTTTGAACATGGTGGTAACACAATGGGAAAAGGAGCTGCAGGAAATTTTGGCGATCGATATGCTTCTACTGTTCTTAGTTTTGAAAAGTGAAAGTTAGGAGTCTGCCAGGTTTCATTTAGATTAAAATACCTAATTTATCATCTAGCCAGATGCACACTATCCACCTAAGTCAAAGTTAATTTTTGTAACTAGTTACTGATTTCTTCACCTATAGCCTGATCCTCTTCATGGCCTACTTCCCAGGCTCCTTAATCTAGCTCAGGTTAACTTGATGGCAGATAGGGGCATCATCCAAACACTATGGGGATAGGAAAAACTTCACTGAAACTAAGAAATTGCCTACTAAGTTTTAAGCCTGAAGGCAAAGAGGTTTTGCTTGTTTACTCAACCTCAAAAGGCAATTAAAGGTCATAAATATCCTAAGAATGCTCTGCAAGTAAATTCTAGTAGTGCTCACTCATCGCACAAAAAAGGAAAGAAAGCTGTAAAACACAAATCTAACAGATGTTACAAAGCATTTTATATCCATGGCAGTCTTTCCTCAGCTCAGTTTACAAAAACCTAAAAAACAAAACCTTAAAAAAAAAAAAAAGGCCCCAAATCCTAACCTGTTAACAGGTTAAATGCTCCATAACCACTGTATTTTCATTAAATAAATTAAACAGTATTTTAATTCTATTCAGGTCACACAAATAACCTTTTCAAAGATCTTGTGGTTTGTCTAATAGGAAAAGATTCTAAGAGATTGTTACCAGTATAAAAACCCCCAATTATAACAATGAGATTGCTTTGCGGATTGCCGAATTAGTTTCCTTGCTTCCTACCTAAAAAGTAAGGCACAGACCCATCTCAGAATTGCAAATATTCAATCTTAATTTTGAAAACTTTTGGATAAGAAAACAGCTGTTCTGGGGAGAAGTGGTAGGAAAAAAACTCCCCGAGTATTAGAACACAAAACAACTATTACCTCATTTTTAAAACAGCCTTCTAGGTTTCTTTATATGTCCTAGGGCAAGCCCTTAAAAAAGAAGACAAGAAAAAAAGGGAAACCCATTAAGAAAAAAGAGTGGTAGAACCCATTAACAACAACAAAAACATCCGCTGGGTACCTACTATAGACAAAGAATTCTATCAGACGGTGAAATGAACAAGAACAAAGATCTCATTCCCATGAGAGTGTTAAGTTTTAGAACAAGTGGATAGGATCGTTAGAGAATTTTATGTTTTCACGTACACTTCATTAGTAGGCTTCGCAAGCCAAACTCACAGGAACAACTCCCCTCGTAGCCATGCCCTATTTCATGTCCAGATTTGTTTAACCGACTTACATCATAGTTTCCAAAGAAAACAAAATGCAGTATATTCTTAAAGCAAAGTTATCCTTAAAAGCAAAACCCAGCCTTTTCAAACACGCACAGGCATTGCCCACGGCACTAAGACCTCCAAGTCTTGACCGAGTAAGACCAACAGCTTGGGAAGGAGGCAAGCGGCCGGGCAGCCGGAGCCCGGGTGCACGCAGGGGCCGCCCGCGGCTGAAGGACACAAGGTTTTGCTCCAAGGCCAGCGGGCAAGCGCCGGACAAGTCGGACCAGGCCTGGGGGACAGACGAAGGACTCGCGGTGGCGGGCACCGCTCTCGTGTCCCTAAAGGAAGAAAGCGGGAGGTGAGAAGCGGCGGGGACACGAAACGGGAAAAGCGCCCTCGAGTTTGCCCGATTCAACGCCCCGAGGATGAAAAGGGCCATTTGTCTCGCCTGGGGACGGTCGCGTTCGGCCCGTTCCCCACTTCGGGACTCCGCGGAGGAAGCCGCCCGGGGGCTCGGAGGCGGCCTCCCGCCCCTCACGGCTTCCTGGCCCTCCCGGCCCCAGGACCTCACCTGCCGGGCCGGCTCCGGAGGCGCGGGCGGGCGGCGGGGAGCGCAGCCGCAGCCAGAGGTGCAGCGCGGCCCCGAGCACACACGGGCACAGCAGCACCAGCCAGTTTCGCATTGGCCGCCCCCGCCGGCTCCACCTCGCGCCCCCGTCGCGCGCCGGGCTCTCCCGCGTCCCGGCGGAGAGGGAGGGGACCCGCGAAGAGGAAGGCCGAGGGGCGGCGGCCGACGCACGCGCGACCACTCTGGGCACGCCTGCCCTCGCGCCCGCCGCCGTCCAGACTCCCCGCGGTTCCCGGCCCCGCGCCTCAGGTTCCTCCAACTGCGGGCGGCGGCGCCTCAGCCGGCCAGACCCCGCCCCCTCCGCTTGGCCTTCCCCGGCCCCGCCCACCTCCCCCCTC
Source organism: Phoca vitulina (assembly GCF_004348235.1). Taxonomy (NCBI): domain Eukaryota; kingdom Metazoa; phylum Chordata; class Mammalia; order Carnivora; family Phocidae; genus Phoca; species Phoca vitulina. Next base: position 6,011,071 of record NW_022589746.1, read on the forward strand.
ACACTCGCCCTGCCCCCTTCCCTCGCGTCCCCTTCTTTCGCGTACTCTCCCGCGCCCGCAGGCCAACCGGGAGCTGAAGTCCTGCTCTGGGCCTACGCGGGGGGCGCACCGCCGTGGTCCCGAGGTTCGGAAACCACATTTCCCATGATCGCAGGCCCTTGCTCGCGTCACTCGGCGGTGGCGAAGGCGAAGCGCGGAGCCCCACGTGGAGCGTGCGCGTCCCTTCTCGACGCCTACTGCCCCCCGATGGCCGAAGGGCGGCGGTGCCGGGCGGCCGGTGCTCAGGGGCCGGCACAACCCTGGGAGGGAAACAGCTGAGGCGAAGATTGCCCGTCGCCTCTGATTTAAAGGAGATCAGCGTGGTGCTTGTTTTAAGCCACGCAGAGCTCGGTTATGCGAATGCTGGCCTTGCCTGGGAGGCGGGATCCTGCTGCTGTCTCCTTGGCCCGAAGAGCGGGCCCAGGCCGTCCGAAGCGTGTCTTCAGCGGTGAATAAGCCCTCAAGTATTAGTTCTGGTGCACCGTGTACCCGGCTCCCTGCCCGGCTTTGTCCTCTGGGCGCTCAGGAGAAGAGCGCACCCAGGGGGTCGAGCTGTGGGGTAGGACAACGACGGTCCGGCCGAGGGTACAACCACATACCCCCGATTCAGACGGGGAGAGCAAGGTGACACCTCCTATAGGACGGAGCCGTGACAACGAGGACGCGGGCTGTGCGGGACCGGTGGGATTTGAGCAGCCCTCCTCAGAGACCAGGTCCTGCCCGGCGTCCTGCAGCCCGGCCCGACGCGCGAGGGCGCGGGTCGAGGCCGTGGGTGCCCCTGCTAAAAGGCGGAGGGAAGGATGAAAATGAACGCCAAGCCTACGGTGTTTTTTTCGTTTGTTTTTTTAAGTTTCCACAATTGTGGCAACAGAAGGAACTATATCGTTGAGTAAAGTCTTGGTTGAAAGCCACAGAAAATCCATTTCAAACAAACTTAAGGGGAAAAAGCGAATTTATTCAAGTAACTGAACAGTGCAGGAGGAGAGGTCTCGGGTACTGTCAATATGATAGTCTCGTTGAGTGGCAATTTAATCTCAGCAAAACAACCATCTATTAAAATTACTTTTTTTTTTTTTTAAAGTAGACTCCGTGCCCTACTTGGGCTTGAACTCATGACCCTGAGATTAAGGGTCACAGGCTCTACTGACTGAGCCAGCCAGGCACCCTAAAATTACTTTTTTTTGAATGTTTTGTAATGTTGTCTCTACTCTAATTTTAAAATCTTTTTTGATTTTTCAGAATCTCTATTCTTTTTTTTTTTTTAATTTTATTATGTTATGTTAGTCACCATACAATACATCATTGGTTTTTGATGTGGTGATCCACGATCCATTGTTTTCGTATAACACCCAGTGCTCCATGCAGTACGTGCCTTCCTTAATACCCATCACTGGGCTAACCCATCCTCCCACCCCTCTAAAACCCTGTTTGTTTCTCAGAGTCCATAGTCTCTCATGGTTCATCTCTCCCTCCAATTCCCACCCCCCTCATTTTTCCCTTTCTTCTCCTAATGTCCTCCATGCTATTCCTTATGTTCCCCAAGTAAGTGAAACCATATGATAATTGACTTTCTCTGCTTGACTTATTTAACTTAGCATAATCTCCTCCAGTCCCATCCATGATGATGTAAAAGTTGGGTATTCATCCTTTCTGATGGCTGAGTAATATTCCACTGTATATATGGACCACATCTTCTTTATCCATTCATCTGTTGAAGGGCATCTCGGCTCTTTCCACAGTTTGGCTATTGTGGACATTGCTGCTATGAACATTGGGGTGCACATGGCCCTTCTTTTCACTACATCTGTGTCTTTGGGGTAAATACCCAGTACTGCAATTGCTGGGTCATAGCTCTATTTTTAATTTTTTGAGGAACCTCCACACTGTTTTCCAAAGTGGCTGTACCAACTTGCATTCCCACCAACAGTGTAAGAGGGTTCCCCTTTCTCCACAACCTCTCCAACATTTGTTGTTTCTTTCCCTGTCCATTTTTGCCATTCTAACTGGTGTAAGGTGGTATCTCAGTGTGGTTTTGATTTGGATTTCCCTGATGGCTAATGATGATGAACATTTTTTCATGTGTCTGTTAGCCATTTGTATGTCTTCTTCAGAGAAGTGTCTTTTCATATCTTCTGCCCACTTTTTGACTTGATTATTTGTTTTCTGGGTGTTGAGTTTGAGAAGTTCTTTATAGATTTTGGATACCAGCCCTTTATCTGTAGTGTCCTTTGCAAATATCTTCTCCCATTCTGTGGGTTGCCTCTTTGTTTTGTTGACTGTTTCCTTTGCTGTGCAGAAGCTTTTTATCTTGATGAAGTCCCAAAAGTTCATTTTTGCTTTTGTTTCACTAGCTTTTGGAGAGGTATCTTGAAAGAAGTTGGGGGTTACTGCCTATGTTCTCCTCTAGGATTTTGATGGATTCCTGTCTCACATTGAGGTCTTTCATCCACTTTGAGTTTATCTTTGTGAATGGTGTTAGAGAATGGTTGAGTTTCATTCTTCTGCATGTGGCTGTCCAATTTTCCCAGCACCATTTATTGAAGAGACTGTCTTTTTTCCATTGCATGTTTTTTCCTGCTTTGTCAAAGATTATTTGACCATAGAGTTGAGGGTCATATCTGGGTTCTCTATTCTGTTCCATTGGTCTATATGTCTGTTTTTGTGCCAGTACCATGCTGTCTTGGTGATCACTGATTTGTAATATAGCTTGAAATCGGGCAACGTGATGCCCCCAGCTTTGTTTTTCTTTTTCAACATTTCCTTGGCAATTCGGGGTCTTTTCTGATTCCATACAAATTTTAGGATTGTTTGTTCCAGCACTTTGAAAAATGTCATTGGAATTTTGATCGGGATGGCATTGAAGGTATAGATGGCTCTGGGTAGCATAGACATTTTAACAATGTTTATTCTTCCGATCCATGAGCATGGAATATTTTTCCATCTTTTTGTGTCTTCTTCAATTTCTTTCATGAGTGTTTTGTAGTCCCTAGAGTATAGATCCTTTACCTCTTTGGTTAGGTTTATTCCGAGGTATCTTATGGTTTTTGGTGCTATTGTAAATGGAATCGTTTCTCTAATTTCTCTTTCTACAGTTGCGTTGTTAGTGTATAAGAAAGCAACCGATTTCTGTGCATTGATTTTGTATCCTGCCACATTACTGAATTGCTGGATGAGTTCTAGTAATTTGGGGGTGGAGTCTTTTGGGTTTTCCACATAAAGTATCATGTCGTCTGCGAAAAGAGAGAGTTTGACTTCTTCTTTGCCAATTTGAATACCTTTTATTTCTTTTTGTTGTCTGATTGCTGTTGCTAGGACTTCTAGTACTATGTTGAACAATAGTGGCAAGAGTGGGCATCCTTGACGTGTTCCTGATCTTAAGGGAAAGGCTCTCAGCTTTTCCCCATTGAGGATGATATTCGCTGTGGGTTTTTCTTAGATGGATTTTATGAACTTGAGGAATGTTCTCTCTATCCCTATACTCTGGAGAGTTTTAATCAGGAAAGGATGTTGTATTTTGTCAAATGCTTTTTCTGCATCAATTGAGAGGACCATATGGTTCTTCTCCCTCCTCTTATTAATGTGTTCTATCACATTGATTGATTTGCGAATGTTGAACCACCCTTGCATCCCGGGGATAAATCCCACTTGGTCGTGGTGGATGATCTTTTTAATGTATTGTTGGATCCTATTAGCTAGGATTTTGGAATCCATATTCATCAGGGATATCGGTCTGAAATTCTCCTTTCTGATGGGGTCTTTGCCTGGTTTGGGGATTAAGGTAGTGCTGGCCTCATAGAATGAGTTTGGAAGTTTTCCTTCTGTTTGTATTTTTTGAAACAGCTTCAGTAGAATAGGTATTATTTCTTCTTTGAATGTTTGGTGGAATTCCCCAGGGAATCCATCAGGCCCTGGACTCTTGTTTTTTGGGAGGTTTTTGATCCCTGCTTCAATCTCGTTACTGGTTATTGGCCTATTCAGGTTGTCAATGTCTTCCTGTTTCAGTCTTGGCAGCTTATACGTTTCCAGGAAGGCCTCCATTTCATCCAGATTGCTCAGTTTATTGGCATATAGTTGTTGATAATAATTTCTAATAATTGTTTCTATTTCCTTGGTGTTAGTTGTGATCCCTCCCCTTTCATTCATAATTTTATTAATTTGGGTCCTTTCTCTTCTCTTTTGGATAAGTCTGGCCAGTGGTTTATCGATCTTATTAATTCTTTCAAAGAACCAACTTCTAGTTTCGTTGATCTGATCTACTGTATTTCTGGTTTCTAATTCATTGATTTCTGCTCTAATTTTAATTATTTCTCTTCTAATGCGTGGCTTAGGCGTCATTTGTTGCTTTTTCTCTAGTTCTTTACGGTGTAGAGTTAGTTGATGAATTCGGGATTTTTCTATTTTTTGAGTGAGGCTTGGATGGCTATGTATTTCCCCCTTAGGACCGCCTTTGCAGTATCCCATAGGTTTTGGACCTATGTGTTTTCGTTCTCATTGATTTCCATGAATTGTTTAAGTTCTTCTTTGATTTCTTGGTTGACCCAAACATTCTTGAGCAGGGTGGTCTTTAGCTTCCAAGTGTTTGAATTTCTGCCAAATTTTTTCTTGTGATTGAGTTCCAGTTTTAGAGCATTGTGGTCTGAGAATATGCAGGGAATAATCTCAATCTTTTGGTATCGGTTGAGACCTGATTTGTGACCCAGTATGTGGTCTATTCTGGAGAAAGTTCCATGTGTGCTCGAGAAGAATGAGTATTCTGTTGTTTTAGGGTGGAATGTTCTGTAAATATCTATGAGGTCCATCTGGTCCAGTGTGTCATTCAAAGCTCTTGTTTCCTTGTTGATTTTCTGCTTAGATGATCTGTCCATTGCTGAGAGTGGAGTATTGAGGTCTCCTACAATCAACGTATTGTTATCAATATGACTCTTTATTTTGGTTAACAGTTGGCTTATGTAGATGGCTGCTTCCATGTTGGGGGCATAGATATTTACAATTGTTAGATCTTTTTGTTGGATAGACCCTTTAAGAATGATATAGTGTCCTTCTGTGTCTCTTATTACAGACTTTAGTTTAAAATCTAATTTGTCTGATATAAGAATTGCTACCCCAGCTTTCTTTTGATGTCCGCTGGCATGGAAGATGGATCTCCATCCCTTCACTTTCAGTCTGGATGTATCTTTAGGTTCAAAATGAGTCTCTTGTAGGCAGCATATGGATGGGTCCCGTCTTTCTTTCCAATCTGCAACCCTGTGCCGTTTTATGGGAGCGTTTAGGCCATTCACGTTGAGAGTGATTATTGAAAGATATGAATTAATTGTCATCATGTTGCCTGTGAAGACGTTGTTTTTATAGATTGTCCCTGTAAATTTCTGTTGTAGATCACTCTTGGGGTCTTTCTCCTTTTATAGAACCCCCCTTAATATTTCTTGCAGGCCGGCTTAGTGGTCACATATTCTTTCAGTTTCTGCCGGTCGTGGAAGCTCTGCATCTCTCCATCCATTCTAAATGAAAGCCTTGCCGGATAAAGTATTCTTGGCTGCATGTTCTTCTCATTTAGTACCCTGAATATGTCTTGCCAGGCCTTTCTGGCTTGCCAGGTCTCTGTGGATAGGTCTGACGTTATTCTGATGTTCCTCCCTCTGTACGTAAGGAATCTCTTCCCCCTAACTGCCCTTAAGATGGTTTCCTTGGTTCTAAGATTTGCAAGTTTTACTATTACATGCCGGGGTGTTGGCCTGTTTTCCTTGATCTTAGGAGGGGTCCTCTCTGCCTCTAGGACTCGAATGTTTGTTTCATTCCCCAGATTAGGGAAGTTCTCAGCTACGATTTGCTCAAATACATCTTCTAGTCCTCTCTCTCTCTCCACTCCCTCCGGGATTCCAATTATTCTGACATTGGAACGCTTCATGGTGTCACTTATTTCTCTGATTCTATTTTCATGGATTCTGAGTTGTTTTTCCCTGGCCTCCTCTTTTCCCTTTTTATCTATTATATTGTCTTCCAGGTCGCTTCTTCTTTCTTCTGCCTCAGTTACCCTAGCTGTTAGATTATCTAGATTGGATTGGATCTCACTGATAGCATTTTTAAGTTCTGCCAATTCACCTTTTATTTCTGCCCTTAGAGACTCTATGTTGCCATTAATTGATTTCTCCATTCTAGCCATTGTCTTCACAATTGCTAGCCTGAATTCCATCTCCGACATCTTGGTTATATCTGCCTCCATTTGTAAATCTGCAGCATAAGTCATAATCTCTGAGTCTTTTCTATTTGGGGGGCTCCTCCTCCTAGTCATTCTGTTGATGGGTGTTTGAGGGAATGTATAGAGTCGAAATTATTGACCAGAACCCAAGCAAGATGCACCTGTTTTCTTGGGACCTTAGGGTTGCTGGCCTCTTGTTTTCCCAGCCTGTCTTCTGGGGGAGGGGCCTGCCACGCTGTTACTCAGGCAGCCCCGTTGGGGTGGAGTTGCCCTGCGCCCCTGTGGTGGGGGATGGGCTCAGTGGGAATCAGTTTTTGGGGCTTTTGTTCTCTGGCGGCTTTCCGCGTCTCTTCCGCAAGTCAGAGCAGAAGAGACCATTTCCAACCCTCTGCCTCAGAGCAGAGAGATCCCAGTCTGTTCTTCAGTGAGCTCTCCAGGCCACACTGTCTCCGTTTCTCTCTGTGCTGCTATAAACTGCAGCGGCCTGGGTTGTGCGCCCCTCCGCAGCGCTCCCAGTCCTGCCTCCAGGTCGGGGCACGTCTCTGCCCTTCGTGCTTCTAAAACCGCCAGCCGCTCCCAGTTCGCGTGCACGACCCCTCCACTCCAGGTTTCCGCCCGGGGGCTGGGGTTCGCATGCGCGACCCCGCCACTCTGTGTTTCCGCCCCCGGGGGCTGTGGTTCGCAGGTGCGACCCCGCCGCACTGGTTTTCCACCCTGGGGGCTGCCCTAGAATCCTTTCCCCGCCGCTACTGGTCTGCAAGTCTGTGCCCGGTCCCCAGCGCGCGAGGCTGTCACTCACCGGCGGTGTAGGATCCCCACATCCAGGCACCCTCCCGCTGCTGTTTATCCTCCGATATCTGCCCGCAGGATCACGGCTCCCCACTTCCTACCTCAAAACCAACCGCCTGCGATATTCTGTTTGTAGAGATCCAGATCTTCTTACATCTCAGGCTGGTTTCGTGGGTGCTCAGAGTGGTCTGGTAGATATCCAGCTCAATTCCGGGGACCAGTTGAAATAGGGTCCCCTACTCCTCCGCCATCTTTCCCCCTTCCTCTCTCTTTTGGTTTAATAGTTGTATAAAAGCTGTAAGCCTAAGGTGTTCATACTGTATGTTTGTACTTGAAATAAAAACAATTTAATGTGGGGTCAGAAATGATTTTTTTCCCTTTAAAGGGATTTGTATATTTGTTAGTTATCCATTGCTACCTAACAAATTACTCCAAAACTTTTTTTTCAAAGATTTTATTTATTTATTTGAGAGAGAGAGAGAACAAGTGGGAGGGGAGAGCAGCAGAGGGAAAGGGAGAAGCAGACTCCCCACTGAGCAGGGAGCCTGACAAAGGGCTCAATCCCAGGACCTTGAGATCATGACCTGAACCAAAGGCAGATGCTTAACCGACTGAGCCACCCAGGTGCCCCTTAGTCCAAAAACTTTTAAAACAATATTTATTATCTCTCACAATTTCTGTGGGTCAGGAATTTGGGAGCTAAGTTCTGGTTCAGGGTCTCCCATAAAGTTGCAGGCAGATGTCAGCTGGGGTGAGCAGCGCAGGGCTCCTGGGCAGCAAATTTACAAAAAGAAAGAAAAAAAAAAAGAAAGGTAGTAAAAGGCCTCTGTTGATATCCTAAAATGTTCATTTTGTAGTTAAGGAATTATAATGAGTTAACCCAAAAAGAGAAATAATCTCTAATTTAGGCAGATCTATTTATGCAACAAATCCTTAATTGAGCATCTATTATGTGCCAGGCACTTTGGTAGTAGGTACTTCGGATAAATGGATGGACAAAACCGAGGTCCCTGTCCTGCAGTGGTGGGGATGGAGCAGACTGCAGACTATGAAATGATAAAGAAATACATTTTAGCAGCATGTAGATGATGGTAAGTTTTACAGAAAATATGAAAAGCAGAGCAGGATAGGGGAGTTGGGAATGCAGGACTGAAATGGGGCCAACTGCAGTATTAAATAGTATTTAAACAACTGTTCAAAGTTACAATGAGCACTAAAGGGAAGAATAAACAAAACCATCCTAACATACAGCATTAACTAATTAAGATGTTGTTCCTTCCAATTACCAAAATGCTTTAGCCTACAGGAGGAACTTCACTGACATTCTGACAAGCCTATAACAGAGTTCTGAGTAACTTTCTAGCATCTGCAGATCTCACCACAGTGGGGGCTGCTCTCTCACCTGTTGGGAGGAGCAGGACCTTCCATTTACTTGTCTACTGTCCTCTAATAAACTCAAGACTAAGGTGGTTAAAGATCATAAGAGAGACAATGCATAATAATGGAAAGAATAAAATTTTAAAAACCTCCAGAGATGATGTAAACAGTCTGTGTAGTCAAGGTACTCCTAGTTTAAGATGTGAACAAGTTAACAGAGAATTAGGATTAAGGAAAGGCAAACCGGGACAGCTGGTCACCCTGGTGGCAATTCAGTGTAAGAAGAGAAAGGAAACACATATTGGGGCCACACAAAGGAGGAGGTATCTGACCAACCCCAAGGCATCCCAGAGGAGGTCATCCCTTGAAAACACAGGGCTGGGGCTTAAAATCAAAGAGGCCAGTTAAGAAGGCCAGAGGGAAATAAAGGCATTTAAGAGCACCTTAGGCAGGGCACCTGGCTGGCTCAATCAGTGGAGCATGTGACTCTTGATCTTGGGACTGTGAGTTCGAGCCCCACCTTGGACAGCCAGGTATAGAGTCTACTTAAAAAAAAAAAGAAAGAAAGAAAGAGCAACTTAGGCAAAAATAATAAATAATAAAAACAAATAACCCCCAGGGGCGCCTGGGTAAAGCAGTCTGTTGAGCAACTGACTCTTGATTTCGGATCAGGTTGTGATCTCAGGGTCCTGGTATCGAGCCCCTCCTTGAGCTCCACACTCAGAGGAGAGTCTGCTTGGGACTGTCTCTCCCTCTCACCTCCCCACCCCAATAAATAAATCTTTAAAAGAAAAACAAACCAGGCACCTGGTTGGCTCAGTTGGTTAAGTGACTACCTTCGGCTCAGGTCATGATCCCAGGGTCCTGGGATCGAGTCCTACATCAGGCTCCCCTTGCCCCGCGGGGAGCCTGCTTCTCCCTCTGCCTCTGCCTGCCACTCTCCCTGCTTGTGCTCTCTGTCAAATAAATAAATAAAATCTTAAAAAAAAAAAAAAGAAAAACAAACCAAAAAAACCCCACAAATAACCCCCAGAGAGTGATGACATTGCAATTAGGGAAATGCAAGCAATTTGGCATGACCTTTAAGTTAGGCCTGGAGAATGGTGAGAAGTGACCAGAGAACAGAGGCCAGATCATCATCACATGCTAGGCTAAGGAATTTGGATTTTATCTGGAAGGCTCTGGGGAAGAATTTTTTTTTCTGACTACAAAAGCAATACATGATTATAAAAAGGAATTTGGAAAATATAGAAAAATATAAAAAAGAAATTAAATCACACCAAATAAAAAACATACACTGTTTTTTCTTTCTGGCATTTTCATTTATTTTTTACTTTTATTTTTTTAAAGATTTATTTATTTATTTATTTATTTGAGAGAGAGAGGGTGAGGGAGGGGCTGAGGGAGAGGGAGAGAGAGAGAGAGAGAGAGAGAATTTTAAGCAGACTCTGTGCTGAGCACAGAGCCCAATGTGGGGCTTGAACTCATGACCCTGAGATCATGACCTGAGCTGAAACAAAGAGTCCAATGCTTAACCGACTGAGCCACTCAGGCGCCCCGGCATTTTCATTTTTTAAAAAATTGCAAGTATACTGTAAGTATGAATTCATAGCTATTTATTTCACCTAACATAAGCATTTCAAATTTAATTAGTGGTCTTAGGAAATATAACTTTTAATCATATAATCATTTGTCCACATTATAATTTCTTTTCTATTTTTTTTTTAGATTTTATTTATTTATTTGACAGAGATACAGCAAGACAGGGAACACAAGCAGGGGGAGTAGGAGAGGGAGAAGCAGGCTCCCCACTGAGCAGGGAGCCCAATGTGGGACTCGATCCCAGGACCCTGGGATCATAACCTGGGCCGAAGGTAGACACTTAATGACTGAGCCACCCAGGTGTCCCTGAACATTATGTTTAATTACAAAACTAATGCATGCTTATCATAATAAATGCAAGTAATGCAAGTGTAAACAAAAACAGAATGTTAGAATCTTCCTTTGGCCCACCCAATCATTCCGTCCAGATTTAACCACTTTAGCCTAGATATTTCTGCTTGTGTGTGTGTATATATATATATATTTGGGAAAACTCCAAATTCCAATTTTCCCAAATTCCCTGATTTTTGGTATAGAAAGGGAGGAGCACCTTCCCTTTTAATCCCTGAGAATGCAATCTGTGCCCTTAACCCGTGTAACTCCAGAAATTCTAGTCCCCTCCCTAAATATCTATGCATGTTCCAAGAGCATTTGCTTCTGCACAAGTTCATTATTATTGTCACTGATCACCTCTTGGCTCCAGACTGCTGCTCTAATTTTCTCCAACAATCACCTCAGCCCATAACGACTTCTCTAGGCCACAACACCAGCTCCTTCTGCTTCCACCCCAACCATGGACATAAAACCTCCCTTTCTCCTCCAAATCACAGCTAAGACATGGCTGTCATATTTAATACATTTTATTAAGAATTTAGACTAAGAAAATGCAATACAGAAAGGAAAATTTTAAACTAGACATGAGATAAAATTGCTTCTAAGGTCTACGAGTAGAGTTTCCCATAAGGCTGTCTCTTGCCTTATACCCCTTCCCCACTCCTGTCACTCCAAGGGCTTGCTCATCTCCACATGAGGGTCACTTCTCATGGTTCTCTCTTTCAGTACAGGGTCCAATATTTACTGCCAACCAATGAACTCAAAATCTTGAAATTAATCAAATCAATGAACTTAAAAATCTCTTAAAATAGCCTAAAATGTATAATACGCATGGTTCTGTGTATGCAGTTCTGTAGAAAGATGATTTTTTTATTCTTCTAAGTCTTTATCATTAATGTTTCTCTGCAGTTCTCGACCATTCACTTCTTTTCCCTCAAAGATCCCATCTTTCCTTAAACAGCAAAGTTTACTTTTTTTTGGTTAATAGTTGGGAAACCTGTAAAACCATCCAGACATTCTTTTCAAGAGTTTCAGGATGACTGGCGTCCTTTGCCTTGGGCATCCACTGCCCAAGTAATGTGCACTACTTAAATTAATAGGGTTGCCTGGTGACAGATGGTAGCTACACTCATGATGAATACGGCATAAAGTACAGACTTGTCGAATCACTATGTTGTCGCATCACATTTGAAACCAATGTAACACTGTGAGTCAACTACACTCAAATAAAAAAATAAATAAATTATGACTTCTCTTTCTTTCTTTAGTCAATACTTGAATTCTTTTAGGTGCCTATGATGTGCCTATCAGATAATCTTTGCAGAAAACAACCTTTTACACCAGCAGATAGAATGCTTAACATCTCAGTCTGAAGCCTCTTGACTCGTGTATTTGGGTTATCCCACTTGTTCAGGACGTCTCCAGGAAGAGGAGGAAAATAGACACTGTCAAACTGTCCTACAAAAACGTGTTCAAGGAAGAGGAAGGAGGCTGGTGTGATGGGTATGGAGTGAATAAGAATAATAGGGGATGAGGTTAGAGATGTAATCTCGAGCAAGATTCTGATACAAATCATGATAAAGAGTTTGGTGTTCCCTCTGAAATGAACGGAGAATAGTTACCTGATGGTTTTGAATAGTAGAGTAATGTGGTCCGACTTATATTTTAGCAGGATCACTCATGGTGCTGTGTTGAGAATAGACTGTCTGCAGCTAAAGGAAACTTACCACGGGTAGCAGAGGAGGGAGATGTTATCACTTGTGCTCTGAGACCAGCTGCGGCAGCCCTGGCTCACCAGAAGATGGATTTCCAGATGCTGTGGGCAAGGCGCATCTGCAAGGTGCATGGGTGGCGGGAGGAGATGCCATGGTGCCCCATCTTCAGGATAGAGTGTTGACTGCTGATGACCAGTTGCATTGCTTTCTGGGAATTGCTCTTAGCACAAGAGTACTGCCTTGCCCAAGGGTACAGCCCCCTCCCCTAGGGACACGTGCATCCAATGACTAGTTAAATCGGGGTAAAAAGATTTGGGATAACTCCGAGGAGCCATCCCATGGCCTCTGTTGTACCTGCGTCACAGTTCAGATTCTTCTGCCCGATTCTGCTTCCCTGGCTCCCCTCTAGCCGTCCCCAGGAGCAGTCCTCAATAAACCTCCTGCACACAATGTGAGCTCGAGAGTCTGTTTCCCCAGAAACCTGACCTGAGACAGTGATTCTGTTAAGATGTAAATAAGACCAGGCCATTTCTCAACCTAAAACCCTGGGATGGCTCACTGGTTCATTAACAGGGAAACCAAAGTCCTTGGCCTACAGGCCCCATGTGATCTGGAGCCTTGTACACCTCTCACCTCATCTCCTAGTACCCTCCCCCTCATTTGCTTTGTTCCAGAGCCATACTGGCCTCTTTACCACCCCTTAAATATGGCAGGTACATTCCTGCCCCAGGACCTTTGCACTGCTTGGTCCTTTTGCTCTTCCTCCAGATATCTTCATGACTTGCTCTTTTCTCCTTTAAATCAGCTAAAATGTTACCTTCTCCATGAAGCCTTCCCTGTCCATTCCACTGAAAATTCAACCTCCCTCCCACCACTCCCAATTTCCATTACTCTGTTCTATGACATTTCTCACCCTCTAGCATGCTGTCCACTTTCCTTGTCTATGGTTTATTGTCTTATCATCCACATAGAGCAGAAAGACCGCCCCCCCATTTTGTTCACTGATATATCCCAGAACTTGAAGCAGTGACTGGCACTCTGTGGGTTATCCATACATTTTTTAAAAAAGAGTTTATTTACTTATTTATTTATTTATTTATTGAGCACAGGGGGAAGGGGCAGAGAGAGAGGAAGAGAGAGAATCTCAACTAGACTCCCAGCTGAGTGCGGGGCCTGACTGGGTTAGATCTCAGGACCCTGAGGTCATGACCTAAGCCGAAATCAAGAGTCTGACGCTTAACCAACTGAGCCACCCAGGTGCCCCATGATCCATACATTGGTTGAATGAATGAATGAGTGAATGAATGAATGAATAGGTGAGTGAGTTTGGGAATCTTTATCAAGGTGATTGTAGTAGAATTCATGCGGTGTGGTTACCCAGGGAGACTGGGCAGAGCAAAAACAAACAGAGACATGAGCATTTAGGTGCAAGCAGAGGAAGAGGAAATTACAAAGGACACTGAAAAGCCAGAACACAGAAGAAAAACAGGAGATGTGCCACAGAAGACAAGAGGTGAGACGGGGAGGGAGAATAAGCAACTGTGTACAGGGTTGTCAAGCTATGAAGCCAGGTAAAGACTTACGGCATGAATGTCTTCCCCCCAAATCCATCTAATCCCACATGTGATGGATTTTCAGGTGGGGCCTGTGGGAGGGAACTAGGTCCCGAGAATGGAGCCCTTTATGGTAGGATTAGCATCCTCATAAGAAGAGGCCAGAGAGCTAGGTTACTCTTGGACTGAATTCTGCAACAAGAAGTTGGCTGTCTACAACCCGGGAGTGGGCTCTCACTAGAACCCAACTGTGCTGGCCCCCTGATCTCCAATTTCCAGCCTCCAGAACTATAAGAAATACATTTCTGCTGTTTCCCAGCCACCCTGTGTCTGGTACTGTGTTATAGCAGTCCAAACTGACCAAGACAAAGACATAAAATTGTCTCCTGGTTTGGTGGTTGGAAGATAACTAGTAGTTTCAAGGAGTAGTTAGGGCAGGAGGGAGGGTACCGTGAGGTGAGGAAAGAATTGGGCGCAATGAAGTGGAAATGATGTATGGATCACTTTTTCAAGAAGCTTGGTTGTAAAGATAGGAAAGGGAAAAATTGGAGCTGGAAGGAGGGTCAGACTGAAGAAGTGAGTGTGTGCATTTAGGTGGGAGAGATGAGACTAACCCGGGTATTGTAAAAGATGCATGGAAAGAACCAGTAGTAACCATATAATTAATCATCCAAATCAGAGTTTTGAGAGAAAAAGAGGACAGGACAAATGCTACATTGGATGGATGATGCCAAGACAACAGGGACTTTCCATAAACCAGGACATATGGTCAACCTATCCAAAGCTCAGGTTCTCTATGCAAGTCATTCCTCTGTGCACTTAGCAAGCTATTACATTTTCTAACTGTAGGTGGCAGCAAAAAGCTTGGCTCTTTTTGACTTTTTTTTTGGGGGGGGGTGGGGGTTGGGGGGATGGAACTACATATTGGTAAAGTTAGCCACAGGTTGTATGTTCAGAATAGCAGATTTCAGTTTAGGTTGGACTTTGGGAAAATTCATTTTGTACCTTTTTATGAAAAGAAGCATCTCTATTGGCTCTCAAAGAGGAAACAATATTTGAGCCACTATAAAATAATGTTAGTTGGGGAGTCATTTTACCTTTTCTTTTTTTGCCATTATATCCTTTTTTCCAGTTTTATTGGGAAAAAACTGATATATATCACTGTATAAGCTTAGGGCATTCAGCACGATGACTTGTTTACATATATTTTGAAATGATTATTGCGGTAAGTTAACATCCATCATCTCATATAGATACAATAAAAAGAAAAGAAAAAAAATTTTCTCGTTGTGATGAGAACTCTTAGAATTTACTCTCTTAAAACCTTTCCTATATATCATACAGCAGTGTTAGCTATAGTCACCATGTTGTAGAGTACATCCCTAGTATTTATAACCAGAAATTTGTCCTTTTTGGCCACCTATATCCAATTCCCCTGGTCCCACCCTCTGGCTCTGGTAACCATGCCTGATCTCTTTTTCTATGAGTTTGGTTGGTTTCTTTTAGATCCCACATATAAGTGAGATAATTTGTCTTTCTCTGTCTTACTTATTTCGCTTAGCATAATGTCTTCAAGGTCCATCCATGTCATTGCAAACAGATTTCCTCCTTTTTTATGGCTGAATAACATTCCATTGTGTGTGTATTTATGTACAATTGTATATATGTATATACATATGTAAACAATACATTGTATATATTGTGTGTGTGTATATATATATGTACACACATATTGTGTGTGTATGTATATGTACCACAACTTCTTTATCCATTCATTCACTGATGGACACTTGGGTTATTTCCATGTCTTGGCTATTGTAAATAATGCTGCTGTGAATATGGGGGTGTAGATATCTTTTTGACTTAGTGTTTTTGGTTCCTTTGGATATAGTCATGGAAGTGAAATTGTTGGATCATAGTAGTTCCTGGTAGTTCTATTTTGAATTTCTTGAGGATCCTCCATACTGTTTTCCATAGCTGCTGTACCAGCTCGTAATCCCACCAACAGTGTGCAAGAGTTCCCTTTTCTCTCCATCCTCACCAGAATGTGTTACCTCTTGTCTTTTTTTTTTTTTTTTTTTTTGAGAGAGAATGTGCACATGAGAGCAGGGGAGGGGTATAGAGTGAGAGGAAGAGAGATATTCTTAAACAGATTCTGCGCTGAGCACAGGGCCGGACACGGGGCTCAATCTCACGACCCTGAGATCATGACCTGAGCCGAAATCAAGAGTCAGAGGCTTAACTGACTAAGCCACCCAGGCGCCCCTACCTCTTGTCTTTTTTTTTTTTTTTTTTTAAGATTTTATTTATTTATTTGATAGAGAGAGCGAGAGAGCACAAGCAGGGGGAACAGTAGAGGGAGAAGGAGAAGCAGGCTCCCCACCAAGCAGGGAGCCCGATGCGGGGCTCGATCCCAGGACTCTGGAATCATGACCTGAGCCAAAGGCAGATGCTTAACCATCTGAGCCACCCAGGCACCCCACCTCTTTTTGATGAGACATTTTAACCAGTGTGAGGTGATACCTTACTGTGGTTTTGATTTGCATTTCCCTGATGATGAGGGATGTTGAGCCCCTTTTCATGTGCCTTTGGAAAAATGTCTATTCAGGTCCCTTGCCCATTTTTTAAATTGGGTTATTATTATCAATTATTATTATTTGTTATTGAGTTGTATGAGTTCTTTATACATTTTGGATATTAACCCCTTATCAGATATATGCTTTGCAAATATATTTTTTCCCATTCCACAGGTTTTTTCACTTTGTTGATGATTTCTTTTGTTGTACAGAAGCTTTTTAGTTTGATGTGGTCCCACTTATTTCTATTTTGTTGCTTGTGCTTTAGGTTCATATCCAAAAAATCATTACCAAGGCCCACGTGAAGGAGCATTATTCCTGTTTCCTTCTAGGAGTTTTGTGGTTTCACATTTTACATTTAAGTCTTTAATCCATTTTGAGGTCATTTTTGTGAATGGTATAAGATAGAGGTTTGGTTTCATTGCTTTACATGGGAAGATGCAGTTATCCCAGCTCCATTTATCGAAGACCATCTTTCCTCCATTGAGTACTCTTGGCTCCCTTGTCAAATATTAGTTGACCATATATGCTTGTTTTTTTTTCCTGGGCTTTTGATTTTGTTCCACTGGGCTATTTATCTGTTTTTATGCTAGTATTATACTGTTTTGATTCCTATAGCTTTATAGGATAGCTTGAAATCAGGGAGTGCCTCCTGCTTTGTTCTTCTTTCTCAGGATTTCTTTGGCTATTTAGGGTCTTCTGCAGTTCTATATAAATTTTAGGATTTTTTTTTCTGCTTCTGCAAAAATGCCACTGGGATCTTGATGGGATTGCATTGAATCTATGGGTGACTTTTGGTAGTATTGAGTTTTTTTTTTTTTTTTTTTTAAGTAGGCTCCATGCTGGGAGCTTGAACTCAACATGGGGCTTAAGCTCACGGCCCCAAGATCAAGACCTTGGCTGAGATCAAGAGTCAAATGTTTAACCATGTGAGCTACCCAGGCACCCCTGGGTAGTATTGACATTTTTATTTTATTTTACTTTATTTTATTTTAGACTTTTATTTTTTTGAGAGACTGAGCAAGAGAGAGAGAGAGAGCACGAGCAGGGAGGAGGGGCAGAGGGAGAGTGAGAAGCAGACTCCCCGCTGAGCAGGGAGCCCGACATGGGACTTGATCCCAGGACCCTGGGATCATGACCTGAGCTAAAGGCAGACACTTAACTGACTGAGCCACCCACGTACCCCAATATTGACATTTTAACAATATTAGTTCTTCCAATTAATGAACCAAGGATACCTTTCCATTTATTTGTGTCTTCTTTGATTTCTTTCATCAATGGTTTTTAGAGTAGAGATCTTTCACTTCCTCCTTGGTTATATTTATCCCTAAGTATTTTATTGTTTTTGATGCAACTATAAAGGGGATCAATTTCTTTCTTTTTCAAGAAAATTAATTGTTAGTGTACAGAAATATTAATGACTTTTATATGTCAATGTTGTATCCTGCAACTTTACTGAATTTATTGATGAGATCTAAGAGTTTTTTGATTGAGTCTCTAGGATTTCCTATATATTAAATCATGTCTTCTGCAAATAGAGACAATTTTACTTCTTCCTTTCCAGTTCTGATACCTTTTATTACTTCTTATTGCCTGACCTAGCTAGGATTTCAGTACTGTGTTGAACAGGAGTAGTGAGAGTGGGCCTCCTTGTCTTGTTCCTGATCTTGGAGGAAAAGCTTTCAACCTTTCTCCATTATGATGTTAGCTGTGGGCCTGTCATATGTAGCCTTTATTTTGTTGAGTTATGTTCCTTCTATGACTAACTTGTTAAGAGGTTTTATCATGAATGGATGTTGAATTTTGTCAAATGCTTTTTCTGTTCTCTTGAGATGATCATATGATTCTTTTCTTTCATTCCATTAATGTGGTGTATCACATTGATTGATTTTCATATGTTGAACCATCCTTGCATCCCAGGGATAAATCCTACTTGATCATGGTGAATAATCCTTTAAGATGTTGCTGAATTCAGTTTGCTAGTATTTTATTGAGAATGTTTGCATCTATATTCATGAGGCGGATTGGCTCTAGTTTTCTAATAATGTAATTTTCTGGTTTTAGTTTCAGGATGATGTTGGCCTCATAAAATGAATTGGGGAATGTTTCCTCCTCTTCATTTTTTTTGGAAGAGCTTGAGAAGGACTGGAGTAAATTTTTTAAATGTTTGGTAAAATTCACCAGTGAATCTGGGCTTTTCTTTATTGGGAGATTTTTGATTAGTGATTAGTCTCCTTATTAATAATTGGTCTATTCAGACTATTTCTTCCTGAGTCAGTTTTGGTTAGTTGTATGTTTCTAAGAATGTTTCCATTTCTTCTGGGTTGTTTAGTTTGTTGGTGTACAGCTGTTCACAGTAGCCTCTATGATGCTTTGTATTTCTGTGGTATCAGGTGTAATGTCTCCTTCTTCATTTATAATTTTGACTTGGGTCTTCTCCCTTTTTTCCTAGTCTAGCTAATTGGTTAGTTTGTCAACTTTATCTTTCCAGAGAACCAATCCATAGTTTGGTTAATCTTTTCTATTGTATTTCTGTTCTTTTCTGCTCTAATCTTTATTATTTCCTGTCTTCTCCTAACTTTGGGTCAGAAGGAATTTCTTCTTTTTCTAGTTCCCTAATGTATAGAGTCAGGTTGTTTATTTGGGCTCTTTCTTTCTTTCTTTCCTTCTTTCTTAAGTTTTATTTATTTAAGTAATCTCTACACCCAACGTGGGGCTCAAACTCACAACCTTGAGATCAAGAGTCACATGCTCTTCTGACTGAGGCAGTCAGGCACTCTTAGGCTCTTTCTTGCTTCTTAATGTAGGTATTTATTGCTATCAACTTCCCTCAGAACTGCTTCCACGGCATCTCACAAGTTATGGTATGTGTGTTTTTATTTTCATTTGTCTCAATAAACTTTTTAATTTCCCCTTTGATCCATTGGTTGTTCAGAATATTGCTTAATTTCCATGTGTTTGTGACTTTTCCAGTTTTCCTCTTGTTACTGATTTCTAGTTTGATGCTGTTGTAGTCAGAGAAGATAGTTGGTATGATTTCAGTCTTCTTGAATTTGCTGAGACTTGTTTTGTGGCCCAACATATGGTCTGTCTTAGAACATGTTTTATGCGTGCTTGAGAAGAATATGTATTCTGCTGCTGTTGGATAGAATGTTCTGTATATGGCTGTTAGGTCCATTTGGCCCATAGTATTGTTCAAACCTGCTATTTCTCTACCAAATCCCTGTCTGGATGATCTATCCATTGTTGAGAGTGGGGTATTAAAGTCCCCGCAACTTGTATTACTATTTATTTCTCCTTTTGGCTCTGTTAGTTCTTGCTTTATATATTTAGGTGCTCTGATGTTGGATGCATAAATATTTACAATTGTTATATCTTCTTGATGGATTGAGAACTTTATCATTATGTAATGACTTCTTGTCTCTTTTTTTATCATTTTTAGTTTAAAGTCTATTCTGTCTGATATAAGTATAGCTACCCCTGCTTTTATGTTGTTGTTGTTGTTACATTTCCTTGAAATGACTTTTTACATCTCTTTACTCTCAGTCTATGTGTGTCTTTAAGGCTAAAGTGAGTCTCTCATGGGCAGCATGTCATTAGATCTTGTCTTTTTAATCCAGTCAGCCATTCTAGGTCTTTGGGTTATAGAATTTGATCATTTTATGTTTAAAGTCATTACCAATAGGTAAGGGCTTATTTTTTCCATTTTGTTAATCATTTTCTGGTTGTTTTGTAGGTCCATTGTTCCTTGTTTCTTAACCTGCTATCTTTTGTGTGTGTTTTGATGTCTTCTGGTGTCAGTATGCTTTGACTTCTCCATCATGTTTTTTGTGTAATTGCTGCAGGCTTGCCCCTTGTGGGTACCATGAGCCTCACATAAAAATATCTTAAAACTATAACCCCATAGGTTAAGTGGACAACAACTTAACTTCAGTAGACGTCCTAAACCTTATACTTGTACTTCTCCTCCTTCTCACATTTTAGGTTATTGTTGTTACAATTTACACATTTTTTATATTGCATAACTAATAACAGATGTGGTGCTGTGCTGGCCTGGGGGAGGGGCAATGTGGTCAACATATAGCTACGTCTTTACCCTTATAATGCAGTCTATCTTGGTCTCTGAAGTGCAGGGGAGTGCTTCAGCCTCACCTCTATGTTCTAGGATCCTCTGAGGTGTCTTGTTCTTGAATAGTTATGGGTTGTTCTTATGATGGGGAGCCAAGTCAAGAACAACCTATGTCACCATCTTGGTGATGTCACCTTTCGTTTTGCCATTAAAAGATGAAATTCTGGGGGCACCTGGGTGGCTCAGTCGATTAAGTGTCTGGCTCTTGATCTCAGCTCAGGTCTTAATCTCAGGGTCATGAGTTCAAGCCCTGCGTTGGGCTCCATACTGGGCATGGAGGAGCCTACTTAAAAAAAAAAAATTCTATTAATTTTACCACTTCGGTCATCAGCACATGCACTGCCATATGCACATATGTCTTGTTTGTATATATAAATTTTTAGTCAAGTCCAATTTTGATAGATCTTAGGGAATCTTGCTATTGAATGTTACAAATATTTAAAAACTATTACAACTGATGCCAAATTTTTTGTTATCAAAGATAAGACCAGAGAAATCCAAAGATAAAAAAATTTTAGAAGTTCAGGGGCGCATAGGTGGCTCAGTCGGTTTAAGCGTCTGCCTTCAGCTCAGGTCATGATCTCAGGGTCTTGGGATTGAGTCCTGCATCAGGCTCCCTGCTCAGCGGGGTATCTGCTTCTCCGACTCTGCCCCTCCCCTTGTGCTCTCTCTCTCTCTCTCAAATAAATAAATCTTAAAACAATTTTTAGAAGTTTAGAATGGTAAAGTGAAAGTGCACACATTATTCAGGCAATCTTCATGGAATCTAATGTCATAAAATTTAAAATTCAGAAAACTTTGTAAGAGAAAAAAACAGAATTAGAATATTCTCCCCAGGTCCATCAGACAAATCTGAATTCAAAACCCAGATTTGCCTTGATTAGTTACATGATCTTGAGCAAGGAAAGTACTTAACATCTTTAGATCTCAGATTCCTAATCTATGAAATGAGACAGGGCATACTTCAGTAAGTTGTTTTGCATATTAAATGAGAAAACAAACGGGCAAAGTCTACACATGTTCATTTCCTGTTCTCCTCTAAACATGAATATGAAGGCGTCTAAACTAAAATTGGCCATATGCAAACTTAACCCTTAATACATCACAAAGATTAAGAAAATGGAATTAATTCTACCAATAGTTTTCAAACAAACACTCACCAACAAAAGGCTTGGACATACCTTACTTTGGTAGTTTTCAACTTTACATCTCAGGTTCCAATTGTCCAAGTACATCTTAACGCATGGAGAAGTTTCACTACAACGAAATTTTGGCATGAAAGTTTGCATTGTTTGGATTAGGGCCAGAATTCAAACTCCTTCTGCCGAGTCTTCTGCCTTTTTTCATTTAACGAACTCTATTACTGTGTTACTTCCTCCATTCCCTCTTAGCTTAATGGAAATGCTAAAAGCAATCCACAATATCAACCATATCAAATATCATGGATCATAGTCTCAGTCCTGGAGGAGTCTACCTACCCCATATGGGTGCCTTGCTACATTACAGAGGTCATGCTTGCTGAGACGCACCCTTTGGCCAGTCTGGAATTGGCAAAGCTAGAGTCACTAATGGCTTTGACAGCAAACAAGAAGTGTCCACTGCCTCTGTAAGACTCCCTAAGATGCCAGTAACACTAGGAAGTTATGGCTTTTTGCTGATATCATCGACTAAATTGGGGGGGGGGGTTGGCTTTTTAAGTTTTTATTTTAATTGCAGCTAGTTAACAGACATTGTAATATTAGTTTCAGGTGTACAATATAGCAACTTAACACTTCCCTATAACACCTGGTGCTCATCACGACAGGTGCACTCCTTAATCCCCATCACCTATTTCACCCATCCGCCCACCCACCTCCCCTCTGATAACCATATGTTTGTTCTCTATAATTAAGAGTCTGTTTCTTGATTTGTCTCTTTTTTTCCCCTATTGTTCATTTGTTTTCTTAAATTCCATGACTGAAATCATATGGTACTTGTCCTTCTCTGACTTATTTCGCTTAGCACTATACTCTCTAGCTCCTTCCATGTTGCTGCAAATGGCAAGATTTCATTCTTTTTTGTGGCTGAATAATATTTCAATGTGTATAGAGACCACATCTTCTTTAACCATTCATCAACTGATGGACACTTAGGCTGCTTCCATATCTTGGTTATTATAAATAATGCTGCTATAAACATAGAGGTGCATGTATTCCTTCAAGTTAGTGTTTTTGTATTATTTGGGTAAATACCCAATAGTGTGATTGACGGATTGTAGGATAGTTCTATTTTTAACTTTTTGCAGGAACTTCCATACTGTTTTCCACAGTGGCTGCGTCGGTTTGCATTCCCAGCAACAGTGCGGGAGTGTTTTCTCTCTGCCTCCTCACCAACACCTGTTGTGCCTTGTGTTGTTGATTTTAGCCATTCTGACAGATGTGAGGTGATCGCTCATCATAGTTTTGATTTGTGTTTCCCCGATGATAAGTGATAATGAACATCTTCTCATGTGTCTGTTGGCCATCTGTATGTCTTCTTTGGAGAAATGTCTGTTCATGGCTTCTGTCCATTTTTAAATTGGATTATTTGGTTTTTGGGTGTTGGGTTTGATAAGTTCTTTATGTATTTTAGATACTAACCCTTTAACGGATGTGTCATTTGCAGATATCTTCTCCCATTCCATAGGTTGCCTTTTAGTTTTGTTGTTTGTTTCCTTCACTGTGCAGAAGCTTTTTTGTAGTCCCAATAGTTTATTTTTGCTTTTGTTTCCCTTGCCTCAGGAGACATATCTAGTAAGAAGTTGCTATGGCCAATGTCGAAGAGGTTACTGCCTGTGTTCTCTAGAATTTTGATGGTTTCCTGTCTCACATTCAGGTCTTTAATCCATTTTGAGTTTATTTTTGTGTATGGTGTAAGAAAGTGGTCCAGTTTCATTCTTTTGCATGTTGCTGTCCACTTTTCCCAACACCATTTGTTGAAGAGACTGTCTTTCCTATTGGATAGTCTTTCCTGCTTTGTCGGAGATTAATTGACCATAGAGTTGTGGGTTCATCTTTGGATTTTCTGTTCTGTTCCATCAGTCTATGTGTCTGGTTTTGTGCCAGCCCCATACTGTTTTGATCACTACAGCTTTATGATACAACTCAAAGCCCGGAATTGTGATGCCTCTAGTTTGGTTTTTTCAAGGCTGCTTTGGCTATTCAGGGTCTTTTGTGGTTCCACACACATTTTAGAATTGTTTGTTCCAGTTCTGTGAAAAATGCTGTTGGCATTTTGATAGGGAGTGTATTCAATGTGTAGATCGCATTGGGTAGTATGGACATTTTAACAATATTTGTTCTTCCAATCCATGAGCATGGAATATCATAGACTAATCTGTTGATCAGCTGGGGTGGACTCTTCAGTCCTTGCACATTCAATGGTTAGAGTTTGTATTGAGTTTGATGAATATGATAAAGAGAGGAGTATGGGGAAGAATGCTGGTGGGAGGTGAGTGCTGGAAATGACTAAGATCACTGGACATGTAAAACCATGGGCTACCACCGCACCATGGAAGCAAAGCTCACCTGTCAGAAACATCTGCCTTTCTTCCTCTCTCCCTCCCTCCTTTGTTTCTCTCCTTCAACAAATATTTATTATGTGTTATGTATGCCCAGCACCACTAAAGTTACAAATGAGAACAAAACAAACTGGTTCTTGTCTTCACGGATCTTCCACTCTAGTGAGGGAGACACACAAAGAAAAGCAAACACGATCCACACAGGAAAAGGCTGTGAATTTTCTCTAGACTTGATCAAACTCAGGATATACTGTCGCAGCCATGTCGACAGTTACCCTTTCACGGCTTCCTGGCTTTTTGGTGGTCTGCACACCTAGGTTTCCCACGGAAATGGATAACTGGCAGCACCGCCACCTAAATAAACCTTTATAATTGTAGCAAACACAATATTAATAACGAGCTAGCTTCTCACTGTTGCTCAGCAGCCCTCATACCTGTTGCTAAATCAACAATTGCTATCACTTCCTTATCATCGACTTGTCCTGCCTATGGTATCTTTTTTTTCTTTAAGATTTTATTTATTTATTCATTTGAGAGAGAGAGAAAGAGAGAGAGAGCATGAATGGGGGGGAGGGGCCGAGGGAGAAGCAGGCTCCCCGCTGAGCAGGACCCTGGGATCATGACCTGAGCCGAAGGTAGACGCTTCACGGACTGAGCCACCCAGGCGCCCCTTCCATAAAGCAAAAAAAAAAAAAACTTTAAAGAAATGAAATAGATTGTCCTAGTGAGCAAGTTTAAAAAAAAAATCTAAGTAAAATTTGGTCTCTCATTAGTGCTCAATTGTCCTCAATCTACACAATCCAACTTTAAATACATACTCAATCCCTCTTAATGAAAAATTCCAGGCCTTTCCACTTTTGCTGATCTGAAAGCTTATATTAAGGTCTGTTCTTAATATTCCTTTTAACTAATATATATGTATATATTCCTTTTAACTATGTTATATAAAACATGATGATTTTTTCTTAATCATTGCTCACAACTACACATTTCCCAAGTTGCAAAATTCCATAAATTAACACTCTTTGAGTGATCTGGGTTTATGCACATAGGAGAGGATTCATTTGTACCCTTGTCTCCACTGATTTTTCAACTTGTTCCTCCTTGCTCATTCTGTGAGGAATCTTGCTTTTTGGAGATCAAAGAAAAAGAAAAAAAACCAAAAAACAAGTTTCCCCTATACTTTTGTCTTTTGTTTAGGTTACAAAATCAACATTGTTTTTTATATTTGCCCAAGATACACTATTAAAATTACTTCAAAGCCTTTTAACCAGAATGTGTACAGAGAAGC
The DNA here is from genome assembly GCF_004348235.1 of Phoca vitulina. Lineage (NCBI taxonomy): Eukaryota > Metazoa > Chordata > Mammalia > Carnivora > Phocidae > Phoca > Phoca vitulina. Next base: position 6,036,209 of record NW_022589746.1, read on the forward strand.
CTTGTGGCAAACTGCAGAACTATCTTATAAGAAATTAATTTGAAATGCTAGCAGAGACTATGGCATTTGCTTCCCAAAGTGACATTACTTTAATTCAGCAAGAATATCTTAGAGCCATTCTGAGTCAGAGAACAGGATGGTATTTTGATCTTAAAAGATAAGACGGTAATCCCAAATAGGTAATTATGCATAGGGTTCATTATCCTTAGTGGTAGAAGCATTAGGGTGAGTTTCCTCCATGAGTCAGTGCCAGATTCCTATCCCACTCTTACACACTATTAAACAGTTTTTCCTTCTGGTTTATACACAATGAGGTGAATATCTCTTTCCCCTGCTGAACCAGTGTTGGGTACGAAACCTATAATTACCTTCCATGGAGATGGCAGTCAGATACTCCAGCAACCTCATCTGATCCCTATAAAGTATTCAGCAGGGGAAGTCATGTTCCTCATAAAGTCAGAGGACCTGGTTTGGAATCCTAACTCTGTCACTTACTAAAATTATAGTTTTGGATAAGCTACTTAATTTCTCTGTGCCTCAGTTTCCCTGTCTTGTAGAATGTGAAAAATAATGACTGCCTCATTGAATATAATTCAGTAGGTGAAAGTACTTGGCATCAGCAGGTGCTCAGAGAATGTTAGTTTCCTTTCTTCTACAACCTAGAGGGACGAAGAGGTAGGGAGCTGTAGCTGTCAGCTGCTGCTGCATAATAAACCCCACCAAAACAGGGTTCATTCTGGCACAAGCCTCTGCAAGCTGGCTGGGGGCACCGCTGTAGACTGTGAGTTGCCAAGGCGGCTCTACCTCTGTTGTCTTGTTCTGGGGCCCATGATGATGGGGCAGTCACCACCTGTTCCCATCAGCAGAGGCAGAAATGCAGGAGGGCCGACCAGAAACACATGAGGCCTCTTCTAGTTGAGGGTCAAAACTGGTGGCCGAGCCCGATGTCCACGGTGTGGTGAAACATATACACGTCCAGGGGGAGGAACTGCAAAGCCATGTGCAGAGGGCATGGACACAGGATGGGTAAGAATTAGGAAAAACATGCAATCTCTCAGAGAAGCAAGAACAGCCCCGAGACCTCATGACATGCGGACTGGACAAAGTCAGGCTAATAAAATGTCCTCCAGCCTATGAGTGGACGAAGCAGGAAGGAGGCTTGTGTGGTCCAAAGGGACAGGGTGGTGTTAAAATGTTAGCCCTTTCACATTTACAGATTCGAGAACAGAATGAACTGGGACAGTGAGGTTAACACAGTATAGGATCCCCGCAAAGTCAGATGAGCTCCTTAGTCTAAAAATACACACACAAATGAGGATGATGAAAATAACATCTGTGCTGTCACACCCATTTATCAAGTGACACTTACAAAGAGACTGGTGGTGAATATCTGTTTCCTGTGAACTCCAAATTAATGGACACACACAGATTCTGCCTCTGCTCATTTTGTCATCCACGAATGGTGACCGGAACATCTGCTGTGTAGCAGGCACTGTGTGGAAGAATCAGCGAGCAAGGTGAAGACTAGTGGAGAGATGAGCTAATGAACCATCACGAAACAACGTGATCAGCACTACGGGAAAAGCATACCACGTGCGGCTGGAACATATGAGGGTTTCCTACCGAAGCCTTGGGAAGGGGACGGAAGGCTTCAAAGAGGAGGTGCGACCCCTAAAGTAGGTATGAAAGTTCAATAAAAGTTCTAGGTCATAAGAGAAAAAGGTGAAATGTTTTATGATGGTTTCAGCATCACTCATGCACACAGGAAATGAGAAAGTGATCCGGACAGAAGCTCTGACAGGCAAAAAGAAAAGGCATGCACTTGTAATATTCCCCGTTTAAATGCCTCTCGGGAAGGCAACTCCGCAGTGGTCAACAACAACGGGAAAGGGACTCTGTTTCCTGGCTACTTCTCACAGATTTAGCTCCTTTTAGTCACTGGACAAGTATTATGCGCCTGGATCCAGCACTGCATTAGGACAGACGTGGCTCCCGCCCTCGTGGAGCTCTGTCCTTATCAGAAAGGGTGCTGTGCCACGAGGGAGGGGGGACAGGTGTTTGCGAGCCTCTCGCAAGGGGATGTGACCCCGTCTGGAGCATGAGGGAAGACTGGCGGAGGAAGCAGGCACTGGGCAGGGGGGGCGGGGGCAGAACATCCCACGCAGATGGGCACAGCGTTACACAAGGAAATGCAATTCTGCCGTACAGAAAACAAGAAAAGCAAATGGGATGGTAAGCGCTTAGCTTGTGAGGCAGAGGTGGAAATGGTAAGATGTTTCAAGTAAATAACCCGTGAGACATGTTAAACAGGATGAATGAAGCACATGTGTGCTAAACATAGATCAGAAGCACGGAGCAAAGGAGAGTGTTAGTTACACACAGAAAGGGATGGAAGCACCAAGATCGACCTCCTTGATGGCAACGCCATGCCTACACTGGCCATATTTGGTGTCACCTACTCTGCCCCATGTAGGCTCTGTGCTCCAACTGCAGGTGAAAGGCCTCGTGGCTGGGCAGGTCATCGGTGAGCTACACTGGCTGGGCATGCTGCCCCTTGAGTCCCTCTGAATAGGAAGTGTGTTGGATCCAGGCACTTTTCTTCTGCTGACCCCCCTGTCCAACCCCAACCCTGCTCCTCGTAACCACATCATCAGAAAGAAGGCTGGTGGGAAAACAACAGAAAAACTAGACAACCAAACACTGTTGAAGGCAGGGGCCGCCTATAACCCATTCGTAGTGCATTAACCTACCCTTATGCCTTCCCCCTGCTTCTTCTCGTGTCTTTTCAATTGCTCAGATAACCCACGTAATTCAAGCATCTTCAGATGGTCTGTGAGACCTTCTGTTCTGTGACCTCTGGGATAGTCTGCCTGGTGCTGAGCTCGAAGCTACCACTGCATCCGAGGTCGAGCTTCACGAGTGTCTTCTGCAGAGCTTAGAAGCCTCAGGGTGAAGGGCACCCAAAAGATGGACAGTTGGGTTTATCTGGGCTGGGGGTTCTGCCAGTGGGCTCAAAGAAAGTTGGGTAGGGGATCTAGGAAGTTGGCAAGAGGGAGGCTGACGTGATGGACATGGATGGACTTTAACTCGATTAGGGAGTGAATTGGGGGAAAGAAAGGAAGTAAGGGATGTGGGCAGGGCGTGGGGAGCGCACAGGAGGACGAGGAAGAGGAGCGAGTTCGGCTGGTGTGAGCCACAAGCTAGAAGGATGGGAGGCTGTGGCGGGAGGGAGATATTTGAATGTGTGACTTCAGAAGGGATCCAGGTCACCTCTGCCTCAAGTTTGTCATATGACCTTGAAGTGATTATGCCTTTGGGTTCAGAATCGACTTAACTGCACCTGCCTTGTCTTGCCCTTCAGTACTCAGCCCTCCTTCCCCGTCTCTGTAGCGGCTGCAAATCCGTGATGCTAAGACACCCTTACATTTCCCCCACCCCGTGGTGACTAACCCAATGCACACAGCTAACCTGTAGCTTTTCGCACAAACTCGCGCCCGTTGGCAGATCGTTCTGCTTCATTACAAGACTATAAATGTCTTGACATTCAAACTGCTTAAACATTTTACTAAGGCGATCCTGTTCTTAAATTTAATTCAACAAGTGATCATTAAGGACCTGCTCAAGGCCATGCACAGGGGCAGGTCCTGGGCAGCAGTTTGGGGAGTGGGGGCAACAGGTATGGGCGGAGCCACTCCTCCAAGGTGGCCCGGCAGGCACAAGCCTGAAAACGTCTCCTTTAGGGGATGCCAACTTTGTGCCAGATACAGGTGAAGTCTTCTTGCTCCCGTCCCAGTTCTCCTCTCCCATCCTCAGAGTTACCCAACACGGTGACTCGGGGAGTCTCCTCTGTCCCCTGCTTGTGTCCGTATGTCCATCAAAACATGGAGTATTGTCTTGCTTTCTAAATGTACCTAAGTAGTATATTTTATATATTGTCCTACAACCCGTCCTTCCCACTCAACATCTTTTTAGTATGAGACTGCACCACCGGATGACTATGCAATTCCCCACTGACAGGACATGTAGATAATATTTCTTATCAGCCTGGCACAGTTCTACGTGCCTTCCAGATTCTCATTCACGTATCCTCAAAACAGGCAGTATTACGCCAGCCTGATTTTATACATGAGGAAACAGACACAGAGAGGCTAAGTAACCCATTCAAGGTCACACAGCTACTAAGTGGTGGAACAAGGATTCAAACTCATACTATCTGTCACATCAGGTCTTCATCCATGACCCTTGTGCTATGGTGTCTCCGTCTTTCCCTATCACAGTCTTGCAACACTTATTCTCATGCCTATTACTAGATGCACACGAGTGGTTTCTTTCTGGTTTTTACTGGGAACTGGGATTGCTGGGTCCAGATGGTAACTCTCATTGTGATGAGTTTTTATAGTGTTAACTAGACTGGAACAATTCTGAGGCTTTGAAGGAATTCAGAGCAATTAAATAGTTACTTCAATGTTTTATCCAGCTTTTAATTCCAGCCTTTTTTTCTGTCCCTGTGATCTTCCAAGAGGAGGTTAATAGAATATAAAAATACTTTGAGAGAAGAGAGAGGACAGAATGGCCTTTTTGAGTTGCTTATCTCATTCATCACAAAGGTACTTGAACCCAGCTGTGTGATGCCGTGTGATCTATCCAGGAACTGGACATTTCCTCTGTATAATTCAGCCCATAAATTTCCCTTAGTCTGCTAAACCACTTAGGGGATTCTGTATGTTGGCCTAAGCCAATAATTTTGAACACATTTTTGCAATATGATTATAGTAAGAACAGAACAGCTTTGGGTTTCACAACATTCACAACATAATCGGTGTAAGTCTGAGAATATTTGTGGAAGTACTCTCTCCCTACTTTCTCATTCTTATTCGGGTCCGAACTACAGGATCCTCATTTGAAAAGCACCAATGTATGTGTTTCTGTAATAACCAAGGGCACTCATTAAATCCAACAAATAGTTACCTTACAGATGAGATGTCTCCAGTGACTTTAAACGGCAAAGTGGAAATAGGATCGGCGGGGGTGCTTTTTTTAACCCTCTCTGAGGGCCTTTTTTGCCCTGGCTGAGTTTGAAATAGCAAAAACACAAACCATAACATGCGCCTCAGAAACGGTGAGGTCCAGGCTTGCTCTTTCTCCCTCTCTTGTCCATTTGTGGGCCACTTTAGGGGAAGTGGATATGTGTAATGCTATGGTGGAAATGCTAAATTTTCAGTAGGTCGCAAGAGGCACAGTTTGGGTGAATAGTTTGATACTCCCTTTCTGAAGGGAGGACTTGTAAGTGAATTGGCACATTGACCAATAAAGCGACCCGGTGTGGAACATGGAAAAGAATGCATCTGCTCTTGGGAGGGGGAAGGGAGGACAGAAGGGACCCTGCCCTGCACAGGGAAGGAGTGAGGGAGAAGCATCCTTGGATGGCAGGACAGACGAATCCAAGGGAACTTGTAAGATCATGGGTGATGTAAAACCCTCCTCCGTCACCCCTACGAAGTCTCTAGCCAAACTGACATTGGCCACTAGTGCTTTCGGTGGGAATGGAATTCTCTCTGGAGCATTCAAAGTCATGACAATTACACATGATACAGAAGTGGTTTCCAAACTGCAGGCCAGGGTCTGCTGGTGTGTGTGAAAGCAACTTAGTGTTTTGTGCTCAGCATTTAACAAAGGAAATAGGACAGAATAGAAAAGATCAGCTTGCACAGAGAAAGGGTAAGGAGGCTTTTGGAAAATTTTGTATGTATTTTAGTCCACCCGGACTACTATAACAAAATACCACAGGTTGGGTAGCTCATAATCTACAGAAATTTCCTCACAGTTCTGGGGGCTAAGAAGTCCCAGGTCAGGGTGCCAGCATGGTTGAGTGAGGGCCCTTTTCCTGATTCACAGCTGGTGTCTTTTGTTGTGTCCTCATGTGGTGAAAGGGGCAAGGGTCCCTCTGGAACCTCTTTAATAAGGGCACTAATCCCATGATGGCTCCACATGATTTAAGCATCTTCCAAAGGCCCCACCTCCTAATAATCATCTTTGGGGGTTATGATGTCAGCATATGAATTATGATTATGAACACAAACATTTCAGACCACAGCAGTACGTATGTCCTGAGTTATGCTATAAAAGGTGTTTCTTTTGTGGATCATGGTAAAAAAAAAAAGTGAGAAGCTCTGTATCATGTGCCAATTACAACAGTCATCTTGACAGCCCACTCAGCTCTGAGTCCTAGAGTCCTTATAAAAGCAGTCGTGACATCTGTTCATTGCAGCACTATTCACAACCCCCAAGAGATGGAAGCAACCTAATGTTGAGGAGGGATGAATGGATAAACAACCTGCGGTACAGACATACAATGGAACATTATTCAACCTTAAAAAAGAAGGATCCTGTCAAAGGCGGCAACATAGATGAACCTGGATAACATTATGCTGAGTGAAATCAGCCAGTCACCAAAGGACATGTACTGCATGATTCCACTGAGATGAGGAATCTCAAGTAAGCAAAGTCCTAGAAACAGAAAGCAAAATGGTGGCCGAGGGGCTGGGGTAATGGGGGAGATGGGAGTACAGAATTTTAGTCACGTAGGATGAGAAACTTCTAGAGATGCGTTGTACAACAATGTGCATGTAATTAACAATACTGTTGTATACTTAAAAATTGTTAAGTGGGTAAATTCAGGTCATGTTTTCTAACACACACACACACAAATTGTTAAGTGGGTAAATTCAGGTCATGTTTTCTAACACACACACACACACACAGACAAATTGTTAAGTGGGTAAATTCAGGTCATGTTTTCTAACACACACACACACACACACACACATACACACGAGGAGTCCTGGCTCAAATGTTCCCAGGGTTGGGTACTAGCTCCTACCTTTGGTTCTTCCTGCTTCCTTGCTTTTAATGCCTTGCGGATCTTGTTTTGGCATCTCTGCTGAGCCCCTTTAGGCAACCCTCTTTGGCTGAGCCCACCTTGCTCAGGGGGCTGCTTCTGACTTGCGGAACTGGGCTCCACTTGGAGCCTGCGGGGCTCCCAGGTGGGAGCAGGCTGCCCCTCCCCTAGGCGGGTGAGAGCAGGAGCGCAGAGCCCTGCGCATGCGCTCTGCCACCCACCTCACTGCGCCTGCCCGATGACGGAAGCACTGAAAGGGGCCTCTGGGCACGTTCCTTCTTTCTCTCTCCACTTTCTACCCACCGGCTGTCTCCTGGGAAGAGGCTCCTCGGGCCACCAAAATGGCCGCGTGTGCCAGCCAGGGTCCTTCCTTGCTCAGAGGTTGCTCAGTGTTTGCACTGACAAGATGCTCTCAATGATCAAACTCTACTCCAGCTTCCCTGAACTGTTTTTCAACTATGCCTGACTTTTGACCTTCCTCTTGTCTCCGCATGGTCCAGTTTTAGCAAGAATCCTCCTAAATCCGTTTATCCAGGACCCCGCACCCTCAATATCTGATCACCTTCCGAAACTAATCCTCCTCCCCATCCCCAGATGAGGTCTGATCACCCTGGCTGCCCTCAACAAGAATCGCCCTACCCCTGATGTTTCCTCTCAGTGATTTCCATCCACTGCCCCCGACCCTGCTCCTCGGCTATGAATCCCCACTTGCCCATGCTGTATTGGGAGTAGAGCCCAATCTGTCTGACCCACTGAAAGATCCCATTGCAGTGGTCCCTACGAGGCCCCCTCCCTTGAATAAAATCTGCCTAATCTCTTCAACAAGTGCCATGACTATTTTCTTTCCTTTTTTCTTTTTTTTTAAGATTTGATTTATTTGACAGAGAGAGACACAGCGCGAGAGGGAACACAAGCAGGGGGAGTGGGAGAGGGAGAAGCAGGCTTCCTGCTGAGCAGGGAGCCCAATGCGGGGCTCGATCCCAGGACCCTGGGATCATGACCTGAGCTGAAGGCAGAGGCTTAACAACTGAGCCACCCAGGCGCCCTGACTATTTTCTTTCCTTAATAGTGCTCACGTGGGTTTCAAAGCTCAACAGATCACAGACTCTGCAATCAACAGGAGCTCCTCAATGTTTGGTCGAGGGGGAGTGCTCTTTTGTACAGACAGGAGTGAGGAGACAGCCAGCAGGACTGCTGTGGACTGAATGCAAATCAGACTGTGTCACACTCCTTCCCCAAACCCTCTATGGCTCTCTATTGCCCTTGACAAAAAGTTCAAACTCTCTACCTCAGTTTACCAAGACCCGCTTGCCCTTTACCACTCCTCCACTTCCGACTCCTTGTCCAGGCTTCCAGAACAGCCTGCAGCTCCCAGACCCTCTCTCCTGAGTTTTTTTCCTGCCTTTGTCAAGTCCTGCTCTCCATTCCTATAGTTCTTTGGGCTGGCTAATTCCTACTTACTTTTTAAGTCTTAGCAGAAATGGAGCATTTACCATGAAGCTAACAAAGCTTAAGCTTCTGGGTCTGTGCCAACCCTTCATACCTAATTTTGTAACCTGGGATTCCTCTTCTTAAATAGGGCCCCAAGTTGTATAAGTCTTAGACCTCACAAAATCTGAATCTACTTCTGAGTCTCAGCGTAGACAATCCTGTCTCCCAAACTCCTTAAGATGGGGATCTTGATCTCACATGTGCTGCCCGCCCATCCCAACACCCCGGCGATAGCCCTGACTATGCTCCCCTGTGGGCCTATGGACTCAACAGTCTCTGCCCTGAAACTCAAAGAGAAAAGGTATTTTATCTTTGTCCCTCGGGTGCCGAGATTCAAAGTGCATAGTAGGTAGTAAATAAAAATGTGCATATATGATGCGCTGCATACATTGACTTGGGGAAACAATGTTTTTTATGTTTCTCAAGGTATTCATAAAACCTCTGACATGAATGAAGGAGTGAGCACAATCCAAGAAGGATGTTCAAAACACTGCCCTGGCCCTGTGTCTTCCTGATTCTGTCCCACTTCTTGGAGCTTGACAGAATTTGTGGCAACTTCACCAAATAAACGCAGCTTTATTGTCTGCCCTACCATCTAAGGATCTCTCTGAAACAGGACATTTTTATTAAAAAACAAACAGAAACAAAAGATACAGCATCTCTTCAAACTTAAGAGCTGTCCAATGTGTCCATTTTTCTTCCTCTGAGAGTTCATTATATTATACAATTTACTTTTCTTCCCTTTTCTTACTGAAATCTCAGGTTAGAGCCATTGGACACTTGTCTACTCCTGACCATGACTCTTGCCCAGGTGCAGCCCAGGGAGGGCAGGTCCCCTTTCTGTGCCCTCTCTGCCCTCTTGGATTCTTGGGTGACATAGTGGTTGAGAACAGGCTCTAAAGTTGGTTTTCCTGAGTTCAAATCGCAGCTCTTCTATTCACGGGTTGTGTTCTGTGACCTTGAGCCGGTGACTTAAAGGACTATTAACAACCAGTCGTTGAACTTTCAGGAACTCTGCACACCTGTCGAAGAACTTGAAATTGGCCTTGAGAGGAGTATCTACGCCACGGAATCTGGCAAATGTTGCAGATGGGTCCCTGCCCCCTTCCCTAACCTAGTTGTTGCCATGAACCAACACTGCGTCTTCCTTATCTATAGGAGTAATAATAGTGCATAGCTCATGGAAAATTTGGGAGGGGGTTATGTTAAATATGCTTACTTGTGCATGCTGAGTACTCAGCAATTGTGAGCTACTCTGGGTGTTTCTCCCATTTCGCATGGTCCAAAGTCTTTCTGCTTCATGTGTTCCTTTCTGCCATAACATTGGAGCAGCCAGATCCAGCACATACATTGGTAATAAAAATTTTAAAAATCACTTAGACTAATTAGGGCCTTAAAACAACTAGCTTGTAATTGATAGGAAATGTGTGGTCTGATGTTGTTTAGGAGGCAGATGGTGATGGGATGACACATATATTATAAAATTAGAATTCTTCTAAATTTAGCCCTGATTACTTTTTAAAAAATTTTTTATTGTTATGTTAATCCCCATACATTACATCTAGTTTTTGATGCAGTGTTCCATGATTCATTGTTTGTGTATAACACCCAGTGCTCCATGCAGAACGTGCCCTCTTTAATACCCATCCCCAGGCTAATCCATCCTCCCACCCCCTCCCCTCTAGAACCCTGTTTGTTTTTCAGAGTCCATCGTCTCTCATGGTTCGTCTCCCCCTCTGATTTCCCCCCCTTCATTCTTCCCCTCCTGCTATCTTCTTCTTTTTTTTTTTTTCTTAACATATATTGCATTATTTGTTTCAGAGGTACAGATCTGAGATTCAACAGTCTTGCACAATTCACAGCACATACCCTCCCCGGTGTCTATCACCCAGCCACTCCATCCCTCCCACCCCACCCCCCACTCCAGCAGTCCTCAGTTTGTTTCCTGAGAATAAGAATTCCTCATATCAGTGAGGTCATATGATACATGACTTTCTCTGATTGACTTATTTCGCTCAGCATAACACCCTCCAGTTCCATCCACGTTGTTGCCAATGGCAAGATCTCATTCCTTTTGATGGCTGCATAATATTCCATTGTATATATGTACCACATCTTCTTTATCCATTCATCTGTTGATGGACATCTTGGTTCTTTCCACAGTTTGGCTATTGTGGACATTGCTGCTATAAACATTGGGGTGCACGTACCCCTTCAGATCCCTACATTTGTATCTTTGGTAGCCCTGATTACTTTTGCTATACACATTTCATTTGGCTAGATGTTAGAAAGAATTTCTTTTCTGGAATGTCTATTCTTTGTCTCCCAGTTTTAGGCAAAGACTGTGAAGATAGTTTATTACGGCATTTGGTAATTCAGTAAGCAAACATGTTCTAAAAAATTTAAATAGCTGTGTTGAAGTAAAATGTGCTGAAAATTCACACGAATGATACACAGGTTAATAAAGACTTTGGTGAGGGGCACCTGGCTGGCTCAGTCAGTGGAGCATGTTACTCTCGATCTCAGGGTTGTGAGTTTGAGCCTCATGTTGGGTGTTGAGATTACTTAAAAATAAAATCTTAAAAAAAAAATAAAATAAATAGACTTGGTGAGCAAATAAACTCTTGGCAATATATTGCTATTATCTGAGTGCTAAAAATACAATATAGAGAGACTTTGGAGGAAGATGGCAGAGTTAGGAAGACCCTTAGGCCACCTTGCCTGACAGATACAACTAGATAACACCCACATCAGTGTATGTAAAGTATGACTCCATAGACCTAAAACATGGGGGGTAGGAGTAAGGAATGGGTTCAGACTTAAGTGACCATCAACTTAACATAGACAGCTATATGCAGAAGATGTTACATATAAACCTAATGGTAACCACAAATCAAAAACCAATACGGGATATGTGAAAAATAAAGAGAAAGGAATCCAAGTATATCACTAAAGAAAGCCAGCAAACCATGAGAGATGAAAGTTGGGAGAAGAAAGGAACAGAAAAGAACTGCAAAAAAGGGGCGCCTGGGTGGCTCAGTCAGTTAAGCGTCTGCCTTCTGCTCAGGTCATGATCTCAGAGTCCTGGGATCGAGCCCAGCACTGGGCTCTCTGCTCAGTGGGGAGTCTGCTTCTCCCTCTGCCTCCATCTGTGCTCTCTCTCTCTCTCAAATAAATAAATAAAAATCTTAAAAAAAAAAAAGAACTGCAAAAGAGCCATAAAACAACCAAAATGGCAATAAGTACATACCTACCAATAATTACTTTGAATGTAATGGACTAAACGCTCCAATCAAAAGACCCATATGAGACTCATTTCAGACCTAAAGATACATGCAGATTGAACGTGAAGGGATGGAAAAGCATTTCTCATGCAAATGGAAGTGAAAAGAAAGCCGGGGTAGCAATACTTAACATTGGACAAAATCGACTTTAAAACAAAGACCATAACAAGAGACAAAGAGGGACACCATATAATCATAAAGGGAATAATCCAACAAGATCTAACAATTGTAAATATTTATGTACCCAACACGAGAGCGCCCAGATACATAAAGCAGCAATAACAAACATAAAGAAATTAATAGATACTAATCCAATAACAATAGGAGACTTTAACATCCCAGTTACATCAGTGGACAGATGATCTAAACAGAAAATCAACAAGGAAACAGTGGCTTTGAGTGACACATTGGACCAGATGGATCTAACAGATACATTCAGAATATTCCATCCTAAAACAGCAGAATACACATTCTTTTCAAGTGCACATGGAACATTCTCCAGAATAGATTACATATTAGGCCTCACTACTGGCTATTTACCCAAAGAACACAAAACACTAATTTGAAAGATATATGCAACCCTATGTTTATTGCAGCACTATTTACAATAGTCAAACTATGGAAGTAGCCCAAGTGTCCACTGATAGATGAATGGATGAAGAAGATGTGGTCTATATACAATGGAATGTTAACCATGTAAAGAATGAAATCTTGTCATTTGAAACAACATGGATGGATCTAGAGAGCATAATGCTAAGTGAAATAAGTCAGAGAAAGACAAATACCATATGATTTCATGGAATTTAAGAAATAAAACAAATGAACGACAACAACAAAAAGAGACAAACCAAAAAAACCAAACTCTAAACTCTAGAGAACAAACAGATGGTTACCGGGGGGGGGGGGGGGGGGGGGATGGGTGAAACAGGCGATGGGGATTAAGATTACACTTATCATGATGAACACTGAATAATGTATAGAATTTTATATGCCTGAAACTAATATAACACTCTATGTTAACTATACTGGGATTTTTTTAAAATATTTTTTTTATTTAACATTTTATTTATTTGTCAGAGAGAGAGAGAGAGAGAGAGAGGAGGGAACACAAGCAGGGGGAGTGGGAGAGGGAGAAGCAGACTCCCCGCCGAGCAGGGAGCCCGATGTGGTACTCAATCCCAAGAACCTGGGATCATGACCTGAGCCGAAGGCAGACACTTGACTGACTGAGCCACCCAGGCACCCCTATACTGGGATTAAAAAAAATATTTAAGTAGAAAATTGTACTCAAATACTCACCAGTTAAGATACAACTGTCATATTGAATAATCACTCATACTTTTATCTTAATTTCTTTAAAAAAACCTATATTGTATAAAATGGATTTTAGCTATATAATATAATTAAGTGGAACAATGTGACAAATTAAATATATTGCAGGCACAAATAATAATATTTAATGGAGAGGTTTTCTTTTTTATTTAAAAATACATTCTATCAATTGTGAAAAAACTTGCTGGATACTTAAAAAATATATAAAAATAATATATATACATATCTGACTCACTTTGATTACTAATGAATTAACCGCTTATGTATAAATATAAATATATGCCAGTAAAGCTTAAACTCAATGTTTTCTTAAATGAGTCCCTCATTTATCCCCAGTAGGTTTGGGGGGCCTTATTTTCCACTAGTCTGCATGGTTAATAGAATATGTGTATGTATATCTTAATCTAACTTTATCAGCATTTACAACTCTAGGAAGAAAAGTGTTATTAATGCATTGTTGATCATAACAAAATCATGACAGATTCCATGCCCAGGATACTTTGTACTGGAGAACTCTTCAACCATGATGCTTAGAAGTTCATCCCAGGGCTCCTGGGTGGCACAGTCGGTTAAGCGCTGGACTCCTGATTTCGGCTCAGGTCATGATCTCGGGGTAATGAGTTCGAGCCCCAAGTCAGGCTCCACACTCAGCACGGAGTCTGCTTGAGATTCTATCTCCCTCTCCCTCTGCCCCTTCCACTCATGCTCTCTTTCTCTAAAATAAATAAATAACTCTTAAAAAAACCCCAAAGTTCATTGCTTCAAGCGACTGCCCTCTTTGGGGAAAAAAAAAATTGCCTGCCTGAATGATGTTTATAAAATGGCAGATGTCAACATGTGAGAAGACAAGGGCGTTGTTGCTTGGATTGAGGTCGAACTCTGTGCCATCGACACTCCTTCTCCTTCAAGAGGCTCTGATGTCAACAAATTCTTGGCCTCTGGGAATTCTCCCCCTTGCAGCAATGAACCTTTTCCAAGCCTTTCTCCATTACTGGGGTTGAGTCCAGTCTCAGCAACAAGTGTCAGGAAAATTAATATCAACTGGTGTTGCCCCCTCGTCACGCAGGAAAGGACATTCCCAGAGGATGCTGGGGCTGCCCCATGGAGTTTCCTCCCAGCCTTCTCCGAGTGGGTTTCCTGAGTCCCATACCATCAACTGCAATCTATGCTCAAGTGGTACCCATAACGGGCTGAAACTCTGGAATGTTCTGCCCGCTGCCCACCACCTGTTCTGCTCCTGAGGCTTCTGTCCTGGAGTCTCCAGGCATGAGTTCTACAGCTTAACCTGGCTTGCAGGGTTAGGGTTCTACATTGTCTCTGCCCCAAGTTCTTTGCTGGCAAATTCTAGTTCTCTAAACAGTCCATGAATTCGGATCTTGCTCTGGCCAGGCCCATCGTGGCTGGGGCTTGGCCCCATGACCCTGTCCTGTGGCTTTGTTCCAGCAACGAAGGTTGGCAGGTTACCCATCGCCATGCCTCCTGTCTCCCATGATGACTGACCACCTGTTGGGATTTTTCAGCACCACCTGCCGAACACCCCAACACACCTCTGGTGCCCTGTTCAGCGGCCCACTAACGCTCGCTTGAACGCTGAGTTCAACCCCGACTATTTCCCACCTATTCCAAGCAAAGTGGTTGAGAGCATGCCTTCTGGTATTAGAACCTCCGGGTGCCAACCTTGCCTGTTCCCACTCATGAGACTTTGGCAAGTCACCTGATATCTTTATGCCTCATTCTGCCATCTTTAAAATGGGTTTACTCTGATTCACAGGTTGTTCAGAGGATCTGTAAAAGTCATACTTGCAAAGTGCTTAGAAGGTGGATTGCCAGAACAAAGCACCACACACTGCAGCACCCAAACAGCAGACATTTTCTCATACTTCTGTAGGATAGAAATCCGAGATCAGGGTGTCTGCAGGGTTGGTTCCTTCCAAGGCCATTTTCGTCGGCTTGCAGATGGCCACCTTCTCCCGGTGTCTTCCCAGAGTCTTGCCTCTGCGTGTGTCTGTGTCCTAATCTCTTCTATAAGGACACCACTCATATTGGAGTAGGTCCCTTTCTGCAGACCTCATTTTAAGTTAATTACCTCCATAAAGACCCTAAATCCAAATACAGTCACATTCTGAGGTCCTGGGGGTTAGGGCTTCAGCATATGAATTTCCAGGGGGCACTGTTCAGCCTATACCAACAAGGAAGTAATTTGTGTAACAGCCTGACGGTGGGGACGGCAGGCAGACGCTCCGGACTAACCTAGCCTGAGCTGCAACAGTCATTCTGCAGCTCCCTGATGACCTGGCATCATATGGGTCCAGCCTTTGGCATCTTGGTCTAGCGCGCATTCATTCCAAATTGTCCGAGGAAGAGAACAGATGGAGAAAAACCAGCCTACCACAAAAAGATAGCACCACTTAGGAGTAGTTGAAAGTCATGTTCCAGGCAGAGAGCCCTTAATGGTTCACTTCCTTGGGTGAATACTGTGATCCCTTCAGAGACTCTGTTTTACCAGACAAATACTTTGACCTCCTCCAAATGAATGTTATCATCACCCCATCAGAGAACAATTGTAAGTTTTGGAAGTTTGCAAACTTACAACAACAGACTTGACCACCTGCCCCATTCCTGATTATCCTGAGGGCCTTCTTCCCTGCATATCATGAGATCCTCTGCTCCATGAGGTGGTTCCTGGAATGTGTGGGTCCTTGGTTGTCTTTGTGTATAATTTTGATGTGTTAAGGTTTGGGAATGTAACGGACGCCCAGTTACTGGCTGATAAGTTTTACCTTCTCTTTCTTTCAACGCATTTTGGTAAATGACAATCTTATTTTAAATTCTGAGTCTCTGTCTGGTCTTGTTTCCGCACTGATTGTGAACAGGGTAAATACAGTTTAGTCCCTATTTATCAAGCACGTGTTATATACCCCAGGCAATGTTAAATAACTACATTATTTCACCGAATCCTCTAGAGCCCCCTGTGAAACAGGTGCTGTTACCCTCATTTTACTAGAGGGAATGAGAGTTCAGCGCAGTGCAGAGCTAGTAAGTGACAGAGTCTGGATTTGAACCTGAGTCCCTCTGACTCCAAAGTCATGTTCCTTAGCCCTCTGGTTTTGCTTTGCTTTGCTTTTTTTTTTTTTTTTAATCTAACAGAACTCCAGGCTTGATCCTTATTTGTCTACCAAGTGGAGTCCCACCTCTCCTCGTCCATTGTCTTGTTCCCACATAATTTTAGCTAAAGCAAGATGTGCCGGTGTGGATCTGTACTTCCAGTGTCAGGGACAACCAAGGGCTAAGCTGAAGCAAGTTCCTTGATCAGAAAGCAGGTCTGATAAGAGCAGCATCAGCTACAAAGCACTGACTTTATTGGGGATAATGGTTTCCTTTATTCTGCCCTAGGGATAGGCTTATTCTTGAATTGAGTTGGACGAAGTTTAATCTAACTTAAAAGCGAAAGAGAAAAGAAAGTATAATAAAAAATGTAAAAGCTCCAAGTAAATGATACAAATTTTGCCAAATAATTTGGAGAGAAAAGTCAGGCAATTAATACTTGTGCACACACCTGGCCATGGTAATAATAGGTTGCTTTTCTCACAGAAACACTTGAATACCCCCTACTCCCAACAATGGGCATTGGGAGTGGAGTAGGCTGACTAATGTGACCTTCATGGTTCATGGGACAATGTTTCCTTCCTTTTCAAGCTGTTGTTCCCTTGCTTACCCAGCCACAGCCCTACCCTGACCTTAATAACCACAACGAAAGCAGTGTTCAGATATGCAGGGTGAAGGTGATTTTACAGCACGCAGGTGCTGCATGGTTTTTAAACAGCCACAAAGTGTGACCCTGTCGTAAAGTCAAGAGTTCGCATCATCTTTTCCTAGTGGCTTTTATTTTTTCAATGTGGGGTGGAGGAGAGGAGAGACTTGTCTCGGAGGCTCTTGGTTTGACTCCAGGCGGTAGTATAATGGAAAGTCAGGAGCACCGATTGGGATCACATTCAGGCACATAGATCTTGTCTGGCTTTGGGCAAGTTCCTTAATTTGATTTAGCTTCCTCCTATACATACAAGGAGTACATATCTACAGAATGAGGGTCTTAAATCTTACACCACCATTGTTGCGAGGATTAAAAGGCGAGCTCCTTTGCTTGGTGCCTAGCAGAGGTAAACACTCCACAAATAATGGTTTCCCTCCCTCCTTCCCTTCACAGGGCCTTCTGAGGGTTCCTTCAGGGGTTAGTAGCTTACGGAGAACCCCAACAGAGAAGCGCTTGATGTCGAGAAACGACCAGCAACGACTTTCACGTATTTATTTGGATAATACATACTGAGTATGAGTGTGAGCATGCCTCGCCTTCATGGAGTTTACAGCGTAGTTGGGGGAACAGATGGGGAACTGAGTGATCACATATACAAATGTAAAATTCCAACAATGACAAGCGTTGTAAGGAGAGCTTCACCGTGCAGGAAGAATCTATAAACACATTTGACTTGGTCAGAGAGGTCAGGGAAGGCGTGAACCCTCAGTGATGTTCGAATTGAGATCTAAAAAGTAAGCAGACGTGGCAAAGAGAGGAGTGAAGAGTGTGCTAGGCAGAGGAAGCAGCAGGTGCAAAGGTCCTGTGGCAGCAGGGAACAGGGCGAGTGAGGTAGGCTTGAATAATGGCCAGGGTGGATGAACACAGGGTTTTGAGGGGGAGTGAGGTGTGAAGGCAAGTCTAGGGAATATGTGGGGGCCAGAACAGGCAGGGCCTGGGAGGCCACTCTGTCAATGGTGAATCTTTGAAAGTAAGTGGTTAGAATAACAATGGTATATGGTTAATTACCATACATGGGCTTGAAAATTTTACAAGTTAGCAAATGACTTATAGCTAACACAGAATCAAGTGTAAGGGTTTTATCAGAAACCGGATGGGATGGCCGGTTCTGACCAGTGGTAATCGACACTGGCTCATGCACACTTATCTCCAGAAACATTGAGACTGGGCACATGCCCAGCTTATGGTCCCCCACTGCTGCTCTTGGCTGTGACTCCTGGGGAGGGCAGAGTGGTGTGCCGCTCAGGAGACGAAGCTCCTGGGGACAGGTTAGGGAGCATCATTCTGGTCCTCCATAAAGGCCACCTGTGATCTGGGGTCTTTTCTCCACCCTGACGAGCTGAATGAAATGGAAGTGTAAATAGAGAGTCTAAACTATCTCCACAGTTCATATTCTTTCCAGGTCAAAATATTAGTTGTTATTGGGACGCCTGGGTGGCTCAGATGGTTAAGCATCTGCCTTCAGCTCAGGTCATGATCCCAGGGTCCTGGGATCGAGCCCCACATCGGGCTCTGTGCTCAGCGGGGAGCCTGCTTCTCCCTCTCCCTCTGCCTGCCTGTCTGCCTACTTGTGATCTCTCTCTCTGTCAAATAAATAAATAAAATCTTTAAAAAAAAATATTAGTTGTTATTATTATTATTTTCATCTCAAATTTGTACAGTCATCAGAACAAAATTCCTTCAACCTGTGGCTTGCTCCCCTCCTGTGGTTCCCTCGGAGGGAGGCTGCTGACAATTCACAGACTCACTGTGGCGTTTCATGGGGGCTGGAGCTCAGAATCAAACGTAAGACCTTTTGACTCATGTAGCAGGAGTCCCAGCGTGAAGCTACTCTGTGATCAACCTGGGATTCCATATTCACTCTCTGCAAGGAGAGTGGCCACGTGATAGCTGAGAGCAAAGGAGACAGCACTGAAGGACCCTCAGGAAGGATCAGAGGCTTGGAAGGGGGCCTCGAGCCCCTGGGAGTGGGAGTGTAGTTGAAGAAGTCATGTCCGCCTCCAGGTGTCCGTGGGCTGGGTGGCCAAGAGACCAGGGCTGCATTCAGAAGATGCACCAGCATGGAGCCAGCTGGTGCTTTTGCTGTGGTTTCTTCCTTCAAAGGTGGTCTGTGATTATAGGGTTTTGTGGCCGGCCACCCCCTCCGTTCCCTCCTGGCCAGGAGGCAGGAGGGGCTAAGAGGAGGTCACCTGCCTCATTTACAGAGAGGCTGATCCAAGTGGGAAATCCCAGCAGGATTGCTCACTGTTTTCCCAAAAGACACAGATCCCACAGCATGGCACTCCCATATCCTGTTCCCAGGGATCTGCCTGCATTCTGCTGAAAGCTGATTCTCTGTTCAGATAGCTGTGGATTAGAAGTATTTCAAATTTCAAGATGTTGTCAAATACACTCTTAATTGCTCCATTAATGATGTTCTACCTAAAGAGGAGTAAAAAATTGAGCTAAGCATCCCCCAAAAGAAAAAAAACCCAGTAGGATTCTTGATTGCTAGCCACACAAACCAACTTTTATTGAAGTATAACATACATACAGAAAAGTACACAATCCAAAGTGTACAAAGAATTTTCACAAACTGGACACACCCAGGTAACCAGCAACCAGATCAACACACAGAACATTCTAGAAGCTCCCCTTGTGCCCTTCTGGTTCCCATCCTCCAAAGAGTAACTAATATTCCCTACTTGCGACAGCATGGGTTAGCTTTGCTGAGTTTGGCCCTTGACATAAATGGAATCACGTAGTATGAACTTGCCCTATGTCGTGAGCCTCACACCATGCTGTGGGGTCAAGCTGCAGGATCGTTATTCCCACTGCTGCCCAGGATTTCACTGTGTGAATACACCAGAATTTGTTTATCCATTCAACGTGGGCACTGGAGTGCTTTCCAGCTTTGGGTTATTCCGAATAGCGCTTCTATGAACACTCTAGTACTTTTCTCTTGGTGAACACATACACATTTCTGTAAAGTACGCACCCAGGAATGGGGTTTTAAGATCATATGGTATGTACATCCAACCCAGGCTATTTCATGGAATAAGAAATTTACTGGATAGAGCTTGGAGGCTCAAAGAATTGACAGAAAGCTAGAAAGAAAGAGACCTAGGAGGATGTGGGGGGTGGGGCAAGATAGCTAGTGGGGCCGAGGAATGGACCAGGAATGGTCTACTCAGCACTCTGCCGTCCCGGGTCACTGTTAGCCGTGGGCACAGAATCCCTGCAGCCTGCCTGGCTTAGATGCCTCCCCTTCTGGGCCAGTGAGCCCCTGGATCACCGCAGCTCCCATAAAACCAATCTCAGCATCTTCTCATTTCTCGGCCACTTGCTCCAAGCTCATAGGTCCAGGCCAAGGAGTCCAGGCAGTTCACATCAGGCCACTGGCCCCTCCTTGGCTGGCCTGGTGCTGGAAAGGGGGTACACCTGAGAGACAGGGAAGACCTCCCCCTTTCAGCATCCACAGTGAAAGGGAGTACTATTGCATCCCACTAAATGTACATGTAAGGGATGATTCCCTCCCCGTAGGAAGGGGAGGTCAGATGCTGGACAGCCAAACTGCAAACACAAAGTGACAACAGTCCACAGCGGGTGCACCCACTTTGGTTCACTTCCTAGTGAGTGGCTAGCAGGGCGAGGGGCTCATCTATCTGTTTGGGTATCTAGGAGCCCAAGTGCATGACCTTGCCTTTAGGAAGAGGGCAGTGAGTTCAGGGACACTTTAGACGGGACAAACCAAAACGACGAAAAAGCATCTCACAGAGGAAGGTAAGGGAGAGAAGAGGAAAAGGAAAAAGCGAGGGACAGAGGGGAGGGACAAGAAAAGTGAAAACCAAGGAGAGAAAGTCTGGAGGAAGGCGAGAAGCACCATTTCTTCCTGATCTGATTTAGCCAGCGTCCATGCTGTCCCACTTTCTCGTGTTCTCTGATGTGCTTTTATGAATTGTGCTTTGCTTAATCAGGTTAATGATGTTGACATGGACCACAGAAGAAAGAGCTCCTCGTCATCAACCGAGACGGGGAAGGGTTTGAAGTCTGATGATCACACACAGCCACACAATTCTGCTCTCATTAGAGCATACAGCTTCCTAACCTCACTGGTGATACCTGTGAGCTTTAATGAAGTGAAGAATCGCTTCCAACAAAAGAGGCAGAGAATAAAAATGCACTAAAACCATTTGCAAGGTGGCAAGTTATTAATTGATCTGAAATTATATTTGGCTCCTTGTGGGCAATTTTACATGAGTCCTCCAACCACGGTGTCTTTGAAGTCATGCATTCCTGCCAGTGTTATATTGGAGCTTTTAGCAATTTGTTTTAAATGATAATCAGAGCTTCCATCTATGTACACCTCTCTGTGGCCTCCCAGAGAGAAAGGCGGGAGGAGTAATTACCATTATCCCCAATTAGCAGGTTAGAACATTCCAGGCCCATGATGGCTTGTCCCATATCATGCAGCTAGCTGCTGTGAGAGCCAGGGAGGACGCCAATGGAAGGGCACAAACTTGGACAGGGAGCTCTCTGCCCCCGTGGTTTACTCTCTTTCATCATTTTTGTTTTAGGCGGGGCGTGCAAATTGGTCTCAGAAAACCCAAGGGCTGTCTAATCTTCCACTGGGGCATCCACGTATCTGTCTTATCGTTTTCCACAAGCTATTTAGGCCCAACGTGCCTTCTCCTGGCAAAGATGAGGAGAGAAGTGTGCTGCACTTACTTATACTAGAGAGAGATAGAACGAGCAAGCAAGGGAGAGGGAGACTCTCAAGCAGCCTCTCCACCGAGCACGGAGTCTGACACGGGGCTCGATCCCAGGACCCTGAGATCACGACCTGAACCGAAATCAGGAGTCGGCGCTTCACCCACTGAGCCACCCAGGCACCCCTCAGTTTTCCTCTCTTTAAAACAGACAGACCTACTCTCGTGACAGTTATTAATTGCTGGGGCATTAAATAAGTGAATACGGTCAATGCTCAGATCATGGGTGGTGCAGAGGAAGCTGCTGCCCTGTGGCTTGCTCCTCTGGGGCAGAAACCACTCTGGTGACACCCCACGGGGCGCCGTGCTGCACCCAAACAGGTCCCTACTAGTGCACCCAGGACAGAACTATGGAGGAGTCAGAGAAGGAGAAGCAGGAAGATGGGACATGTGGAGGGGGGACGGTGCCCTTGGGTGGTGCGGCCGGAGCGCACAGACAGCTACCATGGTGTGCACAGACAGCGCAGCTTGCTACAATATTCCCCCAACATCGACATTTGTAGAAGGACCCTCTCCAAAGTGGTCGAGGGTAATCAGTGGGAAACAGGGACCTGTGACCTTGCAGAAAAGACACACATTGGGAAAGCCGTCTGATGCTGTGGGTTATTTCCTTTCTAACAGGATGAGGGAAAAGCAGGAGATAGAGAACTTCCAGATGAAAACATGATCCACATATCTCAGTGGGTCCAAATGCTCTAATTTGCTATTGAATTATTGGGAATGGGGGGAGGGAGGGACGTAGTTTTTCTTTCCCATAAATTAGCCACTGAAATGTATGAGCTCGATGTCCTGAAGAGGGAATAGATGCTTTAAAAAATTAAACCCTGAACCCCATACTTATTTTTACTTGGCACGTGCTATTTGGCTACAAAAATGTCTATTTGCCAGTGATGGAAATGCCATGAGACTGAAAAGAAGGCGTGACATGGAACGCAACTAAGAAATGCAGCGGAGGAAGGCGGCCCGGGCCATCCCGGTGGGGGAGGGCGGGGGTGGCTGGGACTCCCTACGGCTAAGAGCATGCGGTCTCTGCCAGGGAACTATGGACAGAAAAAGAGCCACGTCATCACCAATGGAGTCAGAGGATGGTACAAAAGAACTTCTTCTCTCGGAAGGGGTTTTCTGACGCAGGCACTGGTATGATGAGGGGGTCTTCGCGCACGTGAGCTTCACAGTAGGCCAGGAGATCCGCGGCTGCCTGGGACACCTGCAGCGGACACAGCACAGGTGCTGGGTTAAGAGCCAGTTCACGGTGGGTCCAGCACAGAGGTGTCCGTGTGGACACGGCCAAGGATAAGGCCATTCCCAGCCTGGAGAGAGGGTCTGTGCAAACCCAAGGAGACAGGGTTTGAAACATGCCTGGGTGGAAAGAGGTCTGGCCTGGGGGTGCTAGATCAACCTCCAGAGAGGAATGAGAAGGTCCAGACATCCTTGTTCTACTCTCAATTGAGTGACGAGTGGAGGCTCCAGGCCAGTAGCTTCACAATTACCCTGCTAAACCATGTCTAGATGAATAAAGCTGAGAACTGGGCCCGGCCAAACCAGTGATTGTGTTTACTGTTGTTATTAATTGTTTGATTGCAATCCACTCTCATGACCAGCACAGAGAGACACTTCATTCTCCCCAAGAGAACACATATTATTAGCATATTATATAGATTACATACATGAGCTATGTACTCTCAGCACGTGTCTTAACTCACAATGGCCATTCCCCTGTGCAGGGAGTTGTTGCTGACCAGAAATCTCCTTCCCCTCCATTTTCCTTCCAGTCTTACCTGAAGCCTGAGGATACATGGTGGTGGTGCCCTGAACTATCCTCCTCATTCAAGCCCAGGGGTTCTAGAGGAGGAGCTGGGTGGGAGCCGGCAGAGGGCCGAGACGCCTTCCCTAATAGGAAAATGAAGTTACCAGCTCGCTCCTTTCACCCGGGGTCTGGGTCATGTGCTCGGCAAATGAATGGCCTGTGCATTAATGCATCCTGCCAATTAGGTTGTTCTGTCTTCAAGGGCTTATTAGAGGCTACAGGAGGGGGTAAGTATACAGCAGTCAAATGAGATCCTTTCGGTACATTCAAAGTCTAAATCTTCCCTAGAATGTTAGAAACATTCCACAAATGAATGAAAAAATGTCTTAGAGCCTCCAGTGTATACAAGTCACACACATTCCCTCCAGGTTTTAAAGACTGACCTATCTTCCAAAATTTTCCAGAAATTCTTCTGATTTCCAGCCCAGACCTATCTGATTTAGCAGTGGCTGGAATCCTACAAATAATTCTAGTAGAGAAGTATAAGACATCCCCCCCCCCCCCATAAAACTAGAGGTTGAACAGATGAGTCAAGCTCGGAGCCCCTGGGTGGCCCAGTCCGTTAAGCGTCTGCCTTCAGCTCAGGTCAAGATCTCAGGGTCCTGGGATCAAGCCCTGAGTTGGGCTTTCTGCTCAATCGGGAGCCTGCTTCTCCTTTTCCCTCTCAAATAAATAAATAAATCTTAAAAAAAAAAAGAAAAACTTTAATATACCTCGGTTTACCTTTTGACATGATCCAGCTGGCCCAAAGCTAGCTTGCTAAATTGTAACTGCAGTGTGACCCTTCCCGCGGGCCACACTTGTTCGGATGCTTAACATCCTTCGTGGGTGGATTTGAATAGTTCCATTTCCTGAGAGCGACCACAAGGGGGCGCCCCACTGGGGGGGGGGCTGCTGCACGGTGACCAGGATGTCAGACCAAGGCATTAGAAGAAGGGGCCCCAAAAATGTAGCTCTGGAGGTGCCAACCTCCAGTTATAAGACAGTCACAGGGATGAAAAGTAAGCAAAGCGTAGGGAATATAGTCAAATAGTATTTTAACAACACTGTATAGTGACAGATGGTTACTACACTTACTGTATTTTGTAATGTACAGAATTGTGGAATCACTGTTTCACACCTGAAACTAATATAACACTGTATGTCAGCTATAGTTCAATTTAAAACAACAATGAGGCTTTGTAGGACGGCTGGGCGAAGGAGAGATGGGGCTGGGCTGTCCCTGCCTCCCATCCGTGTGTCTGCTGCCCACGCAGCTCCGAGTCTATAGCACCCGAACAACTAAGCTGTTCATGTCTGGCCTTGCTAGTTTTCAGCAGATCTAATCTAGGGAATTTTCTATCACCTCTAAAGGTGATACTGCACTTGGTTCCACAATTTTTCTTTCAGGAAAACAGGCTGTTCTTTGATTGCCTCCTTTTGCCTGCTGGTTTTAGGATCACAGATGTGCTTGCTGAGTTAGAACGACAGTCCTCTGGAGGGTGGAGTCCTGTCTGGGCACCTGTACAACGGGAATGAATACCTAATGGGGACTGTCTTGGTGCCAGGTAATAAGAGCCCAATTTAAGACCAAACGGGCAGATCTGGGTTGGTTCCATGCAATATTTATATCCTAGATGCCCTCGTTTTGTTGAAACAACACTCAAAGAGCGCGTAAGTCATCCTACAATCAAAGAATCAAGGGAGGTTTCCAGCTCAGCCGTCAGCCCCCTTATTTCACAGAGCGTGCGATGTTCCTTTATTTCCTGCATAAACAGAGTATTTGGATAACCCCTGAAGTTTGTTGTTATGTGATCTGTAAAGATAAATATAAGTAATGAACATCTTAATGAGTCTTACACATGAAAAGTGACATCCTGACACACAACTTAAGATCCAGGCATTACTTAACCCAAACCTGCTTGTTAGGTTGCGTGGGAGGTTTTTCTTAATCAGTCCTAGATTGATTTTTATAGTTGAAAGTTTCCTTCCACGCATATAAAATATGGGCTGCAGGCTTTGCCAAATTGCAGAAAACATCTGCCATCTTTGAAACAAAAAACATATGATTTGCTTTCAAAGAGAAAATTTTATTTGGGTTGGAAATTTAAAACTCCCTTACTGTTTATGCTTTCTCATCAAGCCTAAAGTCTGCTTTACCTAAAGACCTCTGTTACGAAATGCCCAGAGCCTCTCTGCCTCTGCTCCTTAGTATTGAACTGTTAGAAGACAACAGATGTTGAAAAGAATTGGCAGCCTGGGAGCAACTGTGGAATTTTACCATTGCATTTCAGAGTAAAAGAGGTGATTAAAACAGCCCAAGTTAGCACATAATCCTGTTAGTTGCACTATAATTACAAGCTTCAATGATGGGAGAAAATGTTGCAATTACTATAGTCAAACTCTTCGACAAGACAGATGACATAATTACTATTCTGGCTGTGACACCCACTGCATTTATCCTTTGCATCTAAAGTAGAGCAACTCACACCTATTTCCCAGCAATCCGGGTCTATTTAACGATACTACTTGGAATCAATTTCAAGCATGTTTGATGGTTCTGCCTGTTCCTCCCTCCACCCCAAGAAAACAAAGCAGGATTATTGTTGAGAGCACAGCCAGGTTGCAGCCCCCGTGGTGCAACAACAGTATCTTTTACAAGGTCAAACTCAGTGCACGCTCCCAACGGAAGTCATATGCTGGTTTTCCCCAGTGGAACCCTCAGGACATTACAGGAATTATACCTCACCTCTAAAGTCTGAGCAGACACCACAGGGTGAATCCTTGTGCATTTTTTCTTTCTTCTAATGTCAGGAAGTATTCGAGATCAAAACACCAGTTCCTAAGCACATGCTCAAGATACTTGCTTATTATGATGCCGTGAACTGAATGTTTGTGTCCTCCCCCACCCTAAACCAAACAGGGAAGCCTAAATCTCAATGTATTTGGAGGTGGGGTCTTTGGGAGGTAATCACGTCATGAGGATTGAACCCTTATGAATGGGATTAGTGCCCTTCTAAGAAGAGACATGCGAGAGATCTCTCTCCACCTGCCATGTAAGGTGGGAGAGATCTCTCTCCACCTGCTATGTAAGGTCACAGCAAGGAGGTGGCCACCTGTAAACCAAGAAGAAAACTCCCACCAGAACCACACCAGCACCGTGATCTTGGACTTCCCAGCTTGCAGAGCTGTGAGAAATGAATTTCTGTTGTTTAAGCCACAGGTCTGTGGCACTCTGTTATAGCAGTATGAGCTAGCTAAGTAAAACATTTGGCTTCTAGTGGATCCCAGCAACTACTCTGTATTGATACAGATCAATATAGGCAATTTTCAATTGTTGGGTCCTAGGCCACAGATATAGCAGCTAGTTGGGAGTGGGGAAGGTTATCCCTGGAGGATACGAGGTGGGAGGGGGCTGGAAGATACATGGGAATACACGAATAATATAACAGAGAGTCCCTCTCTGAATTCTAAAGTCAAATGTTCATAATGGTGGATTAGCTATCATTGCATAAGGTTTTTTTTTTTTTTCCCCACATGAGAAGTTGATTGCACAATGAGCGGTAAATCCAAGATACTTGCAAGAGAGTTTAGTATCTCCAAGTTAACCTAACTAAGAGCTGATATTACATGGCCTTCACTGCCGGAAGAGCTAAGCCCTCACTGAGCTTGATTAGAATGATTAACCAGATCCACTGTGGACCTCAACCTAACCAAACCCTTTCAACAGGTTGGTACATGTCCTATATGATTCTGACCACCTCTTAGTTTTGACATATCCCAGTTTTCCACAAAGGAACCCCTAATTCAATCATTTTGCAAGTTTACTGAAAAGAGTAATTTATTTGGTGACAAGAAGTAGTGAAGTCACTCAAGAGGTTTCTGGGGTTTACTTAAAGGTGAAAGATGGATGTAACAAGAAGGTTCTAGGCTCCAGGGATTCTAGAAAGCCAGCGGCATCTCTTAGAGAGGAAGCGTTGGATTGTGAGTCAGGAAACAATGTCTCTGACCGAGCTGCGCTCAGCTCTAATGAGCTGTGTCATTCTGGGCAAGACAAACACTCAGGCACTGAGTATCAGTCCTGTCAACGGGAATAGCAGTAGCTGCTGGTCTGTGATGAAGCGACATAATGGATGCTATTATATATACAGCATATTATTATTTCATTATTCATTTGGCTCCTTTCTGGGAGGGCGTTGAGAAACAGACATGAGGAAGTTTCTCAGAAATTATTAGGGCAACTGGGTGCCCACAGTGCCCCGAACCCAAATCCTCATGAATTGGAAGTGTCCCTCACCTTTTTCAAACGCACCTTTTGTCTTCTTGTTCTCCTGCTTATGTTCTCTTCTTTGATTTAATTCAAAGATTTTTCTCCTTTGATCTGACAGCTATTCTAGAATCGCTCATTCCTAGCCCCCTGTCTTTGAATTTATTTCTAAATCTGACTGTAGACAGTTACCATCTGAATCGGTCTGGGTGAGAGCTATGAACGTTTCTGGGAGAGGATGAGAAACCGAAGAGAAGGTTTAAATTGCTAAAGTAGCAGAAGGAGCAACGAAGGGGTGGGACCTAGAGTTCAGACTGGACACGTTAGAAAGGCAAAATCTGTTCGCACTGCCTTGACCTTGGGCTGGGTCACAGGATGTCATTTATATTTATTTTCTTTTAGACATGTCATTCTTGCAACCTTCACATCATTTCTCATCTTGATTATATCCCTTCCCTGGACTTCTCCGGATGCTTTTAATTGGCTGTCAGTGACCTATCAGAACACGACGGACTCCCTGATTTTGTTCTTTTTCAGTTTTCCACAGGAAACACCATGGTATTTGAGCCTCACTCATCTTCTGTTTTAACAACAAGTGGCTTTCACTTTAGAATCTTCTCGTTTGGCTTTGGAAAACACAGCGTGTTTTATCTTGTAGAGAAATGAAACCATAAAGAACACATGTTGTTCTTTTAAAAGAACTCACAAACTGGCAGCACTGTCATGACTCTTAGAAGGGCTAGAAAAAAAATAAGGGTAAGACACGTGAAAGACTTATCTGTGAGAAGAATATGAGGAAAACTGGTTCAAATATAAATGTGAAGCAAGAGCCAAAAGGCTGACACCCAAAGGTCTGTCCCAGCAAACTTCTGCACGCTTACTATTCGGTTCCACTCAACAGCTCTGTGTTATCCATGCTGATGGGCAGAACCAGTAGAGAAGATAAACCTGACCTCATTTACACTTAAATTTGGAATATAATTTATGATTTTTATGCAGTGTGTTTCCATGAAAATATGGTCATATTTTGCGTTTGGCTACTGGTCCCTAAGGGAATGAGGAGGAAGATATAGATTGTATACAAAATGGACAGTGTACATGCAGATAATGTGGGGGTGAGATCCTATGTGGGAAGGACAGAAAGGGTCTCTTTTTCTGCTTACTATACCACATGGTCACCTCGCATGGCACCCTCTTCCCCCTTCACATATCATCATACCATATAAATGATAATAAAATCAGAGGAGGGAGTGAGTAACTGGGTCCTCAGGGGTTGGTGGCATCTCTGTGGAAGAGGTGATTCCAATGAAGAACTTTAATTTTGAAACAGTTTTATTGTCTTTACAATAATAATCCTTATTTATTTGTAAAATTGCCAAAAAAGTTCAAAGCTGGAAGCAAAAATCAACTGCCACTTGGAGACAGTGCTTTGGTGAACATCTTTTCCGATATCTTACTATTCATCTTTCTACATACAATTTCATATACTGTTCTGTAACATGCTTTTTTGTTAACTCAGTACACACAGATGTATGTCATTGTTTAGGATGATAATGAAGTGTAACACTGTCTCTACCTAACTTACTTAAGCAATACCTATTGATGGACAGTCGAAAATTACAATTTGTCGACATTATAATAGGGCTCTGATGAAATTCTTACTTCCCTTCATTATTTGTGAGATAGTCTCTGGATAAATTTCTAGAAGTGAGAATACTGGGGTCAAGAGTATGCACAATAAACATTTTGATACATACCCCAAACTATCCTTCTGGAAGACTATATCAGTGTCCACTCCAACCATCAAAAACCTCTCACTTCACGGCCGATGAATGACAGTGGATTTCATCAAAGATTAAAAACATCAACAGTCTTACAGTAGCCAAGATATGGAAGCAATCTGAGTGTCCATCAATAGATGAATGGATAAGGAAGATGTGGTATATATATATATATATATATACCTACACAATGGCATATTCCTCAGCCAAATAAAAGGATGGGATCATGCCATTTGTGACAAGGTGTTTGGACCTAGAGGGTATTATGCTAAATGAAATAAGTCAGACTTGAAAAAGACAAATACCACATGATTTCACTCATATGTGGAATAACAAAAAGCAGCAGTCAACGAGAACAAACTGATGGTTACCTGAGGGGATTGGGCAAAATGGATGAAGGGGAGTGGGAGATTCAGGCTTCCAGTTATGGATTGAATAAGTCAAGGGAATAAACGGCAGAGCATAGGAAACATAGTTAATGGTACTGTAATAGTCTCAATGGTGACAGATGGTAGCTACACTTGCGGTGAGCACAACATTACATATAGAGAAGTTGAATCACTATGTTGTACACCTGAAACTAATGTCACATTGTGTGTCAACTATACTAAGACAAAAACAACTGTATGGGTCTCGATGTGTGTGTGTGTGTTTTTTTAAGCAGATCTTAATGTTGTTTTGAGCATAATTCTTTTCTTACTTATGGAGGTAAATGTCCCTTCATATATTTAACCATTTATATTTCTCCATTTTAAACTGCCTAGTCATTTGTACAGTTAAAAAAAAGAGGATCTTTTCTTATTGACTTTTCAGAGAAATTTCAGAGAGGTTTAGAGAAATTAACCCTCCGTTACACAAGTGCAAATGTATTTATTTTGTTGATTGGAAATTTTTACCATATTGAATTTTTTAAAATACAGTCAAAACTTTTATGTTATGAACTGTGGATTTTGTGGTATATTTGGCCTTCCTGAATATTTATAAAAACAGTTGTTCCTATTTTCCTAGTACTTTTATGGTTTTATTTGTTATATTAAATCTTCGATCAGGGGCGCCTGGGTGGCTCAGTCTGTTAAATGTCTGCCTTCAGCTCAGGTCATGATGTCGGGGTCCTGAGATGGAGTCCTGCGTTGGGCTCCGTGCTCAGCTGGGAGCCTGATTCTCCCTCTCACTCCACCCCTCCCCTCCCAAATAAATAAATAAATAAAATCTTTAAAAAAAATAAATCTTTGATCAAAGTTAGGGACTGAACCATGTCCCCCAAACTCGTATGTTGAAGCCATAAACCCTAATGTGACTATTTGGAGATATGGCCTTCAGGGAGGTAATAATTAAGGTTAAATGAGGTAAAAAAAAAAGGGGGGTGGGATTCCCTAATCTGATAGAATTGGGTATGTTTAAAAGAAGAACAAACACCAGAAAGCTCTCTCTTCCCCTGAGCACAGAGGGAAGGCCATGTGAATACATGGTGAGAAAGACAGAGGCCTCACCAGACATCAACCCGACTGACACCTTGATCTTGGACTTCCAGGTTCGAGAACTGTGAGAAATTAAATTTCTGTTGTTTAAGCCACAGAGTCTGTGTTGTTATGGTAGCCCAAGCAGACACATACAATCCATCTGAAGTTCTCTGTATAAAATTAGTGATGTATGCAGCTTTACTTATTTTCCAAAGGGCTAGCAGTTTCCAGCAACATTTATAAATAATGTGTTCTCCACTGATTTGAGATACCATCTGGATCATATTCCAAATTCCTAGTACATTTGGATCTATTTAGGACTTCCTATTCTGTTCTATTGATCTAATTATAAAGCTTTAAATACTCTGATTTTATAATAAACTTTAATACCTCGCAGGAAATTTCTACACATCTTCTTCTTTGAACACAGATACTTAAAAAAATTCCTGGATACTCTCACACATTTATTCATCCAATTGAACTTTAGAATAGTTTGAAGTTTGCTTTCTCCAAAAACAGAAACAGAATTTTGATTAGATCTGTGTTGAATTTATATATTAGTTTACAGAGAATAGACATTTTTACAATATTGACTCTGCCTATTCAAGAAGAAGGTGTCCACTTTCCTTTATCCAAATTGTCTCCACCTTCCTTCTTTCAAGTCTTTTATGCCCTTTTATGTTTTGAGTGTTTGTTAAAAAATACACGTCTTACACATTTACATATGGCATTCTCAAAGTCAATTTCATTGTTTAAGAGATGGTTTAAAAAGGATACTGAGGCTGACATTTACTCATACTATTACCACCATTTTACTGCACTATGGTCAAGGAATGTGGTATGAACCATTTCTACTTTTTAGAATATATTAAAATGTTCCCTGATTGGTACTTACAGAAAAGTGTTCTTATTATTTTCTGGAAAAAGATATATGTCCCATCATCCATCTACCTATCAATCAGTCAATCAATCAGATCAACCTAATTAATTTTATTATTAGTATATGCTTACCTCTCTTTTATCTAGTTGATCCACCAAAGACTAGGAAAGACATGCTATACTCTTACACAACTTGTCCATCTTGACATTTTGTGAGATTTTGCTTTGTCTATTTTTGATACAATTAGATTGAATGGTAAGACTATGTTTAGCTTTATAAGAATCTGCCTTCCAAAATGGCCGTACTATTTTGCATTTCCACCAGCAACAAATGAGAGTTCCTATCCCTCCACATCCTTGTCAGCATTTACTTTTGTCAGTTTTTTGGATTTTAGTCATTCTAATAGTTGTGTAGTGATATCTCATAGTTCTTTTAATTTGTAATGCTCTAGGGGAATATGATGTGGAGCATCTTTTCATATGCTTCTTTGCCATCTGTATATCTTCTTTGGTGAGATGTCTGTTCAGACCTTTGCTTTATTTATTTTTTTAAGATTTTATTTATTTATCAGAGAGAGAGAGAGAGAGCACACAAGCAGGGGGAGCAAAAGCAGAGGGAGAAGCAGGCTCCCTGCTGAGCAAGGAGCCCCACACGGTACTCAATCCCAGAATCCTGGGATCATGACCTGAGCCGAAGGCAGACACTCAACCAATTGAGCCACCCAGGCATCCCCTTTGGTCTGTTTTTTTAATGGGGTGGTTTGTTTTCACATTGTTGAGTTTTAAGAGTTCTTTGCATATTTTGGATACCAGTCCTTTATCAGATATGTGTTTTGCAAAGGCTTTCTCCCAGTCTGTGGCTTGTCTTCTCATCCTCTTAACAGTGTCTTTCACAGAAAAGTTCTTAATTTGAATGAAGTCCAGCTCATCAGTTTTTCTTTTGTGGATTGTGCTTTTGGTGTTATAGCTAAAAACTAATTGCCAAACCCCAAGGTCACCTAGATTTTCTCCTGTGGCTTTCCTCTAGAAGTTTTATAGTTCTGCCTTTTATGTGATCCATTTTGAGCTCTTTTTTGTGAAAAGTATAAGGTCTGTGTCTAGGTTTATTGTTTTGCATGTGGCCATCTAGTTGTTCTGACAACATCTGTTGAAGAGACTATCTTTTCTCCATTGTATTGCCTTTGCTTTTTTGTCAAAGGTCAGTTGACTATATTTATGTGGGTCTATGTCTGAGCTCTCTATTCTGTTTTATTGATCTCTTTGTCTATTCTTTTGTCAATATCACATTGTCTTCATCAGTGTAGCTTTATAGTAAGTCTTGAAGTTGGGTAGTGTCAGTCTTCCAACTTCCTCTTCTTCAATATTGTGTTGGCTATTCCTTTTTTTTTTCTTTTTTTCCCTTCTCCATATAAACTTCAGAATCAGTTTGTCAGTATCAACAAGCTTTTTTATTGGTAGTGTCCTGAATCTGTAGATCAAGTTGGGAAGAACTGACATCTTAAGAATATTGAGTCCTCCTATCCATGAACATGGAATGTCTTTATTTATTTAGATTTTCTTTGATCTCTTTCATGAGTTTTGTAGTTTTTATCATATAGATCTTGTACATATTGTAACCAGTGGTTAAAAAACGATTGATAGGAGATGGTGAAGGTGAGTGGATTGAATCTGAAGCAATAGTTGTAGACCCTGAAATCAATTGTGTTGAATTTGATGGGGAGAAAAGTTGTGATCAATGTGGCTTATGATACAGGAAAGAGGGTGGGTCCTATTTCTGTTAGAGTTGGACCTGTGATAGTTGCAAGTTAATGCACAGCATAGTAGCTCTGGAGAAATTTGGGCCAGGAAAGTGGACTATTCGGTTGAAGCAGCTTAGTCTCAAATAATACTTGTCCCAAGTGATATTAATATAATACAATCTTGCAAACCAAAGCCCATTGGTAACCTGCGCTTGAGAAGATGGTTTTCTTTCTAGGTAGAATTGTATGATCAAGCTAAGATTAAGTTTTTCTTAAACACTAGAATGCCCAAAGCACCAATCTAATGAAAAATACACAGCAATGACTAGAATAACCACAAACTTTGGGAGTAGAGAAAAGAACACCACAATGGGCTGGTGTAAATTCTTTGTCAGATTATGCTTGCTTATATTCAACCCATGTTAGGGTCTAACTTTTGGAATAAAAGGTCATGTTGAAGGAAGTAGACTCTCAGGTCATTCCTATGGAAGAGTTCACCCTCTGCCTCACTGGCAACATTCACTCTACAAGACACCTAATATTCTTTTTGCTGCAGCTGTTGATGTTTATACATTCCATGAACGGACACAGATGGGCAGAGATCTCTAACCATTTGGTACCTAATGGAGTAAAAATGTCTGATGCCCAAATCTGAAGTCTATAAAGAGTAAAAATTGAAAAGACTGATGACCCTATTGTACTAACAGATAAAGAATCCAGAAGAATTCCAAGACTGAATTGATCTAGAAACCGTAACCTGGTAAAGACTTTGGATACCAGTGATAGCTTCCTGAGGCAGATGACCTTTGGAGTGATGGCTCAGAGAGACTTTCTGTGGTGAGTGAAGTGCTTGGCTCTCACTAGTTTCTAAAAGATGGGAAAGAGAGACTGGGCAAAATGGCACTATCCTAGTAATGTTGAAGATCTGGGGGTGAGTGGTGCTTTGACAGTGCCTACGAAGAATGCATCAAGTCCAATCTTGTGCAGATATTAGAGGGCATGCCAATATTTATTCCTGATGGACATGAACTCCTCTAGCATAGCAGACTCAACTGTACTAAAGCTTGTTGGCTCTGAAGATTCTATGGTGATTGAAGCTGGATTGGAAGCAAACCTTGTATTGAAAAAAAATTTGTTAAAAAAATTTTAAATTTTGGTAAAACGCACATAAAATTTACCATCCTAACCACTTTTAAATGTACAGTTCGGTATTAAGTATATTCACATTGTTGTGCAGCCTACACAACAGAACTCTTTCACCTTGCAAAACAGAAACTCTGTACCCATTAAAAAACAACTCCCCATTCCCTCTCCCCCAGCCCCTGGCAACCACCACTCCACTTTCTGTCCCTATGAATTTGACTATTCTGGGTATTTCATATAAGTGGAATCATACAGTTTTTGTTCTTTTGTGACTGGCTTAATTCACTTAACATAATGCCCTCATGGTTCATCCGTGTTGTAGCCTGTGTCAGAATGTCCTTCCTTTTTAAGGCTGAAAAATATTCTATTGTATGGATATACCACAATTTGTTTATCCATTCATCTGCCGATGGACACATAAGTTGCTTCTACCTGTTGGCTATTCTAAATAATGCTATGAACTGAATGTACAAATCTCTTAGAGACCCCGATTTCAGTTCTTTGGGATATATACCCAGAAGTAGAATTGTTGGATCATATGGTAATTGTATTTTTAACTTTTTGAGGAACTACCATACTATAGCTTTCTATCACGGCTGCACCATTTTACATTCCCACCAACAGTGCACAATAGTTCCAATTTCTTCACATCTTCACCAACACTTGTTATTTTCTGTTCTGTTTTGTTTTGATAGTAGCTATCCTGATGGATGGGAGGTAATGAAAAAGGTTTTTAACACTAAATGTTGTTATTCTAGTCCCCTCTCTCCTGTGGTAGAGCTTGTTGCTACTGCTGGGACCCTTAGAACACAAGAGAGAGCCCAAAGAGACAGCTGGATGAAGTCCACTGAAGTGTCCCTAGCAGCTCAGCACAAAGTTAGGGACCTCACAAGGCAAGAGTTTGGACATCGGCCAAAAAGCAGGGCCTTTGTTTCATAGCCCTGATCAAAAAAGGTGCTCCTGCAGGTGTTGCTTATTTGTGATGTATGAGCCAGTGTTTATAGCTGTAGGTTTCCTATGCCCTTTTAGGGGGAACAAGGCCTGTGATGCATGGACTGCCTCACATGACCCTGTTTCTATGATATTGATTTGTATCTCCTTTACTGAAATCCAATTATTGGAAATGAAATAATATTGCTAAAGAAGCACACATTTTACATTATATTTGACTTTCTGCATAACTGGGAATAGTACTTCTGTTGCCTAGCACATAAATGACCCCTTGGCTAGTAGAGAATTCTTTGCAGAACTTTAGAATTTTTACATAATCTTAGGCTGGCCACTTCTGAACTGTGTGATGCATTGTTGTCCAGACTGATATTTCTGCCCTTTGTAGGTAGGGCACTGTGGTTTAATGATTAGACTCGAGGTTCGGGGTTGGTATCCCCACTTAATCACATAACTGTGGGCCTAAGTTTTCTTGTCTGTGAATTGCGGTATGAGCAGCACCAATATCTTAGGGCTGGGGTGAGGATTCAAGCACTTAACACATATTGTTAGGGGCATGTGTCCCAAATGATTACTTTCTCTGCCTGCATATTTAATGGGCTTTTCCTTTACTTTTGAGAGTAAGGAACCTCAGCAGGTATATGTGTCTCAGGGCTTATTATTTTCTATTATAGTCCTTCCTGGAACATGATGAGCTGTTTGGATCTGCAGATTTAAGTCTTCCTTTATTTAATGAAACCTTTTTATATTCTCCCCTTAAGAGTATTTTTTATTCCATTTGTTCTCTCTGCCAGGAACATCAACATCCAAATGTTGGAATGTTGCTGCCAGTCTTTATTTCTATCACCCTCTCTCTAACTGCTTTGATCTGATTGTTCATCTTTTCTTTTGCATTATGTATGAGTTTCTGAAGCCTGTGCCCCATGTCATTAATTTGGTTTTCTAGAGCATATGTTACACTCTTTGCTCCTTCTAATGATATTCCCCATCCCCCCTCAACTTCTTTCCTTAGTTTTCCGCCTCCCTTTCTAACTCATTATTTTATCTCCTCTTTGAGCTAGTGTTTCATAGATTCTATGTTTGCTTTACATTTTTTGAGACTCTAAAGCAGTTACCTAAAGTTTTCTTTGGTTTTCTGGAAGACAACTTTTTCCTAAATGAATGCTTTATTGGTCTTTTATATGCTATAGTCCGATTCTTGATTTTTTTTGGCAGTATGTTTACATAGGTCCAGAAAATTTGTATGGAACCACAAAAGACCCCAAATAGCCACAGCAATCTTGAGAAAGAAGAACAAAGCTGGAGGCATCACAATCCTAGATTTCAAGACATACTACAAAGCTTTGGTAATCAAAACAGTATGGTATGGGCACAAAAATAGACACAGAGAACAATGGAACGGAATAGAGAGCCCAGAAATTAACCCACACTTAAATTATTAATTAATCTATGACAAAGGAGGCAAGAGTATACAATGGAGAAAACACAGTCTCTTCATCAAACAGCGCTGGGAAAACTGGACAGTTACATGCAAAAGAATGAAACTGGACCACTTTCTTACACCATACATAAAAATAAACTCAAAATGGATTAAAGACCTAACTGTGAGACTCCAAACCATTAAACTCTTAGAAGAAAACATAGGCAGTAATTTCTTTGGCATCAGCCATAGAAACATTGTTCTAGATATGTCTCCTGAAGCAAGGGAAGCAAAAAGCAAAAATAACCTGTTGGAACTACACCAAAATAAAAACCTTTTGCACAGTGAAGGAAACAATCAATAAAACTAAAAGGCAACCTACTGAGTGGAAGGAGATATTTGCAAATGATGTATCTGATAAGGGGTTAGTATCCAAAATATACAAAAAACTTACACAACCCAACACAACCCCCCCCCCCCCCAATAATCCAATTAAAAAATGGGCAGAGGACCTAAATAGGCATTTTCCCAAAGAAGACATACCAATGGCCAACAGACACATGAAAAGATGCTCAACATCACTCATCATCAGGGAAATGCAAATTAAAACCACAATGAGGTATCACCTCACACCTGTCAGAATGGCTAGAATCAAAAAGACAAGAAACAACAGGTGTTGGCGAGGATATGGAGAAAAAGGGAACCCTTGTGCACTGTTGGTGGGAATGCAAACTGGTGCAGCCACTGTGGAAAACAGCATGAAGTTTCCTCAAAAAATTAAAAATAGAATTACTATATGATCCAGTAATTTCACTACTGTTTACCCAAAGGAAACAAAAACACTAATTTGAAAATATGTATGCACTCTTTGGTTTGGTTTTGTTTAAAGGATTTACTTATTTATTTGAGAGAGAGAGAGCAAGAGAGAGAAAGCAGGGGAAGGGGCAGAGAGAGGGGGAGAGAGAATCCCAAGCAGACTCATGCTAAGTACAGAGCTTGACGTGGGGCTCGATCTCATGACCCTGAGATCATGACCTGAACCGAAATCAAGAGTCGGATGCCTAACCGACTGAGCCACCAGGTGCCCCTGCTGTAGTGCTTTTAAAAAGTAATACTGCAAAATTGGAAATAAGGGAAATGTCCCAAGGATAGGAGATAGTTAAATAAATTATTGTACATCAGGTGATGGAGCAAAAAGATAGTAAAAATGACATTTCAGGAGAGTATTTACTGACCTGGATATGTCATCACAATATACTATTTGGTGATAAGTCAGGCTGCAAAACATAATCACCACAATTTTATAAAAAGAAAAATAGGCAAATAGCTAGATGGAAAAAACATGGAAATGTAGTAGTTATAAATTATTTAAATTTTCTTCCTTATACTTTTATTTTCCAACATTCTCTAAAGTAAATGAGTACCATTTTTATGAACAGAGAAATAATGTTATTTTTAAAACAGGAATTAAAGCCCTCAGAATAGGGTACCTACTTTCTTAGTCTCACTCGAAGCTTCTGGATGTTCTCTCTCTCTCTTTACAAGCCTTACTCACACTACATGCTTCTAGATAAATCCAACTTACTCTCGTATCTTTATGGTTTGAAAAAAATTCTAAACAGAATAAACAGAGTATATGTAAAATATATCTTCAACACTTGCAAATTCAACTCTTGTGTCCTTGCGTTGTCTATACAATATTTTTTGATCACGTATTCCCTTTTCTTTTATTATTTATTAAAAGATTTTATTTATTTATTTGAGGAGGGGGGAGGAACAGAGGGAGAGGGACAAGCAGACTCCGTGCTGAGCGCGGAGCCTGACGCAGGGCTCGATCCCACAACCGGAGCCAAAATCAGGAGTCAGAAGCTCAACCGACTGAGCCACCCAGGTGGCCCTGATCATGTATTCTCTTTTCTTTTAAACACCAAATCACAAAACCTCAATGTCCAAGAGTAAATGGGAGTAATTCCTTTTTTTTCTAAGGCTATTCTGTCCCTTTTAAAACCCTTTTCTCCAAATTGTTCTTAACTGTTATGGAGAAGGATTGCGAGCGACTGTCATTATTTGTCATGATATGATTTCTTTTCTTCTACGTCAATAACTTCCCACACTAGTCTACTTCTGCTGCTGTCTCTTGGGCTTTAGCTTTTAGAGCATTCATCAACTGACATTGTTCTTTCTGCCCTCATTTTTTAGTAGTCTATCGAATGCAAGTTGCTATAAAACTGGGTTGATCTATCTGTCAGCAATCAGCATATCAAGCCCGTGTTGACAAAATTAGTCTCAGCCGAATGACAGCCCTATTAGGGATTGTTAGCACATCCCACAGCTGTTTGAGTCATCTGCCACAGGCCTTAGAGCAAATGAGAGAGAGAGAGAGAGAGAGAGAGAGAGAGAGACTGAGCATAGTCGCTTGGCAAGTCTGTCAGCGGTTTCCTGGTCCCAGCTGAGAGTTAGGTTTGCTAAAAGGCGTGGTCCCCCTGCAGAGCCCACCAAGTCACAGCCCCTGGGACTGGCCCAATGTCAACAATTCCTCTTTCCCTGGGGCAGCAGAATCAAAGCACACTCAGCAGTGCCCAATAGAGAGGTAGGTTCCATAAGCCTTCCTGGGAGCCTGCGACCTGGCCCGCTCGGGACGTCTGTACCTTCGCCACGGGACAACACCTTCTCCACAGCTGTTCTCCTCTGCGCGGGCGGGGGGAGGGGGGGAGGCGGGCGGGGACAAGCCGGCTCTGCAGACCATTTTCTCCACTTAAACCTCTTGTGCTTTGCTCAGCTCATATCCGCCGTAACTGTTTGACAAATTTTCCCTGTTCGGTGATCAATGTCATTTATGTACTTTCCCAGTAGAATTTTATATAGCTTAAGCCTCTCATGGGTGAGAAAAAGAATAAGGCTCTGGGTATTCTTTTCCTGTGCACCAAAATAGTTTCCATGATAGCCATCTCTATGTGTTCTTTGTTTCTTTTTTAGGATCCTGAGTATTATTTTCCCAGCTTTTTGCTTTTTGGGAGGCCATACGGGTTCTATGTGGAATCTTCTTTGTTCTTATGATACATGGCAAATATTTACTTTTTTTTTTTTTTCTTAGCAGCTGATCTAGGTTCTCAAAGAGAGCCCCCATCTTGGCTGGGAAATATCCTGAGAAGCTTCTAGGCCGGACAGAGAAGAATCCCATGGATGTCGGGAAGCAGGTGTGAGCTGGGGGAGGTACCCAACAAACATTAAATGCAGGTAGGGAGGATGCTGAGGTGGTGGGGAGAGGGTCTCGGAAACCCAACTGTGTGTGGGCCTGAGGCCTGGCTGTGGGCTATGTATAAAGCCTCCCTCCTACATCCCCTGCAAAATCTGGGACAAAGCCAATGTCGGCGCTGGTAGTTGTGTGCAGATGATGTTCTGGGGGGACAAACAGGACTTCAAGACCATAGTGGACATTTTGGCTCCATCTTCCCTCCATGAACTGTCCAGACCTCTCTGAGTTGACCCTATTCCTTTTTCCTACCTTGGCAACCTGAACAACTGCTTCATGCAGTTCCTTTTTTTCCTCTTCTCTCCCCCTTAAGAGTCATCCCCTTTATTCTCATGAACTGCAAGTTCCATCCTTCCCTTCCCTCTTTCCACGTTGGACACTCTTCTAGTCATGGTAAACTGTGAAGCCCAGAGGTGGGCTCTGCAGCTGGCTACGTACCTTGCCAACCACAGTCCCTTCTGGTTCCGTGCCCGACACCTGTCCTGCCAGTGCCGTCCTCCGGCCCCCACCTGCCGTGCTCCCACCTGGGAGCCAGCTCTGTGAGACTCGTACTTGCACTTATTTCTTCCACAGAGCCTCCAGATGTTTCCCCCACAGCATGCTCCCCCGTCTCTCCAGGGCCTAGGGAAAGGCAGGACGCACTCATCTTTCCCATGCAACAGCCTGTCCTTTTCCCCCTCATTCCCATCACTTTTCGTTTGAGTTCAGTGAATTCTAGGAACTGCTCCTCACCTCCTTCCATGTGCCTGCCCTCTGTCATTGACCCTCCAGGCTCCTCTTTTCCCTCCTCCTCTCCTGCAGTGACCTCTCACCCATTCTAGAAAGGCCACTTCTCCCTGGTGACTCTCTTCCTCTTTCCTCCCTCCTCAAGGTCCCTATTAAGGTCAGTTTGGAGTGTTCTTGATGGTTTCTCTCTCTCTCCAGCTTCTGTTTTTTTTTTTTTTTTTAAGATTTTATTTATTTATTTGAGAGAGAGAGAATGAGAGAGAGCACATGAGAAGGGTTAGGGTCAGAGGGAGAAGCAGACTCCCTGCCGAGCAGGGAGCCCGATGCGGGACTCGATCCAGGGACTCCAGGATCATGACCTGAGCTGAAGGCAGTCGCTTAACCAACTGAGCCACCCAGGTGCCCCAGCTTCTGTTTTTATTGTCTGGCTAAATGATAACAATACACACCTCATTTTGCCAAAAGCTGCATCAAATAGATTTTCTTCCCCAAAGCCCTGCTGTGCCCCAAAGCAAGAGGTGTCGAGCGCTTAAACGCACATGTGAGCTTCGCACCCGGGAGGATGGCTATTATACAAAAAAATAAGTATTGGTGAGGATGTGGAGAAAATGGAACCTTTGTGTCTTGTTGGGGGATATGTAAAATGGTATGGCTGCTATGGAAACATGGTGGTTCCTCAAAAAGTTGAGCATAAAATTGCCATATGATCCACCAATCCCACATCTGGGTATATACCCAAGAGAACTGAAATTGGGGACTCCAAACACTCGCACACCCATGTTCATAGCAGGACTGTTCACAAGAGCCCAAAGGCGGAAGCAGCCCAAGATGATGAACACTATACCCAGGTGAATGGGTAGGTAAGAGGTGGTACATTTGATGGAATATTCTTCAACCACAAAAAGGAAGGGAGTGCTGACATACGCTACGGTGTGGACAAATCTCGGGGAAGACGTGCACCAAGTGAACTAAGTCATATGCGAAAGGACAAACACTGCACGATTCCTCTTGTTGGAATGAGGTTCCCAGAATAGTCATATTCATAGCAACAGAAAGTAGACTAGAGGTTGCCAGGGAGCTGGGGGAGCTAGGAATGGCGGGGTTGTATGTCTGTTGGCGATCAGGACAAGTTCCAGAGATGGGTGGTGGGGACGATGACTGCACAATACTGTGAATGAACCTCATGCTACTGTACGCTTAAAAATGGTTACAATGGCAAACTGCATGTTATGTGTATCTTAGCACATTTTTTAAAAAAAAATTAAGAAATGTTCAAGGTTTTGGGAGCAAGGGGGAAAAACCCCACATGTGATTGCACAGCTCCAGCGGGGATGTGGTCCCTTGGGGCCACCTCTCTCCTCAGGACCAGGGTCATCTCTTCAAGGACCAAACTCTGCCCACCTGAACCACACCTGATGTGGCCGTCAGTGGCCTCCTCCCCGGAGTCACCACAGAGTCTGAAGATGCCTGCAGGAAGCCCTCTCCTGGGGTCCAGGAGCCGCATTTCCATCACCCAGTCGCTGCAGGAACAGGACGAACTACCCTTCTGAATACCATCTAACAAACTTGACTTTGAGTTGGTTTATGATTTTTCCTTGTTCTTCTAGAGACATTGCATTGGACTTTAGTGACTCTTGAAGAGTCCTTCATTGTGGGGACATCTGGTGACTGTCACAGGTGAGGGTGGTGGTGGTTGTCACGGGTGAGGGGTGGTGGTGACTGTCGTGGGTGAGGGGTGGTGGTGACTGTCACGGGTAAGGGTGGTGGTGACTGTCGCGGGTGAGGGGTGGTGGTGACTGTCGCGGGTGAGGATGGTGGTGAATGTCGTGGGTGAGGGTGGTGGTGGCTGTTGTGGGTGAGGGTGGTGGTGACTGTCACGGGTGCAGGGTGGTGGTGACTGTTGTGGGTGAGGGTGGTGGTGACTGTCATGGGTGAGGGTGGTGGTGACTGTCGTGGGTATAATTTAAATAAATTACAGAATTTATCTTCCTTGTTAGACTCCTGGCACAGCGTCTGTCCCACCGCCAAGGCCGGTGCCCACTGTCTTTCCAGTCTCTGGCCACGGAGCTGGAGAGTTGGGCTCTAAATCCTTCTCCCTAGTGTCTCCCACACAGACTCTCTGAGTCTGCACCCATGTCTTGGTGTGTCTGCCTGGGCTCTGCTCCACTCTACGCCTGTCTCTGCGGCTTTGGCTGCCTCCTGGCCTCTGACAACTTCACTCTTGCCGGCAGGTCAGTGCGTCTCACGGTCCTGGCTTCACACTTCGTCATCCGGATGCTCTGCACCTGTGTACCCGGCACCCCCAGGCTGCCCGAAGTGGCCTTCCTGGCAAACCCGCAGCTCTTCTGTCCAGCCCAGCTGCTCCAGATGAGCCATGCTCGGCTCGCGCTAGCCTTCCCTACCCTCCGATACCACCTCAGAACCACTACCAGCTCCCAGCTCCACTAAGCCTTCTCTGAGCAAGACGATGGGGCAGCCCACGCGTGTCTGCATCTCAGCAGCACACGTAGTACAGAGCAGGTCCACAGGCGTGTTTATCAAAAGAGCGAGTCTCCCCACCATCCTCATCCTCTCAGCGAATGTCTGTCCTCTGGATCTCATTTTGAGATCCATGCCTATACTGTTGGGGATCTCCCTCCTTTATCTTTTTTTTAAAGATTTCATTTATTCATTTGAGAGAGAGAGAGAGAGAGCATGCACACATGCACGAGTGCGGGGAGGGGCCAAGAGAGGGGGAGAAGCAGACTCCCTGCTGAACAGGGGCTCAATCCTGGAACTCCGGGATCCTGACCTGAGCTGAAGGCAGACAGATGCTTAACTGACTGGCCACCCAGGTGCCCCTCTCCCTCCTTTAGAATTGTTTAGTTCCTTGCTCTTTGCTCTAGCCTAGAGATCAAGGAGTGATGTCTAATTTGTAGCTGGTATCAGTACTTGCAAGATAGAGACACCTGAATAATACTGGTGCACTTATGGCAATTTGTATCACGCTGTATTCCCTCCTTGCTTCATATATCATTATGTCACTTTCTGTCCTCGTTTACTGCCTCCTTGGATAGCTCAAACCCCAAAGCCCCAGTGTTCCCACAACTGTCCCGATGGAGGCAGGAGCTGCTGCTCTCTGGCCATAACTCCAGCAGGAGGGGAGGGCTCGGTGCTGGGAACCTCGGGGAGAGACTGTCCGCTCTGCCAGCAGAAGGCTTTAGGGTTCACCCATTACCCCCTGCAATCCGTCCTTTTTGAATCCCAGATGCCTGGGTGAGACCCCTGGTTCTGTGTGCCCAAAGGCCACTGGACTTGAGTTTCCTGGTGTCAGACTCCTGACACTGTTCCAGCTCTCTGACAGCTGATGAACCCAAACGGTATCGGAGAGCCCCATGCTTTGCCTGGCCCCCTGCTGGCTTCTGAGAGCATCTGGAGACGAGGTGGCTTCATCCTGCCTCAGCCCTCCCAGCGTGAAGAGAGCTACACTCATCAGAGGAATGAACATGGTGGGAGGTGACTGGTGCCTCTCTTCACATTCCCCAAAGGAACATTTGAAAACATGGTGCACGGTTCAATGCTTCCCTCCCAACAGCACCCCTGTCAAAATACCCAATGTGGTCTAACCTCGAAGTCACTGCATCGGGCAGGAAAACGATGATGGATCTCACTGTTAAACCCTCTCCCTTATTGGCATGACAACAGAGCAAAATAGAGCTGAGATGAATATGAGTCTATTTTTGGCAGCTCCTTACGGAATTCATGCACACTGTGTATTTTGCATCATTTGAATCCTTGAGCACACTTGGAACTCGGAGGCAAACTCTCATTTGTAAATGTTACAGCTGCCAAGGTTGGCTGGCAGCTCCGCTGGGTGACGTGTTAACTCTCACAAGGAAATAGGGGGAATGCTTGGAGCTGGGTTTTGGCTGG
This sequence comes from Phoca vitulina, assembly GCF_004348235.1. Classification (NCBI taxonomy): domain Eukaryota; kingdom Metazoa; phylum Chordata; class Mammalia; order Carnivora; family Phocidae; genus Phoca; species Phoca vitulina. The sequence continues at coordinate 6,081,087 of NW_022589746.1, forward strand.
TGTGTGCTTACCTTGACCCTGTCCATACAGGCTTCCATCTTCAGCTGCTCTACAGCCTTCCTGGCTTGCGAGATGCTAGTGGTGCTGTTGTTGGACATGACTTCTTTCATTCTGCTGTCCCTGAAACAAGTGAAGTTGAAGGTTGGAAAAGGCTTACCCTCCCCACCGTTCTCCCCTCTCCTGCCACCTACAGCTTCTCTGTCCAAGCCAGGGAGCGTTTGTGAGTAAACCCTCCTGGGACAAGAGAAGGAAATGCTTCACTAGAGTGATGGGAGTGAGACCTTCTGCTTTTGTTTGGCAAGACCTTCTCAGCCATGGGTAGACCAGATGGTCCCAGCCAGCATTACTTTACTAGCCCCATGACCACAGTAATGCCTTGACTTTTGTGTAGCACTTTGTTAGTAATAAATCATTTTCCTACACATTTGTTCATTCATTCTTCTAGCAGCCCTGAAGGTTGGCAAAACATATTAAGTTCTGTTTAGTAAGTAAAGAAAGTATAAAACTCAGAAATTAAGCCAACAGCTAAAGGTCTCACAGCCAAACTTTGTGGATCCAGAACTCAAACTCAAAGCTTTGAAGCCTAGTAAAAGGGTTCTTTCAATGTTTTCACGTGGCCCTCCGGCAATCTACTGCTCTAAGTACACGTCTCCCCTGGAAACAACTGTTTTATTATTAATTTGAATTTGCTTTCGTTCCAAAAATCTTACAGACTCTATGCTAGCAGTTTGTTTTTATTTTTATTTTTATTTTATTTAAAGATTTTATTTATTTGACAGAGAGAGACACAGCGAGAGAGGGAACACAAGCAGGGGGAGTGGGAGAGGGAGAAGCAGGCTTCCCACTGAGCAGGGAGGCCGAGGCAGGGCTCGATCCCAGGACCCTGGGACAATGACCTGAGCTGAAGGTAGATGCTTAACGACTGAGCCACCCAGGCGCCCTGGCAGTTGGTTTTTAAACAATAACACACACACACATACACACCCTATCCCAAGCATTGATTTTTTTTCCTAGAAGAAGGAAGAAATTCTCCCTGATCTGACATGGAATGCTGCCACAGGACTAGGAAGAAACCACTATAATGCTAACTCTTCCACAAGCAAGCATAGATTTCCACATAGATGCTGTAGGTTTCAGTTGCCCCAGCTAATGACAAACTACTTGGAAGGGGCCTAATCATTCAGCCTGAGAGCTGAAGGTGGGCCACAAAGGGAGCGATGGCTTCCAAGGGCACACAGGGAGGAATGAGGAGGCTTGGCCAGATGTTGGCACACAGGCCACTCTCTGTGAGTTTTTCACACACGCGCTAACTCTGTGGTCCAGGTGAGGTGTGGCAGCAGCTTCATTTGTCCACAGGCAACTTTTCAAAAAATAAAAGTCTCTCGTAAGATACAGATCAGCTGCCTAAAACACAGTTTGACAGGTGTGTGTTCCTGTCTTGGTTGGGAACTTCTACTCAACCAGAAGAGAAGGAGAATCAGGAATAGTGGGGGTTTAGAAACCCCAGGGGAACAGACACCTACACCCGGCCACGTAGAGATATGCTTGCATTTCTGCACGTGTGTTCAGGTCTGTGTGTGTCCCCGTGTGTGTCCACATGCCTGAGGTGCCTGCCCTGTGCCCGTCCGTGCATGAGTGGCTGTTCCCCTATGGATGTGTGTGTTTATGTGTATCCACGTGCCTGTGTATCCCCACAAAAGGAAGGAGGAGACACACACAGACACACACAGGGTTTCCAACCCTCCCCAGGCTGATGCAAGTCAAAAAGGACCCAAAAATCATTTCCCTCAGATCCTGATCCTCCCTTCCCATTCCTGAGCTTATCCTCTTTCCTCATCACTGACTTTGGGCTTTTAGGAGTTGGGGAGGTCACTGAAGGAGGGGCACAGGGATGGCTGAGGAGAAGGTAGCTGAGGCCAACGTCAGCAGGAGTGAAGAAGGAAGACACAGGGGAAGGGCCTGGGGGCGGGGCTCTGCACCGTGAATGTGTGGGCGTGGGGGTGAGGAGGGGGTAAGAGGGAGTAGGCGCATCTGCACAGGAAGTGTTACCAGCGGAAGAGCCTTGGCAGACCAGGAGCGGCCTTCTCCCTCCCTCCAGCCCCTGACCAGCTGCACTGAGAGCACCTCGATCCCACTCAACTAGTTTCTCATTCTTCCGCTGTTTATAGAGAGGCACATATTTTCAACATACTCCACTCTGCAGCACAGAACTCTGGCTGACGGCTTAATATTTGGAAAAGATCCCACTGAGCCGTGTTTGGCTTCTTGTGTCCCAGAGATAGAATAAGCTGGCAGGTTGGGGGCTCCAGCCCCTGAGATGCATGGACTCTTACCCCTGCCTCGTCCTCTCTGTGTCCCCTCCAGATGGGGACCACTGTCCACATCTCCAGTGTCACCTCTGAGCCTTCCTCACTCACCCCCTTACTCCTCCTCAGCCGCAAAGTGCCACATCCCTAGTGTCACCTAGTGTCACAGTCGCCTAGCAGACAACCCCATGGTCACTCCCTCCCAAGACCTGTGTCTTTCCTTTCTCTTTCCTGCCACTGGTGCCATGATGCACAGGCAGCCTTTGTAGGTCCTCAAGGCTGCCCGCCATCCCACCCCCAGCCCCAGTCACCCCCTTGTTTTCCTTCCTTGTCAGGGCACAAGAGGAGAAACCCCATCTTTGGCTTCACTGACTGGGTCTTGCCATACTGGCCACTGGGGACTGACCCAGGGCAAAGTCAGGAGATGCATGGGGCAACCCACCCAGAGCCCCAAGCCGGATGTACCCTGGACAGTCCACCTCTGATCCTCGACACTGAGAGAACCTATTCTTCATGGTTTGGGCCACATCTGTTAGGGCCTCTGGCACTTATGGCTGGAAGCACCTCTTCATCCAAGGCTGATACTTCACGTGTGGTGGGCCTGTCCCCCCTCAGGCTCTGCCCTATCACTCAGCTCTCTTTCTCCTGTAATGTTGGTGTCCCTGGGTGCCCTCTCCTCAGCATATACAAATATATTTATGTCTTTTTCATCACCTTCAAACACATAGACAACAATACAACAGAAAAGCTACGCTCCCCCTAGTTTCCACTCTTACTTAAGAAAGAAGGGATAAGGGTGGGCGCCTGGGTGGCTCAGTTGGTTAAGCAACTGCCTTCAGCTCAGGTCATGATCCTGGAGTCCCTGGATCGAGTCCCTCATCGGGCTCCCTGCTCGGCAGGGAGTCTGCTTCTCCCTCTGACCCTCCCCCCTCTCTATGTGCTCTCTCTCATTTCTCTCTCTCTCAAATAAATAAACAAAATCTTTAAAAAAAAAAAGAAAGAAGGGATAAGGGTGCCTGGGTGGTTCAGTTGTTAAGCATCTGCCTTTGGCTCAGGTCATGGTCCCGGGGTCCTGGGATCGAGCCCTGCATCGGGCTCCCTGCTCAGCAGCGAGTCTGCTTCTCCCTCTCCCACTCCCCGCTGCTTGTGTTCCCTCTCTCGCTGTGTCTCTCTCTGTCAAATAAATAAAATCTTTAAAAAAAAAAAAAAAGAAAGAAAGAAGGGATAACTACAGATGCCCTTAGAAGGACCCCCTACATAACTCGTGGTGGAGATGCAAAAAATAAGGACAGAGGGCACTCTTCCTGGGACACAGGATGACAAGCCTGCTCCACTCCACCTCTTCTGTCTGCTCTGCTGCCCCTCGGTCCTGTCAGACCCTCTTACAGGATGTTACTCGTCTTATCATACGTGACCCGTACGGTTTCATGTCCATATGTTCATGCTCTCCCTCCAAGTGGCTGGTAAGGTTACTCATCGCACATGTACCCAGGACCTAGACTGTGAGCCCCCAGACCTGGATGTCTGAAGTTCACAACCTCCTGAGGTGATTCTGGCATGGACCACAGGTGGAGAACCGTGGCTGGCTATAAATCACTTGTACTCCATTGTTCCTTTGTGTTCACCAGATGACCTTGAGAGGAGTTCTAAGCATCTTCAGGACCTAAATCAGTCCTTTAAAACATTTAATGGGGGTATGAATCCCTGGGGATCTTGACAAAACAGATTTTGATGGAGTAGTTTGGGGTTTGGTCCAAGAGTGTGCATTTCTACCCAGCTCCCAGTTGCTGCTGGTCTGCGGACCACACATTGAGTAGTGAGGCTCTGAATGAATCACTGAATGTTAATATTGAAAGGGAACTTAGAGGTCCAGGTCCAATCCCCCTACTTTTCACATGAGGAAACATATTCAGGGAGGTTAAATAACTTGATTTTGTTGAGCTCCTTCATGGAAGTGGAAGGAAGCTTTTCCCTAGTGTGGCTCCCAGCCTGTCGCCCCTCCTGGACCTCGTAAGGCATTTGGGACAGAATTAGGGTCCCCCCCCCGCCACCTGGTCTATCCTGCTCTCCCAGGACAGACTCACCCCTCAAGTGAACTTGAACTTTGCCTAACTTGGGACTGAGATGGCAGGGGGCTTCCCCTGTGGGAGGCAACACAACCCAAGGAGACCAGCTGGTGCTTTTGCCAACTGGAGCTAACAGCAACTGAGTCTCTTAAAGACGACCCACAGGAAGGTTCGTGAGGCCCTCCCTCCCGCACTGGCCAGGTAGCTCTTAGGTTCCATCTGAATAACATCTCTGCCCTTTCAAGGCTATCCAGACACTGTTCTTGCATGTGAACCGATGGATGTCTCTCCACATGCCTAAGTGTGTATGCGCACCCCACCTCGACCCAAAAAGAAAAATGGGAGTAGAGACAAAGTGGATACGGAACAAAGCTAATGGTGCACGCTGGCTGTTGGAGGACCACTAACTCGACTCTCGGCTTTTAAGAAGACGAGGCAGATGGGAAAATGAGCCAACTGTTTGGGGCACGGGCTCTGTCAATGCCCTGGTCAGGCAGTCCTTTCTTCCTGGATACACAGGAACCCCCTCACCCACAGACAGGTTTTACAGGGAGAGTCTTTCGGGCTGCGTCCTGCAGTGCATAACTCAGAGTCAGGTGGGAGGGGGTGGGCAGTGTAAGGCTCACACAGCTTGGTTTCCCACTCAAGGTCCAGCAGCCCATAGAGATGGCTTGATTCCCCTCCCCCGTGTCCCCCAATGGGGGGTGGGGAACATCCACTCACACGGGGGATGATGTGAGGTGGTGGGCAATTTGTAAGACAGCCTTCATAAGGGCCCTGCATCCACTGTGGAAGGAGCAGAGGGGGACAGGATGGGGACAACTGCTAGAAGAAAGTGATAGTGTGAGCACCCGGCCCCACAGCAAGGACCCTGACAGCCCAGCCTCCCCGCGGGCCCACACGCACACTGCTGGCAAAGAGCTGCTCTCCGTGGAGAACCCACCTTCGGACAGGACACATCACTTCCTCACCTGTTGAGAGGCGGCACAGTGACAGGCTGGTGGCCAAGCGGTAGCAGCTGACAGTTGTCAGATGAGAGGCTGATTCGGGGCTCCTGCTTTGAGGCTTACCTGAAAACACAACCAGAGTTGGGTCGGCAGGTGCAACAGAAGCTGGGTGTCCCCTGAACCGCCCACCTCCCAGAGGCCTCTCGTCCTGCTCCGCGGCCGCCTCGGTGAGCCCGCGGAGTCTCGTGGCAGACCACACGGGAGATGGGGAGCTCCAGGCAGAAAGAGGAGCCCCAGTCTGACATCGCAGAGTAGGAGCATCTCGAGGCCACAGACTGCCCTGCCTCTCCCTTCCCGGCCTGGATGCCTGGACGCCGCCCCCAGCCCCCCGCGCCATCCCACTTCCAGCCAACTTCTGCCAAACAGAAACAGTTTAGAGGTCTTTTCTTATTATACAAAGCTAGGCCAATTGTAGAAAAATGGGAATAGAGAGAAAATGACAGCAAAGAAAATGAAAACCGAGGATAATGCCTTTTCCCAGAGATGACCACGGTTATTCCTACGCCTATTAGAAATAAGCTGATTCCAACTGAAGGACATTTAGCACAGAAGAGATGACTCGATCGGGTGGCTTTAAAGACTTCTTTAAAGTCAGGAACTCTCCGCAGACAAATAGCTTGTTGCTTCCCTCCTCTGGAGAGGCTGACTCTGGGACAATGGGCGCGTCCCCCAGGGGTGTCGTGAACACCCCACCCTATAGCATCCATGTCCCGGGGATCCCAGGGACCTTGCAGCAAAAATAAATGCAGGCCAGGAATGGGCTGGACTTCGGGGAAGGATGCGAGCAGTCGTGCTCAGTGCATTTTCCCCAGCCCATTGCGGAGGATATAGCACTTCCCCACTGTGAGTTTCCCTCAACCCCACCATCTTCCAAAGGGAGATAGACAGACAGACAGACAAGTCCTCGAGAGGAGGCCTGCTGTCCTGCAGGGGCAGAGCCTAAACCCTGCCTCCTAGGCAGATGACTTTACAGCCGGGCTCCAGGAGTCTTCCCTGCCCATCCTCTGGACAGACATGACCCCTGGCGGAGGGGATATGGGTGGGGGGCTGGGGAACAAGCCTCCAGACCAACCCAAGTCCCCCTCCGCACCCTGACTTCTGCTTCCTTCGGTTATCTAATCTTTATTCTTTTCTTTCTTTTTTAAAGATTTTACTTATTTATCTATTTGAGAGAGAGAGTGAGCGAGCGAGAGGGAGAGCACAAGCAGAGGGAGAGGGAGAAGCAGACTCCCCGCTGAGCAGGGAGCCCGATGTGGGGCTCGATCCCAGGACCCTGAGGTCATGACCTAAGCTGAAGGCAGACGATTCACTGACTGAGTCTCCCAGGCGCCCCTCTAATCTTTGTTCTAAAGTCAGATGTGCCCAGGGGAATGCTCTCTACTCTCAGTGTCTTCATCCTTAAAAGGGAGGCAGACAGACGTTCCTCTGAGTGGGTGTCACATCACAGTTCCCCGCAAATGTCCTATAAGAAATGCTACAAACAGGATGAGAAAAGCCAGGCGAGAACCAGAACAATACACAGAGGATGTCGATATTTGCTTTATGAAGTAGATTAGGTATTTTGTCCCTGGACACATCCTCTCTTAGAGGTCTGAGGCTTCATGCAGCAAATGCTCTTGCCTGGCTCCATGAAAAGGTTGCCTGGTCCTAGAAGTTGGTCATTCTTTTGCTCCTTCCTTTGGAGGACCACACTGCACACTAGCACAGTGAAGACTTGTGACGAGTCCTTCGGTGAAGAAACCTGTTTACTCAACCCGCCACTCCTCAGATGATTGATTCGGGAACACCCCAGGTTTTGTTTTTTTCATGGAATGATGCATCTCATACGTTTTCATCACACACTGGGGTGAACAGACCCACGGAGACAAGTGGCTACAGCAGCTCTGGCTGCCCAGAGGGCTGATAGGATGGAGGACAGCAGGGCACCTGTGCACCATTCTCCAGGCCCCTGCCCAGACCCATCGTGGGCAGGTCTCCCTCTACCAGCGGTCCCTAAACTGGCTGCTATCAGAATCACCTGGGAGCTCAGTACCACCGAGGCCTGGCTCTATCCCACTTCAATGACCCTGGGCCTCTGTGCTCTTTCTGGGCTCTCCAGGGACTCTGACACCTCAAGTTCTCAAACGACTGCCCAAGTCTGTCGGTTCTGAGACTCTGCTGTGCGTCTGAATCACCTGGGGCATTTAAAGATGAGACGCGCGGGTCACACCCCAGACCACGGAAGTCAGTGTGCAAGCCACATCTGAAAAGACACAGCTCTAGTCTGTGTCTACGCTGGTGCTTGTCAAACTCAGATGTGCATGTGATTCACACGGATCTCAGGCTCTCATTCAACAGATCCAGGTGGGCCTGGGATGCACCTGCCTCTACAGCCTGGGAGGTTGTTACAGATACATAATCCGGTCCCACCCAGACCTTTGGAACTTAATCTGCATTTTAACCTGAGTGATTCATCTGTAAATTAGAGTTGGAGGGGTTCCATGCTGGAGCAGGGGGGCCCAGTGCCGCTTTATTGGAGACTCTGAGCCCAAGGTGAAGAGGCTTTATTGAAGACACAGGAGTCAGTAGGTGGGGGATGGTAGAGTCGCTGTTCTTCCGACCCTCGTGTTATTCACACTCCCACCCAGCTTTTGCACGTGATTTAGTTGCTTCTGGTAGTTCTTGGAGAGACCATACATTAGGAAAAGACTCAATTTCTCCTCGTCCACTTGGCATCTGCATAGCATTTTCCATCCAATGCTTGGGGCATATTTCAGAAATCAACCCACCAACCTGCCTTGGGCCCCAGGAAGAGCTTTAGACACCTTCCCAGGACCACTACTGTTTCTCAAAGTGAGACAAATTGTTGGCGCTGACAGGAGCTTAGCTTCTGATTGGCCTCCTTGATCTGTTGCTAAAAAACACTGCTTTTTAATAGCACCCAATATGCTGCCATGATGTTTTCAAAAGCCACCAAACAGAAAAAAACATACTCCTCTGCACACAAAATGCTGTGGTCCTGTTGTGAAGGCCTAGAAAGATCCACCATGGGACCACCAGCTGGCTGGGAGGCTCTCAAGGGTAGCAGCTGGTTTTACTAATGTCTGTGTCCCCAGGACCAACCCAGCACAGGCCCACTGTCCATGTTCATATAGATGTGACTCACATAGGCATGAAAGAACTAACTGGGGCTTCATAGCAATGGCGTTAATTCTCCACGACTGCTGTTATTTCAGTTCTTAAATGGAGCTAATTCAGCTTCCAGTTGTGAAGTGTAATGCCCTCAAGTCCTTTCATATTTGCTGATGGTGTGGTGCTGGGCCTTGAGGAACCAAAATCACGGTCTCTATTCTCACAGAGCTTACAGTCTGGTGGGGGGTGCCGCATATTGTTCAAGCAATCGTGCTGATGAATGATGGAGGCACGCAATTCTTAGTGGGTCTCTAACCAAAGAACCTGACCTGGCCTGAAGGTCTATGTTGGTTTCTATGAGAGATTCTGAAGCCATGAGGAGGAATGAGACTTGCCTGCCCTCACAGAGCTCAGTGTCTGAGGGGGAGAAGGTAAATAAGTAATGGTCATGGTGTGATAGGTGTATGTGGGGCTGAACCCATTCTCTCCTTTTCTCATAATAACGTAACTATGGCCCATCGTGAGGGGAAGATGGCGGAGCAGGAAGATCATGAGGTTACCTCCTTCCGTGGACACATCAAGGCTGCAACTACATATAGAGCAACTCTCTCTGAGGATGACCTGAAGACTGATAGAACAGATCTTCCACAGCTAAAGACTTTTTGTGAAAAGTCGTATTGAGAAGGGCAGGAGGGGCAGGGATGGGGTCTGATCAAGAACCACACCCCAGGCCTGGTAACCCACAAGCAGGAGGAATATCACAGGCGCAGAGGTCCTCCCTGAGGAGCGAGGAGTTCAAGCCCCACATTGGGCATTCCCTGCCCTGGGAATCTGCACCTCCAAGAAGACAAGCCCCCAATACATCTGGCCTTACAATTCAGCTGAGGGAGCTGGAGTGCTACAGGAAACCAAGACTCTGCCGTTAAATCTCTCTCACTCTGAGAACCAGGACTTTGAAAAGTGCCTAGGTTATATGTGAAGGAGACTTGTTTATTAATTTTAGGGCATGTGCCAATGGGACAGGAATCTGTAGGAATTTTCTCTGGGAATGGACATGCTGGAAGGTGGCATTTTTCTTGCCCTCCTTCAGCCTAAATGGCAGCATGAGAAAAGAAAACAGTATGTACGAAGGAAACCTCACAAGGCTCTATCAGGTGATTTTCCAGCAGAAACTTTGCAGGCCAGAGAGAATGGCACGATATCCTCAAAGTGCTGAAGGGAAAAAAACCTGCAACCAAAAATACTGTACCTGATTATTCTGATTATTATTCAGAACTGAAGGAGAGAGAGTTTCCCAGACAAACAAAAGTTAAAGAGTTCATCACCACTAAACTGGCCTTATAAGAAATGTTAAAAAAGATTTCCTTAAGCAGAAAAGAAAAGGCTATAACTAGAAGTAAAAAAATTATGAAGGAAAAAATGAAAAATAAAAAGATGTAAAATATGTTATCAAATATATAAAACATGGAGTGGGGAGTAAACACGTAGTGCTTTTAGAATGTGTTTGAACTTAAGCAATCATCAACTTAAAACAGACTGCTATATCTCCATAGGGTGAACATATGAACCTCATGGTAACTACAAACCAAAAACCTATAATAGATACACAAAATATGAAGAGAAAGGAATCTGAGCGTAAGACTAAAGAAAGTCATCAAATCACTAGGGAAAAGAGCAAGAGAAGAAGAGAGGAACAGAGAAGAACTACAAAAACAACCAGAAAACAAGGAACAAAATGGCAATAAGAACATAAGAATCAATAATTACTTTAAATGTAAATAGACTAAATGCTCCAATTAAAAGACACAGAGTGAATGAATGGATAAAAAAACCCCAAGTCTCATCTATATGCTACCTACAAGAGACTCACTTCATACCTAAAGACACATGCAGCCTGAAAGTGAGGAAATATAAAAAGATATTTCATGCACTGGAAATGAAAAAAAAAGGCTGGAGTAGCAATACTTATATCACACAAAATGGACTTCAAAACAAAGACTGTAACAAGACACAAAGAAGGGCATTATGTAATGATAAAGGTATCAACCCAACAAGAGGATATAACAATTGTAAATGTCTACACACCCAACATGGAAGCACCTAAATACGTAAAGCAAATACTAACAGACATAAAGGGAGAAACTGACAGTAATACAATGATGGTAGGGGGTTTTAACACCCACTTACATCAATGGATAGATCGTCCACACAGAAAATCAATACAGAAACCAGTGGCTTTGAATGACACATTAGACCATATGAACTTAACAGATATATACAGAACATTCCATCCCCAAAAAGCAGAATATACATTCTCTTCAAGTGCACATGGAACATTCTCCAGGTTAGATCACGTTAGGCAACAAAACAAGTCTCAAAAAGAATTTAAGAAGGTTGAAATCATTTCAAGCATCTTTTCTCGCCACCATGCTAAGAAACTGAAATGACAAGTTTCATTACAAGAAAAAAAAAACCTGGAAAAACACGGACACATGGAGGCTAAACAACACGCTAGGAAACAAGCAATGGGTCAATGAAGAAATCAAGGAGGAAATAAAAAAAAATACCTTGAGATAAGTGAAAATGAGAACACAATATTCCAAAAACTTTGGGATGCAGAAAAGCAGTCCTAAGAGGAAGTTTATAGAAAAACAAGAAAAATCTGAAATAAACAATCTAACTTATACCTTAAGGAACTACAGAAAACTAGAAAAAAAACCCCAAAGTTCACATTAGCAGAAGAAAGGAAATGGAGATCAGAGCAGAAATAAATGAAAGAGACTAAAACAAACAAACAAAAACCAATAGAAAAGATCAACAAAACTAAGAGCTGGTTCTTTGAAAAGATAACCACAATTGATAAACCTTTAGCCAGATCCATCAAGAAGAAAAGAGAGGACTCAAATACATAAAATCAGAAAGAGAAGTTACAGCTGGCATCACGGAAATACAGAGGATTATGATTTTTTGTGTCTAATTTTTACACAAAATTATACACCAAAAACCTAGAAGAAATGGATAAATTCCTAGAAACATACAATCTTCCAGGACTGAATCAGGAAGAAACAGAAAATCTGAACAGACTGATTACTAGTAATTATAATTACTAGTAATGAAATTGAATTGGTAATCAAAACTCCCAACAAACAAAAGTCCAGGACCCGATGGCCTCACAGGTGAATTCTACCAAACGTTCAAAGAAGAGTTAAGACCTGTTCTTCTCAAAGTATTTGAAAAAACAGAAGAGGAAGGAAAACTTCCAAATTCATTCTATGAGGGCAGCATTAACCTGATACCAAAACCAAAGACTACAAAAAAAAAAAAAAAACCAGAGAGAGAGAGAGAATTACAAGCCAATATCTCTGATGAACATAGATGCAAAAATCCTCAACAAAATATTAGCAAACCGAATTCAAAAATACATTAAAAAGATCATTCACCAAGGGGCGACTGGGTGGCTCAGTCGTTAAGCATCTGCTTTCGGCTCAGATCATGATCCCAGGGTCCTGGGATCGAGCCCTGCATCGGGCTCCCTGCTCTGCAGGAAGCCTGCTTCTCCCTCTCCCACTCCCCCTGCTTGTGTTCCCTCTCTCGCTGTGTCTCTCTCTGTCAAATAAATAAATAAAATCTTAAAAAAAAAAAAGATCATTCACCAAGATCAAGTGGGATTTATTTCAGGCATGCAAGGATGGTTCAATATTTGTAAATCAGTGTGATACACCACATTACCAACATGAAGGATAAAAATCATATGATCATCTTAACAGATGCAGAAAAAGCATTTGACAAAATTCAATATCCATTCATGATTAAAGCTTGAAAATACTTTCAAATCTTGACACAAAGGCAGTAATTTAAGAAATTCTATTTGGAAAACCAAATATGAAGCATTAATTATAGCGAGGATTCCACCTTATGAAGCCATGTTCACTTCTAGGGGTTTAATAGTTCTGGGCACAGACTGGTGGGCTACACCTGCCAGATCCCACATGTCCCCAGGAAAGAGCGCACTGCAGACAGAGCCCGACACACAGCCCTGAGTTACTAACCATACCTTGGTCTTGAGTCACTATTTCCAATACCACAGGGTACCTATCATGCAGCTTTGCTCTTTGGTCCAATCCCCACAGGTTAAGGGGGCTATGAGTAGAAATGTAAGGATGTTGCTCTTTTCACCCTAAAATCCTGTTAGATGCTAGGGCCTCAAAGTGGCACTGCTTTGGGCATAAAAACTGTGGAGAGGTTCTCCTAGCACTCATAGCAATCATTTATTTAAGATACATTGGTTTTGAATTGCCACAAAGATTTTATGCATCGAGTCAACATGTTGGAGTGCCCCCGAATAATGGAGCTTCAAAACAAGGGGGAGGGATATTTCACCAGAAAAGTCATAACCGCTGTAGTAGCAAAGGCACAGACTTTCTGTACATGTAGAAGCAAAAAGTGGTACTTTAGCCTCCCAAGAGGAATTTTGCTTTTTTTCTCACAGTCATGCCAGGGTAGAGCTGAATATCCTGACCCCTGAGCAGAGAATCAGATGCTGTCACACCAGGCTGCGGTGGGAACATGGTCCCCTCGGTTAGGACAAGGCCATGGCCATCCCCGCTCTGGCTTGAACCACTTTACAATGTAAACACAGTAATAGTTGAGCTTGATGCATTTTACAATCTGGGCCTCCATTACTCAATTTACATCTTTATTGCCTGATAGCATCTGCCCGATGTGATAACAGCTCAAAACCAGCACAGGGATAAGGAGCTTTTCATGTGGCAAGGATTGTAATGGACCTGAGGGACAAGGGGATTCTTAGGAGAGCGCTCTGGGTCTGATCGAAGCTGGAGCCTGCTGGTCACCAGTCACCAGGTGACCACCCTCTTTTTCTGGCCCCGATTAAGGTCAAGAAAATTAGAGAAGGTTGGCAGACCAGCTGTTATATTTAAGGGCATTGGACAAGTTAATGCAGAATAAACAGAGAAAGAGAATCCAGGTCCATCTTCTGTGGGACCCTTAACACTTCCCACTCTCTCACCTATATGGCCACCCCCAGACATCCTCTAATTATTTCTTTAGCTTTGCAGATAAGAGTCCAAAAATTTTATTCCGCAGGAATAAGCATTAAAAAATCTTTTTTTAAAAGATTGCTGTTTTTATATCAGCATTCACAGAGTATGAAGTTAATTCTTTTCCTGCCTGCTGGATTAAACGTTCATTATGCAAACTGGACCATGCCATTGACCAGGGTGAATACAGTGAAGAAGAAAGATTCATGTCCTGTGTGTGGTACCTTATAGTGTATAAAGAGATACTTTTCATTTTTTCTCAGGGCAGGTCACTCAGTGGATAGGTCACTGCACCAAGGAAGAAAAGACAGTTGAGAGGTGATGTGGCTGGGCCTGTGTACTGGCTTCCTAGGACTACCATAACAAATTACCACAAACTTGGTGACTTGAAACCTGGTATTATTTATTCTCATAGTTCTGGAGGCTAGAAGTTTGAAGTTAAGACCATTAAGACCATGCAGGACCATGTTCTTTTTGAAGGTATTAGGGAGAGGATCTTTCCTCTCCTTTTCCTGGTCTGGGGGCTCCCAGCAATCCTTGGCATTCCTTGCCTGTAGACACATCACTCCTATCTACACAGCCCCCTCTTCTCCACGTTTCTGTGTCCCCTTCTTTTCTTACAAGGGCACCAACCATGTACTGGACCCTCTTAACTAATTACATTTGCGAAGACCCTATTTCCAGATAAAATCACATTGTGAAGTTCCAGGTGGGTAGAAATGGGGGGGCACTATTCAACCCAATATCACCATGAACCCAAGATTGTGGCTATAGGTCTGTGATCGTTTCTACAAAGCCTCACATATGTTTTGCTCTTTGTAAGACCTGTAAGAAAACACCTCTCTGAGAATGGCACGGTGTTTCATAGCTGAGTGAAAGAAATTCATCTTAGGGTGATGGGAACATGGGCTGAGAAACAGTCTACACAAAAGAATTCATAACCTATATCCATCTTAATTTCCCCACTTTACAAATGAAATAACTGAAGTCTAGCGTGTTATTTTCCCCCAAAGTCATTAAATAGCTAATTAGTGGAGAAAATATGATGAGAACCCCACGTCAATCGCCCATCATTCATTTATTTGACCCTTACCGCGTCAGGCACAGCGCTGAAGAAATGAGGGAGTGACACAAACACGATTGTCCCCCTCTATTTCATGTGGGAGACAAATCTCACAGCAGTATATGCAATCAGAGATCCCAGGTGCCATCATGGAAGTCTGTGAAGGGCAGAGGGGCCAAAGAGGAGAGGACGGATTCTTCTTGGGGTGGGCAGGGTGGTAAGGAGAAGAGTGGGAGGGCTTCATACTCAAGCTGAGCCTGGAAGGTGATTAGGAGCCCACCAGGCAGAGGAAACAGCATGTGTGAAGGTAGACAAACTGCACACAAACCTGGCATGCTCTAAAAACTGCATACTTCTTTGTTCCTGGAGCCTGGGAATGCAGGGGTCAGATCACAGAGGGTCTCGAATGCCACTCTGAGGGGGTGAGACTTGTATCAAGCAGGCAGTTATAATCAATTGAAGGGTATCTAAACAGAGAGATAATAAGATTGCTTCTACATTTTAGAAATCACTTCAACCTAGTGTGCAGAATGTACCAGAGGTGAAGGAGATAAGCAAGCAGACCAGTTCAGAAGCTCCACGAGTCTAGATGAGAGACTCCCTGTGTGCAATGGGAGCTCTGGCAGGGAGATGAGGTGGAGGGTGATGGGAAGCTGGTACTGGGATGGAAGCACAGAGAGGATGACATTAGGATCTGAATGTTGGGGAAGGTGGGGAAGGAAGGCTCCTGGCCCATTGTCAGGGAGACAGTGCCGTGCCACTCACCAGGCTCAAGAAGAGAAAGTGGGGTTTGCAGGAGTGTGCAATGAGTCCATGTGGGGCAGGCTGCACTTACAGTGACCTTAGGACACTGAAGAGAACATGCCCAGTGGACAGGCGGACTGACAGGGAGGCAGCTTAGAAGTGAGTTAGAGCTGAAGATGGCAGAATTGTAACTCATGACTTAGGGGCACCAGAAGTCCACTCGAGGAAGGGCTCAGAGGAGGAGGGAGCATGAACCACAGGGCAGGGCCAAGCAAAAGGGGAAGAGGAAGGAGACCCCATGCTCATCCCTGCTCCATTTTCTTGCTCTTCAGTCTGCATTTTCAGAATTGTAGAAGTAAAAGATTCAATACTGATAAAGCCAATAAATTATTGGCTGCGGCCGAGACCAAGATGGCAGGGAGACATGCTGCCTTCCTCGAGAATGCCTGGGCCAAGGAGGCGGTGCTGGTCATGTCCTTCACCACTGGGGGTCTTGATATAATTCTGCCCCCCCAGCCCCTTTACCAAATAAGCCACCACGATCAACCAGGCCAGCCCCTACACATACCCAGTGCCCCCAAGATGATGGGAACATGCCCTGTGTGCCCAGCCAGCCTGAAGACCCCCCAGAGTCCAAGCGTGCAGGGGCTGAAGAAACTGTGAGTGAACACCTCTGGTGACAGGGAGGAGGCCCCCTCCCCTGAGACCAATAAAATGTGAAAAGTGAAAAAAATCCCCTCCAAAACATAAATTATTCTTTATGGACCAAATGGCACAAACTTGCTAGGACTATGTCTGAGCTGTTGGCCATCACCATTGCCAATGGTGTGCAGCTTGCTCTCGGGGAGACACCTGCCTGCAGAGGTAGCCATGCAGACTCTGAACTATATACAGTTGACCCTTGAACAACGTGGGAGTTAGAGGTGCCAACCCTCCACGCAACCAAAGATCTGCATATAACTTCCGACTCCCCCAAAACTTAACTACTCATAACCTACTACCCACCGGCAGTCTTATCAGTAACATAAATAGTCGATTAACCCTTATGTTGTATCTTATAGGTATTTTATACTGTATCCTTACAATAAACTAAGCTGGAGAAAAGAAACTGTGATTGAGGAAATCATAAGGAAGAGAAAATACATTCACAGTACTGTTCTGTATTTATGGGGAAAAATCCCCACGTCAGTGGACCCTCACAGTTCAAACCTGCGTAGTTCAAGGGTCAACTGGACACTGTATGTCAGAAACTATGTAGTCAAAAAATGCCAGCACACATTCAGTGGGTCATGTCCTTTGATTCGGGAGAAGCGGTTCATGCCAGTTTGTCTGTCTGCCTCTCCCAGCCGGATCCCTTTCACCCCCTGGCAGTTTTCAGCCATCTTGCTCGGGTTCAGGTGCAGCTTCCAGTATGAGAGCAGAGTAAAACCAGTGGCTGTCATGAGTCTGGATGCACTGTCTCTCTCCAGGAGGGTTCCTCCTGTCCCCCAGGGCAGCCCTCTCCCCTCACTCTGGTCGCTCACTTGAACGTGGGCTTCAAATGCCATGGCCTGAGCCCTGTTGGGAAACCGTAGTCTTGGCAGACAAATGGACCAAGCTAACCAATGAAGACAAGACGGTTCCATTCTCTGGGACCAGTTCCAGGAAACCCTGTTTCAAAAGACACCCCTGCTGGCAACTGCATTTTATCTCTTACCATTTTGTAAGGCAAATTTACAATGAAATGCTTGAATTTCTAAATAAATTTGTTGAGGTGACATTCACCTGACATAATGAACTATTTTGAAGTGAACATTTAGTACATTCACGATGTTGTGCAAACACCACCTCTATCTAATTTCAGTACATTTCCATCACTCCAAAATAAAACTCCGTACTCAGTAAGCGGTTCTCCCCAGAGTCCCTAGCAACAACCAACCTGTTCTGTCTCTATGGATTTGCTTATTTGGACATTTTGTATAAATGGAATAATTCAATAGCTGCTCTTTTGTGTCTGGCTTATTTCACTAGCATAATGTTTTGGGGTTATATCCACCTTGCAGCATGCATCAGCGCTTCATTCCTTTCTATGACTGAATAATACTCCACTGTAAGGATATACCACAATTTTGTGTGTATACTTCTTTTGATGGACATTTGAGCCATCTCTACCTTTTGACTATTGGGATTACTGCTGCTTTGACATGCACTTGTTTCGAACCATTTTACATTCCCTCCAGCAATGTAGGAGGGTTCTAATTTTTTCACATCCTCACCAACATTGTTATTTTCCATTTGGGGGGGATTATCGCCGTCCCAGTAGGTATGAAGTGGGACCTCATTGTGGTGTTCATTTGCATTTGCCTCATGACTACTGATCTTTTTGAAAGTCTTCTCATGTGCTTATTGGCATCATTTACTTTTCAAGAATGGTCTTAATGTGGGGCACCTGCCTCTTGATTTCGGCTCAGGTCATGATCTCAGGGTCATGAGATCAGGCCCTGCATTGGGCTCCATGCTCATTGTGGAGTCTGCTTGGGATTCTCTGTCTCCCCCTTTCTCTCTCTACCCCTCCCCTCCAACTCGTGCTCACTCACTCTCTCTAAAATAAATAAATAACATCTTAAAAAAAAAAGAATGGCCTTAACATTAAACTTAAAATTTTCTAACAATCTCAAGTTCACAGAAAGGTTCCAAGTACAGCACAAAGGATTTTTCTCTGAACCGCTTGAGCATGAGTTGCCAACCTGAGTCCCTATTACTCCTCAATACCACAGATCTCCTGAAAACAAGGACATTCTCCTATGCAACCACAATACGACCGTTAAAGTCAGGACAGTGTATACTGATATATCCCTATCATCTGATCCTCAGACTCCATTCAAGTTTCATAAAAAGTACCAATAATGTCCTTTATAGCAAAAGGAAACCAACCCTGCCAGCACTTTGGTCTTGGACGTCTGCCTCCAGAACTGTGAGAAAATAAATTTCTGTTGTTTAAGCTGCCCTCCCCTGTGGTCCTCTGTTTTGGTAGCCAAAGCAGACTAATACAGTTCCTCATTGGTTGTAAGAGGAAAGCCAACCACATTCGGTCAGTGCAATGCCACGGACTGACCAAACACTCAGACTCGCACGACTACAACAGAACACAGACCCATCTATTCAGAAAGATGAGGACAGAAGGCCCGGCTGGTCAGCAGGACAGTGTCAGGACATCTCATGAAGAGGCCTTCAGAAGTTCTTACTGCGGTTTATATAATGTCCAGGAGTTATCTTATCCCCAAGTGGTGCAAGGAGATGAGATCTACGTGGGTAAGTGTGGAGTCCACCTTGGTGCAAAAGACCCCTGCCCACAGAAGCAGTATCTCTTCAAAATAGCTTCAAGGGCCCCACAGAGACATGCCACTTAGAAAAGTCACCAGAACTCGGGAAAGTCCAAAGTGTAGTGTCTACATTAGGTATTTGAAGTTCATTCATAGTTGCTTGCAGTCCATAAGTAATTTACCAATCGGGGGACATTCTGACTATAAGCAATGTCACATGACAATACAGTTTACACTGTCTTATCTGGTTTCCAAGGTGTCGTAGGTAGGCAGAAAAATGGCTTCCCAAAGATGCTCATGTCCTAATTCCCAGAACCTGTAAATAGGTTATGTAACATGACAAGGAGGAGATAAGATAGCAGATGGAATTAAGGTTGCTAATCAGCTGACTTTAAAATAGGGAGGTTAGGGGCACCTGGGTGGCTCAGTCATTAAGTGTCTGCTTTTGGCTCAGGTCATGATCTCCGGGTCCTGGAATCAAGCCCCACGTCGGGCTCCCTGCTCAGCAGGAAGTCTGCTTCTTCTCTGCTCCTCCCTCTGCTCGTGCTCCCCCCGCACCCTGCAAATAAATAAATACGATCTTTAAGAATAAAATAAAATAGGGAGGTTAACCTGGATTATCTGGGTGGGCCCAATGTAATCACAAGGGTTCTTATAAGAGAAAGAGGGAGGCAGGAGAGTCAGTGTCAGAGTCTGAGATTTTAAGATGCTACACTGTGGGCTTTGAAGATGGAAGAAGTCCATGTCTCAAGGAATGTGGAGCCTCTGGAGACTGGAAAAGGCAAGAAAACAGAGAGAAACTCGCGTCTGCCAACACCTTAATTTTAGCCCAGTGAGACCCTTTTCAGATTTCGGACTTCTAGAACTGTAATGCAATAAATGTGTTGTTTGAGGCCACTGATTTTGTGGTAATTAAGTTACAGCTGCAATGCACGGTAACAGAGCCAGGAGGTTAACAAGTGTTGGGGGGTTGGTTTCTTCTGAGGTGCCTCTCCTTGGCTTACAGATGGTCACCTTCTTGCTGTGTTCTCATGCGGTCTTCCCTCTCTGTGTGTCTGTGTCCTAATCTCTTCTTATAAGGACACCAGTCCCGTTGGATTAGGGCTCATCCACCTGACCCCATTAATTACCTCTTTCAAGGCCCAGTCTCCAAATAGGGTCACATTCTGTGACATTCTGAATTTGGTGGGTGACACAATTCAGCCCATAACACTCCGCCCTCTGGACCCCCAAAGTTCATGTCCTTCTCTTATTTATTTATTTATTTATTTATTTATTTATTTATTTGACAGAGACACAGCGAGAGAGGGAACACAAGCAGGGGGAGCAGGAGAGGGAGAAGCAGGGGGAGTGGGAGAGGGAGAAGCAGGCTTCCCACGGAGCAGGGAGCCTGATCTGGGGCTCGATCCCAGGACCCTGGGACCATGACCCGAGCCGAAGGCAGATGCTTAACGACTGAGCCACCCAGGCGCCCCAGTTCATGTCCTTACATGAAAAGTAAATTCACCTGCATCCCAACAGCCCCAAGTCTTAATCTTATTCCAGCGCCATCTCTAAATCCAAAATCTCATCTAAACCAAGTGTGGGTGAGAGGTGAGGTATGATTCATCCTGAGGCAAAAACTCCACTCCAGCAGTGAACCCGTGAAATCAGACAAGTTATCTGTTTCCAAAACACAATGGTGGCCTACGATAGACTTTTTCATGCCAAAAGGGAGAGATCAGAAAGAAGAAAGGGGTCCCGGGTCCCAAGCGAGTCCTTTGACAGTGTAGTACTTCAGACTATGTCAAATCCCATTTTGATGTGACATTATTTGAACAGAAAAGCTGTTTTTACAAAGCGGGAAGTATCTGTCAGAGCAAAATGACACATTTGAATTTTCCATGTAACTTTTGAGAAAAGGATAACTGTTGTCATATTTCAGTGCCTAGCATTACTCAAGAATAATGAATTTTCTATAAACATTCCTCGGCAAGCCACTCATTTGCACATTACTGGAGAATTAATCTTTTTAAGAAATAACATAATTTTGTTCCAAAGAATCAGGGTTTGACATTACATCATGTGTGCATCTGTGTGTGTGTGTGTGTGTGTGAATTTCTTTCCCATCTAATTTGCTTCCTACTGTGTTTTAGTAGGAAGACAGATCACATAAGCCTTCTCTGCTCTCTTTGGCTCCATGCCGATTCCCTCTCACCTCCAGCCACCTGTTATTCGTCTTGGTCAAGATGGCTATTTGCAAACAAGCTCCCAAACATCAGAGGAAGATTGTTAGTAAGTTGCAGCTCTTGGAAAATCTGTCACACACTGCTGACTTTCCTGAACCTGGGCAAGAGCTGACTTTGAAAGTAGCTCCCAGGAGGACCCCGGAGCCTGCTGAGGACCCAGTGCGGGTGGAGCTGCCAGGCTGCTGAGGAAGGAATTACCAGAAGGCAGGCGAGGGCCCCATGTGGCAAAGGTATCCGGGGATCTTGGCGAAAGGAATGAGGTGTGATACTTCTGCGGGGTGATCCTGTGACCTCCACAAAGCTACAGACAAGCCTTCACTTCCCTTTCTCTCTTGCTCGGGACACTACTCTTTCCCACCTTCCCAACCTTCTCTTGCAACCTTCTCAACCTCTTAAAAAAAATACTTTATTTTTCAGAGCAGTTTTAGTTTCACAGCAAAACTGAGCAGGAAATAGATTTCCCCTATTCCTCCCGCCCCCAGGCGAGGCATGCCCGCTATCGGCACCCCCCACCAGGCACTGATGCACCGTTATCACCCAGAGCCCATAGATTACGTTGTAGTTCATTCTTGGTGCGGTGCATTCTGTGGGTTTGGACAAATGTATAAGGACAGGTCGAGCCATCATTATAGTGTCCTACAGAATAGTTTCACTGCCCTAAAAGTCCTCTGAGGAGCAGGCATGATTATACCTGCCTCATGGCACAGTTTTGAAGATTAAAGGAGGTAATGTGAGTGAAGGGTCTAGAAAACTGCCCAGCACAGTGTGGGGGCCGGCAGTAAGTGGCAATTATCAATACGATGGAGGCACACGGGAGCGGGCTGTGCCAGGGGTCTTGTGATATGGACCGTCTGCTCTCCCCAGGACTTTGCCGGGAACCGCAAGCCTTCCAGGTGTGCTAACATGTAAGGGACAGGGGCGCCTGCGGGGCTCAGTTGGTGAAGCATCTGCCTTCAGCTCAGGTCATGATCCCGGGGTCCTGGGATTGAGCCCCGCATCGGGCTCCCTGCTCGGCGGGAAGCCTTTTTCTCCCTCTGCCCCTCCCCCCCCGGTTCATGTTCTTTCTCTCTCACTCACTCTCTCAAGCTCTCTCTCTCTCTAATAAATGGATGGAATCTTAAAAACAACAACACCAACAACAAACATGTAAGGGAGAAAGCTAGGCCGCCTGGAGTAGAGTGAGGCCTGGAAGAAACCCCAAATCCAAACCTTCAAACACGTGTGATGGGACGGCGCTTACAGCTGTTGACCTACACCTGAAGCAAAAACTCCACTCCAGCATCGAACCCGTGAAATCAGACAAGTTATCTGTTTCCAAAACACAATGGTGGCCTACGATAGACTTTTCCATGCTGAAAGGGAGAGATCAGAAAGAAGAAAGGGGTCCAGGGTCCCAAGCAACCTGCCCCGTTCTCGTTCACTTTTGAGGAGAGACAGGTGTGGTAGGTTAAGCAGCAGACACGCCCAAGAGTCTGTGGCTTTTGATTCCAAGGCCTAAGCCTCACGTGGGAAAGAATTCAGGGTTTAGGGGAAAAAGTGCCTTGGCCGGAGCAGGAGGAAGGGTGGAGTTGCCCCAGGACCAGAGGGTGACCCTCTGCAATAGCTGGGGTGGCTGGGGGTGGTGGCGGGGGACTGCAAAACCTCCTTGGGTGGGGCATGGCGGGGGGGCGGGTGGCAAGACCCCAGAAGAAAATGTTGCTCTGAGGCAGAGGGGGTCATGGAGAAGAGTGTTGTGCCCCCAGGCAGGACCTGAGACCACCAAGAGCCACTAGCCTCAAGGGCCCATACCCAGCTGATGGGGTCTCATGGGTCTTGAGGACCAAGGGGGCACCTCTCCCACGCCCTGGACCTACATTCGTTCTGGGGGATCACAGGGAGGCGGGGGACACCCGGTCAAGACCGAGACTAAAGTCCCCTGCCGGCCAGAGGGATGCATGCTTCAGTGAAAGATGAGTTACAGGAAAATTAGAAGAATCGCCTTCCTCCCCCACACCTGAGTCTGTGGACGGGGATTCACACCAGCACTGGAGGGTGGCCCGGGTTAATGACAGCTTGCCAGCAGCAAGCCCAGCTTCCCGTCCTGCCTGCTTCATTCAGCTGCTTGCCTCCACGTTTGTGATCCGAGTCCTCAGCCTCCTTTGATTCTGCGGCCTCCGTGTAAGTCCCGGGTCAAGGGCGCCTGGTCTCAGCATCTCATCTGGCTCTCTGTAGCTCACTAGTCATTTATGACCAGACCACCTCTTTGAAGGCTTGTTTCGTTGGAATCTTTGTGACTGATCGTGCGGCAGCCAGAGGGCCCTCTAGGTAATTACTCCACTGGGCCCCCCCACAGCACGGAGCAGGACCAGGAGACAGCCGTGCAGTCCCTCTCTGTACGGAACTGGCATTTGCTCTACTTGGAAGTGATGAAGTTTAACACCTGCTTGATTTTTCATGCAGGAGTTAATGAGTAAAACTGATGTTTATATAAGGCAAGAAAAAGCAGAGGGTCGGATAAAGCCATTATTTTATTTCTGAAACAACAGTTAATGTAATGGTGCATGAATTCTTCTCAAATGTCAAATATGTGAGAGGCTTTTAAAAAATTGGTACCAAACTTCCTCCGTATAATATTCAAAATGAAATAATTCCAATCCCAGCTTCGAGTCGGCTGCCTGAGTTGACTCTTAGGTGCCTTTCGCTATTTTGTTTATTTGCCACCCCAACTCTTCCCGATAAAAGCTGCTTCTGCTCATTTTCAGGGTCTCATTCAGACGCTATCACCTTCTCAAACACAACTTTCTGTGCTGGCTTGCCCCCGTGGTCCCTGGAGCTGAGCGCCACGGTCCATCACTGTGATGCTTCTAGGCTTTTTGTTGCCCTCACTGCCTTAGACCTTGTACTCTTGTATTCAAATAGCGGTGAAGGTGTGTTTTCTTCCTTTCTAGACTGCCGGCTCTTTTGAGAACAGAAAATATGTTAGGTTCATTTTTATTTTATTTTAAGATTTTTATTTATTTGAGAGACAGAGCACAAGCGGGGGAGGGGCAGATGGAGACAGAGAAGCAGGCTCCCCACGGAGCACGGAGCCCGGAGCCCGATGCGGGACTCGATCCTAGGACCCCAGGATCATGGCCTGAGCCGAAGACAGACGCTTCACCAACTGAACCACCCAGGCACCCTTTCCCTTTCTTTTAAATAGGATAACAACAGGAAAAACATTCCATGCTCATGGATTGGAAGAATAAACATTGTCAAAATGTCTATGCTGCCCAGAGCAATCTACACTTTCGATGCCATCCCTCTTACAATACCATTGGCATTTTTCAAAGTGTTGGAACAAACAATCCTAAAATTTGTATGGAACCAGAAAAGACCCTGAATCGCCAAGGGAATGTTGAAAAAGAAAAACAAAGCTGGGGGCATCACGTTGCCTGACTTCATGCTATATTACAAAGCTGTGATCACCAAGACAGCATGGTATTGGCACAAAAACAGACACATAGACCAATGAAACAGAATAGAGTGTCCAGAAATGGACCTTCAACTCTATGGTCAACTAATCTTCGACAAATCAGGAAAAAATATCCAATGGAAAAAAGACAGTCTCTACAATAAATGGTGCTGGGAAAATTGGACAGGTACATGCAGAAGAATGAAACTCAACCATTCTCTTACACCATACACAAAGATAAACTCTAAATGGATGACAGACCTCAATGTGAGACAGGAATCCATCAAAATCCTAGAGGAGAACATAGGCAGTAACCTCTTCGACCTCAGCCACAGCAACTTCTTTCAGGACACGTCTCCAAAGGCAAGGGAAACAAAAGCAAAATGAACTTTTGGGACTTCATCAAGATAAAAAGCTTCTGCACAGCAAGAGAAACAGTTAAGAAAACTAAGAGGCAATCCAAGGAATGGGAGAAGATACTTGCAAATGACACTGCAGACAAAGGGCTGGTATCCAAGATCTATAAAGAACTTCTCAAATTCAACACCCAAAAAACAAATAATCAAGTCAAAAAATGGGCAGAAGACATGAACAGACACTTCTCCAAAGAAGACATACAAATGGCTAAAAGACACATGAAAAAATGTTCAACATCATTAGCCATCAGGGAAATCCAAATCAAAACCACACTGAGATACCACCTTACACCAGTGAGAATGGCAAAAATTGACAAGGCAAGAAACAACAGAGTTGGAGAAGATGTGGAGAAAGGGGAACCCTCTTACACTGTTGGTGGGAATGCAAGCTGGTACAGCCACTTTGGAAAACAGTGTGGAGTTTCCTCAAAAATTTAAAAATAGAGCTACCCTATGACCCAGCAATTGCACTACAGGGTATTTACCCCAAAGACACAGATGTAGTGAAAAGAAGGGCCATATGCACCCCAATGTTCACAGCAGCAATGTCTGCAATAGCCAAACTGTGGAAAAAGCCGAGATGCCCTTCAACAGATGAATGGATAAAGAAGATGTGGTCTATATATACAATGGAATACTACTCAGCCATCAGAAAGGATGAATACCCAACTTTTACATCAACATGGATGAGACTGGAGGAGATTATGCTAAGTGAAATAAGTCAAGCAGAGAAAGACAATTATCATATGGTTTCACTCGTAGGTGGAACATAAGGAATAGCAGGAGGACATTAGGAGAAGGAAGGGAAAACTGAAGGGGGGGAAATCAGAGAGGGAGACAAACCATGAGAGACTATGGACTCCGGGAAACAAACTGAGGGGAGGCAGGTGGGGGGATGGGGTAGCCGGGGGGTGGGTATTAAGGAGGGCATGTGTTATAATGAAAACTGGGTGTTATATGCAAACAATGAATCATGGAACACTACATCAAAAACTAATGATGTACTGTACGGTGACTAACATAACATAATAAAAATAAATAAAGTTTGTTAGTCTAACTGAAAAATAAATAAATAAATAAATAAACAAACAGGACGACAACAGTAAGATATTTGAAGCCCCCGTTCCTTCATCATCACTTCACATAAATCAAGCACAAGCTCATGAAAGACGCCGCCACTCTTTATTCAAGAAATTTAAGAATTCTCTTGTGAGACTGTTTCAAAGTGGTCCCTGGATCAGCAGCACCTGAAGGCGGTCAGATACACACCTTCGGAGCAGGCTAAGTACCAGACTTTGCTGTTGAGCGCAGAGGCCGCCGTCAGTCAAGCCCGGCAGAGTGGTGTCTGCACAGCAGAGGCCCCATCAGGGCGGAGCCAACAAAGCCAGGTGTTTTGTTCATCCTGGGCATTGTGGGGAGAGCACAGGGAATTCTGACGGCCCGAGATGCCAGTGCGAGGCCCCGGGGGTCCACCCGTCATACATGAGGGCCACCCTGAGCGGTGTGGGTGCAGCTCAGCACCCCTTAGGAAGCCTGGTCCTCCCGTCGTACAGGAAAGGAGCTCTGATTGCTGTCAAGCCAGTCGACCACTGCTCTGTGGACTGGAAGCCTCTGGCACCAACCGTCCTGGACGCAGCAGTCCTGAGCCTGACGCTCACAGCCCCCCTCCCCGGGGGACGCACCGCGGGACTCTCAAGAGACTTCCGACTGCACGCTGCCTACACCTCCAGCATAATTACTTTCTTCTAATTCTTCTAAAAGTGGTGATGCAGGGATTAATCCTCAGCTGAGCACATGACGGCACAGACGGACTGGAAAACTTCACTCTGGGACTATGTCACATGAGTTTTAAAGAACCCCTGAGAGGACGCAGTAGACCACAAGCAGAGGGTCAGCAGCCTGTGCAGAGAGGCTTGCTGTTTCCCAGCTGGAGAACGCCTCCTACAGGGCAGGACTCAGTTTTCATACTTTTCATCGTTGTGCAAAGACTGAGCACCTCCTCTGCAAACCAGCTACCAGAACTGAATTCAAGAATCCTCCTTCAAGTCAAGTAGGAGCAGTTAGAATGCTCCGATGCTCGTTCGGGAGATGAAACGTTTGGAAAAAGAGGGTTTTGTTTGTTTGTTTGTTTTGTTTTGTTTTTCAGATAGGAAGAGTGGATGAGAAGCCAGGAGATTTGCTTCTAATCACATTTCTATTTTTGATGACTTGTCTGACTGCGGGCAAGTTTCCGTCTCTGCATTTCGGGGTTCCCCTTTGTAACAGTCTGTCATCGTCTTGTGCCAAAAAGATCAGAGTCAAGTACGATGCCCCAGGTGGGAACAAAACCAATAAGACAACTTAGCAGATTCATAAAAGCTGAGACATTGTCACTTGACTTTCTGAGATCAGATAACAACCTAATGGCTTGATTGTGATGAAAACAAAAATAAACCAAAGAAAATTAGTAATAGGGTTTTCATTCTAGTTTAGGAGAATTTATGACCAAATGACTGCTCAGACAGTTGTCTTCAAATGAGGAAGGAAGCCTGACCTCGCAGGCCATCACCCACGAACACTGTTGATTGTGTGTTACAGACATTAACGGGATCTCTCCAAGGTGTTTATTCATACTTTGCAGACAGACTGATTTGTGTTGCTCAAATGAGCTATGCATGGAGGAGAATGTTTAAGCAGCAGGGGGGTAAAAAAAAAAGGACACATTAAATAAGCCTGAAAGTGATCTGAGTATTTTCCAGGAAAAAAGATACAGAGTCTGATGTGAGTTTTTCTTTATCGTGTTGACAGCCCGCTGATGACCCCTGCAAAGTAGTTGTCTGGGGTGAACTGTCCCTGAGTGGTACAGGTGGGGGTGGCAAGGGGCTGGGCTGAGGCTGGAGGCAAGTGGAGAGACGTTCTACTTTCCCAGTAGCCAAGGAAGCCACGGACCATAGGATCTGTTTAGCTGATCTGACCGATGCCAGCCATGCCCCACCCCTAAGTGCAGCACCTACACCATCAGGCTGGACCGGGGTGGGAAATCTCTGAGCCATCTCTGAGCAAGGCAGTCTGCCAGGGAGGATGGCTCTGGCTATTTCTCCTTTGAACCAGAAGTCAACTCGTTGTTGGGCAGAGGCACCTGAGGAGGGAAAAGTCTAACCAAGATAATAAGGCTTTAAGAAGCAAGAAAAATGTACACGTGGTCCAGCTCACCTACAAAGTCTCCATGAGATGCAAATATAAGTATCCAAAACTGAGATGCAGATAAAATGAAACATAGGGGGATGGAGGCAGAGGTCCTACCAGTCCCACTGGTCACCAACTCGTCACCACTTAGCCAGGGAGGTTGAGGGACCAACAGCCAGTGTTAGAATTGTTTTCTATCTCTACTTGGGGAAGACCCGCCCTCTGGAAATTCTCCACCCAGTTCCCTGCAGAAGGAGCAAGGCTGCTTAGCAATTCTTCCTGCTCTGAAGCCAGCAGCTGACATAGGAAGGCAACTCGGAAAAAGGTAGAGTGCAAATAAGTGTATGGTATTTAGAAAATCTACCATAACGTTTGTTAATGAACCACAGAGTACTCGAAATGGAAAGGATTTCACAGACTAGGGCTCCAATGGTTTTAAAGCATAAAGGTCCCTTCTAAAATTAAAAAAAAAAAAAAAAAATGCAGCCTCCCTGTAGCAGTACTTGGTGTCTATTGACTCAGAAGATACAGAGTGATATAAAGGATTCAGTAATACACTTAAATTTATCTTCTCTTCCTGATCCCAAGGATGCCTAAGCACACTTGCAGGTTAGCGGTAGACAAACATGTGACATCGCATATTCAGTCTCCACAGGGCTCCTGGGCTGGACCTGGATTCAGAGACCTCTTGCAGTCGTTCTGGATACCCCCTGGCAGAAACTAAAGGCTAGAAGAAGGGAGGTAAAGTAACCCCCTTTAACCAGCCAGCTAGTGGTGGACAACTGGTAGCCCCACACTGCCAGGGGACTCCTGGGTCACAGCCGGGGTCTATGCAGTGAGACTACGTCCTGATGTACTGGTCTGTGCTTTGTTTCCTGCCCTTCCCCAGCCAGGCATCCACGTTGCCTCAGGGGGAACTAGGATTATTAAAGCGGGAATAGAAAGACAAAGAGGTGTTTTGCTTTTTTCTTTCAAAGCAAGTTCTGAAAACCCTCTTCGGGAACATGTTTTGGATTGCCAGAGCTTTTGATTTATGTGAAGAAGGCTTGCAGAAAGGGAGGACCCCAGAGACACCTAGAAAGAAAAGAAAGGCCAAGGATTCACTTGTCCCTTGGACACCTGTGCTGGGAGAGGCGCGGTGAGCAGCACAGAATAACCCAGGAGCCTGGGGGACCCACGTGTAAGGAGAGCAGTTCGCACTGGGAAGCAGGCCTGTCCTCTCTTTGTCTTTATCATACGGGGAGCCCAGGCTTGCTGGAACCTCGTGGCCACTCAGGGTCACGTCACCCATGCTGAGGCCGGGTTCTCCTTGGGCCTCCTGCCAGTAGGCTTGCATATCATTGTGGGTCCTCGGCAGGTACCGGTGAGCCTCATCCAAACTACGCCCTAGCACGTGCTCATGTCCAAGGCCCGGGGGGTCTCCCGTGCTCCGTCCAGCAGGTGGGGCCCCGGACAGGTGGTGCCGGTGCGTGGATGCCCTCGCATCTTATTTCTGTACTTGGGAGGGGCACATCTGACCTGGCATCTGGAACCCTATGCCTTGTAAGGGCATTTGGGGCCATTTTTCCCCCTACGAGGCAACAGAATGCAATTGACAACGTGTAGAAAGCCCTGACTTCCCGTCCTGGCTCTGCTGCGCGCCTCAGCCAAATTATCCTTGAGACTTCGTTTCTCAGTCAAGAATGGGGCTAAAAATTCAGGCCTCCCAGTGCTGCTGAAAAGATCAAGTGGACAGGTTACAGTGAATGCTTTTGGTAAAGCACAAGATGCTAATCAAGTGTTAGCTATTGCTCCTTCGAGAATCTAAGCAGTACCTGTGAAATATTTGAAATAGAAATTTGACAGACGTAGCTGGAGTGGTATCAGGTAGTGTTTACTGTGCTTAACCTTGAAACACTGTCTTAAAATTCTTCCCACCACTTAATTTCAGTCCAAGTCTAAGGGATGAGTATGCTTTATATTAAAGAACTCCTAATATAAAGAATTGTTTATATTAAAGAATGAGAATGGATGAAAGACACCTGAGACAGAAACAGATGTTTGGGAACAGGAGAATCCAATGCACATAAGGACGCCGTGCTTAACCAGAGTCTCTCCCTAACAACCGGGCCAGAAAGGCGCTTTAAAACCACGTGATGATGGAGGAAGGCGGAGGTGTGCATCAGCTCATGGCTCGGTCTGTACCTGGCGTCAGGTGGAACAGGGTGAGCAGGGATGGGGAGCCAGCCTCGCCTCCGGAGTGCAGGGCACCCACGGTCGGCGTGGATGTGAGCAGACCTCTGGAAAGGAGCTCAGGCAAAGAAGCAGCGCAGGCCACCCCTCCCCTCAACCAAGAAGGCCCTAGGATCCAGCTCCTGTCTGCCTGCCTTGTTGGGTTCATGTTCTGATGCTCCCGGGTCTCCCGACCATCCCTCAGGCAAGACACGGCCAAGAGTGAGCCACGGCAGGATCTGGAGCCAAAAGGCTGAATTTGGAACGCTGGGTCTGCTCCTTGCTCACTATGCAACCTTTGGGCAAATTACTTAGCCCCTTGTTTTTTCCAGTGGTGAAATAGGAAGAGTCCATATGAGCTTCCTAGGCTTGCTGCAAGGTATCACAACAAACTTACAGCTTAAACAACACAGATTTGTGATTTGAGAGTTCTGGTGTTAGAAAGCACACAGCGTCCGTAGGGCTGCTGGGGGATCTGGGGGGGAATCTGTTTCTTTGCCTTTTCTGGCTTCTGGTGGGGCCTGCACGCCTTGCTCTCAGCCCCTCCTCCGTCTTCCAAGCCAGCAGCCTAACATCGTCCAATCCCTGTGACACTGCTGTCCTCCTTTTATAAGGACACTTGTGATTACATCGGGCCCACTAAATAATCCAGGATACTTTCCCCATCTCAAGAGTCTTAACTTAATCACATCTGCAAAATCCCTTTTGCTCTGTAAGGTAACATAATCACAGTTCCCGTGTGGCCATCTTTGGGGTCGGGGCCATTATGTTTCCTACAACCATAGCTGCCAAGGAATAAATACGTATGAATATATTTATTTATTTTTTTAGACATTTTATTTTATTTATTTGAGAGATTGAGAGAGGGCATGAGAGGGGAGAGGTCGGAGGGAGAAGCAGACTCTCCGCTGAGCAGGGAGCCTGATGCAGCACTCGATCCCGGGACTCCAGGATCATGACCTGAGCCAAAAGCAGTTGCTTAACCAACTGAGCCACCCAGGCGCCCCGAATATATTTGTTTTTTAAGTAGGCTCCATACCTAGCACGGAGCCCAACGCGGGGCTTGAACTCACGACCCTGAGATCAAAAGACCTGAGCTGAGATCAAGAGTTGGCCACTGCTTAAGTGACTGAGCCACCCAGGTGCCCCTCAAGGAAATACACACTTCATACCATATAAGACACTTAGAGCCTGGCTTGTAGTGAGCACTCAATAAATGTTAGCTGCTATTATCATTATTTGCTGAAACAAAAACTCTTAGCCTCCAAAGACTTCACCGTTCATTAGCTATGACCCAACCCTTTCATCTGGCCAAGTCCCGAGACCTCCTTCTGGAAGCCTTTCCTGACCTAGACTGGGCGTGGTGTCCTGCTGTCTAGGTTCTTAATTCTGTGTTGTGTTATAATCATCCGTCTCCCTCACTAGCGTGTAAATTCCTCAAGACCCGGGACCTCCCTTTACTCACCTCTGTGTTCCTGCCCACTGGCCTAGTAGTGTTCGCAAGTCTTCTCAATGACTAATGGTCCTCCCTGGGTCCTCGGCAAACAAGGGTGAATGTCGGTTCACGCACCTGCGGGGTCCCGGAACCATAGGGCTGCTGTGACCCGCCGGAGGAGAGCTGTGGGGTGGGGGTGGGGAGGGGTCTGTATTTTGGGGTCATCATGCTCTGCACAGACGCAGATCTTCAGGGTGAATAGCTGGTTTCCCATCAGTGAAGCTGTCAGGAAAAGCAGGGGAAGACAGAGCCCCGAGCTCAGCCCAGAAAGGGGCTCTTGCTCTTGCAGGTACTTTGGCCTCGTGGTATCTGTGGGGAGTCACTGTCTCACAGCTCGGGGCGGGGGGGCTGGCATAGGGAACGGTCTGGGACCGCTTGGGTGGCTTGGGGTTTTCAGTCACACGGAAGGACGACCTGCAGAAATCATCTGTTTCAGTGGTTCACAAAACTCAAAAAACACAGATTCCCTGGCCCCAGCTCAGAACCTCTGAGTCAGAACATCCAGGAGTGAGGTGGGATTTTGGAAAACGCCCCAGTCATTCTGCTATGCAGCCAGGTTTGGGAACCACTGACGGGACCTGCCCGCAATTTTCCAGACAGTCTGTGCTACTAAGATAGGGTTCCTAACACAGGTGTGTAAAAATGGAAGGTACAGCCGATGCTGTCCATCATTAAGCTTACTGTTCATGCGCCAGGCCACACAGCAAGAGTCCACGAAGCAGTTCTCACGGAGCCGTCTTCCAGCCTATCTGCGTCCACAGTGGAGCGGCCCGAGGGTGGTGGCTCCCTCTTCCAGTTAGCCCCCAGATCTTTCAGACGTGTGGTCTTTGATCCGGCCTCTCAGGGGCACCCTCTGGAGGGCTCTGGGTGACTCAAACGCCTTTGGATTAGGGCTCCCTCCCTATTGCCTCCCCTTGGTGCCTCCAGGGCCACGCAGCCCCTTGATCCAGCGGCTGGACTGGTGGGGCATCCACAAAACAGGGAGATCGTGGTGCTGGGTGTTATTTTGCTACGAGTCTCTCCGTTTGCCTCGAGTCAGACCACCAAATGCTCCTTTTGGGAGATGTGGCTTCCTCGGATGCTGGGGTGTGGTGGAGGCTGTCGAGGAAGGCAGCTGGGCATGAATCATCTGCGGGCCCGGCACATTTTCATCTCATTCCATTTTCGCTGCCTCTGCACCTATGTGACAAGTCTGTTTCCTTCCTTCATCTTGGATCTACACGGAGTCCTTCCAGAAGCAGCTTGTTTAAAATCTGCAATAGCCTTTCCCTGGAATTCTGTTATCTTCCTTCCTTCCCCCTTTTATTTTTCTCCCAAGCACTCGTCACATTCTAAGATGCTCATTTATTAATTTCCTTACTGAAATCGCTTTTGATTTCCCAGCTTATTCTTACTGGCCTGCTCCCTCTACTAGAACGTAAATTCTGTGAGGGCAGGAATTTGTCCCCCCTTCCATTGGCTGCTCCTTGTCCCCCAGCATGTGGAGAGTCCCAGGGGGAAAAGCCAGCAGTACGCAGGGAGTGAGGAAAAAGACCGAGAACCCCACCAAGGGGCACATTTCACAGCTAACAGAGGTCCAAGGAAGAGGCCGGCCAGGAAGAACCGGAGGAAAGTCAAGAGTGGGGGGGGCCCTGGGCCAATGTGTGGGTGTCTTAGGTGAGTTGCCATGGTTACTGGGATGCAAGGCCAGGGCCCAGCCCTCCCGCCTCAGGCCACCAGAGCTTGGGGGTAGGTATAGGGTGACAACGTTTGGGGGAAAAAAAAAAAACCCAAAAACTCACCCTTGGATAGACACGCTCTCCCTGAAGGCTAATCAACCGTAATCCCCGACATCCACGTGCGGAGAGAGATGGTGCGGCCGGCATCAGATCAAATTCGTAAGCGTTCGGGGGACAAAGGAATCATAAACAAGAGACAGAGCTGTAACTGCTTGAACACAGAAAGAATGAGTCATCCAAGGCAGTGTGGCGCCAGCGGGCTTGCTGTGGCCTCCCAGACGCCCGGCGGCCTGAGTGGCCTCAGGGACTGCTGGGCAGGCGGGTCCCTTCTAAGGGACTTCACTGCCAGAAAACCTGCATTAGAAAGAGGATGCATTACCTCCTCACCTGCCTGGTCCCACACTCTCTCTCGGCTTGCCTGGCTCGTTCTTCCCCTTCCATTCACTAAACCAGGTCATGCTGTCCTGTCTGTCCAGGCCCAAACTGGCCACCCTGGGCCACCCAGGCACCAGCGTCTTCCTTCCCTTCCACCGCTGGTCAGACGGCAGCGCCGACTGCCCCGAGGGCCCGGGCATCTGGGGCCGGCCGCAGCCCAGCCTTGCGGCCCTGGCTCTCCTGCCTTGTTCCTCTGACCCGGCCCCACAGCAGGCACAGAGGGCCCCCGGCGCCTGCTAAACCCTGCCTCTGCTTCTCGACTGCCCTGGGTCCCCGTTCATCCCAGAACAGACTGTGCCATTCGTCACCCCCAACTCTGAGCCTTTGCAAGGGCCAGTCCCTCTGCCTGGAAAGCCCTTGCTCACGTGTGTGGGTTGGAAAATCTTGCTCAGCTTTCCGGGGCCTCAGCTGTCAGGCCCTTCCTGCCCTCCACTGCTCTCAGGAAGAATGAGTGCTCCTGTTATCACCACTCCCACAGTGCTTGAAACGCGGCCGTGGCGGCGTTAATCCAGGGCCAGGCGAGTTGTTTTCGCACTCATATTGCCCCTAGATTACGAGTGCTCTGAAGTCCTTATTCATCTTTAAACCATCAGTGCCTGAAATACCTGGTCCCATGTTCATTACGCAAACGTCTTAGAAATACATGGCTTACGTACGATCTTTTAGGAACGCATCTACCGCTTGCAGCAACACACATGCTTTGGAAAAATCCTTCCATAGCGTCCCAACCAAGGAGGATGGCTTACAGCAGTAATTCATAGGAAAACCAGAGAAAGGCGGACAACCCTGGGAACGCTGGTCACGGTGTGGATCAGAAGTCTGTGATGACAAGTCCCGTGACAAAGAAAACTTCTGTTTCATAAAAACGTGCCTGGGTCCAGGCCAACCATCGACTTAGTTCCGACACAATGGACTACAGCAAATTCTAGCAGAAGGAGAGGGTCTGGAGAGAAACTGGGGAGCTGGGAGGAATCTGACCCATCAGGCGGCACAGTGAACCTGGGGTGTGAGGGCTGGTACCCCCGGAGCAGGACACACAGGGCTTCTGTCCAGCCTCTCTGGACCAGTTCTGAGCTTGAGGAGACCCAGCACAGCACACCGAGCCAGCACAGAAAGATCGGCGGGAAAGAGCCCCCAAGCCTTCAGTTCTACAAGATCAACCAGGTGGGGGAGCACAGCACTGAAACACCAAACTCCGACTGGAACGGCGAGGAGGTAAAGCTACTCCAGACAGGGACAGGGTAACGGGGTGGTAGGTCCAGAGTGGGGTCTACGCGGGTACCCAGATGGTCTGGGTGAGCAGAAGGCTCTGGTGACCTCATCCCTGCTAGATACAATTCAACTGAAGAAGATGGTATGTGATGCTGATGAAGGCCAATATATGTATCCATAGCTCACCTTGTTCCAGAAAAAATTCAGTGGCTGACATCACTGCCAGTTTCCCTTTGTTGTTTTCCTTGAGGTTCAATGCTGTCAGAGTCTCCACTCAGGCTCTACCCTCGTCCCCTCTTGGCCACACTCCAGAGCCACCACTGCCCTTGAGTTCGGGAGCTTGACTGTGTCTTTACATCCTTGTGACACCTGTTTCCCCCTTTATATACCATCAAACATACGCTTGTACACTTATATAATCTGTCTCCTTAGCCGGGATGCAGCCTTCCCTCGTGCATGTGGTCCCACAGGGGTCGGGGGTAAATAAGCATCTATAGACCACTGGAGCCCCACGGGGCACAGGGAAAACAGAATTTTCCCAAAAGTAACAGAAACTAAAACCGAATAGGGATTACTCATGCTGGTTTGGCATAACACAGGCTTTGGGCTCTAGATTTCACTAAGGAAAGATCCTGCTGGACATTTTGAAGGGGGTTCAGAATATACCACCCCCAAATATGCCACTTTGGCATAAGGACTATTTTGAGCCAAATGCAAGTAAGAAACAGCAGACACAGGAGGAACTCCCTGGCCTCGTCCTCTCTGCCAAGATGTCTGTTTCTTTTTCTGAAGGGGTTTATCCCTTCCATCTCCCCTACCAGAAGGAAGAAAACCACCATTATCACTGGAGAGAGAAAGCGGGCACCAAGATGGTCTGCACAAACCAACCTTGCTAAAATAACTCTGATCTTCCATAAGTCTTCTTCCTGTATTTACCTTCCCACAATTTACTGCCCCTAAAAGCTCATATCCCTTTTTCTTTGTCTTGTCACTTTCCCACAACTTATTTCCCTTTTTTTAAGATCCTATATAAGCTCTCAAACCTAACTGCTTCTTCAGGATTTCTCTTCTTCCCTGTGAAGCTCCTGTGTGCATGTACAATAAACTTTTTCTCCTATTAATTTGGCTCTTTTTCTCCTGTTAATCTCTCCTGTTGTCAGTTTAATCCACAGGCTAAACCTAAGAGGGTAGAGGAAAAGCTTTTTTTCCTTCCCTACAGTTTCCACCAAGGGCATGCACAGCAGGGACTCCAGGGCAACAGGAGAGGGCAGATGCCTCCCTGGATCAGGCTAGACAAACCCTTCAGGGGAGGATACCAGTTCTTGGGTGTGTCTGGAAGCTCATACAGATAAGGAGAGATGGGAAGGTAAAGGCCACTGTGATAGTGGGTCTTACAGACAAAAAGGAGGTCATCAGGCCGCAGAGATTCAGTTTGTGTGTGTGTGGGGGGAGGGGGTCCTGGGCTGCCAGAATTTCCCAATAACAGTGGGTATTGGGGGGGGGAAACGTTTTTTTCGAAGGTGTATTAGTGATTTGATTCCGGGTTCTGTTGCTTGACTTGGAAAGCAGACCTTGCTGTATGGGGAGTGTGCAGTGAGGTAGTCAGCAAATGCAGGCTGCCCCAGCCTATATGCTGATAGATCTCTGCCCCTCCCCCGCCCGCAACATTCCAGGGTGCCAAGATGAGGCACCCCCACCCACTGTCTGCCATCCCTGCCTCTGCCTCGCCAACAGTGTTCAGAACCTGAGCCACAGAGCTGGCTGGGCCACCACTGACAGTAACCTGCTCCCAACAGATTGCCTTCAGCAACCTTCATTCATTGCTCTGCTTCCCAACCCCCTTTCAACGTTCCCTCGCTCTTTCTTTTCTTTCAAATTCCCTTTCTCCTACTTGGACTTTCATACTTGCACCGTGTTTTTGGTGAAGATCTCTCAATTTTACCTATTTGTGGGATAAAACACCAGAAGTAAATACAGTAGAATTTGGGTGGTGGGTCTCTGGGGGCACGTAGGGTACATTTTTCATATTAACACCTTTTGCTGTAGTTGTAAAGATGTTCTAATAAGAAGTTTCTTTCTTCCTATTGCGATCTCCTTGGCCCTCTTCCTTTGGTGGTGTCCCTGAGCAGGGGGTGGAAGAGAAGCTCCCAGAGTTGCAAATTAGACCTGAATGCTGGGAGGAAACACAGGCACTGATGAGAAAAGCAGACAGGCACAGGTGGTGCAAGTTAGTGGACCCAGGGCTGTCTGCTCCATGCGGCGCACGTGATTGTCAGTGGGGAGCCCCCAGAGGGATGCTTCAAGCATTTCTTCTCTCTCTCCTTCCTCAGCCTCACAGCACACAGCCCACTAGAGAGCGCCAACCCAGCCACCCAGGGTGAAATGGTTGGAGAAATCGGAGCGAGCAAGAAATCCGCGCTTTTGTGAGAGGGGCGCATGCGCAGTGCCCCGGAGTGGGTCTCCACACACATCACCCTTTCTTCCCTTCCGCGTGTCTCAGTTGCTCCCCCTTTGCATTTGTATATGCTTTTCCTTGGTTAGTTAAAAAAGTCACCACTACCCACCAAGCACCCTGCTAGAACACTCCTGGACAGTTGTTTTTTTGCTAAAGAGAAGCTTTGGACATATGGTGTGAGGATGAAATGCCATCATCCATGTGACTCGTGGGCTTGAAGGCTGGTCCTCCCTCCCTCCACCCCACTGCCCGCTAACCTGGGCTCCCTCCCAGGTCTGGCCCTCTGAGGCTGGGTCATTGGTGACTTGCTTGCTGATACCCGGCAATCTCAGACCTTCAGGGGCCAGTGGCTCCTCCACAGCCTCATATATGTCCTCACTCCTCCTAGGACACCAGAGCCCACTCCACAAGCACTGCATCTTCAACCCATCTGCCTAGACCTGCCATTTTGTCTGCTGGGTTCCACTAGGAAAACTGATTGCACACCACCTAACAAAAGCTCCTTGACAATTAAACTAATTTGGAATGCTCCAGCTAGCTTACTGAATTGATCTTCTCTTAAGTACCCACTGTTTTCTCTGTGATTTTTTTTCTTTGAGCAGCAATTCTTGCCTCTACTTCCTTCCCTAAATGGAAATTTCATTTGCATTTTTTTCACTTCTGCTAATTTATTTAAGATATTTGGTTTATTCTTCATATGGTTGTAAAGAACTAGTTAAGATCTTACAGTCGTATTATGCTAATTTCTATACTGTATTTGCCCCCCCCCCCCCCCCCGTTTTTCTTTGCTGACAATCACTTAGCATCTCTGATTCTCAGTTAAAATACCCTTGCTGGCTACTGTTGAAAGGATATTTTTGTAGTATTTTTGGTGTATTAAAGAAGTTAAGTTTCAGTTTCTGGCTTAAGAAATAATAATAATAATCTCTCTACCTGTATAATAATAATATAATAATATATAATAAGTCTCTATGCCTGACCACGTCTACCATATTTATTTACCAATAAAAAGGGGAAATCTGTGAGATTACAGAATAGTATATGCTCATCAAGGTAAGATCTTTTTTTTTTTTTTTTTAAAGATTTTATTTATTTGACAGAGAGAGACACAGCAAGAGAGGGAACACAAGCAGGGGGAGTGGGAGAGGGAGAAGCAGGCTCCCCGCTAAGCAGGGAGCCTGATGCGGGCTTGATCCCAGGACCCTGAGATCATGACCCGAGCCAAAGGCAGATGCTTAATGACTGAGCCACCCAGGCACCCCATCAAGGTAAGATCTTAAAGATATTATTTCAAAACGTCATGAAGAAAAAAGGCAATCTACTGACACGCATTGCATTCTTAGGCATTCTCCCCTTTTTGAGTAGAACAAAAATGAGTCAAGGTAAGAACAATGTGATAGTGAGATGTGGCTATAAATAAGCGAGAATGATTTGTCTTGCATACTTCTGTCTTTTCTCAGCCATTTGGCTGTCTTCCTCAGTAAGCAGTAGTTGTGTAGTGGTGGTGGTGGTGGTGGTGGTAGGGGGGAGAGGCAGCATTATACCCAACCCCTCCTAGAGCCCAAGCCGGACCTCCTGAGACAGCTACAGGGCACTCTCTTCCCCAGGGACCAGGGAGATGACAGTGCCCGCCGAGTTCCCCCCTGATGTCCCACCATCTCAAAGAATGTGCTGAGATATGAGGGACTCTGGAGACTGTCATTTTACCTTTAAAAACTGTAAAATGAATATGGGAAAAGCTTTCTCCTGGCTTCTCCACTTTCTACTTGCACGAGAAATGTCAAAGGCAATTGCCCAGCCAATCATGGGACTCCTGGGAATGACCCTTTTGTTATGCTATTTCTCAGCTCGCCAGACACCTTCCACATGTTCCCGTTGGGCAATTTTATTTTAAGGAGGATTGGTGGTAGAGGAGCAAACAGGAAGGCCATTGTCCTAAATAGTTATTTCAGCTTAATAACCCTACGGGGAGGCTACTCATTCATTACCTAGCAAAGCATCACAATAAACCCTGTATTTATATTAACACCTACTATTTATTTAGTGCTATATCCATCTTTTATTCAGACTGATAACTGAGCCAAGTCCACACTTCAAAAATAATTCATAGTTTACATCTTGTTTCTCGGCACTGAAAAAGGCTTTCCGTTTAACATCTCAGTTGTTCCCACAGTAGCTTCTTGCAGGGAACAGGGCCAGATCAGATGGCGGTGTGCCTCCCTTCCCCTGCAGCATGCAAAAATCTGGAAAAGGATTTCCCCAAAGAATCAAGAAGCCAGCCACAGAGCCTAGGTCTTGCTGCTACTTTGAGGCATTTACCACTGAATCTGTCCATCCCATGGTGGGAAGGAAGCCTCACAGTGAGGACACACGAGCAGATGACAAGACTGACACGTTTTAATGGGCAACACCGTGCAGCCCAGGAGGCCTTCTGCTCTGACTGAAACGGCAGGCCCTGTGCCAGCCTTTTACAGCCCTAGGAGGTAACAGAAGGAGACGAGGACCGGCCGTGCTGGGGGGCTGGGAAGAGGGTGGGAGACCCGGCATTCAGGATCCACTTTATCACTTGATCAAACTTTAACATTTTTGGATTTCCTAACACCCTAGCACAAAATACACGAAAATAAGCAAGTCCTCCCAAATTAAGACGTCTTCTCCAGCCACACCTCTGCCCCCGCTCACCCTCCCGTTATTATTTCTAAGGCAATTAAAAGATTAAACCAAAGCCCCCCCCCAATGCCGTTGGGCGCGCGCGCTGCGAGTCCAGACGGTTTCAGCACCAGCCTCGGGGACAGACGCCATAAGGCCGGGGAAAACGGAACCCTCGCCTTGGCGGCTCCTGTCACCACCAGAACTGCTCCGAGGCAGGTGTCCCGGGGTATTGCGAAATCCTAAGGGCTTCTTGAGGCACTGGCCGAAAACATTTTCACAAATAAAACGACCAACTAGCCACTCCAGCCCTTCCAGTGCCGTCCTCTTCAACGGGGGACGTTTCTGCCCGGAGCATAACAAGCGTTCGTGACCTACATATGGAAAAGGGGCCCCCCGGGAGCCTCCCCCCCCTCAAGCCCCAGAGATCGGGAGACGCCGGCCACCCGGAGACCCCCTAAGCGTTCGGAGCGGTCTGTCCAAACCTGCGCTCGGGTTTGCCAAGGGCTCAGCCGAGGGTCGTGGGTTCGAGGGGCGCGCTCACCTGCCAGAGCCCCGCCGCCGACGCCCACCTGTGCTGCAGCGCGAAGGCCGGCTCGCAGCGGGCGGCCCGAGAACCCCAGGAATTTGTTTCGCGTGCTTCCACTGACGGCGGCAGGACGACACACGCACCAAACCGCGTCTACAGTTGCAGAGACTTTCCCGCCCGAGTTGCCCTTTGGCTTCTGGCTCGCCCCGGGCTCGCGAGCCAGGGCCGTGCCACCCGTTCCCCCACAGCCACACCGGGCCTGGCCCGCCGGCGGGGCGCCCACTTACCCGGAGCGGGGCGCGCGGGCCGAAGGCGCCGCTCACGCGCGGGCTTTGTCTCCGGCGCGGTGCTCGCGGAGGGCGGCCAGACCGCGCGGCATCGCTCCTCGGCTGGGCGCGGGGCTGGACGGGCGGGCGGGCTCGGGCTCGGGCTCCGCGCCCCAGCTCCCGCGCGCCTCGGCGCTCACGGGCTCGCGGTGGAAAGGCGCGCCCCGCCCCGCCCGCCTTCCCCGGGGTCTCCGGGCCGCGTCAGCAGCCCCGCCCGGGCAGGGGAAAGACGACGTGAGGCTGGGGGCGGGGGTGCCGGGGAGGGCGAGCCCATGCCCCGCGCGCGACATAAGTCACCCAGACCCAAAGTACTTCGTCTGCTCCCCGCCCCCGGTGCGGGGCTCCCGGAGCGCGTGCGGGCCCGGCGGCGTGCGGAGCGCGGGACCCCCACCCCCCCACCCCGACCCCTTCCGCCCTCCTTCCACGTTGGTCGCGCCCACTCCGCGGCAGGGTCTCGCCCGGCGCCCGGGAGGGGCCGGGAAATCCCGCCCGCCGCCGCCGACGTCACTGGTGCGTCACCGGGGCTCCCGCGCCAGGGCTCCGCGCACTCCCCGCGCCCCCCGCCTCGCGCCCCGCCCCGCTCGCCCCCCGGCCGGCCGCGCGCCCCCGCGGGGCCCGCCACTCCGCCCGGAGCGCGCGCGCCGCCCAGGGCCTGGGGGTGGGGCGGGGCGATGGCCGTGGTCGGGGGTCGCGGGGCCGCGGTCCTCGCGGGATTCCGGCCCCAGAGCCTCCCGCGTCCTCATGCGTGCCTGGGGGTTAGTTCCGGGGACCAGCCAGGCTGGGTGCGGCCAGTGTCCGTCCATCCCCAAAGAATACATAATATGTTTCCCCCAGCGCCCCAAAGAAGGCGGGCAGCGAGTGGAGAGACGCTTACTACCTGCGAAAATTCACAAGGCATTGTCTCGCTCTCCGGGCGAAGGATAGCGCTGACGTCGCCGAGTGACGGGCAAGCAGGGGACCCCTTGGGGCGCGCGGCGAGCTGCCCCCAGGCCGGCCGGCGGCCAGGAAGGCGGGAACGAATTCCCGGCGTGCGTGGAGAGCGGGAGCCGTCTCCGCGGGGAAATCCTTGGCCACTCCTCCTTCCTCTTGAACTGTAAGCGTTTTGGGGGAGAGAGATTTTAGACCTCTTAATTATTATAGTCCTCTACTTTCAGGGAAAAACAGTGTAATTGCCGTCCGCGTTCCGACTGCTGGTAAGATAATACAGAACCTCTGGCACGGGGAAGCCACAACAACATTTCAAGCGGTGTTAGCAAGATTGGTAGGAAAAGGAGGCCGACGTGAATTCCTTTATTGAAACAATATAAAATCATGGCTGACAATTAGGAAATACATCTTGAAGATCTACATTCGCCGGCCTGGTCCACCATCGGGCAGCCACTCCTTGATGTAAATGACACAAGGATCACTTGTTTTTTAGATCTCTGATCCCCACGGACTTGACATTTGCCCCAGACAAATGTGCGGCTTTGCTGACTCCGAGTGCCTGACAGAATGCAAATGCAGAGTTCAGAAGTGCCCACCTGGGGCCAGCAAACATCTCACAGAGATTTTTTTCACAGCTCGCAAGTGCCAATTTAAGGCACAGAATTAAACTATGGTAAAACGACTAAGGCTGTGCATATACCTACAGCACTGACCTTTTTTAAAAAGTGAGAAAGATATATGCGTACTGCGTTTAAAATTCAAAAATCCAAAACTGGACTCATTATTTCTACCCCCAAATTATTTCTCCTGTATTTCTTTCTTTTTTTTTTTTTTTAATTATTTATTTATTTGAGAGACAGAACAGAGCGTGAGAGAGAGCATGGGGCGGGGGGAGACAGAGGGAGAAGGGAAACCAGACTCCCCGCTGAGCAGGGAGCCCCAGACGGAGGCGGCTGGATCCCAGGACCCCGGGATCGTGACCTGGGCCAAAGTCAGACACTTAACTGAGCCACCCAGGCACCCCGTTTTCTCCTGTGTTTCTTGCCTCAACAGCACCTCCTGTCCCTCCACTTGGTTGGCCAAGGCAAAATCCTGGTTTCCTATCATCCCAACTCCCATCTCAAGCAAGCCCAAGTAATCAATTATAAGGGAAATCAATATCTACACTTCCAGGTACCCCACTTCCTTATTTTATCTAATTTATTACACTATCCTTTAAGGCAGACTTCTGTCCACTAAAAGACAAAGAAGAGAGTCTGGGCCAGTGGTTGCAGAGTGGATCCCAAGATCAGCAGCATCAGCATTACCTGGGAACTTGTTAGAAATGCAAATTATCAGGACCCACCCCAGCCCTACTGAATTACAAACTCTGGGGATGGGACCCAGCAATCTGTGTTTTAAGCCCTCCAGGGGATTCTGATTCTGTCCATCCCTGCTTATCACCCAAGACTGCTAGGACCCGGGACACCCATCTTCCTTCCTTTGTCCCTGGTAATAGTCCTTGTTCTCAACTCTTTGTCCGATATCAGTATGGCCACTGCAGATTTCTTAGACTGGTGTTTGCATGGTGTATCTTTTCCCATCATTTTACTTGAACCTACGTCTTTATTCTTAAAGTGGGGTTCTCTATTCTTGAAGACAACACAGAGTTGGATCTTGTTTTTTAATTCAGCCCGTCAATCTGTGCCTTTTACTTGGGAAGAAGAACTGTGATCTACTAAAACCTTGGACAAGAAAGGAGATAAGGGGCTGTTTGGGGGAAGTCAAATAAGTTCAATTCAAGGCAAGGAGCTTCTTAGCAAAGAAGAAACTTGAGGAAAGTTTCTTCACTACAGGCTGTGAGACGTCAGACCTAACAACTCTATTCTCCAGACCATTCTAGGAAATAAAATAGATGTCTAATTCTTACGTAACTAGGAGCACACATGAGTAGGTTTTACTTTTATTTGTAACAAAATACTATTATGTAGAATCTTATCTAGAAAGTACATAATGAAATTAGCTAATTAACTGTGTTTTGGTCATATCAACAAGTATGAAAATTATAGCTTGATTTTTCTTAAAATCTCAGAAAAGATAGTTTTTATTCTTGATGCTTGAACCTGGATTCCAAGGATTGTTAAAGCTCTTTTAACAAAATTAAAATCTGGGAATGAAAGAGCGGCTTTTTTTTTTTTTTTTTACAGATTTATTTGAGAGAGAGAGAGAGAGAGAGAAAAAAAACATGAGTGGGGGAGGGGCAGAGGGAGAGAATCTCAAGCAGACTCCCCAATGAGTGTTGAACCCAATGCGGGGCTTGACCTCAAGACCCATAAGATCATGAACTGAGCTGAAATCACTAGTCAGACGCTTAATCCACTGAGCCACTTAGGTGCCCTGAGAATGGCTTATTGTTATCAGCTCTCAGTTTTGGTAAGACAAGTTTAAATCACTTTGGAAATGAGCCAAACTTTGCCAAAAAAATCTTTTCTAAACTCAAATCTCATTAACTTTGTTCATGAGAGGAGAAACAAGGCTCAGCACTTGAGAATATTATAGCCCAGCCTCAAATAATCATCCAGTCGTTTTGACCTCAAAGAACACATAGCATTGTTTAATTCCTCTCAAATAGCTGAGTTGTAACCCAGTGTCCCCAAAGTGGCAGGATATATTTTTCTGTTCAGGTCATATAACACACAATAAAATTAGTGGCATCTCTTTCCCAACTCATTGGCTGTGTAAGTGTATACATTTTGTATTGGCGAATGTAGCTGCTTTTTAAATTGTGGAGTTTAAATTGGACATAACCTGGGGGAAATATCATATAAATACTGTGTTATGTGATAGTGTGCTACTCCAAAATACCAGGTTGTGCTGAACCTAAAACCTCTTTCGCTTGCCTTTGACCTCAATCTTGACTTATTTCATTTTTTT